>NC_046357.1:55054717-56257516 GCF_000738735.6 Corvus cornix cornix
ATTGGCCTGGAAAGCCAGGTAGAATTTTTCTTTCCTGTAAGTGTAAGGAATTTACCATACCTGAGCATTTTTCTTTAAGGTACACATAAATGTACAACATATATAAGTACTAATTAGGAAAGAAGTGAAGACTTAAGCGTACTGGCACTTACATAACTTCTTAGTTGCTCCTTGTAGTATTCATAGCTACTTACATTACAGAGAGAGGTGAGAACTGGAGTTACACCTTTAGCAGTGCAAATACTTTACCTTAAGCAAAATCTTCACACTTGCTGACTTACAGTATAAAATAGTAAGCATTTGAGATTCTTCTTGTTTCTGCTTTATACCAATACAGTGACAGACTTAATTATATTCACAACTTAAATGCCCCTTTGCCAAAATCTGTGACACTATTAAAGGCTGAAAAAAAAAAAAAGCTGAAAGGCAAACACTTATTATAAAACTCTATAATGAAAACCTCTTCCAGTAACAGTAGCTCCTGTGATTCAAGACAGCATATTACAGAGTGTACAGAGTGTGGGAAGAGCACTGGAATCAGCTGTTGCCTGCACCTGTTTGATTGCCGTGTGACAGTCAGCAGCACCTCTCTCTTTTCCGAGTCTTCATCAAGTACCAGGCCACTTTGCACTTCTGGAATGAATCCCAGGATGCCATTTTGGAGATCACTTCCTGTGTAGGAAATAGTCCATGAAAGTAGTAAGCAAGAAAGTTGAGCTGGGAATAAATTATAATTTTAATGTGCACAACCGCTAAAAACCCAAACAGTCAGGTATCAAAAGCATGCTGCAAAGTACTATTTAGGGGCAGCTCAATTCTCTTAATATTTCTGTTCTTAATTTACACTCTAGAATTTCAAATATTAGCATTTCTTAGTTTTATTTTAATCAGTAGAATAATAACAACTATTTTTGAAAGTAAGTTCCTTATGAGAGTCCTGGCAGCATTTTTGCATGTAAGCTTGTATTTTCAGCAACATTCAACAAACTGACTGAATTCTGTGTACCTTGGCTTCAAGAGACTAGATGTTACAGTAATCTCCAGATCAGTGTCAAAAACCTTGCTTACAATGCCTTTATGAGATAATCACTCCAGCTATGTTTATCAGAAATCTTAAAAATTCTGTCTGAACAGAAATGGGCCTCAACATATGCCTAGGTGAACAACATTGAAGCAGTAGGTAATGGGATAAAGATGGGCTTCCAATGACATAACTTAAGCTTTCTTATTCATCCTATCCAGGATGTTGTTGCAGCCATCCATTTTCACAGATTATTACATCAGCTTTTCTCTTGCATCTTTAATTCCATGTGTGGAACTAGTGAGCTGCAAAAAACCACATTTTTCTCAGGGGAATGTAAGTAACTTCAGAAAAACACCAGTGGAAGATAAAAAAATCCCGGTGTTAATGAGGGGAAATAAATGTCTTTGCAGTGCCCAATCAAATCTTGCTTCTAAAGGATTTCTCCTTGCAGGTAGTGACGGCTTTACTCTGCAATTGAAAAAGCAATCTACTTCCACCCCAGTGCTTACTAAATGTAAATATATATAGTAAGATGAACAGAAACTGTGTGTTTGCTTATATGCATGCACAAATATTTAACCTATGGTATTTATCTATACACTTAAATGCAGGTACATGCTTTGACCCTTCTCCTTAATGTGTTGTCTCATGTTCCAACTGTATGGACACTTTGTACTGAGAGAGTAACTCTAGAACACATTAATACATTTCTGTGGGATTCGATACAAGATCAAATTCCAACCTGTGCCTATAAACATACTTCTGCAGTTAATGTGCATACCCAGGGGACTGGTTACTTCCATGGTAAATTCTACCATGCCAATGCACATGAAGGGAAAGTGTTTCATATGATCTGTTTTTGTATACAGTCTTGGTTGCTTCACAGACTCATCCAGCAGCACAGCTTAATCCTAGTTCTCAATACCCACATTGATTTCTTAAGAATATCTAAATACACAAAAATCCCAGTAATGTTGGACCTTACTTTCTTGTTTAGCCTAAAATTGAGTTAGCCTAAAATTTGTTGCAATTCCCAACTTCTTTCTAAAACTTAATTTATATTACAGTTAACATTGGTTTATATTCAGCTGGTAAGGTAGACAGATAACTAAAAGCTAGGGGAAGTTGGAGCTCTGGCATCACTTTCTCACAGTTGCACAGTGACTGAAAGAAAAGCTCTTCTTTGGTGACTATGTATGCCCATTCCTGCCCTCCATCCCCAGAAGCAGAGGATGACTACACTTGAAAATACAAGCTCCCATGCAAAAATGCTGCCAGGACTCTCATAAGGAATTTACTTTCAAAAATAGTTGTTATTATTCTACTGATTAAAATAAAACTAAGAAATGCTAATATTTGAAATTCTAGAGTGTAAATTAAGAATAGTAGCAAAGAATGAAAACAGAAACTGTTTTTTGTACTCTGTACACACTCCATCCATTGAAAAAAATGAAAGACTTAAAAATACGAAGTGTGTGAAATACATGTGACCAAATGCCAACACAATTCAGGCTAAAAGGGCCCTGTAAGTCTCTAGTCCAACAGCCTTCTCAAAGCTGAATCAGCTCTGAAACCAGACCAGATGGCTCAGAGGTTTGTCTAGTTGGGGCTTTAAAAAATTCCAGGGATGGAGAGAGACCATGCAAACCTCCCCAAGCAACCTGTGCCACTGCCTCTCTGTACTCAATAGAAAAAAATATGCAGGCTAAATCTCACTTCAACTTATACTCACTGTCTCCCATCAAGCACTGCTGCCATAATGCATTATTTAAAAAATGGATCAGTAAATTTTTATGTCTCTCCTCTTTTAGGTCATCTTATGGTCTCAGCAGGAACTAAGTCTTCCTGTATTCAAATGCCCCATGACGTTTTTTTTTACGAAATCATATTTCATAGACTAAGTTAGGAAAAGGGAAAACAAGGTAAAACAAAAAGAAAAAAAGCTTAAAGCATTCTCGAACTTGAGAAAGCAAAGTACCTTAAGTGGCAAAATACAAATCATCTGGTCTTTAGAAACAAAGCAAGCAAAAAGGCAGTGATCCTTTTGTGCCACAAACTCTCAAGAAGTGGTCAGCATTTACAATTATCATACAAAATATTTGGTCTGAATGCAGCACTACAGTACTGTGAGAAAGGATCATTTATGCAATACTGAGAACAAACAATGGAAGCCCAGCTGTTCTATAACAGTTTCTTCTTGGACACTTTCCTTTTCATACCATAGTTAATTGGTGACTCTTCTCATAGTCACAGGTCTGTATCATAAAGTATCCCACTTACTCTTTGAATTTGGAAGTCATGGATCTACTGAAATGGGAACCTCATGTCCCAGGAGGAAGGGTTGGAACAAGAAAAATGGGAAAAAAACAAATGAGCCTGCAATGCTACTCCATCTTCAACACAAACACTTACACTCAGCATTCTCCCTTCATAAAGGGTAAGAACAGAGATAAGTAGCACATATAGATGTATTTTGAGTTACATTTCTGAGGGATGATAAGTGGGCTTCGTACATTAGATACTTCCTCTGGTCTGGAAAACTTTGGATTTGGGAATAGAATAACCTGTTTATTATTATATAGAATTCAAATTTTACATGAAAATTGCTAAAAGAACATACAGTTATTTACGGTTTTTTAAGTCAAATATATTTACTAATTTCCTGGAGGAAATAATATTACCTTCAATAATTACTGTTGCAAAAGCAGCAAATCCATGTTCATCCTTTCCTTCCACAATCTGAACTCCATATTCAGGATTTGAGAGGAAAACATAAAACAATTCCTGTCCTTCAGGCTCATCATCATCAAAAATTTTTATGGACACCTGGCTTTCACTTTCTCCATCCAGCAAAGTCAGAGAGACTGTCTGTTCTTCAAAATCTTCCCCTTCCATTGCCCATGTGAAGTTTGATTTTCCATAAACATTTCCAAAAGGATACAAATCTACTCCACTCTGTGCACTCACTCCCCCAAAGGTTCTAACAGTTATTTTAATATCACCAGTAAATCCCTTGGTCCTTCTGATCTGAAGCACTGCTGTGTTGGAGGTATTGTTGTTTGTATCTTCTTCAACATAAATAAACTCTGGCCCCAAACTTAGTATTCCATGAAGAATATCATTAGCCAGGATATTAACTGTTGCAACACTGAAAACTGGATTCAGACGGGGACTCCAGTCAAGGTTCATTGGCTGAACATCCAGAATTTCCACAGAAGTCAAATTTACAAGAAAAAATTCTTGTATTTCAGACACAGTGTCATCAATTATTGATATTTCTATCACTGCACTTGTCTGAAAATATGAAAACATAAGCTCTCCATTGTAGATGGGTATAAAGTCTTCTAGTGGTTTGGCACTTCCTGGAATGGTCTGATATGTCAGTTTAGTGAGATTACTTTGAAAACCAAACAATCTTTGAACATGTAATCTCACTGCCTGGATATCTTCTTCAACTGAAACTGATCTTGAGTTAAGGTCAAACTGGAAGATCCCCATTGGCTCAATTTCAGCTATTGTAAATCCTGATCTGAAACAGAAATGATATCACATTGACAGAGGAAATATGAATAATGAGAAGTAGAACAATAAAGCATAATAATTTTCAGTGAGCAATCAATGACGGCTGTAAGAAAGTGGATTAAAAATGTGTAGAGGGAAGAAATAGGAACCATACAAAGCAAGACATAAAGAAGTTCCCTAAAAATGCTTTTGCAATATTTGGATTGAACAGCCCTCCACAGGCTTAATGCATCCTAAGTCAGTCCAGGATACTGAATAAATGATAAAAAAAATATGGTCTTCCTGAGAAAATGGAGAGGCAAAGGAAAGTAGGTCTTCCTACTGTGGACATAATGCAGGAATATAATACAGCCACTACAAGTAATACCAGTTTTAAACATTGAACAAACCTCCTGTACCAAGGGAAGGCTGTGAAGTAGACAGATGCTAGCAGGTCTACAGTTTTAGCCAGAAAGCTAGAGAAGGACAGGAGGTTATTTTAAAATATACAGTAAGGCTTTGAAATACTGCCTCTTTACAATATTAATCAAAGTACTTTTTTTCCAGATCTCAGCCTTGTTATCAGTATCAGTTTCAGATTTACTTTGTTCCTGTTAAATATATCCCCTTCTTATTACAAAATATTAGACTGACTCTGCTAAATCTTGTGTCATTCCCTTCTCTCTAGAACTGACCCATTATTCAATGCCAGAGGCTATCAAATGGCACAATTACAGTGAGTGGATTTGGCTAACACATGAGACGCTTCCACCACGAAGGAAGCCAAAACTTCAAAGTGAGCTTTACTTCTTGTGGGATGCAGTTTTAAGTTTTCTAGGAAAGGTTACTCTAGTACACTTAAGGTATTTGACTTGCACAGTAAACATGTGCTTGAGGACTCGAGTCCATAGGATGGACAAGCCTAGGAGAAAGGGTCAGTTTGAGGAATTTAGGCATCTGGCTCACTCCTGACTTCCTTCAGATTTGCCAGTGCAATTTTAACATGGTGAAGCCAATACCTTTCTCCATACAGTGTCACTCTATGCCCATTTTTTAATACACTTTCATCTTCAATAAGGAAGAGTGAAAATAGTTTGAAGAACAGATAACAACTTAAGGGAGATGAAAAACATTGAATGTAATGTTTTAATTTTTAAGAATAAAACAGGTGTTTAATATAAATCGGGCATTTTTAGAGCATTTCTTATTTCATTTGATTTATTTTAAATAATGTTTGTCATCTAAGATCTAAGTATGGAATTTTAGGGACACTGAAAATTGACAGAATCCATTTCATTCTTCAGCTTTCTGGTTAAAACTGTTGATTTTGGTTGCTCAGTTTCCTAACTGCCTCCATCATTCTAGACACATTCTAGGCACCCTAGATCGCAATGCCAGAAAACATACTGGAATTGAAGAAAAGCCTTAGTTCTGGTCAGACCAGATCTGCAGTATTGATATTTGTTTCCATGTGAGACAAGACATACAAATTTATCAAAGAAGGAACTACAATTTGCTAGCAACCTATAATTTAATAGGGCTATGTATGAGGTATATACCTCTATACATGTCATAATTCTTGCAGCATCAGTGCAACTCAGAAGTCTAAGTAATATCCTTACCTCAGGCGAGCCCCACCAGACACATGGCTGTGCACTGCTGTTAAAGTGATGGCAAATGTCTCAGGTTTATTTAGGTTTGGAGTAGCCTGAAATGAAATCACTTTACTTTCCTCCCTATAAGAAAATACAACAGTACCTGAAAGGAGAATGATGGAGCAAGTCAAAATCACTAAACAGGAATTCTCTTTTTACCTGGGAATATACTGACATAGGGACTTTAGTCAAAATTCCACTCCTTTGAGGGAGAAGAAATCTTCATGATAAGGATTTTTCCTATGTAAAGCTGTCCTTCAGGGGCATAGCACTGTGTCTATGAAGAAAAGTTTTGGTTTTTTTTTCTTGTAAAGTAAATACATCCCTTACAGATAAAAATTGGATCACACAATTTCATTCTAATGACTCTTTATTAATAAAGGAAACATGTAGAGGTACAAACAACTAAAAGGTGGTATCATTACTTAGGCAACTGTCATAGCTGTTGTCCTTGTAGCTGTACATTGCAACTACTCACCAAATGGAGGAGTAATGTTGCCCAGTTTAACAGAGTCAGTGACTAGGTCCGGTGGATATCCTGAAATCCAGTTAACTATTACAGAACCATAAACTCCTCTTCTGCTTATGACAGCATGGCCTGTCCCTGCTACAATGTTTGTAAGTCGTAATATCACAGATTCAAAGCCAACCTGTGGAAACATAGTAGCTTTTATCAGAAAATGGAATAAAAATGGACGATAACATATGTGAAGTACAATTTGTAAAATGGGCATCTTACAATAAGGATGCATACATACAGATAAATGTATGTATCAATGTACGTAGGAATATATATATATTTCCTTCACAGCTTTTTAATAATACTTGTAAATTTTAGATTTCTGACAATTAGATTGCAGGGAAAAGGAACAAGTATGAGTGACATTTCAGTACTGAAAACCGTGAGTATAGCAATCTGTGTCTATTGTTTAGAAGAAAAATAAATCAAACCTGCCCTCAGCCTGCCCTCAGTATTCACAGGTAATAACAGTAATACTCTCTCTCTCCATGTATATATACATATACATAGGTCTAAAATAACTTATTAATAGTGTATCCAGTTAAAAGTAAGTGGTTGCCCCATGACATTGTTCACAAAATTATTCTTGCTACTGTGATCTACTTTTCTTTTTCTCTGAGTAGCAAATAGAAGTGAAGATAATTTGCATAATCTAAGAGCAATGATAACTGGATATATGGTAGTATATAGCATATAATAGTCTTTCTGTAAACAGTGTATACAGAAATATACACTGAAATACACTGTAAACAGTGTATATTTGACTTAAGTTTCATTGCAAATTAAAAAGCAGAACAATGCTTCAAGATAATTAAAATCATTAAGTAAAAACTTCAATAAAATTTAAGAGTTAAAACCTCATCATGCTATTACCTTTGCCTGACATAAAAAAAGGGGACGGTAGCACACATACCATATCAAAGTAGGCAAATTATCATTTCCCACTCTCATACAAAATAGACAAATGGAAAATTTATCACTCAATGATTACTGACATCTGCATTAACACCCAGCATAGATCCCATCTCTTTTTGCACATAATACTGAATACATGGTAATATCTGCTTTGGGGTTGTTGTACTTATAGAAACTACATTGTCCAGATTTACTTATTTTCCTTTAAGTCTTAGAACTCCCATTTCATGTAAATATTTACACTACTTACATTTTATAGATGAAGAGGCCTTTTCCAAGTATATTAAAACATTTATATAAGAATTTGTATCAGAGGAAAGAATGACATACAGCACAAGTAATAACAGGAAAATATTTTCTGTCATATTGATTACAATGAAAACTTCACTGAGTTCTTATAAGAGGTATCGTATGTAATGAAGTGTACCTTTCTTCTGGGTTGTGAACATGACACCACAACCAGGCTACTTACCTGTGAATTGGCAGCTTCCTCAGGAATAAGCACCAAAGCAGACTTTGCTATTTCTAATATTTTAGGCACATCCTTGGCACGTCCCCTAACCAGGCTTACATTAGTCAGTTCCAGAGTAAAATTCAAGCCCAGTGAAATAAATGCCTTTGAGAGAGAGAATTTAGTTAAAAAGGTAGAAATTTAATTCCACTAAAACCATGTTATCCAACAGTTCAAATAATTAACAGAACAATCTGCAGATTTTGTTCTGCTTACATACAAAAAAGCAGCATTTTCAAGACAAGTGTTTTGTTGATTATGTTTCTCAAAAGAATTACAGTTAAGCCACCAATATTGTGAAAGTAATCCGCCGACAGTTTGATGGAAAGTGAATTTTTAAAGAAACTATTGCCATCTTAAAAAGTTGCATCTGACGCAGTGGGCCTTAACTTGATTTTTTAATCCTTGGGGTTAAAAATATCTGTGATGTTTGTAAGAGCATGTAAGGGTGGATGTAAGACTGTGATAATAATGATAAACAGACAGGAAACACAGAGGACTGCAGGTGCATTTGTCTTCTGCTTCACGAGTCACAAATGACAGATCACTATTTACAACCAAAAAGGGAAACTTGAGAAAATATCTGCATACATGTAATAATAAAATATTGAACTGATAGTAACACAAAGCAACAATGTAAAGAAACATTAAATATTTGAACACATGCATAGCAGTGATTTTGCAATTATTATCAGAAAATGTGATTTTCAAACCCAGTTCTACTCCATAAACAGGAAATTCATAACACCAAAACTCTCTTTTCTGCTTCTTCACAGCTGATACTAGTGAGAGTTTTTTATCTTATTTGTATTCTGATGAAACAAATAAAAACAACAGATATCACAGGAGCTAAAAGAGTAGTACACACCTGGTTGCTTATTGGCACTCTTTTTACTCCAAAGCTGGCACCATCCTTTATTGTGAGGAATCCCACCTCATTCTCAGGTTCAATTAGTGCTTCATCATGAAGGGATATGACACGGTACTTGACTATCACTTCTCCAAATGCCCCAGCATGCCGAGTTACATTAACCTGAACATATCGATCCAAGGTTTTTTCTACCAATACTGACTGCTGATCAGAGTACAGGGCAAACACTCCATAAGGATCATCATTTGCTAACACTGTGATCTTTGAAACGCCTTTCTCATGGTCTAAATCTGCTCCACCTTCCACTGCAATCAGCTTCACCTCATAGTTTTCATCCAGTTCTGGAACATCATCAGGTAACAGGTAAATAATTATCTCAGCTGTACTCTGCTGATCAGCAATCACAACAGATCCCTCTGTCTCAAGAAAGTCACCCGTGATGTCAGATTCACTACATATTTCCCAGTAAACCTGAAATGAGTACAGAAAATGGAAACATAAAAGAAAGAAAAATTACCTGCAATGTCAGAAACTTGTGTATTCAGGATTCAGTATAGACAGGATATGGAAGAGACTGCTTTTAAATGTGTAAAATAAAAATTTCTTTAGGTATGCATAGGAAGAATATCCTATCACACAAACTATTTTACTAAAGAGGGTGTTATTCCATTAACAGTACTATGAATATAAATATTTCCCTTGTCTAGTTTCAGAAGATTTATGTAAAACTATGTGGAATCTATGAATATTTTTCAAATTTTTTTCTATTGTTAGACCAAAATACCCTTGCTGTTTTTCCTGTTTCCAGTATTCCTCACATAGGAAAGGAATGAAGAACTCTCATTAAACACAGCAGATGCTTCTATTAATTGATCAATTTATTTTAAATTAAATGAGTTCCTGTTAAAACGCTGACTTCTGAACAACTTTAGGTAAAAAAACAATGTGCATGGTTCAAAGAAACCTGAAGTCTGATTCTGTCTAAAAAAAGTAAATTGTGATGACCTCAAAGAAAACTCACTATGAAAGTATGGTCTCTTCTGTTCTCCCATCAAAATGGGGAGAGGAAGAAAGTGAGAGGAGCACAGCAGTATTGTTTTTCTTTTATTTCCCCTAACCAGGAAAGACTGAATTTTACTATCCAAACCACAACTACTAGGGCTAAGCCCTTCTTAAAGTCAGTCTAAAAGGCAACATTTAGGAAAACGAATTTGAGAAACAAGCAATTGAAAAGCACAGAATAAGATATTTTTCCATACATTGACATTGAGGATGATTTCAGATTATACTGTTTACTAGGAAGAGTGAGAATACCGTTACATTCCCCAGAATGCCTTGAAATCGTTTGACAAACAGTGTAATACTTTGTGGCCCTTCGTCTGCTGAGGGTTCTGCATAGTTAATCTCAGTTAATGATTCAGGAGCAAACTGTACAATTCCATTGGGATCACCAAACTTCTCTATCTGTAAAAAAGGTAAACAAACATTTAAATAACTAGAAATGTAGTGTGAGTTGTATTCTTCTTCAAACCACTAAGATTTCCACTGCTAGGTGGTAAAGGGGCACATATCTGTTAGTTTTAAATACAGCAGAGAAAGTTTTGAGTGTCCCCTTTTCAGTTTTCAGTTCCCGTGTCCAAGGAAGAAAAAAAACAAGAGTTATATTTCAAATGCTTCATCTGAATATTTTGATACTAAAGCAAGAAATGCTCAGGCACCTTGAGCTAGTATACAGAAACACTTCTCGCACGATCAGTTTGCAATCTCAGCACTATGGGAAAGAGACCTCATCTATATCCATCTGTGTGAGCCATTAGCTGCAACAAGAATTTGGGGTGACCTGACTTCCTGAGGGGACTGTGCAAATAAGAGCTAATTCCATCAACACTTTACAGACCAGATAATAAAATAAAAATACAATTTCTAGGAGAGATTTTTTTGAGGGCTTCTTGTAGCAGCCTTATAAATATTTCCTTAGTTGTAGTATCCCTAGAGCACTAATTTGTCTTTGATAACTCTGCCTTCTCTCAAAAACATCTGCATTTCTCTTGCACTGTGAGAAGTCAGATTTTCTCCTTTCCTCTGAAGAAGATGTCAAGAGTGACAATGTCCTACTTTTCTTGCAGCTGCTGAGGGGTTGGAGCCTGGAGCTGTGGATGTGTCCAGATCACTGTTATCTACCACACACACGCATGATTGTGGTCGGTGCAGGTGTAGGCCAAGGGGTCCAGCCTGGAGAGTTTGTCCATCACTGGTTTTTGCTGTCTCAGGATTTGGGGAGGAGTGTGTGTGTGTGTGTATGATTTGTCCATCGTTGTTTTTTACTGGCTCAGGGAAAAAAGACATTTTGTCTTTGTCTTGGTGGAGCTTTGGTGGTGAGCACCTTTTTGTGTGTAAATCACACTCTCTATTGTATCCCTTTGTCATTAATATTGTTGCTGTAACTGTTTGTTTCTCATCTAATTGGTGTTTTCAAGTAAATTTTTCTTATCTCGACTCAGAAACACTGGTTTTTGTCTCACTCTCACCAGAGGGCATAGGGGAAGGGAATCAGTTGAGTGGGGTTTAATTTCCTCCTGAGTTTAAACCACAACATATAGACATATAGAAATGTGGGCTTAATCCGTGCTCTTTCCAAAGAGAACTATAGAAAATTGCAAATAAGAGAGCCAGCTCAGCGCTTTTATACCAATTTTTACTGACAGATTCTCTGCCCTTTTTCTTTCAGAATTGAACACAATACACCACAATAGTACAAAGGTCAAAAAAGGCAAATGACTCAGTAATCATTGTGATTCATTTTTAAAAGCTTTGCAGGATAAATACCAATATCAACAGAAATCTCTGAAAAAAGAGAAGCAATAATAACTTACTATTAGTGTAATGCTGTTTGCCTTAGAATCTATTTCTGTTTCACCTTTCATAAGGCTCAGTCGAATAATGAAGGTTTCCCGAACTTCAACTTCATCATGAGGATAGATTTGTAGATTAATTGTTCTCAGACCTCCTTCTCCTTCTTCAAAATAGAATGATCCATTCACAGGGTCACCAATGTCACTATTCAGGGGAGACAAAATCTCTTCTGAATTGGGTCCCAAAATGTCCCAGTTAATCTGTGGAAGAGATCATTTTCAGATTTACAGGGGTGATATGTTATAATAGCATCCCAATGGGAGAAATGACAGAATAAGTTCCAAAAGTACTTAGCTATGTTTAAATCTTTGCTGTTAATACAGGATACAAAATAGTCATAATTAATTCTATGGGGCAAAATATAGAAGCCTTTGGAAAAGTAAACTTGCAAATTTACAAATGGGAATTTTGTAGTGTTAGTCAAAATGCCAGTTTATTAAATTCTAGATGATAGAAAAGAAACTAAGATTTCTTTAGCATATAGAAGGAATCACACAGGCCAGTGTCTACTTCTCTGCCCTTTTATGACTTGTTTTGCAAAACCTCCCACATGAGTACTCATGATCAAAACCATTTCCCTTTGAAGTGTGAGGTCAAGTCTGAAAATAAGCATTTTCTATCATAAAAGTTTTCAATGCTTCAGATTATGAAGGAAACTATGAATCCTTCATATTTCTTCAGCCTGATTAGCTATAGCATTTCCAGCAATTCCCACAAATTAGATTGCTTTTAAGGAGGTCATATTCAGCACTTTACAATTATTATTTTGGTAATTTAATTGTTTTCCACTTTTCTCCAATGACTTCTAGAAAAAGTCAAAGACTTAGGCAATTTTTATGTGGAGAAGAGGAGCTCATGGTTTTTAATGCAAATTTTCCAATCATTTGACAAGACTATAAAAGGCCTGCCATGTTTTATAGTTACACCTTCACTTTATAAATGGTCTGTATAGAGTAAAAAAACACTCTAGAAAACTCATAGTAAGCAATTTCCTGAATTAAACTAGTGGTAGTACATGAAGTTAACCATAATTTTGGTGGGATTAGGAGCTAGTTCAGAACAATGTA
The DNA here is from genome assembly GCF_000738735.6 of Corvus cornix cornix. Classification (NCBI taxonomy): domain Eukaryota; kingdom Metazoa; phylum Chordata; class Aves; order Passeriformes; family Corvidae; genus Corvus; species Corvus cornix. Next base: position 55,067,695 of record NC_046357.1, read on the forward strand.
CACAATACCATAATAAAAGAAGGCAAGCAGGAGGAGAAAGAGGAGTTTAAACGGGTAGCAACATTTTCTGTTATACTGCAACTATAAGTAATTCATGTTTAATAAAAAACTGTAATTATCCTAATAGAAATCAGTCACTGAGAAAGCTCTCAAAGCAAAATGCAGGAGCTTTTTGACATAGTCACTGGCAAACTTTCAGTCTCTGACAGGCAAGACCCACCTGTGCTTCCACCAACCGCCCAGTCCTTTCCAGCACCAGGGACACTGTTGTGGTTGCATCAGGGTTGGGAAGAATAATTTGGCTTTGGTTGAGAAATCGGACCATGCCCTGGGGAGAGTCACTTTTTGCAATGGTGACCTGGCTCACCAGGTGGAGCCCCAGGACTGCTCCACCAGTGGCTCCTGTCAGCTGGATTTCAAATTGCTCTGCAAATTCACTGCCCAGAAAAAGAAAAAGACATTCTGAGATATCTAAGAGAAAAAAAAAATAAAACTATACTTAGTTGTTCAATCATGCATCCAACTGGATCTGTTTAAAGGACTCAAGAAATCATTTCCATAGGTGCAATGTACAAGATTCCTTCTATTTTCACAGAATGGTGATATCTGAAATAAAAATAATGTTCCATTTTTTACTAGTGTTAAGTTAAACAAAAATACAAAAAATTATTTTATTCATAGCAGGACTATTGTCACCAATATTTCTTATAATGTAATTAAAAACTGTATTCAGTTGCATATTATTTAACAGGAAGTATGACACTCTAATATAACAGCTTCTTTTTCCCCCTTTAGGTGATATTCCCCCTCAGGTGATTTTTTAGCACTGCAGAAATTTGTTTCTATATTCCAGCTCTATACACGCTCATGTGTAGATTTTTTAGTGCATGCTAAAAAGGACCATATTAGAAGTAAATTGGTGAATAAATATCTGATAATTTCATTACCTTTCTTCATCATCTATAATAGAGATATAAATAAAAGACTGGTTCTGTCCATGACAGAAAATGACAGAATTATTATGGATGACATAGTCAACACCATCAGGAAGTGCAGAAATACTTCGAGAAAGAAAATCAGCTGTGACATTGCCATAAGTTCCACGCTTTCTCAAAACAGGAATCATGATTAATCCAGCATCCTCTTCCACTATAAAAATAATTGAGAAGAAGTTATGTTATTTCAAAATTTATGCCATAGCCTTATCTTCTAAACCACAGTGAGAACTTCAGGTAAACTTACCCTCTAGAAGGATATACTCTGGATCAAATTCTATGACACCTTCAGCATTGTCATTTTTTCCAATAGTGACCCGTACTGTGGAGATATTTCCTATTATTGGAGGTTGATCCACCTGTAGACCATTCTCTCTTACAGTAAAATCAAATCCACTTGCAAGAACATAAGAAAGACCAAAACATAAAAATACATTTTAAACTTCTTGTGGAAGTATAAAGATATGTGTGTAACAATTTGTCAATTACTGCAAATATGTTTATTTTCTGACAGTTATTACTGAAGACTTTTGTCACATTTTTTCATATTATTATGTTTGCAAAAATAATAGTTTATACATAGAAATGTGCATCTTTCATTTTGTCTTTCTCATTTCATCTTTTTATAGAAATTTCTTGCAACTTGGAAACTTGTATCTAATGTATGGATTTTAAGCTTTAATAAAACTTAATCAGCAGCATCTTTATACTAAGGTTAAAATGATTGGGTTTCTCATACATCCATTTTCTATTATGATTACAGTTATAGCTGTCTTACAAAATTTTACAGTAAAACAGATGAAATGTCTAGCAGTGACTTCATGCAGGTATATCAGAATCCAAATATAGTTTGTTCTTCTGCTTGTAACAAAACAATTGGGAATTTTAACTTTACCTTCCTTGGAGTTCCACTTCAGTAATCATCAATGAAAAGTATTCAGGACCTTCAGGAAAGTCATCATCATGAATTTCAATCAATATAATTTTACTTTCCTCCCCTGGTTCAAACACCATTTCCCTTACTGTGGGAGTAAAATCCATTCCTTCCTCCGCAGTCCCATTTATTATCTGAAACCAAAGACACACTCTGCCATAGGATCCACTGGAACGCACAACAGTGATGTTAACCTGAGGGAAAGAGAATATTTTCTTTTAAAAATGGCTTTGTTTTCTGTTACAGTTGTCTTTAGGAGATGTTCTAAAGGCACATTTTCAATGGTTCTGTCAGGTAACAATAATTTCATTTATGAAGTACAGAGTACACATAATTTAACAGATAGCCTCAGCCATTTTAGAGACTGATTTCTTTTCTTTCTAAAGTTGAGCATAATTCTAGCAACGATGTTGATATCTGTCAGTAATTTTACATAAGAAAGAATTTTAATCCAATACCCATATTTCGTCTTCTGTTGTTTGCAATAGTTCACGGGCAAATGCAAACTCTCCATATGGATAATCACTGGCGGCCATGGTAATATTTGCTGTGCTGCTAGATTCATTTATGAGTCCTCCATCACTGATTCTGGTTAGTTGAAACTGGTAGTAATGCTTCTCCTCGGGACGGTTGTCATCTACAGCCTAGGGAAAAGAACCAACAACAGCTAGAAGTATTTAAACAATTTCCAGGGAGAGAGGTATAACTAATTTCTAACCAAGATCCTAAGAAAATAAAAGAAAGTAGTTGAAATAGCTACTGGTGTCAGATCTCTTATATACCTGTATTAGAACAACTGCTGCAGACTGCCTATCTCGCATGGTCAAAGTTCCCGATACCTTAGTAAATTCTGTCTGATGAGGAGGTGTTATATTCCAATAGATTATGATCTCCCCAAAAATCCCTGGGCCACGTACCAGGCTGCAGGTAAGGACAAAAACACAGATTTTATTTTTACCTTTGGCATTTAATATCCAATACAGAGATAGTATATCATACTGTTGTGCGTGGAAGAAATGTTATCAGCACTATGAAAGTTTGAGTTTTAATGTACTTAATCACTATTAAGAACATGAGAATTCCCTTTTCAGGCATTTTCAGAACATCTCTGAAGTTCTCTTTTATTTCTCTGTGTTGGGAGGCGTCTCAAGCCGTATTTTTGCCAAGAGGTCTTTCAAGTTTCTTTCCATGTATAGCTCAAAGATGGGATCTGAAAACTGATTTCTCTTGCTTCTATTCCGCTTTTCCAGTGATAGAGATGCAAAACAGAAGGGAAATTGGACATCAGGGTAATGCCAGGGGGAATTTGCTCTGTAAGGCAGAAGGATACTAGAATACCTCTTTGAAATTTTCTGAGATATGTTCTGTCTGCTTCTTATCTAAAACCCTACTAAATAACATCAGGCTTGGTGAAATAAGTCACCATAAAGATTTGTCGGCACATTCTGCACGTAACGTGATCTAAAGCTACTTCTTGCACAAAGCATCATTTTGTCTTTTGGGCTTCTTGGGCCAGTACTAGAAGCTGTTCTGTTGCTTATATTTGCTGGTTTACCAAAGGAAAGTGTCATAATATTTTTTTCCAATGCTCTTAGAAGATTCTTCTAAGAATCTAAAACTCTTCATTCTGTTTTCAGTTGACTGAATAAAACAATTGCATCTTGTTTCCACCAAAAATTCCCATATTGTTTATGCTAGAACATAGCAATTTGCTGAAATACTATTCAGGCACAAATCTTGAATCAAATTCTGGAAAGCACAAAGCACCTTCAAATGTCACATTTCCTTACCCCTTTCCTTTGATTAAGATCCTCTTTCCTTTGGTACATCAATGTTGTAAATAACTTGAAGACAAAGAGGAATATTTGGACCTCCCCAGTAATACTGAAATGACATACATGTGGTATATTCTGCCCTTCTTTAAAACCAATCACCTAACTTTTTAAAATAGTTCTGATTATAGAAATGATGATAAAATGCGGTACTCAATAAATTCTTGCCCAATGTGAAGTCATAACTTTTGAATCTGGGCTGTTGTCCTTTCTTTGAAAAATGAGAGATGTACTCACCTAATAAGAGCAGTTCCATTATAATTTCCTGAAGGTTCTCCAATCAAAACATGCTTGGATGAATGGGCAATCCCAACCACCCCAGAAGCTCCTTCATCTCCCATAATAATGATGGTTGCAACACCTATGAAGAGAACAATGCTTCTCATGGTAAATGAAAACTAAGCAATGAGCTCCCTTTGGTAAATTTTGTGACATGAGTGGTTAAGCATCACCTTCACAGAGGGCCTGTGGAACTCTCTAGGACTTCTTCAGACAAGGGACTTAGGGAAAAAGACTGGCATTCAAAATTGTGACCAACTAGCTGCACACAAAATACTTAAGCACTGCAGACTAAGTAATATTAACGGACTTAGAATAGTTGTCATATGGAATATCTAAAACCAGAAGATACTGAATTAACTCTTTACCATTTACAGGGGATATCTCTGCATCACCACTAGAGACTAGGTGAATGGTAAATGTTTCATTCCCCTCCAGCAGACCATCTTGTATCACGTGTAAAACAATCAGCTTCTGGGACTCAGCCTGCATCACGTAAAGACCAGAAAGATATGGATATATATTAAATGAAACTAAACAAAATACTGTATTAAAAACAGTATTTTTTTTAACATATCAAATGTTAAGAATGCTTGACATATCCTCTAGTATTTTTAAAATATCAAATTTCTGATCTGGCTAAAATTTTTTCTCACAGATTAATAAACAGTAAAAATTGTCTCTCAGACATTGTGTGTCACCCTAAAAATGCCCTCGCTATTTTCAACTCAATAACAACTGAAACTCCTTTGAAATTTTATTCACATAGATGTTTTCAACTTAGAGGAAACTTTCTATACAAAATCTTTTCCATCAGGAAACACATATTCAATAGTTCACACATATTCTAAGGATTAACATATTATTGAGATTAGATATATTAGTCGCATTTCTGCCTAATCCATATTTTTGTCAGTGGGAAGTGGCATACACATTGTATAAATTTAGTATACCATGCATATATAGTTGTATGCTTATACTTAAGCATGTATGAAAGTTCAGGACAAAATGTCAAAGCCAACCAGTAAAGGAAGTATAACTAAACTTTGCCAAATACTGATGGCCTTACCAGAAAAAAAAAAATCTATTTTCCAGCTGATTCAAAATAAAACAACCAGCATGCATATTTATTTAATGATGAACAAGCTTGTACCGAGAGAAAATAGATTATGCTTTGTTAAAATACTTCTTTTCATTAAATATTTTGAGTAGACTGTAAAAGATCAATATTAACGTAGTATTGGTATCCAATATTTTGACTCTGATTTCAGAGTTTTAACTTGAAATATAATGAATTATATTTATAATTATATGAAATATAATGAAATCAAATAACACTGTCCAGTTTGAAAGTTATTAAGGTGGGTTTTTTTTTAAATCTGCAGATTTTGAGCATTTATTTATCTTTCTCACCTTTTCAATATAAATTTTCTTTTTAAGATGACTGATACTGTAGTGGAATAAGTGTTTCTGTAGCCATTATTCACATTCAGTAGATTTCAATTCCTCTTTCTTAATTGTAAAAACAAAAGAGATTTGAAGAGCTACCTTCTGGATGATTACATTATGCTGAATTAAAAGAGCATGCCAGCTTTCCTTTACAGCTTGAAAAAAGCCTGAATATTTCTAATCCCACCACTTCAAACTGACCTTTTCTAGTGTATAATACTTAGTAACCCCCTACTTCTATAAACATATAACAAAAACCATACAAACACACACAACTAGAAGAAAGTATTTATAAATCTAATAGTAAATAAGTTATTGCAATGTCTGAAATACCTCATTGAAATGAAGGGTACCATTTAGAGGGGTCAGATCATATCTGGCTGCTTCGTCGAGGATCCATAACACTTTAACTGCTCCTTGTCCTCCCTGACTTCGACTTACATTGAGCAAAACAACTGCAGCAGAGTCATCAAGTGTCTGAGGTTCCTTCACTGTTACCTGATGGACAAAAAGAAGGAGAATGTGGGAAAGGCTGCTTGAAAAGTCAAAAGCTGTATCGATAATGTCAAAAGACATGGATACATGTTTGAGATAAACAACAAAAAATATAATCAATGACAGTGCTGAACAATAAGAGTGAAAATGAACAGGAAAGTGTCTTGGGGTGACCTTATGATGTGATCCCATATCACTGCCTATGCCCAGAAATTAATTTTTGTGTCTTTCTATGCCTCTAAACTGAGCCTGAGAGGGGGAAGGAAAAAAACTGAGCAAATCTTTTTCAAAGCAGTTTGCAGCTTGTTCAAGGTCACACACAGATAGCAATTGGTTTTCCCAGCTGCAGCAGGGGAGGGAGGAAGCACCTGGCTTGCTGCTCCTAGGACAGTTTTTTTGGCCAGTGGTTCAGCTGCTTTTTCTCCGGAGAGAGACTGAGAGTTGAATTTTTCCTTCCCTGGAATTTTGGATTTTCTCCCTTTTCTACTGGACTGCTTGATTGCTTTAACATCAGAGTACATCAGGAGGACTTTTCACTGGGCACAGAGGGCCTGGCCCTGGGCCACGCCCCAGCTCCGAGGAGACCAAAGGAGGACTCTAACACTTTCCCAGGTTTTTCCTACACAGCGAAAGATTTTATTATTTAGCATTATTTTCCTTTCCCGTGTGTTTGTTAAATAAATAGTTTTTATCTCCTTCACTTTCCTTCGAGGAAACCTGGTGGGGGAGGGGTGGTTGTGCCTTCTCTCAGAGGATATATTTCTAAATTTGGCCAAACTGGAACAGAAGGTAACAGGTTTAAGGAGTGTGTTGAATTCTGATAGCAAGGCCTCTATGCTCTATGATTCAAAGCAATTACAGATGGTGTCACCAGCAGTCTCGGCACCAGCAAAATGCAGAGCAGAAGTACTGCAAGAACTAAGATGAGATATGTTTTATAATTTCTTTCCAAATTTTACTTTCAGTAATGCAGATTATTATACAAACCACAAAAAAATACTACCTAGGATGTAGTATGTTTATTGCCCATATTGTTAGTATGGTGAAATAAACTGATTCAGTCATGCAGAAATCTGTATTTACGCAGCAGCGCTTTCACTGTTACTACCATCTTACACAGCTAGATGAAGACATGCACTAATATCCTTCCAATGAAATCATGTTTTCCACTGCAGAGAAAACTTACAAAAATCAGCTATGTGCTAGCGACACAAACCCACTATCCAACCTTATCAGAAAAGAGCGCAACCTAAATCAAACTCACTTTCTTTTCTTCAAACCCGAATACCCCAACAGGGGAATCATTTGGTGGAATAGCGACAGTTACCAAGGTGTCATTCCCAAGTCTTGCACCACCTGTTACCCTCACCAGGGCAATTTTGAATATCTCAAGAAATTCAACTTCATTGTCATCTATGATTGTAATTTCTATTTCTCCTGTAGCCTGAAGAAATGTTAAAAGCAAAAAAAAACAAAAAAGTTTCATTTATAATATTCTGTGAATTGTTTGAAAAAAAATAAATTTAAAATAGGCAAGTTGTATCTAGTAGGTAGACATTGTTCACTTATTCATTTTTCTTCTTATACTTGCATATTTATAATAAGAAGACATAATTTCAATAGTGGTTTTTAAGTCCATCAATGTAAATCTTATTTGGTAAAACCAGCAGACTGCTTTGCTTTGGTACTCAATAGAAAGTGAAGGTTGACAATATTGTAAATATTCAGACAACATTCTACACACTATGTATATCCTTCCTTTTGCCAAAGAACGATTATAACCACTTGCAATCAAAATCCCTTATGTACACTAAGTATTCTCAGATGCAGCATGAAATTTAAAACTATGTGTAACACACAGCTAAGAAAACATGTGAGCTTATCCTAAGAATTTATAGTGAAGATGGATTATGCTACAGATTTTCATTGTAACAGGGTTTATTGTTAGAAGTTATGTTCTCACTTGCCAAAGTATTCAAGACACACAAGCCTATTTGGTCAACGCTTATGAATATCCTGGTATTCCATGTTAAAGAACTGAAGTTGGAAGCATCATTCACATACGTAAGGCCATAAGTAATATGTTTTCAGTGAAAATTCTGCTAAAGGAAAACACACAAAAATCTTAAGCTGGTAACCCAAAGTCAAGTAAACTTTCAACAAGTGCATACCTGCCCATCTGCAAATGTAAGGTTTCCAAATGATGGTGTGAAGTCTTCAAAGCTGGCAGTTGAATGAATGGCTTCCCAGTACAGAACTGCTGACCCAAATCTCCCACCCTGTCGAACAACTGGGAGTTTCAGTACATTCTGTGGTGGTGGTACCTCATAACCAGAAACAGCTCCAGTGATATCCTGTACATTCAAAAAGAAACTGCTGAGTGCCTCAACAAACTGTTTCTTTTTCTTTTTTTTCCAAGTTGACTTGCAGTTAAAAATAAATGAAGAAATACATAACTATTTGTAAAACGCTGTGGATTTTGCATTGACCTTGCTCTGAGCAAAAATCTGGATTAGATGACCTCCTGAGATCTCATTTTATGACACTGGTTTCAGCACTGCCAGCTCCCTAATAAATTTTGTGTATTATTTGTGATGAACCTCTTAAGAAAGAATTGTTTGTCAGGCATCTGGCCATTTTATCCAGAACAATTTAGTATCACAAAGCCTATCAGAACATTTTCAGAAGTCATCTGAGAAATCAGACTGTCTTGCTGGAATGCCACTTTACATATTTTTCATTCAGACTTATTTACCTTTGTAACATTAAAATTAAATATTCCCCTGGCATCATCGTTTTCTTCAATTATTATTTCAGCTATTTCTAATCCAAGCCTCTTCACACTTGGTTGACCTCCAGAGGAAGAAGTGATCAGCTGCACATCAGTAATATTGATTATAAATCCTTCCTGTAATTCTGGAACGTTGTCCTGAAAAAAAATTTTTAAATGTCTTTTTTTTTTTTTAATGAAACATTGTAAATTTATAATACATGCAGGAAGATGACTACTTGAAGGTTGTTTACTGTTCAAAACTTCTCAGCATTTGGGGCCATATAACCAATCCCTTGCTTCATACTATATGAAAGATGAAACAGACTGCTTTTGCTGAGATTTTGATATTGAAGCTGACAGTCAGATTCCAGATCTGCAAGACCAGTGGAAAGCAGTGCTGGCTGTCAACTGTTACTGCTACCTAGAAGAAAGTCAGCTAGATCTCAGAAACCAAGCCATAACTTGAAAATCAGTATCTCCATTCTAAATATATTTAAAGAATATGCATAATTTTTTTCTTTTGTCATTATTGTAAGTAAATTTTATATAATATAAATAAAATACAATAAAATATAATAAAACAAAGAATTTGGCTCATTCTGAGTGATGAGTGCTCAAGATTTTTTGAAAGAGGTCACTGCAAGAGTTCCAGCACAACCATTTCTAGAATATTAAGTCATACTACTACTATAAAGTACCATTTCCCTTTCTTCAAAAGATATTAATAGCTAAAGAAGTTGTTAGGCTACTCACAGGCAAAATAGTGACTGTGACAGAAATTGTTGTTGCATTCTCTGCCATAATGACTGTTTTCTTTTCCAGTATATAATCCTCATTCTCTGTTGCTCGGTTGGAGGGGGGGAGTTCAAAGTTCGGTGCAGTGCTCAACTGAACTGCAAGATCCCCGACAAATCCTTGTTCTCGAACAATTTGTAGGGTAACAGTAGTTGAATTCTGCTGCCCTATAGTAAGGAGAGGAAAAAAATGCAAGACGTGATTGTTTTGCAATCATAGAATATGCTGAACTGGAAAGGACCCATCAGCATCATCAGAGTCCAGTTCCTGGCCCCGCACAGGATACTCCAAGAATCACACCATGGGCCTGAGAGAATTGTCCAAACACTTCTTGAACTCAGATAGGCTTGGTACTGTGGACATTTCCCTGGGGACCCTGTTCTGGTGCTCAGCCACAATCTGGGTAAAAAACCTTTTCCTCATATCCAACCTAAACTGCCTGAACTCAGCTTCATGCAATTTACTAGAGTTCTGTCACTGGGCACCAGAGAGTGCAGTGACCACTGTCTGCCCCTCCTCTTCCCCTCACAAGGAAGTTGTAGATGGCAATGGGGTCTCCCCTCAGTCTTCTGTTCTTCAGGCTGAACAGACCAAGTGACCTCAGCCATTCCACATACGGCTTTACCTCAAAGTCTTCACCATCCTCATGGCTCTCCCCTGCATGCTGTCTAATAGTTTAATGTCTTCCTTATATGGCAGTGACCAAAACTGCCCCCAGCACTCGAGGTGAGGCTGCCCCAGTGCAGAGCAGAGGGGACAGTCCCCTCCCTTGTCCAGCTGGCGATGCTGTCCCTGATGCCCCCCAGGACACACTTGGCCCTCCTGGCTGCCAGGGCACTGCTGACTCATATTCAACTTGCCATCAACCAGGACCCCCAGTTTCCTTTCCATGGCACTGCTTTCCGGCCTCACACTCCCCAGTCTGTCCATACATCCAGGGTTGCCCCATCCCAAGTGCAGAATCAGCACTTTCCCTTGTTGAACTTCATGCACTTGGTGATTTCCCAGTGCTCTGATTTGCCAAAGTCTCTCTAATTTGTTGAGGTCTCTCTTCAGGGCCTCTCTGCCCTCAACAGAGTCAACAGCTACTCCCAATTTAATGTTGCCAGCAAACTTCATATTCCTAAGAGTCCTGCATCCAAGTCATTCATGAAGATGTTGAGGAGAACTGGGACTAGGATGGAGCCCTATGGAACCCCCTTTTAACCCTTGCCCTGCTTGATTTTCAGCTCACCTAACTACTGGAGCTGCTTGCTAGACCCCACTTCAATTCCGCCCGGCAACACAACAGTACTTGGATAATACCAGGGCTCAAGCAGATGAGCACACACAAGTGTTGTAAATACACAAAACAGTACCTACATCTAGAGGTACTGTGCATTCAAAAACTGGATCTAGAAGAAGAATAAAATACGGAATATCTACAGTTTGATATGTGTGTTACACAAATTATTACTTCAACACGTCTATTTTTATTTGGTTTTCCTTCAAAACGTCTATTTTTATTTGGTTTTCCTTCAAAACTTCCATTTCAATACTTTGCCTGGCCTTTCATGCCTAGGCCATCACTATTGATTCTAACACAGAAAGTGGCATTGAGAGCAGTCATTCTGGCTGTAAACATCACATTTTCTTAAATCAAATATTGAAGAAGTTAAATAGACTTGTATCAGTCAGGCTCAGCAACCTTTTGCGAAGGCAGATTTGTAATTTTATCCAATAAATGGTGGAAGACATAATCTGGCTAAAAGTGCTGCATTTATGACTGGAGAAATAGAAAGAGATAAAATGTAAACAGGTTTGTACTTCAAACCAGTTACTGTAACTAGATATTATTTCACAGATAGTATCTTGTGTATAATTCATTAAAATACAACAGATAAAGATTGGAAAAAAACCTGTGCAACCAGGGGGAGCTAGGAACCTTCCTTGAATCCTAACTTCAAAGTATAAATGTTTATAATGTGTGTGTTTGTGTAAGAAACCAACAGAATCCCTTTACATTACTTCCAGGGGCTAAAAAAAGGGCAATGTCAATGCACCTGAAAATAGAACTGGTTAGAATGTTTTACCGGTGATAGTATATTCTGATGGAAAAAGCATTTTTTGTATATGTAATTTGTTAATATGGACAGAATATTAAATAATTAGAAAATTCTAATTGAGCTGTTAACGTATGACTAGCCCATCAGATAGCTGCGGGAAGAGCACCAAAGAATGCCAGCTAGCTCCCTGAGCCAGGAGAGAGGGAAGAAGCCTGAGCATCATGGCAATTCTCCTCTGGCCAACTGCCTGGGAGATCTTTTTCAACTTGTGCCTTGAAGGAAAAACAAATCAAACATGCAGCTCTAAGCAGAAAAACACCACCTTTTTCTTGAAGTGGGATTCACTCCTGCTCTGCTTCCTTCCTTCCCCTCTGACCTCTTTTTGAGCCACTTCAAGAGGAAAGTCTTTCTGTGTAAATTATTTTAAATTATATTTTAAATACAGCAATCCCATTAAATGGGCAACTTCTGCCTTTTATATAAACAGAATTATTTTATGCATTAGTGATTTGCAACTTACCTCTTAAACAAGAATGGCTGGAGAATATTTATATATGCAATGTGAAATACAGCATAAAATGTGTGTAGTAAAACAGCATAGTTACATATTTTAAGGGAGATAGATAGATAGATATAGATATAGATGATATATATAACAAGTGTTATAACTACAACGATGCTGACTTTGAAAAAACATACATTCTTTCCTAAGAATCAAGAAACAGACTTACCTTCTGGTTCTGTGATTTTAACAAAGAGAGACTCCATATGCCACTCAATCACACCATGTAGAGAGTCACTGGGTAAAATGCTAAGTACAGCTCTTGCCCTTTCAGGATCAATGACAGCTCCTTTTGTGGTATCTTGAACACCCACAGTGGTAACATGGGTGAGTGTGATTTCCACTGCCTCTGAAAGTTCTGCAACACTGTCCGCGAGAATTGTCAGGGTGATTGTGGACAGGGCCTGACCTTCTGAAAATGTAATCTAAAGTTTTAGAGGGAAGGGGGAAAAAAAAGTCAAATTTCTTCTCAGTGTCATTACACTTACAGTTTTATTCTGTAAACTCTATCAGTTATAAAACGCATATATATACACACATACATGTCTTATAGAATCACAGAATACAAGGTTGGAAGGGACTTCAAGGATCATCTGGCACAATCATTCTTGGCAGCACCACAGTCTAAACAAGATGGCTCAGCATCCTGTCCAGTTCAATCTTAAAAGTGTCAGCTTTTGGGAGTACACAACTTCCATGGGAGGTTTATTCCAATGGATGATTGTTCTCATGGTGAAAAATTTTCCTCTTATGTCCAATGAGAATCTCCCCAGGAGTAACTTGCATCCCTTATCCCTTGTCTTTTCAATGTGACACTTTGTAAAAAGTAAGTCTCCTCCTTTGTAGCCACCTTTTAAATACTGAAACATGGTCTGAACATAAGGTCTCCCCATAACCTTCTTCCCTCAAGGCTGAACAGTTCTCTCAGCCTTTCCTCATATGACAGTCTTCCCAGACCTCTGACCACGCTTGTGGCCAGCTCTGGACCCTCACCAGCCTGTCCTATTTTCCATAGAGGGGACCAAAAATGAACACAGAACACAGAATTCCAGGGGTAGCCCAACCAGTGCTCAGTAGAGTGGGCTAATGACTGCTGCATCGCTGCTGGGGGTGGCCTTGTTGATGCAACCCAGAAACATCCTGGTGGATTGCCTCAGTGTTCACTTATAATGAGTTTATCGACCAGCAGGATTGCCAGGTCCCATTCCCCAGAGCTAATCCCTAGTCAGGATAGATCCCAGTGGGTGGTGCACTCCTGGATTATGTTTTCCATAGTGTAACATTTGTTCCTGATGGATCTTCCAGCCTACCCAGGTCCTCGTGCTGGGTAGCTCTCCAAAGTGTCCACTCCCTCACTTCGTTTGGTATCATTGTCAAACTTCATCAGAGTACACCTTATCTCATCACCCACATCACTTATGGAGATATTAAACACTGTTGGACCCAATATTTATCCCTGAGGGACCACACTTGTGACAGGCTGTCAGTTCAAAAAGGAGCTATTTACCATCACTCCCTGGGGGCAGCAATAACACATAAGTTTATTTAGAAGGCGGCTATGGCAAGCTGTATCAAAAACCTTGGAGAAATCCAGGTAGACAATGGCTTTTGCTTTTCTTATTAAATAGCCTTTATCTCAAGCTTTTTCTCCTTATTTTCTCCTCATCCTGCTGAGATGGGGGAGTTAAGAGAGAACTACGTGAGGGTTTGTTAGACAGCCAACGTCAACACACCACACATATACATATCAAAAGAAGGATGAACATATAATATCTATTAAAATCATTGCTATGTGAAGAAGTGGCTACTCAACTTTTTATGTTTCTTCTTCAGACAAAATGATTGATACATGCTTTGTCTATCTACATTCTTATTTTTAAATTCAAAGGGTCCACCACTTGATTAGGTCTTTCTCAACAAAGAAGATGTGTCTATAAACACTTGGACTACACATACTGTATAGGATAAACAAAAATTTCCACTGAACATTATACCTTTCTGACTCGTCTTGCCTACAAACCTATGCAGTGAAATCGTGTAGGATTTAGCTGGAATGCTCAAGGAGTACTCTAACAATTTCAGTTTGATTGTTTTGGCATCCTTAATTTCCCACCCATTTATTTTTCTTTTTTTTTTTCAGGCTTTGTGTCTGCTACAGATGGCCACAAGGTGGAGGATTTTAACTTACAGAAACTGGCTCCTGCTGGTTCTAAGGCATATGAAGAGCTTTGGCTGGCAGGAAACACGGGGTTTACATGGCTGGGAATCCAAAAATCTCAGAAACACAGAAAACTGGGACTTGCCATGTTCTGCAGGGCCATTTAAGTTCTACATTGTATTGAGAAGGTCAGGACAAAGAGCAAAGACTCCCAGCTTCCCACCTATGCAAATAGTTTGACATAGTACCTGAATCTCACAGCAGAAGAAAGGAAGATGGGAACAGGATACTACAGATACACAATTCCAGTGCCTGGACAGCATTGCAATATCAGGTTCTAGAAGTGTTAGAGTGATATTGCAGTATTATGTGCCAGCCAGAAGTGCAAACCACCAGAATCACAGGAAAGGACAAGGAAGCAGGAATTAACGGAAAAGTGGGCCAATCTAACGTGTACTGTCCTTCTCACTCAGTATATCTGTATTTATTGGCTGAGACAACACAGTAAGTGCTTCCCCAATAACAGTTATTATTAAATACCATTCCTGAAGCTGGAAATATATCACTTATGCTCCCATTAGCGATCCATTCTACTGTAACTCGTCCATATGTTCCTATTAAACGTTCAATATTCAGGGTGATCAAGCTGTCCTGTTCCACTTCTTCAACTTGCTTAAATAAAGAACTCTGAAAAACATACAGCAGCAGAACCAAAGCATTATTTTCTTGAGCATTCAAAGGGGGCCAGAGACATTGGGCATCAATAAATTAATCTACTTTTAAGCAGCTAAATGCAAGTCTATTGATTAAATTTATGTATCTTAATAGGCAGAGGTACTCAACAGGCTCAAATTTCATAAACATAGGAATTTGAAATGTCAGACCTCTTTATCCTAAAGCAAAAAAAATCAATTATTTTTGTTAGCTTTTTTTAGTACAGTGTTTTATGTCCAAATCATGTGAAGCAGGTAATGAACTTGTAGACTTTCAAGACAGACATATTTTTACTGCTGTTACTTTACTATTACTCATCCTCCTCACACAAGTCCAGATGCAATGTTTAATTTCAGTAATGATTCTTCTGTGTTTTGTATCTTCACTATGCATTTAGTACATGTATCTGTTTAGATAACTTCTACAATATTTGATTATTTAAGAATCAAACACCCCAAATAATGCCTTCAGTCTGACATTTTCTCCAAAGTTATTATTTTGTTCAGGCAGATGGGCTCGTCATGTGGCATAACTCAATTAGTATCTATTTTAGAGGAATAGAATCTTTACTGAATTCCCCTGATTAACCAGTTTGTAGAGATTATGATGATATCATATATGCCATCTGAAAACTGAATTTTTAGATTGCTGCAAAATTAAATTGACAAAATAATGGGTTACTCTAAACATAAGGGGATTATAAAAATGACACAATAGGAACAGACTGGAACTGAGTTTCTATTTCCTGTCATCTGTATAACCAAGTAACAATGCTAAATGGAAATCAAAGACCTTCTGTCTCAGGTTGATACAAGACTTTAGAAAAAGAATCCTGTAACATGCTGTTTTAGTATGTTTGTGTGCTGGTATTCAGAAATTATATATACATATTTTAATGATTTACCCTATAAATTTTACCTGAGCAAATGCAATGACTCCATAGGCATTGTCGTTGGAAGGAATAATTATGTTAACAAAACTGTGAACACCAATCTCTGCACCTCCTTTGGGGTTTTTCAGCCACACTTTAAAACATTCTTCCTCTTCTGGGATGATGTCATCCAGGATATTGACTGCTATCACAGCTTCCATGTCCCCAGGCTCAAATATCAATTCACCTGAACTAGCATACAAACAGACACATCAAGTAATTATAAACTGAGGATATGATTAATGAACTTTGAAAGCAGTACTGAAAACTTAATGAGCATTTTTGATGCTGAAATTGTTGTTTATATTCCTGCGTAAGGAGGTTTAAAGGTTGTGGAGTTAGTGCTGGGTTTCGTTTTTTTCTAAGTTACAATAGACCATAGAGTAAATGATACTTCTTATTAATGTAATTTAATTTATCCTAAATAAAATCTTCAATATCAAGTCTAACTGCAAGTCCTTTTATTCCATATTTTAAAGCAAGTTGTGAGAAGTTTGACTTCAGGTTATCCTAAGGCTACCTGTGAAAAATTCTCTTTAGTGTTAATAAACACACCACACACAGATGTCTATAGTGGTCTCCAATGTAACAAAAACAGTATCACAGAAAAAGGAATGCAAGAGCTGGGAGAAACCAAAAAACCCACCTAGGTATAAAATCTGACTGGTTGGAGATAGTGGTCAGCTCATAAATCTGGGAGCTGGACTCTACGGAAAGAGCAATCAAGCTCTTGCTGGTGTTCAGAGACCTTGCAGTAGCAGAAGTGATATGATCTGCATATGGGGCTTCCAGCATCAGAGAGAACTGGTTCCCTTCTGAGTTCCAGGAGTAGAGTGCTGTTGTGTCCTTACCAGAGAGGATGATGTGAACTACATGGAGCAAGGAAGAGAAAAAAAGAAATATTCAGTGATATATTTAAAATTAATTGTAATACAGAAATGCCCTTGGCAGCTCAATTGTTAAAGTACCACTTAAAAATCTGATAAATATTATGAAAAAATGAATGCATATATTTCTTCAATTCCAGTACTATAAATGAAATCTTACCTAAACCTGAAGTAGGCATGAAAACATGGATGTTTCTTACAGCAGAAACTGGAAGAGACTGAAAGTGTCTGAAGGTAGACTGCCCTGTCTCCCAGATGAAAATTTCAGAATTTCCAGTTTCTACAAAGGAGAAAAATGACAAAACCTACATTATATTGCTGCCTGTTGATTAAATCACAGACTGGTGGCCATTAAAAGGCAGACATTTGCAACTTTGTTTAAAAAGTGAGACCAGTGATTGTATCTTCCTTTTTACTTGCATAGCTCCACAGGATCATATCCCATCAGATGATTTATTCAATGACATCATTTAAGGGCTTTTCTGCACACATGCACATATAAGAATACTAAAAATCCCATCAGACAACAGTCAACTGCAAAGAAACCTATGGACTGCAAGACAAACTTTTAAATAGGCATAGGGATGCAGACATAAAACAATGTCTAAAGTGTCATATTTATTATAAAAATGTACTTTGCTGGACAATAATCTTTGCACATCACAAGGCTCCAAAAAGCTAATAAGGGGTGCAATTAGCAGCTAGATGAATGGATTTATTATTTCCTATTGTTCTTGGGAAAATATTTCATTAGTTTCATAAATATTTGAGAACAAACACAATGCTTTCATCTTCTGAAGGACAAAACACAGATTACTTTGATTAGAGGCTTATCAGCAAGCTGTCACCCTCCAGTAATATTTTAATCTCTAGCTAAAGCCCTTTATCCCAAATGCCTTTGCTATAAAAAAAGCCAGCACATACTTAGCAAACTCAGTGTTTGTTTTCTGCTAAATACCTTTTGCAACAATTAAATATATATCAGACCCAGAAGTCCAGGCCTCCATATGTTTTATTTCTTTTGCTGGTAACTGATGAAGATTCCTAAACTCATTATTCAGCCATTGGTACAAGAGCACATTCTGGCTGGTATTTGACAAAGCAACTAGTAAGTACATCATGCCTCCTCGGGAAAACAAGGCAATGTTCAGAGCTCTGTAAAGTGGAAGTTGATGATGCAGCACAAATATATCTTCATTCCACTGGAAAATCTGTAAAAATAGAAGAAAAAAAAATTATTCTATATTTATAACTAGCACTAAGAAAAAAGAAATTAAATGTTTTGATGAAATTTGGAAATACTTGTAATTAACTGAATTCTTCTTTTCTAAGGTGGATCCTACATTAAGGTGGAAGCATTCTGAAAAGTAACTATAAGTAAGTATCTTACTGCAAGCACCTGTGCCTGTTCTTCAAGATGAACAGATTTATGGTCAGAAGCTATTTCTACTCTTATAGCTGTTTAACATAATAGATTTCAAAACAGCATAAATAAATCAACATAAATCAAACCAAGTTTAAATTACATGTTAATGTAGGGAATGTTGTTACATTTAAACAAGTCTAGAATTTTATGTCTTATAAATCTGTAATAGAAATATAAGTAATTTTTCAGGAATATAGACTTACTTTTTTTTTCTATATTTCCTTCATACCTCAAACTCAAAACTAACCAAACTACCCACATCAAAGCCATGGAAGACAACTGTATTCTAACCTGGATGGAACTGAAACTGGTGGTGTCACTCACAAAAACCAAATAGTCCTCTTCATTCACAGCAAAATGCTTGACAAGTCTGGTATCCAAAATAGAGAGGGTCTGTAGCTACAATGAAAATATGGCAAAAAATGGTATTTAGAAGTCAGTTCAAGTAACAAGTTTATACATACATACACATATTTTTAAAAAACTGTAAAATTACAGTGTATGTAAAATAATTTACAAAAAATGTCATATATGTAATTTTACAATTTTAAACATATATGTGGGGTCATTTAACAAATTAATGTGACTTATCATATGTTTTTAAAAAAATGCTCTATGACTTCATTGCTCCACAATTTGTTTTTTCACTTCCAAGGTCATTGTACCTCACCCTCAAAATATAATTATAAAAAACAGTAGACAACAAGCTGTGGTTTAGGAATGGTGTTTCCCAATTTAGTGTTCCCAGTGAACCACTCCAAACCACGCTGCCTCTTCCTTTCTCCCCTGTAGTGGGATGGAGAGGAGAATTGGAGGCAAAAAAGGTGAAGATCACATGTTGAGATAAGGACAATCTACGGCAAACAGCAATGTGATGAGAAAATGAACAGTAATAACAGCAATAATAGTGACAGAGGCTACAAGAGAGGCAAAGATTCACATGTCAAAATGCTCATTATGCACAACCCGTCAATACAAGAACTGCCCCCATGCTACCCCGACCCCTTGGAGGGCCTCCTTCCTCCATCCCCAAAAAATGACATGAAGTGGTATAGAATAACCTCTGGGTCCCAGCCATGCCGCCTCCTGGCTACTGCAAAAATTAACCCTGTCCTGGCCTAAACCAGGACAATAACTTACATCACTGACTCATGCAGAGTGTTCAGATGCCAAACTAGGTGAGAACAGAGTGCTTTTTCCCAAACCATGGCCAGACAGAAGGGCCTCACAAAGTCCTTTCTAACCCCACTATTTAATGATTTTGTAAGATACCCAGATTTACCTTCAACAATTTGCGTCCAGGCATGAATGCATATATACTGCTGTTGGAAGCTCCGTGCCTGGTTCCTCCATGAGTAATCACAAGGTAGGGAGAAGCATGGATTTGGAAAGACACACAGCTTTTAGGATCCCACATACTGAAATTCTGAGAGAGAAACAAAAAAGTAGAACTGAGACCTCAAGGTTTTATTAAGCAACATGGTTGGTGTCTGTATGCAAGCATTTACCTCAACGGCAACAAAAACTCCTTTCCACTGGTAGAGAGTAGAAAACACAGCTGGAGGTGAACGCAATAGCACACCATACAGTATTTCTGCTGATCGAAAGAAACACCAGCTAGCTGCTGACTCTTCCACAAAGCTTTGCAAGACAGACAGGACACTGATACTACCCCCTGCAATACAGTATAAGAAAAAACACCATTTTCATTATTTATTTGACAAAACCAAATATATATATATATTTTCACACCGAGGTTGTACTGGGAGTTAAACAATAAATTCATTTTTCATATACAGAAGATGCATAGGCAATCTGAGTGCGATTCAGAGTGACTCCATTTAGAATTTAGGTAGTCAGAAAATTAACAAGATAGGAAGAAATAAAAAAGTGACAAAGAAACTAAAAATGTGTTTATCCTCATTATAAGTCAAAGGTCTAGTGAAAATATATAAGCAACAGGAAGAACAATACAGATTGTTGAAACTCTTGCAGCAGTGGCTGATGACAAGCTGACTCTTAAGCAGCTAAAATCTTTTATCTAATGAATTTTGATATCATAGGGACATTATAAGTGAATTTTCATTCCGAAGTTGTATCTCCTGTATGTTTGGTTACTCTGTGGCTATCTCCACTAATAAAATAGCAATGGATGCTCTTGATAAAGTGAACGTACTGATGCCAAATGCAGTATCCGACAATGTCTCCCACTCAACACTCACAGTCACGTTGAGCCCATTACTCCGTGAAACTTTCAAATAAACTGTAGTGTTCGCCTCTTCAACTGTGAAGATATTTGTCCTAAATTTGAGAATTGTGAAAATAAATTTCAAGAAGTATTTCTATAGTATAAGATTCTTATAGTACATTTTCAGCACAGAATATGCAATAAAAAGAAAATACCGGGTTTTCTCTTTGATGGACTAACACTGATTAAGGTTGCCCAATGTTTCTTCACACAAGACCTTGACAAAATCATCCAATATTCAACAAAACCTTAAACTACCCTGAAATTTAACACACCAACTATATGGGTAAAGCTGAATGATTTATGAAAACATCATTCCGTATCATAGACTCATATGATCATAGAATGGTTAGGGTTGCAAGGGACCTTAAAGATCATCTAGTTCCAACCCTCCTGCCATGAGCAGGGAGATCCTCAACTAGACCGGGCTGCTCAGAGCTCCATTGAACCTGGCCTTGAACACCTCCAGGGATGCAGCATCCAGAACTTTTCTGGGTAACCTGTGCCAGTGCCTCACCACCCTCACAATAAAGAATTTCTTCCTAATGTCTAATCCGAACCTACTGTCTTTCAGTTTTAAGCCATTCCCTCTTCTCTTGTCACTACATGCAGAAAGTTCCTCTCCAACTTTCTGATAGGCTTCCTTTAGGTACTGGAAGGCTGCAACGGGTCAGCCCAAAGCTGCCTCTTCTCTAGGCTGAACAATCCCAATTCTCTCAGCTTCTCCTCATAGCAGAGATGCTCCATCCCTCTGATCAACTGAGTGGCTTCCTCTGGTTCTGCTCCAACAGCTCCATGTCCTTCCTCTGCTGGGACCCCAGAGCTGGAGGCAGCTCTGCAGGTGGGGGTCCCAGCAGAACAGAGCAGAAGGGTCTGAATCCGCTCCCTCCAAAGCTGCCCATGGGGCTTTGGATGCAGCCCAGGACATATTTGGTTTTCTGGGCTGCAAGTGCCCATGGCCAGGGCATGGCCAGCCTCTCACCCAGCAGCACCCCCATGTCCTTCGGGGCAGGGCAGCTCTCGATCCGTTCATCCCCCAGCCTGTACTGCGCGTTCCTCTGACCCAGGGGCAGCACCAGCACTTGGTCTTATTAAACCTCATGAGTTTCCCAGATGCCACTTCTTGAGCCTGTCCAAGTAAGATGGCTCATTTGGTTCTGAGAAACAGCCCTGAATGAGGGTGTATCTTGCACAAGCTTAAATAAATAATTAAATTACAAAATTTCTGATTCCCTGGGCACTGGTCTAAGGTTTGGAGCCGTTAATATGGATTACTATTTGTGAAATGTTTGAGGACTAATGAAGCACTGTTTCAAGGAAAAAATCATAGTTCAAAAATCAACACTTCTGATGGTGAATAGTCCATTTCAAGTGTTTTTCTGTTCTTCTACATAGCAGTATTTGAAAGATAGTGTACTTTTTAAACTTAAAAATTTTACAGTTGGATTGCT
The DNA here is from genome assembly GCF_000738735.6 of Corvus cornix cornix. Classification (NCBI taxonomy): domain Eukaryota; kingdom Metazoa; phylum Chordata; class Aves; order Passeriformes; family Corvidae; genus Corvus; species Corvus cornix. Next base: position 55,089,669 of record NC_046357.1, read on the forward strand.
AATTTTTTTTTAAAGGAAAGCCATCTCTATGGAACATAAAAAACTTCATTTTAATTGTATCAGGGTTTAGTACCTATTTGTAACTGGGTAGATGCTGAAAAGCCCCAGTGGAGCCTGGTTCTGCAGTACTGTAATCATAGTTTGCACTCTGGTGCCTAGTCTGGCTCCTCCAGTTGGATTGAACAGGGTGACAATAAAGTGCTCATCCATTTCTGGTTCTTCATCCAGGATTGCAGAAATATGCAGTGTCTGACAAGAAACAAGCATGGAAAGCTGGTGAGACTTGATAGCTAACAATGGCAATGCTATTCAGACCATGCTGCTGTTTCTGCTCATTCTCTTAACAGCTCTGGACAGCAGAGCAGTACAACAGCAGCTCTGGAAACTGTAGAAGGCAGGAGTAAGCCATGGACAGTTCAGGCTGGGGTTCTAAAGTAATCCCTCTGGTGACCCACATTAGTGCAACACTAACATGAGCATATCCACTTTTAATTTTTCCCTTCCTCTCTTTCCTCTTATCCTAAGGTTCTCTGAAATGTAACAGGTTTTGAACCTTTTTTCATACTTCTGTTTTGTACTTATTCCACACATTCCTTGGTAATTCACAGTCCTCATACAGCTACCTGATCCCCTAGTGCAGCTTAATCAAGTTGGGTTTACTTTACTTGAATTGTCAACTGAACTAGCTCATAGGCAATAGGGTAGTTACACTTCTGGTACTGGGAACAAAGAGGGAGAAAAGGCAATAGAGGAATATTTGAAATACTCTCTTCCTTATGGTTTTTTTCCCTCTACTGCACCACGGTGGATAAGAATAGGATCGTCTCAAGGTGGTCTCAAATCAGCAGAGAACAGTCTAGAAAGAAGTAGATGTTTTCACTGTCATTCTCCCTATTACCCAAAGAGGTGAAAGTTACACTGGTACATGTAGCTTTGCCATAGAAAAATTATTTAGTAATAACAGATCTGGAACTGAACTAGAGCTTACAACCTTTGAGATATCTATTTAATTCTGCAATAAACCATATTTAAAGACTGCATTGAGAAATCTTTTACTCCCTACTTCTCACAGGTCTGCTAAACTGGCCATCACTGAGGTTCCAAATGCATTTTAGGTTCAGAAACTGAAAACCAGTGTTTCCAGAAAGGCTTGTTTCAGATTCTACTTCACTAACCATAATATACTAACCTGTTACTGACACATTTCCTGGCTGACATTCTTGTGGGGACAGTATAGAAGCAGTGGGCTTAATACTGCCAGAAAAATAAGTAATTTTCAATTTCTAAAACTCTGAAAGCTGTTCAACTTTTGCCTTTGCTGCAGCATACTCTGTTCAGTTCAGGCCACATAAAAGAATGGAACTTTTCATTCCAATATAATTATTTACAGTAGTAAATTATTACTTCATGTCAAAGTTTGTCTTTCAGCTACATACTAAACACATATGAATAAATGTTCCTATTCATACACCATATTATATACCTATTATATTGTTTTCAGTTTACCTGAGCTATTACAAAGAGGGAAGTATCTACAGCAAAGCATATTCAATTTTTATGCACTCCCACAACTCAGTTTATTCTGAGAATTAAGGAAAACGTAAGAAAAAAATACATGAAAAAACAAACACATTTCTGAAATCTTTCACATAACTTAAAATCAGACTTATTTACTTTTTGGGTTATAACTACCATATTACCTTAAATCTGACTCCCTCTTCCAGCACAATGTATCCTTGAGAAGGGGTCAAATCCACTGATGGCTCTGAAGAATTAATTTCACTTACAAGATATTGAACAGACACCATTCCAAATATTCCCTGAGGAGGTTCTCTAATAATATTTAATACTGCAACACTTTCCATCAGATGGAGAGCTGTTTGCTCTCTTAGGAAGAAGTGATCACTGTTATTGAATGACAAAACTCCATGTCCATCATCATTGGCAAATATAGTAATTGTGGCTTTTGAGAAATAAATAATAGAAACATGCTTTAATTAACATAGTAAAATATAATTGTACACATACACAAATAAATAAATAAATAAATATATACATAAATCCATTCTTTCCTTAATATATGGATATTGCTTTTATTTCCCTGATATTACTGAAGAGAATATGTAAATATTCTGCTTTATCTAGGAAGATCTCTAGAAAGGAAGAGTCTAGACTCTCTTATTTAAAAATCCAGCTTTTGCATTTTCTGATTCCTTATTTTACGTATTATTTTGTTAATTTTACATTTTTCACAGGGATGTTTAAGAACTTTTCAAGTGAGTTTAATGATTTAGCATAGAAGGGTGCTGGTGCTTTCTAAAATGTGATTATTCAGAAGAATGAAATTAAAGTGACTGAGATACAATTCTGAAGAGCAAGAACATCAAAACTAAGTTTTACCTGTTGAGTTCTCCCCTAATTCCAGGCCAAATGAGGGATTTGTTAGAATTAACTGGAACTTCTCAACACCTTCAGGAATATCATCATCACAAATCACAACAACAACAGATTTATTCCTTTCTCCATCAGCAAAAAAAAGAGTCTAGCATTGAAACACAGAAAGCATTGAATACTCAACAGCTGATAATGAACACAGAAATTTTAAACAAAGGTATAGCAGAATTGTGTTAAATAGGGAGGAAAGAAGAGGCGAGAAGAGCAGTAATTTCTATGTCCCTTACAAATCAATTGAGAAAGAAGCAAAACAGTTAAATAGTTTAGCACATTGCAGAGTGAGGACAAGCAAGAGCAATTCACTTTGAAAATTCTGTTGTAAAAAATATTAAAACCTACATGAAATCTTATATGCTCTTGTCTAAGCAAAACTGTATTTGAAATAGATGTTTGCAAGTTTACGTGTCTTATATTTTAAAATACTTCAATACTAAAAAAGAAAGAAAGACTAAAATAAGATGACTATATCTATCTCATTCTATTAAGATGATCAGAGCAACTGAAACAAGTTGAGAAATCTAGCTGTTCTAGTGACCATTCTGCAGAATTAATAAGAAGATGCTCTTTTGAGGAAGTTGAAGGAATGAAAACTACTAGATTTAAAATTTGCTTCTTACCCTTGAGATCACATTAAAATCCAAACCCAGCTGTGCCTCCAAATTTTGGGCATAAAAAAATACAGATACATTGCCATAAGATCCTTTGTTTCGGTATGCCATTATTGTCAGATTCCCATGAGATTCATTAACTTCAAAACTAAAACAAAAACCAAGACAAATTCTCAGTGCCCACTGAGCATGCTATTTTAATAAGATTGTAGATAATTGTTATATTTTCACTTAAAATCCTCCCTTCTACATTAAAAGAAAAAGGCACCATTACAGTAAGGCATCATTACCACTGTCTAATGCAACCATTATACCTTTGTTTCTTATCAAAATGGAATTGAGCTATAGTATGTTACCCTTTTCCCCTACTTTTTAGTGGCAGATTAAGCCTGTCTATGAGCATGAATGCCTTCTTCTTAGCTCCTGGAAATCAGAGAAAAAGATCTGGGAGATGCCAATGTGCATGCTTACATGTACACAGAGGTTGGGGCACTGCATGGAGGCTGGGAGAGTAATGGAAGTTCACAATACCGAAGGACAATAGTGAAAGTAAGTACATGGTAGCATAAGATTTCTGAGTAAACATACTGTAAATGTTGGTTTCTAGTATGGGAATTATCTTTCCAGTTCCACTGAACTGAATGATATGTTGTCATCTCAAAGATGTGATCCTGTTGTTAATAGGAGCTTTTCTGTTAACTGAAAATAAAAATAGCTGGGCAACACTAATCATTAACTTACATAGGCAGCTTTTCAAGGAGACAAGACTTACTTGGTACTTTCCCATTCAACTACTCCACTTACTCCATCATTAGCATCAATAATAATTTGAGAAGCTAAACCTTCCACATCTAAAATGGAAAACAGAACGACATATACGTAAGAACAACAGAGTTCATATTCATTATTTTCAAGAATAATAAAAGCATTTATTTATATCTTTAATAATTTTGTAGGAGAAATACATAATTTTCCATTTCCAAAATGTGGAGGAGAAAATGAAGTGGGCAAGATACTTAGAAAGGCTTAAAGAAAATCTGTCCTTACTAGCTTACTGTAAGAACTGCAACACAGTGCCTTGAATTACCACTCTTACACTTAATGTATCGGGGGGGGGAAAAAAAGGCTAAAAAAATTTTAGAAAAAAAACATGGCACAGAAAAAGTAGAAAATGCAAAAAAGCAAGATTAATTCATCTTCATTGTGTGTTTTTATTATGATGATATTTAATGTTTCGCAGACTGTGCCATTCTGGGTATGGGAGGGAAAATGAGTAAGAAAGAATAAATGATCCAGTATATCATTTCATATTCATGTTTCAGTGCCTGATAATAAACCTTAATGGCAGACACCTCAGATTCTGCTATAAAAACAAAATTATTAATTTCCTTTTAGGTAGTTTAGGTACTGTAAAACATACGTATCTTCAAAATAGCTCTGAAAGATTACTGCATGTATTGCCCTGTGAAAATACTGAATAATAGATTAATGCCAGCAATGTCCACTAATTTCAGGGACCAGAACTTGACAGTCAGAACTTGATTCTTCTGAGAAAATAATGCCTTAATTTGTTCAAACAGCATCACATGACTACTTTAATTTATGTCAATTTACTTTTAATAAAAATTAGAAAGAAATGAAGACTGACAGTTTCTACAAAACAAATTGACTCCACTAAATCTGTAGCAAATATACTATTTTTAGATCCATCAGAAAGATTTCTATCAAATCAGATAAAACTGAACAAAAGTAAAAGATCACTGCCATGAATCCAAATCTGACACTATGAGATAGTGATGAACACCAGCAGCAGCTGCAACACCTCTACAGACAGCAGAAAGGTTTAGAAATCCATAGGGATTACAGTGAACATAGACCTTTCAGCTTTGTAAGTCATGTTTTCCCTTGTTGAGTCATAGTCTGATCAACTCACTTAAGATCTATAATACTTCGCTTTCAACATCAGACCCTTTATTTCATATTTGGCATCCTTCCTCTCCTCTGATGCCCTCCTGCCATTTTACTCCATCTTAAGTCTTTCTTTTATCTATGAAGTTTTCTCATTTTTCTTTCCTCATTCTCAAGTATCAAGATTTTCTTAATTCCTTGCACTTTTGTATTAGAGTTGGGCCTTTCCTTCCACCTTTTCTAAAGGATGGGATGAAGCAAAAGCAACCTACACCACATATTACATGCACATGGCTATGACAGGGACAGCATTTACGATATATTACAGATGCATAAGATTAACTGCACATCAGTATCATGTGCAGAACACCTTCAATATCACTTTCAATATTAGACACCTAGAATTATATTAAAGATTTTCTATGGGGTATGGGATTGCTAAATCCTAAACAAATGCACTGCACTGACAAGGATTTGAATCCTCAATCATACCAAAGAAAATACACAAAAGGGAAAACAAGATTAGAAAATAGTCTGATAACAGAATTAATTGTGACATTTTATAATGAGGAAAAATTTTTGCCTCATAGATTAAAGCTATTATCTGATCATCCTAAATATATCAGCGTCAAATGGTCATGATTCAGACTGCTAACCCCTTATGGCAGAAGGTAAGACTATACTGCACTCAGAACAATTTAACTCAGAAAATCCTTCATACTTTAATGTTACTCTTTTTATGTTTTAAATTTTAAACTCAAGTAATCATAGCTCAGTGTCTACACATCGTCAATCAGGCTTGCAAGTTACCTTTCAGTCTGTAACGAATTAACTCTGTCACTTCAATACGCGTGCAAAGAAAGGGAAAAAGAGTCATAGAAGATGTTAGAAATAATCAGCATAATTAGCAACTGGTGCCACAGGATAACCCAACTGTCTTTAAAGACAATGGCAGCTATGCTGCTGAGTTCAGAAGCAGAATGAGGACCTAAGTAAGCAAACAATAAATGAAGTTCTGTGGAAGAGTAGGAATACAGTAGATCATGACTCCTAAAAGTAAATCTGATGAAGAATAATAAAAAGACACTTTTAAAAGAGTGAGCAAAGGAACTACTTGAATTCTTTGTACATACTTGTTTCCATCATGTACTTGGAAATAAAATCACATTAACATACATTGCCAATGCAACTTTTGAGGTAACTGTGTTCTCCAACTGGTAATTACTAAATAACTCCTCTATGAAAATTGTCTTATAATTTTTACAGGGCTTTAAAAAGTAAGAAGCCAGAGTAATAATGACTATGTTTGATGTTCTACAGTGTTGCAGAACACCCTAGTTGGGAAGTGGCAAGTGGAATAATGATACGCCAGAGTAATATAATGTGCATTCAATTTATATAAAAATAAAATTAAACTTAATTGTTTGTAAGTTGTTTTACCCAGCCTAGGTAGGGAAGAAGTTGAATGGTTCATGATAAGTTCCACTGAAGTTAAATTAACCAAGAAGAATTCTTGCACTTCTGGTACGTCATCCTACAAAACACAAATCCAGTATATCCTCTTTTCATTTTCTTAAGAAACAGTCACAGAATTTGCTAAAAAGCCACACACTAGAAGTCTCAAACCTTATAGCAACACTAGAATTAATTTATGTTTCCATTTTCCTCAACACTTTTATAAAAAATGTTTTATCTTGAATGAATTATGAAGCAAGACATTGTATTTAATGGAAAAGACTGTGGTGACACTGAACTAGATGCGAATAAATTTCTGCTCAATTTTAAAGGCGCAAATAGCAACCAGTGATAAAGTAAGAGCCTGTAGCAATGATTTACACTGGTCTGAATATCAGAAAATAAATTATTAATGAGAGAGTTAAATTTCATTTAACTGTAAGTAGCACTGTTTTCTGTTATTATGTGTCCTCTGTGTTTTTATCATTAAAGACAAAACCAGTCTTTCTAACTTACAATAAAATCGATAGCTTCAAGTAATATAGCTTGCAAGCTTCAGGTCCCCCAATATTCCTTTTCAGTTGTCATACAGATAAGTATAGAGTGAAAGGATATAAAGTTTACCTCTAGAATAGTTACATTTATGGCAGCTGATGTTTCTCCTTCTTCCAAAATCACTGAGTCAGAAACAGCTACATAATCAGCTCCTGGTTCAGCCAAGGTCCCCTCTGTCTGATTACTTAAGGAGACCAATCCTTGAACTGTGGCATATGTAATATTGATAGCACCTGTTTAAAATGTGACCAAAAATATCCACTTTTTTCAATTCTTATGCAATGCTCACTAGAATAGACAAAGAAAAGAGATTAAATGCTCATTGATAAAATGAAAAGCGTAACTGCAAACCAGAAGGATTAAAACATTAATCTGGAGCCAATGGGACTTATTTCTTTCAGTCCAGACTTTAATGATTTGTCCAACACCACAGGACTCAGAAAGCATTAGAAACCAATGTAATCATATATTTGAGGTGCTGTGGAGTGCAAATATTACATTACATTCCTGGGATATCTAATGTATTATTAATACCAGGTTTGGTGTCAAGGGAAATAGAGCGTTTCAGGAATGACCGATTTCTACAAAAGGCTCTAAGGACAGTGCTAAATGTAGTTTCCTTCCCAGAAAGACTGACATAGATGTTGATAGAGAATAAAAATTAGGGGACACACTGATAAATTTTACTAAAGGAAAAGCTAGACATTTTTTTAATAATAAAGCCACATCTCACTAATCTGCCAGAGTAAGTCAAGCTGTAAATTTAAAGAGAGTGATCCTGGAGATAAAATGACAAATGAAATTCAAAGCTAGTCTGTACGAAATAAAACATCAGGTATAAAAGAAACTTAGTTATAATAAATAATGATGGAGTTCAACTGAGAGATTTTACATTTACAATGGATACTTAGAATAAATTGTTTCCTAAGTAGTGTCTGAAAGGTAATTTAAATACTGATTGACATTAAAAAAGAAATGGGAAACACAGAAATGTCATTAAAATTCCTCTTCAGATTTGTAGTGTGTCCAGATCTTGAATGCTTGTTTCAACTGATCACTTCACCTCAAAGTAGATAAAAGAAACTAAGAGAAATTACCACTGAGGTCTAACTATAGTCTAAAAATTTAAAGAGAACTTGACTATGCATGTTATCTCTCAATGAAAGTAAAAATACTCAGGAAACAAACACAAGAAAATATTTTGGCACACAATATATTACTGAAGTTAGTACCACTTAATTTCATTTTGAAAGTACAAACTGAACCAAAAAGAGATACAGAATTCTTAGAGGAGGCATAAACTGAATTCAGAGGCAAATTTTTCCATGGGATATTCCTAAACTGTCAGATTCTGGAAGTTTATAGAGGAGATACTGTGGGAATGATAATTCCATACAAGATCCTTTTCTCATGTTTTTTATTTCTTCTGGACAGACTAACACTTCAAGACAGATTTATTAGACATAAAAGTACAACCGTAACAGTCAACTAGCTATGCCACAGCTCCCAGACCCCTTGCTATGGAATTAAATGCTATAGCTTCACTTTTAACAAAAACTTAGTTTCCAAGCCTGCAGTAAGGGGCCTAGAAGTTCTGAAAATATCAATTGTACCCAAGATTTTCCAGAATTTCCAGCCTCCCTGTCATGGTTTTCATTTGTCTAATGATTTTGAAAACAAAATTTAAATTCTCTTGGAGATGTTATACAAACCTAGAGATCCAAATTCTCTGTTAATAAAAAGCTGAACTGTTTTGTTTTCCTCTGGAAGTAAAACTACCCTGGATGGAGAAGCAAAATTCAGTACTCCATGTGGTTCATCACTAGCTTCTACTGTCAGAACAGCTTCATATCCTTGACTGTCCAAAACAGCAGCACCAGAAGGAGAAACACCTGCAAAAGAATCAATGGACTGCAGTTAATAAATTGCTAGGTAAATAAAGTTTTGTCTTCCATTACTGCTATTACTATGTACAAATGACAGGCAGTAACACCGCAAATGAAATCAAACCAAACACATGGCATGCTCAGTGAAGTTGGTGTGGAATGTATACGTAATTGCATTCTATAGAAAACACAGGAACATTCAATCACAACAAGAATTGTATGTGTAATAAGTGTAGAGTTCAAGACTGTATTAAGAAACAAGATAATCTAAAGAGACAGTGTTAAATGTTAACTTTTCTAAACTACTTCTATTGTAAAATAAAAGAGAAAGTTCTTCCAGGAATTCATTACAAAAGTTAAAATTATATTCAACTTCTCAATCATTCCATTAAGAAATCACTACAAGTGTTGCCTTGATGAATAACTGTATTAATTTATACTTATCCTGAAGGATTACAAGAGTAAACAAATTATTAAGGCAAGTTGGCAAGGCACCTATCAGCAACACCACCCATGCCAAGTTAGTTTGGTGTTTAGACACTAACTCCTGTTTAACAAAGGGTATTTCAGAAGGGATGTGGTTTCATGCTTCTTTTGTCATTATAATTTCAATAAAAGAGTAAAATATTCTGACCTCCTCTAATTCAGGGGCAGATCAGAAAGCTTGATAGACAAGATTTTTTACAAAGATTAAAATATCCATTTATTTAATTACACCTGTATGATATATATACTTATATACACAGAAGTATCAAGCCTGTTTCAGTAAAATGTGAATAAATTTTGCATAATTTGCAACATTTTCAATATTCTTAGTCCTACACTTCCAAAATGGATTAATACACACAAAAATATTACACTACTAAATGGCAATTTTAGATATAGCAGATATAGCAGGCTCTAGTTCTGCATTACCTTCTGTTTTGATGTTGTATAGGATGATCCGGTATACTTCTTTTTCTTCTGGAATGTGGTCATCCAGCAAGTGAACATACAATGTTGTATTCAATATCCCCTATAAATTTTATTGATAAACTGATTAGTCGTTAGTGTATAGAATACAAGTAATGCCACTCTATCATATGTATTTTAAACAATACTTTTAAGAAATGTCAAGTTAAAATATTGAAAACTATAATAGATCTATATATCTATAAAACTATATATCCCTGCAGATTAATCACATCAAGAGAAAGAAGACTGCTATAAAAGCATACTTGTTTCCTCAGCTCACTTCAAATTACAATACTCTCTTGTAGCCATTAGATTTGCTTATGGACTTACCTCAGGAAAAAAGAGTATTCCAGAATAGTATTCAAAATTTTGTTGTACGTTATGTCCAACTATCTTCCACTCAACAGTAACGTTTCCCAGTCCTGGGGCCGTTCTTACAATATGGAATTGCAATTGTTCTCCTAGGAACAAAGGACAAACCACAAGATTTTGGGCTTTCCTCTTCTACAATTCAACTATTAAAATGAAAACCCAAAAATATGAATCACAGTTGAAGTATTTTTTTTGGAAAACCTTAATATTTTTAATAGTGAGCTTCCAGTAGTTACGTAACACCCTCATTTTTAATATTGAAGCAAAACCCCCACAAATCTAAACTCTTTCCTCCTGGGTTTTTCTGAATTTAGTTAATGCTTGGAAAGAATTATCAAAATATAAAGGAACCTGGTACATATGCATAACTGCTGTCAAAACATGCACAAAAAGAAGAGCAGTATCTGTTTGTCAACTACACACTGAATAAATGTTGTCTACACAGCTTTAACACAGAGTTTTCTACAGCAGCTAACTGGCAAGGAATATACACGTTCCTAATATCTGCACTGCCTTGTGACTTTACATAGTGCATGCAGAAAAATGCTTGTAGTTACCTGCGAGTTCCACTTATGTGACTTTGAATTTACAAATGTTATCAGTGTTAGAAAACATCCAGAAGAAGAATAAAAATTCATAATTTTAAAAGGACAGTATTTAGAAACAAAACATTGATGTTTCATAATTTAAAATTAATTTTTAATAATTGATTATAATTTCAGAGATAATAAGTATCAAATGACAATATGCATCTATAAGAAGTAATTATAGTATCTTTTCCACATTTATAATATTTAACCAAACGGTCACTTAAAGAGTAAACTCTTTAGAAAGCTTTGAAAAACTAAGAAAATTTATATAATTATGACATATTAAATATCTATATACATTTATACAAAATAAATATTTGATGTAACATTAAATATTTTAAATATGGGTATGTAAAATTAATGTATTGTATTAATATGAAATAGATCAGCAGGTAGCATTAGTAAAATTATGCAATACATTCACATTAGAGGACAGATGTTTATTTATAATACATAAGTGTATTCCATCTGTATGTCAACAGCATTTTTCCAGTTCACAGAATGGAAGTTTTCCAGCATATACAGTGTGGAATTAGTTTTCAAGGACATGAATATGCAGAAATTTATAATCTTGAGGTGCTTGGAAATAATAATGTAAACTTAAGTCCATCCTCAACTGACTGAAAATTACTTTCTTAGTATTGCTATAAATTGAACTGAATTTTTTTTGCTCTTGTGAAACTGGGACTAATTCCATGTGTTATGTACACACTTAAAAGCCACCCTACTGACAAACACTAAGCTGTATCTGTGAAAGGGAAAGCAGATGTGGTGTTAGGTTGTTATGTTCATAGTCCATGGCAAACAGAATTGAGCAGCACAGCTACTCTCACTGACTGTGTAACTTAAAGAACACCAAACTGGGATGCTTATCTGGTTATTTTAGCATATTATATTGCAGGACAGTATTGTATATCTAAAACTGGCAGAAAACAATTAATCACTTTCTGGATGTGTTCCCTGATTGGTAAGGAAATATTTGAGAAATGCCAATATATTGGCTACCAATGAGAGAGATATGAACAAACTTAAAAAGACCTTAATATAATAAACTGAAAAAAAAAATTGTGAAGAATTAATATGAAAATTGTATCCACCAATTTTCCAATACGTAGAATTAGTATGTTATCAGTCTCACCATTTCAAACTTCAGTTAAGCCTTGTTTTAAGTTGTCCTACACTAGTTCTAAGAGAACAAAGGAATTCAAAATTCATTGACATCGTAAGAATTCTGCTTCTACTGTCAGATATCTGAAGACAGACTGACAGTTTACAGGCTAATCTGTCACATCATTTAACACTGCCCTGAAATCTGTTCTATCCCATTTGAGAATTCTGCACGTCCATTGCAAACAAATAAATATTTGACAGAATAATAATTTACTATCATCACAGAACACACAATTAAGGTTATTTCAATGCAACATTATATAATACAACAAATTTTCACTGAAGGCTGGAAAACACTTTATGATGCAGAATCCTGATACACTGTAATCCAAGCACAAAGATGGAAACCTGAAGTACAATTCATCACAATTTAAAGACCCTCCAGCAGCCAGTTACTGACCCATGTAAAGCTCAGCCAGCTTTACCAAAATATTTGTTATTCCTGTCCAGTAAGAAATACAAACACAAATACAAATTGAGTTCTGAAGATTGAAAGTATTATTAGGTTAATTTCACTATTTTGTCTTTTTTTAAAGTAATATTTTACCATTTTAAATCTTTCTTTAGATTTCTGCTTTTATCAAGAAGAAGAAGGGGACCTCATCCATTCTTCTCTTGTTCCTTATTTCAAGCTGTTGCAGTGTGTTTTCATCTAATTCAGCCATAGCCATACAACTGTTGCATGTTCTGCCTATACTTAAATGCTGCCCTTGCCCTCAATATGGTGATTTTGTGAACTGAATATGCAGGTAACACCAAGACAGCCATGACCCACAGCTGAAGTGTGAAGAAAAGATTTATTCCATTATTTAACTCTTAAAGCAGAGACATATACACTGTTAAGTTTATTCCATATTAGCAGGGCTAAAACTGCCCAGGCCTGAGAGCTATGTTACATATCAAAAGGCCTGGACCATGCACAAATCCTTCACCAGGCTGTGTTTCACCAGCCTTCTTAACTCCCTTTCCCCTTTACAAAGAGATCTAAGTCTGTGGGAAAAGTTTTTAAGTCTTTAACAACATCCTGTTATCTTTTGTGAGAAAATTCCATTCCTCTTCAGTTGACAGCCAACAATCCAGAGCAAACACAAATACCTGAATTTTCTCACACTCATTATTTTCTAACATCTCCCACCTGCAGGGTTGGTCTTTAAGCGAAAAAAAATTCTAAACCAAACTTATTTTTCTCTTTCCTCACCAATCTTCATTTTTTTAACTCTTTCCTCCCCACAGGAATAATAATACGCACAGCTTGAAAATAATATTGAGTTGCTTAACAGAAACTGTTCAATAGTACAATAAATAGAAAAGGTAACACTATTTGGATTTATGTCTGATAATGTTTGCTTTCATAATAAAAAACTTGATAATGAAAGTGAAATAAAACCACTGAAATCATAGGAAGGCCTTAGCTCATCCCCTTTTTTTATCCAAGCGAAACAGTTTGGCTGTTTTTTCTTGCTATAATGCAATGCATTATTTTTCACACACTAAAGGAATTGGAATCAGTTATAGTACTATATGTGTGCTCTACATAGCAGAGTATTTCAGCTCCAAATAAAGCTTTCAGCTTCAGCATGCTATGAATAATATTTAATCAGTGGAAAGTATATAACGTCTTCGTAACCTTGGGGAATGAGATGGTTTGTATTAATTTTTTGGGCTCATTAACAACTGTTCTTAGACTGCCAGACTGCAGCTGGCTTGTCAGGCAGATCAGAACCGCTAATGCAGAGTAATAAAGGATGGAAATTGGGCACACTAGAATGAACACAAACTGTACCTAAATAAAACCCAAAAGCTTATGGTGTCCTTTCATTATGGGAAAAAACCAGACCATGTTCTTTTGAGATAGACTTTTTCTTCCAACAGAAAATTCAGTGCACATATTCCTGGACAGCAAATTTCTGTCCTGTTAGTTTTCTCTACCCATCAGTTTACACATCAGTAAATTTGAAACTGCAATACACTGCGATTCCAGCGAAGGCTAACAAAAGCAGTCACCATTTGTATTATTACTGTCCTATGCAGAACTGTACCAAACCCTAGGTAAAACATGCAACATGCTCTCTTAAACCACTGGTACACTAGATATCAAATTCTTATCGCTCTCAAAAGTCATGACTAAGTGATGACATCAAGATGGTCACACTCCTAAAATGATCCACCATAAAAAATATAAAGAGAAACTTTAGGAGATGGAAGATTTTTTTCTATTTTTTTTTCCTGTAGGAATATTTTCCAGATGATTTAAAATTAATTTTAAGATTAGTAATTGGTGTATATGATGGGTGTTATATACAGTTCTGGAATATGGCATAAATGAATGAGAAATGCTAAAAGGAGCTTAGAAATGCAACACCAATAGAAGCAAGGCACAACCTTCAGAAAAAGAAAGGAAAAGAACAGATGATGAAATATAAAATGGTTTTGGAAATGGTCTATTCATCTTTTCCACAGATTTCCTTTAAATGCTATGTTTGCAAGAGTTAAAATATAAATAAATGTGTGCTAAGTATGTGGTTATTCTTTGCTGGCATTCTCTGAACAGTGAAATAATCACTGAATCATTATCAACAGAAAGCACAAAGATGGAAGGTCATGTTAAACTGAGTGTGGCCAACACACAGAACCCACCTTCACAACCAATAACAGACCTTCCATCTGTCTGGAAGCTAATGATTCCTGCCACATTGTCACTTGCTAGGATAACCACTGTGACAGTGTCAAAACTGGGCAGAATCCTACTCCCTCCTTCAGTATGCACCAGGCTGATTATGATGCTTTCATTATCCTCTGGCTCTGGATCATCTAAAATGGTCAGTGTGACCATCTTTTTAGTTTCACCTGCAAGTAGAAGAACATATGCATCCTTACATGTTCACATGAAAATCACCTTTTAAAAAGATGTAATCATCTATTCTAGTAGTAAATAATTAACTAATATAGAAAAGGACATGAAGAATCTTTAGTTATTTATCTGTCTAGAAGTTATTGAATGTCATTATGAAAATTTATTCAATTACTAACAAAAAGCTATATTAGGCAATGTAATTAACAAATTATTAAATATACCATGTAGAAATTAATAATGTTAACATAATTTCTGAATGCCTAGAATTCTTATTTGCTTTATAAGTCCTCCAGCTTTCAAATTTTAATTAGAAAAGGGGAATATAATTCTTGTAAAAAGAATTACCAAGTAAATACATTTTCTGATGAACCACATACAGACACAAGTACATGAAATTTGACTATATATTTACTGGGTCAGGAAATGCATAAAGTGGGCTATCATTGTATTAGTTACCTGTCTTCTGGAATATCAAAGAATGACAATGTAAGCAGCAAACAAAATCAATTACCAGTCTCTATAATACATTACAATTTGCAACATAATCCTGTTGGTCAAGGCATGTGCATAACCTATACTCATAATTGTATCAGTTTACCAGATACACATATTTTTTGTTATATTGCCTTTCAAAGTATTTTGAAAATAAATTTTGTAAACTCATAAACACTAATATAATTACATGTTAGATTCCAAATCATTCCTGGAAACCCTTCATTTGAGTTCAGATGATTTAGCAAGTTAAATGAACACTAGAATCTTCACTACACTCCCATAAATTGTTTTCAAAACAACTGTTCAATCATCTCAGACTTTAAAAATATAAAATACATTTTTCATCTTGCACAGTGCTCAAATAATGCCTGCCATAGACTTTTCTTCTTTGAAATTTTTAAAATATTCTGTTCTGTTACAAAATCAATACAACCTCAGAATCGAAAAAGATCTTTCATCAAAAATTAGTACTGTATTGACTGAAGATAAACAAAAGAGCAATTAGGCCTGATTCTCATTTTCATTATCTTTGATACCACAACTATTTCAGCAACATTATTCCTTAGTTATTTAGTAAAAATGTTATTTTTATCATTCACACTGCAATATTTCTTAAAAAATACTTTAATATTTATACTTTTCATTCTTTTTTTTTTTTTCAGTCTCTGTGTGTGTGTTTGTTTTGTGTTTTCTTTAGTTTTAAACAAGAGAAGCTAGTGCAAAACCTTGCCTCACCTTCAGCAAACACCAGAATCTCACCAACTCCGACAAAATCCAAGTCTGGGGTAGCAGTTCCACCAACAACACACCATTCCACTGCCACCTGTCCCAGGCTGCCTTCTGTCCTATGTATCATTAGCTGCACATTGGCCTGAGGGCGTTCTTCTACTTCAATATACAGACCTTTCTCTGTTGCATTGGGACTTACACTGTAGATCTTAAATACTCCAAAGGCATCCCCATTCATCATTATGATAACTGTGGAAGTATTTGGCTGTCCGATAGTTGGTTGATTTTTTAAGTTGGCTGAGATATTCATTAGTTCAACCTTCAACAGGGATATAGCGAATTTTTCATCCAGCTCTGGCAGGCTGTCAGGGAGTATGGTAACTGTGAGATTTGCAAACTCTTCCCCTTCCTGCATGATGGCCCACTGTCTTGTGATAGATTCATAGTCACTTCCAGCAATGGCTTGTGTGCTAAACAGAGTAGATGTACTGCTGATGTTTTTCTTGTAGGTCCACAATCCTGACATATTAGTTAATAGGCTGATCTCTGTTGTCAGCCAAAGGCAGAGTGGAATCTCAGAGGCACTGGAAAATATAAAGGCTGAACATGCTTTTTCTTTTAGGCACTGAGTTGCACAGGCATGCAGTGGATCACTTGCTGCTGACACATTCACTCTGGTCTTGGATGGCTGGTCAGGAATTCCTTGTACAGGAGACTCATAATAGGCCAGTATATCCTCACCTTGCTCAATGGCAAGAGCTACGATGTCAATCTCAGAAGTGCTGTAAAATATTTGCAGCTGACCGAACCTTCCCCCACTAAAAGACATTAAAATAAAAATGTTATGTTAGCTGGTAAAACATGTCTAATATTCTATATGTTACTGGGTTAAGAATAAAAATGAACAAAATTAACTAACCCCTTCTGAATTGCTGAAAAGTTACAAACAGCTGATTAAAGTGACTTCCCTTGAAGCTAATACCAGAATAACTGAGTAATTCATTTTTTTGGAGAGCAGGTTTGATTGTTTATAGCTTGGATAGCAGTCTGCTAAGTGTGCATGTTTGCAAACATTTGTTTCTGGGAATTAACTTAGTCTTTCTAGGATTGTCAAGGAAGAAAAAGCCTCTGCTGTCTAGCATTGTCATCATTCCTCCGAGGTGTCATCAGGATACCATACTTCATGTGCAAAACCTTTTCGTTCTCCTTTTCATTTTGTTCTCCTTTTAGTTTTGTTTTACATCAAACAACATTTGATACGCTTTGTCCTGCAGTTCACATCACAGGAGCAGGCTGGTTTGCAGCTTTAAATGGCTTGACAATTTAACAGTACACAGTGTACACTGAATTCATACCACAAATGTATACTACATTTAAGTACTTTATGTACATTTCTAACAAGCAGACGTAGTTCAAAATCAATGTATATGAAAAAAGAGTTGGCAGATAAGGAAATTGATGCAAGTACTTATACAAGGGCATGACATTTAAAATTATATTTTAAAAAAACCCAACAAAAAAACAAACCAAACCAAAACAACAAAAACAACAAAAAAAAAAGAGATTCAAAATCAGTCAATATTATACAGACCTTCTCCTGACTGATATATT
Source organism: Corvus cornix cornix (assembly GCF_000738735.6). Lineage (NCBI taxonomy): Eukaryota > Metazoa > Chordata > Aves > Passeriformes > Corvidae > Corvus > Corvus cornix. The sequence goes on from NC_046357.1 coordinate 55,107,310, forward strand.
TGCAAGTAAATTTCTTTCTAGTGGCTCCTGAATTCGATATGAGGATTGATGAAAGAAAACTGTGCCATAAGGATTATCATTGGCAGGTATAACAATATTTGCCATGCTATCTAACCCGATAGCACCACCGTTGGAGGCCTGAGTTAATTCTACATGGACAATCTCAAAAAGAAAAAAAAAGAAAAACAAATAAGGCAGCTAAACAATTTTTGCCATTTCTAAAAATAATCACAAGCAAAATAAAATCAGAACTTTTTGCAGCTTCCTGCCGTAACATTTCTTGTTTTGATCTGCACACATTTCTTATACAAGTTAAAACTCTAGTACTGTTCAAGAGAGGCATAACTGCTCTACTTACTTCTGCTACTTCTGGAACATCATCAGCCAGGATTTCCAACAGCAACATCTGAATGGCTTCCCCAGCGGCAAAAGTAATATTACCCATGGCAACTTGCAAGTCATCAGCAGCAGGATGTCCATTAATGGTAGCTGCCCACTGAACAGTAACATTACCCAGTGTCCCAGCATTGCGGATTATTGGCAGATTTATGGTTACTGATCCAAATTCAGGCTCCTCCACAGTGAATTCGGTATTCTGAAAAACTGATGTACGCCATAGGGAGATGTAGTGCATTAACAATAAAACCAAAAGTAAATATATCAGTTCCTAAAGTACAGAGTTTTATTTTACTTGATTGCATTTACTTGCACAGGTAAATCCCTTTTAATCAGGTTTAAACCTAAAAGCAAACTTTCAATTCTCATATTTTCATCTACAGAGAAAATTAGCATGAAAATTAAGCCCTCATCCAAAAAGTCTATTCCCCATTGTTTGAGGTTAACCATGAACTGTTTCTAAGGTCTTAGACTATGAAATAAATCAAAACTATTTAACTTGGAACACGTTAAGTAGAAATCACAGAATGGGTCAGATTGGAAGGGACCACTGTAGTTCATCGGGTTCAAGCTCCCTGCTCAAGTAGGGTCATCCCAGAGCACATGGCACAGGAGTGTGTCCAGACAGTTCCTGGACGTTTCCACTGAAGGAGACTCCACAACCTCTCTGGGCAACCTGTTCAACGTGCACCATCACCTGCACAGTAAAGAAGGTCTTCCTCACATTCAGGTGAACTTCCTGGGCATCAGTTTCTGTCTGTTGCCTCTTGTTCTACTGCTTGGTGCCATGGATCAGAGCCTCCAAGAGGCTCAATCCTTTTGTTATATTAAGGCCTTTTGTTGTATTAAGGCCATTACTCCTTTATTATATGTTTTAATTCAGTTTATCTTATCTTTAATTCAGTTTATCTTATCTTTTCCTTTACTCTCTACACCCACACTTCTGCTTCTGAATGTTTTTACCCAGTTGCCAAGTAGCAGCTCCCCCACAAATCCCCAGAAAAAAATGTTAGCAGAAGAAAGAAAATATGTACTCCTTTACCAAAGGATCCAAATGGGTCATCAGAAGCCTCAATAGTTATGATTGCCCTCGTCAAAGATCCAAGTAAGGCTCCTCCTGTTGTTTGGTTCAGCAGCTGAACATAGAATGACTCCTCAACTTCAGGATTGATGTCATTAATTATATAAATTGGCACAGCTTTACTTGTTTCCCCTTCTAGTAAGACAACATCTGATGAAGCTACACTGTAGTCCTCACCTAGATTTGTAGATGAAAATGCCCAAAGCAAAAAAAACATAGATAACATCAATGATTTATGGTTCAGTGTGGTGAACATTATCAGTAATACCCATCTTCTCTTTGCTTATACATGCATTCCTCTGTGTTTTTATGGGATCTTTTCCTTTATCATTAGACCCACACAAAACAAAAGGTTTGTTTGCTTTTTTTTTTTTTTTTTTTACTTTCCATTGCCTTTTAGATGTCTGGATGGATCAAAGCAAAACTTGGTTTGACCAAAACAGATTAGCACTGCTAGACCAAGAGGTAGTTACAAAAGGTCCATTAGTGTCTGCTGTTTACAAGGCCACACTACCAAGATGTTTCTGTCTTTGATTTATAATTGCTGTCCATCTTTCAAATAGATAAAAGTGAACAGAAGCACCTTGTCAAGGTAGATTTCAGTAAAGGGCATATTTTGTGTGTCAACCTCATTTTAGGCAAACTTGTCTCAACTTTGTCTCAACTGTCTAGGAACTGTTCCTGTATCACAGGAACATCTGTGATACATTAGATCACAGCTCTGCTTCAGAAACTAATTGAAAGCATACTCTGATATAAAGCTAGCTACACATTTAATTTATAACAATCTGTTACATAAAAATTAAAAGTCCTCAGAGCATGCACCATCCACCTATTCAATTTGGACATAGCTGAAATACAGTGCACTCAATTTATAACTGCCTAAGTGGTTTTGATCCTGCAGACTTCATAATTTTTCTCCTTTCTTTATGTACCTTCTCTACAGCAGGGACTAACTGTAGAAGTTTACATTCCATTTTCAGAAGTACAAGTCTCCTTGGGTTTTGATTGATTTTTCCCTGTTTGTTTTACAGCTGAGTCCCCAGCTCTCACTTCCTCTTCAATAAGCTCAACTAAGCAGTACATGATGGATTTAAATATGTACATGGGACTAAATCATTATTACATAATACTGCTATGGTATTTCAGGGGTGGGGGTGGGAAGAGGCATTTAAGTTGTGGTGTGCTACTAAGTAAACAAACACCCCAATTCCTTCCCTCATTTCACTTTTAGATTATCCAGTGATGTTGTGTAAACTTTCCCCTAGGTGTTGGATTCATATTTGCTAAGCACAATCAATACCTTACTACTTTATATTTCATACTTGTTATAAAATAGGTTTGAATATATATTAAACTGTTTATATATTTGAATAAATATATATATAACTGGTTATATATATAAGTATATATATATATAAGTATATATATATATAAGTATATAAATATAAGTATATATATTTGAATACATATATATTCAAACCAGTGTTAAATATATAACACTTGTGTGTTTCAGCTTTAACACAGACTGCATACTTCTGCTATTTTGCTTTCTTACCAGCTGTTGCAGTTATTGGCATAGCTTTAAATTTCACAGAAACATCTGAAAATATTCCCCCAGTTCTGGTCACATTAATGATTGGTCCAACATAATTTTCAGCAACACGCACAGCTGAAGCTGAAAGCTGAAGTGTTCCAAAAGCATCATCATTGGCATTGATAATCACATGAGCTATTGTCTCACCCACTAAGCCAAGTCGAGGAGAATTTATAACTGAAATATAAAGAAAACTTAGTGAGGGGTGCCTGAAATGCTTACTGTTCATGGCTATAGAGTTCATAGGCATACATGTGAGTTTGGCTGTCTCTGTTTTCATGAAAATTATCTTTTTTTTACAATTGGACAAAGCATAACTACAAACCATATCAAAATACATGTGTTTGAATTACATTCTGGCAGAAAATCTGAATTTTTAGTAACATTATTCTACCATACTGTGGAGCACACAAGGAATATTTTTTTTAAAAAATGAGGTACTGTGAATTTATCTATATATCTATTTATTTATCCATAAGGCTCATAGTAAGATCAATACAGTTCAGAATAATTTCAGTTTTACTCTTGATATGATGAAATATAAGTAAGATTTCAACTCCAAGTAGAATTATATTTGAAGTTACCCCTTAAGCTGGGGGTAAGGCCAGCAATTAAATATGCCTTGAATCTTTGAAGCACAAATCAGGCTGTAATGACATGAATTTATCTGAATGAGAAATGAAGTAAAAATTGTCAACACTAAGAAAGCAGCATGTCACTAATTCTACATCCCTTTTTTTTAATAACACTTTTTTGTATTTTAATATGAGAAACTAGCTTAATTATTTCCTACTAGTGAACTTTCAGAAACAGTGCTAAATGAGCAGATATTACTGCAAAACCAAAAACTGTGACATATTTGGCCTGAAAGACCTTGGATAAGACAATGCAAAAGGGATAAATAAATACTCATGCATTTCCAATAAAATACTGTGCCAAAGGAAATAAATGCCAACAGGCACAAGTCAGGTAACTCAGAGATATCTTAACTATATAGAGTTTGGTAGAGGTAAAGAGTCTTTCATTTATCTTGCTGCATTTTCTCCTGTTACATATAAATTTTCATCTTGATAGTTAAATTATAGGTTTTATGTAAGACACTTACTTGGCCGATCCTGAACTTTCTTGATCAAAGCAATACTGCTTAGCTCAACAAAAACAGATTCTGACCTCTCTGGATCATCATCATCCAAAATAGGCAAGGATATTGTGGCCTCGCTTTCATTGGTTGAGAAGATCACATAACCTGTAATGGGTATATAGTCTTTTCCCTCTATTGCTCTGACAACATCATGTGGAAGAAAGGGCAACTTTTCCTCATCACCAATAGTTCTGTATTTCACCATTACTGTACCAAGGAGACCACCACATCTTATAACTGTCAGAGAGACATTTTTTGTTTCTTCGTCAACTTTTATTGGTCTGTTTTGCTCAGAAAAGATGAAGACTCCGTATGGATCATCATTTGCTAAAATAGTTAATGTTGCATTAGTATGATAACCAAGACGACCATGGGAGACATTGATGATCAAAACTGAAAATATCTTATCCAATTCGGGAACATCATCAGGAGAAACCTGTATTGTAATATTTGTTCTTGCTTGGCCAACATCAAATGTTACACTCCCATCTGTAGAGATCAGGTCATTGGTAAAATCGCAGATTATGATCCAATACAATGTCACCTGAGATAAGGCTCCGTGAGTTCTCACAACCTAAGTAAAACATATAAAGATGTACATATTTTTGTTCTATGAGAAAGAAAAACATAGAAGTGTGAAATGCAATTAAGCAAAGACAAAAACATGATGAGTTAAAGATATGTCTGTGTTTTAAAAACATGCAGTTTTTATTATCTTAGCTCTGCTGAACTTGTATTATCAACAGTTATTTTGAGATAGTAGTCCCTTGATTCTAAACAAGTAGAAGATTTAAAGTTTTTGGATATTATTATTTTAGTTACAAGCTGAATAATATACATTAGCAAACACTGCATGACTGGAAAAAGAAATGTTCATGACAAAGTTGTTACAAACCCCACAGACTAATGATAAAAGCATCATAGAACACCAGTAAATACAGATAGAAGAGTACAATGCAGCAATATAAGACTCAAAGCTTTCTAACCTGCAGCACAACATTGCTATCTCCATCTTCGGGCTCAGTTCCATTCACCAAGAGGGACTCAGCACTGAACTCAAACACACCATGAGCATCATCAGAAGCCTCAATAGTCACAAGGATGTGGGATGCAATTCCCAAGCTAGCTGTTAAATGCAAGTTCCAAAAAGGATTATTTTTATCTAGCATGTTTTCTTACATAAAAGAAAACAGCTAAAGAAATATGCTATAAAAGTACGAAAGAGAGTATAACTGAAGTATCCATGCTGTTTGTCTTTGGTTTTTTCTTTTTTTAGATGCATGATAACTGTATGGAATAGGAACTGACTTTCAGTAAGCCAGTCTGTCAGTCCTTCTATGGAACTATGCAACAAAAACAAATATTATTTTAAGGGAGGAACCAAAATAAAATTACAGGTTTAATGAATGAAAATGGAGCAGCATTTAGGACAGTGAGGAGCTATGTAGTAAACCACACTGTAAGCAGAAAGATGAGATGAATGCAGGTCTCATCCTAACATAAGCTGGAATGAAAGACAAAAAAACCCCAACAAAACAAACAAACAAACAAACAACAACAAAAAACCACCATCAAGTCAAGTAAATCCTACTTCTAAAGAGATTGTCTTAGGTGACATAACTTGCTGCTCAGAGAGAAAAAGAGTCTGGCACTTAAAAAAAACATTTCTGGAAACAAGTAAAAGGGAAACAGAATGTCAAATAAAATAAAAACAAAACAAACAAACAAAAAAATTACTCTATTGGCATAATGGGTGCTCATATCACATTTTTGCATCTGTAGGTTTTAATTTGAAGTCCTATATGCATAGGGTTTTCCCATATATTCTATGTTATTTTTTCACTTGGTATTTTTTTTTCAATATGAAATTTTCATTGTGTTCTGCATGTCATGACATAAATAGAAATTTGAAGAAAGAGGAAAAATGAAAAACAATCAGACTATTTCATTAAAAATCGAACAGAACTTAGTTTCCTTTAAGAGTATTTTTGCCATGAAGGGATCAAAATTATACATAGAATGTATCAAAGCATACAATCAGGTAGTTTGAAAATTACCCTCAATTTAAAAAGTCCCTTTGCTTTTTTTCTCCCAGGAAAATTTGACAATGTTCAGACAATGATAAATTTGTAAACTTTAATTCTGCAATTATTATATTGTTGTGTTTTATAACAATATAGTTTTGATGACATAAGAACCTGTTGTTCTCTGCTTTACACTAAACACTGACTGCTAGTGAAATTACCCCTATATTAAAATGGAAAAGAAGGTTTTTGACAAAACTCTATGTTAAATCTAAATTAATAAGCTCTAACTGCATGTAAAGAAACATTGTGACAAGCTGCATCAAGTTGCATCAAGCATAGTAATTATGACAGCTATTACAATTATAAATAAAATATAGGATTAATCAAAAAACAGAAGAGCTTACCATGTTGAGGGACACTTGAAAGGAATAAATCCATGTTTCCATCACCACTACCACTTCCATCATTTCTAAAGAGCTCAGCAACTTTAAGATGACAGACATACAGATATATACACATATATACATTTACAAATAAAGGGAAAGCAGAAAGTAATTTAAACATTTCTGGACAACACAAAAAGAGAGAGAAGTATTCTAGGAAAGTACCAATTTTCAAAAACTATCCAGACTTCCTAATAAAAGCCAGAAAAAAATATTGAATTGGCCACCTCTTGTTTACTTTAGTGCATTGGAAACAGCAAAAGGAAGTCAGAAGGCAAGAAAACACATACAACTTTCTTTTATCTTTTTTTTTTTTTCCATTCCTTCTATGTTCCCTCTTTCTCAATCCTAATGGAGAAATTAGAAATGGGGCAGGGGCAGAGGGAAGCATTAGCCAGACCCTGTCAAACTCTCTTATTCTAGCATCTCCTCATAAATCAATACCTTGTGTAAGAAAATTGAAAAAAATGACAGCTTAACTGATGGAGTCTTTACCCTAAGTTTTGTGCTTACAATGGTGTTGGAAAGCTCAAAAAGATTATGTTCAGAGGGTATCTACCTCTAGTAAATTACTGAAGTTAGCTGTAAGTTTTCTAACCAAAAAAATTCAAACAGAAAAGTACATTTACTAAACTTACTACTTTAACTAAACTTTAACTACTTACTAAAAATTCCACATGCATGAAAGCTCTGAAATTTTTATCAAAAGAATCCTAGCATAGCACCATAGTGCCACGTTGCAGCACAGACATTCAAGTTAGTATGATCTAACTTTCCAGAAGGCATTTACAATTCTGAATTGCTTAGAAAAATAGTATCAGTTAAAAAGACGCTTTATGGCTCTCAATATTTTGAATTACTTCTTTTCCTCCAACCAGCCTTGAAATCTCCCTTAAAAATGTTTTGCAATGGAAATAAATTCTGTAAGGCAGAAGTGATTTTATGCGGCAGGCGCACTGATGCTTGCCAACAGTTGTAAGACTAACATCTCACAGCAGGATTTACACTAGCTTCTAGCTAGCTCTCCAACTCAGCTAAACTCTCCGAGCATCTCAAAACCCACAATTTTCTCAGTCTATAATCCAGTTGAATCAGTTATAAACCAGTTTATTGGAATGTCTCCAATTTCACTCAAGTGGTAGATAAAAAGCACACCTTTGGTTGTTAAAACATTAAATATTGGCAACTTTAAAGAAAAAAAAAAGAAATTTTTTTTTACATTACTTTAATTTTCTCTACCAACTATGAAATTATGTAATTTAAAAAGCAGAAATTGCCTTTTAATGACCTAATGCATGGTAGTAATATACTTTCTTTGAGATCTGGTAGCTTACAGCAGTGATTAACAAAACATCTGAAAGACAGTTCTTTTCTAAAAAGAATTGCTGCTGTGTGGAGGGTGTGTCTTTAGAAATAACATGGAAATAGTTCACCAGGTTAGATTTTAAGGGATGAGTAAAGATCACAAAAATACAACCAGTGGATTAATGTATGTGCCTTACCTCCTCCCTCTGGGTTCAACAGCTCCACTTTAAAAGTTTTTTCTAGTTCAGGAATAGAATTGTCAGTGATGTTAACAGTAATGTACTTGTATCTTTCTCCAGGCTGAAATTCCATTGAGCCCCCAACAGCCTGAAATATGACAGGTCTTCACATTTTTGTTCAAGTTTAGTGTTTTCATCCAAATGAAAAAAGAAATTCAACCTCAATTCTTTTTGACTTTGTCAAAACACCTACTTTTCTTCACTTTGGCTTTAAAAAAATCTGCTGAGTCTTTGTTGTAACAAATAGCAATCTAAATTCACTGACTTACGAGCATCTTCATTTATCTACATTTTTCTGCACAATCAGCAGTTTAACAAGCAAACACAGATACATATAAGCTATGTTGTTGAATATGTACAAATCCTAATGCATACAAATATATCTTCACCTGTACATGCACCTGTATGCTCATATAAAGTCTGATGTACTTCCATTCTTGCTGCATTGACAATTTTCTTAAAGATATCAAAATAAAACTCAGAGGCTTTTCCTAGGAAACACAAGATGCTGCACAGAAAGGAGGCAAAAGGCACATAGCAATTTATATTTTTACAGTGAGTACTATGCATTTATCTATCACAACACCATATAAAACAAACTGTTTCTGTGAAAAGTTATCACAGCTAAGATAAAAGATTCAAACTATGGCTATTTCCAAGACAAATAGCTCTAAAATAATTACACACCTTGGCAATGGCCATACCTGATAATCCTTAGGACTGAAAGCTGTAAGTGGCACTGTCCTGTATTCCATAATAACTGTTCCAAGAAGCCCTTGTGCACGAACTACCAATAACCTAATGTGTCCAACTTCTTCTTTAACAGTGATATGGGGCACAGAAGAGGCTGGCAGAATCATTTCATCACTGGGTTGAGGAGGTGGCCCCACTGAAAACTGCAGTAGACCTGAAAGACAAAAATTACTATTTACATGGCTTCTCATACCAAATTCAAATTATAATAAAAAATTGAAACAAAAATATTTAAAATATCTATATTTAATGTTTATGAAATTTTAAAAAAATATTAATATGCCTTTAGGACTCAATCATGCTGTTTCCAGGAATGTGCTGTGTATCATTCCCTATCTCACTGATATTCATGACAGTCTTAAAAAAACATATCATAAGAATGAATTCAACTCTTCCCAAAAGAACCCAAATATGTCATAATAATGGGTACTTATTGGTATAATAATAAGCATGCTTAAATGTCCCTCTCCATTAGGAATTCTCATTTCACAAAAACTGGCATAAAATCAACAACATGCAATTTTGTTTGACCACATGTTTGGTCCAGGCAGTTTTAATGCCTTTTTTGTAGTATTCTCAAGAGTAAGTAATTTGGCTTTCATTCTTGTCTAAATATCGTGAATTAATCTCAAGTTAGATAAAGTGTAATACTTGGCATTGCTTCCTCATCTATCTGAGCTTGGCAAATTTTTACCTCTTGAGCTAGAAGTATACATAAATATGCAATAAGACTGTTATCATCTTCAACATTGTTACCATATGGGTGATCACTGGCTTTAATGCTGATATCAGTAGTTTCCTTTTCTGGATCTATACTTGCTCCACTGGTAGGAGTTGAACCTAGTTTTCCATCTCCAGATACTGCAGAGACTAATGTCACACGGAAATACTCATTTAGCTCCGGAATGTCGTCATCAATAACATGCAAGTTTAAGACCTAGAGAAGGACCAAATCATGGAGAAATCAAACTATGCAACATACATCCGTTAAGAGTTTTATAGCCCATTAAACAATTAATTTTTCAGTCAATCAGCTGTATCCGCTGTGAGTTCAGAAAGTAATGTAGAGAATATTTTTGCTCTCCATGTAACTTAACCTAATTTCTAGGATAATAAGTTTAGAATAACCATTCCAAAAACACCTTCACCAAGCTTCCAGAGACATTACAGTGTTGAATCTAATTTAGAGAGCAAGTGAAGAGAGCTTTTTATGCCACCTGACACTTGAGATTACAGATCATACTATCAGGTAACATAATCTGCTCTGCATAGGCTAATACATTAATCTCAGACAATTCCAGATTTCTTATATAGTGATAATATATGACAAACATATAGGAGAAAACGTTTAGGTAGCTGATCATATTTAGAGCCATGGGAATGAATAGTTTACAAAAGTCAATGGAAATTCTCTTAAGATTTTTCACCTGATGAGCAACTGCTCCCAGACTGTTTCTTAGGGCCATGACCATTAGGTCCTCTGTATGCAGACTGTATATTAGACCATACAGCAATGGAGCAAGGTCTTTTCTGCCATTATGTAAAATAAGTCAGGCCTCAACCATGCTGTCAGACTGGAGTAACTTGGCAAATTTTACTTTAAATGACTATATGTAATGCCATAATATGTTTCAATAGAGAATTAAAGCTGAATAAACTGTCAGGAGCATACTGTTTTCCAAAATCACATGTTTTTGCCAAGCTGTAATCAATTACATTGTTTAACTGGGACCAGATCCACAGTTCTAGTGGGGTCACTGGGATCTTTACAAATTATGTCAGTAGGTTTCACTCAGTCCGTACTGACTTCAGCAGAATGATAGACGTGAAATTAAAGACAGTGTTTTCTACTCTCAATCCCCCCTTTCTATTTAACAAACACTCATAGAAAACACACATTAACTTCCTACAGTATTGTGGTCCCACATCTCTTCTTCAGATGAATGTAAAATTCCTGTGCTGTGGGTTGGGGTCAAATTCACAGAAATAGATTAATCAAAAGAGACAGAATGTGGCAAACAGCTGCAAGACACTTGATTACAGCACTGAAGTTGACTGCTGTCTATTTAATTGTTGTGGAGATAAAACTGAGCTCCAAAACTCAGATCAAAACCTGATCATATTCCAATTTCAAAAGTCACTGGATCCACTAGTCAAGCTCAGGACTACCTGAAGTATACATATAGATATGTATGTATATGTATCTATGAAGTGTACATATAGGTAGACATGGATTTAATATATACATATATGTAAACATATCTTATGCATTAGGTGCATTTAAGCATTCATGCATGCACAGCAACCCCTGAAGTGAGATGCACGCAGATATATATGGACGTCTATCCTATCACTTGTTAGATGTCACAGATGAAAAAAAATCTACAAAATATAATAAAAGCCATGTGAAGGAAAGACTGTTTAGTATGAAAACCAGTCAAGCACCCTCAGAAGGTGTTTTCCAGCAGGTTTGCAAAGGACAGGATGAATAGTTAATAGGAAGATAGGGTTTACCTTAGATCTCTGCCAAGGAAGGAATGTGATAGTGCCACTGCTGTTAGAAAAATCGCTAATAGAGTAATTTATGCCACTGGAATCAACCTGTGAGATAATGTAATTTATATACACATAGTCTAGGGCTCCCCTTGTACGCTCCACGACACAGGATATAGTGGAACCCTCATCAGCAGTCTGGAAGAAAGCAAGAATTGACATATTTGTTAGGATCAAAGTAAATCAAAGGAATAAAAGTAAAAGATTGAATTCTCTAATGCTAGTCAAATGTTCAGCAATTTTTTATTGCTGTCATGTTCCTTTCAGCACTTTCAGACAAATAGGAAGCTGAAACTGAACTTGATGGTGGAACAATCTTAATGGAAATTGCAACAGCTTCTCCCTGAGGTCAGCCAGTAACTGTACTCCATTGTTTCTTTTGGACACAAAACAAGAATCAATATGTTTGAAATGTGTATGTCAAAGGCAGATGACTCTACTGCTTTATATTAATGTCAATTATTTTAATTTTAAGAAAGATTTGTATTCCTCCTTTCCCTGACTAAAAACACTGTGGAGAACAAAAGAGAAACGTTTAAATTAAACTATACTATCATCATTCAGGAAAAACTGAAAAACTTTTTGTGCTACGCTACTCTTTGCAATTCTGTCTTTGCAAAGAACATGCCTTCAGTAGCAAAAATTTCACATATTTGGAACAAATCAGTTATTGATACCGGCCAAGTATATTAAAAAATTATGATCATCAAACTAAAATAGAAAATAATTTCATTTGAAAATTATCAGAAAGGGTAAAGCTATCTTAAGCATTAGATAAATTTCAGAGCTTCTGTATAACACAGTGTAGATACTGAATGTGCCTTAAGCTGTTTAACAGACAGGTAAGGATACAAGCAAATTAAACTACTGATAAAAGAATATTATAAGATAAAGGAGAAACAATTAACACGCCGTATAAACTTTTAATTTTGCTTCATGCTTGGCTGCTGATCTGTGGTATCACAGAATTACCAGTGGCATTTGAAACTGTAATCTATTATGATACAAGATGGTAGGCACCTGGAAAGCAAACTGAACCAAACTGAAAACTAGCATCACTCAGGCAAGATGGTTGCCTTCAAACACATCACACTTCAAACACAAGGACTTCAGTTAGAAAGGATGTACTTAAGAGGTCATAAGAGTTCCAAATTGGAAAGCAGTATGCAATTTGTTTTCCAAAATAATCTAGTAATAATAGAAATAGGTATCATGTCTTTCTCCCTCATAATGATTAAAAACCTACAAATTAATTATGTTTATTTCAATCCTCTCAAAAGAAGATTCAAGTTCACATACTGTATATATGGTGGCCACCCACCATAGAAAATTTAATGTTTAAAAACAGCAGCTTCCAGCCAGTATCAAGTGAATTCATATCAAATATGATGACGATAATGATGATGATTTAATTATAAGCGAGGGAGAGGCTGTAATAGAACCCAGGAGAAACAAGTGCTGCACAGCACAATGTTCACCACATGCTGACCAATACCCAGCCCATTTCCAAACAATGACCAACTCCCTTCCAGTAAGTCCCACAGTTTATATACTGGACATGACATTCTATGGTATGTAATGTTCCTTTGGCCAGTTCAGGTCAGCTGTCCTGGACATGCTCCTTCCCAGCTTTTTGAGCAGCTCCTCACTAGCAGAGCATGAGACACAAAAGTCTGATTCAGGGGAAGCCTGACTTAGCATCAGCCAAACGATCCTTGTGTTATCAACATTATTCTCATCCTGAATCCAAAACACAGCACTGTATCAGGAACTAAGAAGAAAATGAACTCTCTCCAAGATGACATCAGGTTACAGTCTCAGTAGTTACAGAAGTACAGGAAAAAAATTGTTCTAGGAAAATTTAGGCCTTAGTCTTCAGTTTATGTAATAAAATAAATTTTCTTAATAAAAATAATTTGGGGGTATTTTAAAAAAAGTGATATTGCAAATGCCAGTGTAACTGAGGCTGTATTAACAGAACTTACACAATTCCAAATTCTAGAAAATTTTGCTTAACTACAAAAACTAACAATGTGGAATCAAGGCCCTTCAAATGTTAGTTAGCCTTGCCATTAGTTTGGCTGTGTCTAAAATTTCTCCTCTAGTTTTCCTTATGAATATCTTACCTCAGGAATACATGCTCCAGTGAAACCAAATAAACCATTAGCATTATCACTTTTCTGTATTCTTAACCTTGCTGTTGTGTTTTCTTGTGAAATTCGAGCTCCACCACACACAGAAATGAGCTTTAGGATGAATAACTCCTCTCCTTCTTCCTCTTTGTCATCCTTTGCAGACACAATGAATGATTTATTGGTTTCTCCCTGCCGATACTCCAAATACCCAGAGACAGGGTGTACGTCACTCTTTGCAGGAGCTGCATGGAGTTCATAGATCTCTGCTTGTGTCAGTTTTCTCTCATAAAGCCTTACATCCTGCATTAGACCCATGTACCTGCTGTTTCCATTGATTCCTGCTCCAATTCTCACTATTCCTGGACCTGAGTAGAAAATCAGAATTTTTCTCATGTCATTGTTTAGGTTCTTTTTCAAAATAGATAATATACATAACTACTTAAAAATCTATGGTAAATTGTTTACTGTCCCTGGATTAGTAATCATATTGATCTTGAAATGCAGACTGGGAGGTTCCTCAAGCCTCATCTCAATGTTACAGGTAGATTATCACAGGTGAAGTAATTCCTTCCTAGACCGTTCCTGTTTCTCATCCTACTAATTCTATCTGAACATTGTCATCATCCCTTATCTTAATGAATCTTCAAAACTTCTCTCGTTCCATTAAAAATGTGCAGAGCCCGGCTGCAGCCCATCTCACTTTTTTTTTGCCAAACACTTGCTTTGCCCATTTTGTATCCCTCCGCTAGGACAGTGAATCCATTCTTGTTATCAGACTATTAGCCACACTGGACATGCTTGCACCCTAATGCACAGGAAGAGGGGCTTCAGAAATGTACACCAAATTCCAAGCACTTTTTACAAATGCTTTAACATTTCTTTCTCTCCAAACAATTATCCCACTCAGCAACTCAGAGGATGACAGTTCCCTTTTTCACAAATATACTAAGCTGGTAGCTCATACTCATTCCTATCACTCTAAAACACATCGAACATATCTCTTCAGCGGTTTTCTGATTTTGGAAGGAAATGTGCCACTGCGTGTCACTTCTAGAAATAAGCAACCACAGCAACTGCTAATGGTCCCAAGACACAAGGCAGAGGATGGTGAGAAAAGCCAGGCTAGTGTACTCACCATAGTATCCAACTTTAAATGGAAAGAGATTAAATTCTTAGCTTATACTTGTAGTACCCCCAGAGCGAGCACACATCATCTCCATTAATATGGAAAATTTGCAAATACTCAGACATATCCTTCTAGCAAAAAAAGCCTTACTGCATTTCACACTTCTTTGTTTTAGAAACTGAGGGGGAAAATAATCCTTTCTCAGCTACAGTACTGCACGTCTGATGGAAGTTATTAATTGCAGGGGCACTACTTTGTTGCAGAGGAACTACTTTTTTACAGAGGCTAAATTTCTTAGACTTCAACTACCAGGAAATTAAAGGGAGAAATAAAATCCTACACTCCAGAATTAATGAAGTCTCCTCTTTATGCTCACTTTATGTTTGTACACATATATACATGTAGATGTATATGCATTTAACATTACTCTATGTTTTTATAATTTTCCTTCTTTGATTACAGAGGAGATTGTATTCAAGAATTTGATAATCATTCATTGCCTAACCCCATGAAATAAAACCTGTGAAACTGACGAGGAGAGAAAGAAAGGAAAAGGATGGAGATTACTGCTATGAAATAAAAAAGCACATGGAAGAGTGAGGAACTGCAAAAGAAAGAGCAAATATAAATGTATTTCCACCATACAATACCTGACTTTATAAAGGAATTATTGTGATGCTCACTGCTATGCTAGTTGAATGTAAAAGTCCATAATGGTTATGCATGACTAAAGCCACATCCAGGAATATTGAGTTAGAAGAACTGAAGTATACATGCTAATTTTATTTGGAACATCATTAAATGTATGGGAAAAAATTTCATATATCATGTAAATACATGCTTAAGTAAATCTAAACCCTGAAAAATTCTATTGCTTACAAAATATTGGCCTAGCTGTAATATAATACACAACTAGAATCAAAAACATTATTGTATTTTGTTTCAGAAATTGAGAGGAAAAACATTCTTTCTTAGCCACAGTACTGTAAATCTAATGAAAATTATCAATTAGAAATACACGTAACTATATAATACATGATAAAAATACGTATAGAAATATAATTATTATTATTATTTTCAAATTATTGCAATCCAAGCTCTCTTACAGTTCTGATGCTTTTTGAAAACTTCCCAGCTCTTATTTTCATTTATAAAGTTTGTGAAAATCCCTAGAATTTTCTAAGCATTCCTTTTAACTAACCAATCAGATATAATAATTTCAGAATTTTGCATACATCTTTCAAGGAGCTAGACTCTTTATATTTTGCAGAACTTTACATATGAAGAAAAATAATACAACCTATTGCCTCACCATCAGCAATTGCTTCTCCTTTAAGGCTCTTAATTCCTCCTGGAACTGAAATTCCATCCATGTAAAATTCAATTATACTTTCATCCAGAGTAATCAGAACATGAATCCAAGTACTTTCATCCAGGTATTTTAGGATTGCTGCTTTGGCTATGTATGTCATATTGGATCCTAATGCTGTATAATGAAGCACTACAGAAACATGAGAATCATTTGTTTGGATTTTCACGCCATAATATAAGGTCCCATTACCATCATCCTTTTCAACTATATAACCGTCAGTATTGACATTAGGAATTAACCATGCTGAAAATGTAAAATTATTTACTGCAGTATTTCCATTGTATGGGTATTCCAGACCAATAATTCCAAATGCATCCTCTTTTCCACTGAAATACAAAGCATCTGTTCCACTGTGATGGCGTCTCATGTGCGGCTGGGATTGTACTGAACTTGGAAATGATCCCAGCAACAAGTAGTCTACCATTGATGGTAATCCAGCTTGAAACGTACTGGACAGTATTTCCCAACCTAAACGGACAACCCCAAAAGTGCCTTGTTTTCTCCAGATGGTGAAGTCTGTAATACAGGAAAGATCATCTTCAGAAAGAATATCTTCTACTATCTCTCTGTCCTGACTCTCTGCATCTAAAACGAAGACTCCAAAAGGGTCATCATTGGAAGGGATCATCACGGTTACAGCAAGACTTGTTTCAGACAACTGCCCACCAGGACCAGGAGACCCACCTATGTAATGGAAGTTAAGAGTAAAAGTTAACTGGTCTGAAAAAAGTTACTAAGTATTTTAAAAAGTTTAAACAATATACCTTTTTAAATAGGACTAATCTTCTTTAAAGAGTCTCTAAACTCTTAAAAATATCTCCAATTTAGGATTAACATAATTTAACCGTATTGGTTTTAAAACACGATAGAGAACATTTTCACAGAAAACAAGTCACGTTACTTTTCAACTGCAAAATATAACTGTCCTTCAGCTAAAACAAGATTAGCTCCAGATTTTCTGAATTAGTGATGAGAGAGGTTGTTTTTGTTTCATTTGAAAAACATGGGGTCAAATTCAGTTCTCATTTTACTTCAAGATTTACGCAAATATGAAATGGCAACATTTGGTTCATTGCCTTTAAATAAGCAGAGATTACCCTGCAAAATCAGTAACCAGGTGTGTGTTAAAACTGCTCCTAAGTCCTGCCATTAGTCACCTACTTCTCCACAGTAAGAATTCATGATATGAAGACCATGGTGTGAATGTAGAGCCACCATGCACCACTAAGTAGGAAATCTTCTGTACATGCATATGGATTTCACTTACGGAAATGTCAACATATTTTCAGTTGTATCTCGGCACAGAAGACCATAAATAGTACTGAGGTGGAAGGAGTCCAGCAGATTTGGAACTCTACTCAGTAGAAGGCCTGTAGCAGTTGTAATTTAAGTGATACGAAGTGGTAACTATTTTATTTTACAGAAATTTCTAGAAAAAAGCAAACAAGCCAGCCAATATCCAGTATGGTAGATATGCATAACCTTTAATACCTTCATTTTTTCAGCTCTACACAAAGCTCTACACCTCTGAAATCAATAAAAGGCATCCTTTTTAAAGTCCAGATTCCAAAACTGTGTTCATATACCTAAATTAAAGAATAAATGAAAAATAGAACCTAAAATCTCACCAGAAAAGTATAGGATGACATGATTCAAGACAAAGGTCTTTCGAGGATTGTTTTCTTTTTGACTGATTAAATACAATAATTATTTTCTACCAGATAGAAAGGGAATGGTTTTGTGGAAGACAGTACCTGAAACATTCACCAACTTTAAACTGTAAAATTCATTGAATTCGGGAATTTTATCTGAAAGAGCATGGAGCACTATCGGCTTTGATCCTTCACCGTCCATGAAGTACACGGTCCCACAAGTTTCATAGAACTCTTCTCCTGGCTTCAGTGTAGAGCCATTATGAAACAGCTGCCAGGTTAATGAGACATTCCCAAAGTGTCCTCTATGTCTCAAAATCCTGTTCAGAGATACAGAAAGAGTGAATATTCTGGCAGGTATGCATCAGCATTCTCCACTAACAATGGAAAATGTGCACTAATCATTCTTACTGTGGGAAATAATATACATTGTTCTAAATAACCACAAATAACAAATAGAACCATGAATGATAATACAACCCTCTTAGAGGGCCTGCAATTTCACAATATAATTCTACACCCAGGTATACCACAGATAGCTTAGAAAGAAAGTAATCAATGAAAGTACCTGCAAAATAGTACTGTTAAGATGAACATCAGTTTGTCTTGCACTTCTGTTTTTTAATTAAAATGAATGTATAGTTCAGCAAATGAACACTAAAAATGGAGATAGCTGGCTACTCTTAGAGAAGAAAGAGAATGCATTTAATTACAGTTTTGCCTATAATTATCATGGCTCCTTAAATTTTTTTACATTGGTATTTAATTTGGGTTATATAGAAGGTCCTTTACAAATCTGTGATTATTCCATATTAAGAATGCAATAAATAAAAAAAAAGCTTTTATTTGTTTGCATGGCTATCTGGTAACATAGTTTCACCAATTTCAAAAAGGCATTATAAATAAAAAATGAATAATATCATTCCTTTATTAACAAAATATGTTTCCATACAAAAACTGTACTTATGTTTGCATAGTAAAAAGAAAAAAGATGTTTAAAGCATTATTATACAACTCTGAAAAATTAATTCAGTAAGGCAGTCTAGGCACAGAAAAACAATTACATTTTTCCTGCTTCCAAAGGTTTCCTTTTGTTGTTATTAAGCAGGGCCTTCTATTCCAGCTGTGTAGCACTGTTGCAGTAACTCCAGTTACTCTCTTTAAAGCTCAGTGCTGCCATAGGTGTTCTCACTGGTTAGATTATAAAATAGTCTTACCCTTTCCTTACGTACTAAACAAAAGTCAAATCATTTTAAGGGTATGAAAAAGACAGTTTCCTAGAAAATACATTTTATCCATAAGGACTAAGCAAGGCCTCAGATGTTGGTATCATGTGCTTACATAAAGCACCTGTATATAAATGTGTTTAGTTCAAATCATCACTCTTCACCATCAATTAGAAAAAAAAAAATCCTGCAAATAAAATTATAAAGGACCAAAAAAAGAGCAGCATAACAAAAGCAACCACAGAATATATATTTATTATACCTTTTTAACAAGGATTTTTATTTTTTAGATGTGCAACACAAGCATAAAGATCTAACTCACAGTCATACGCCTCTGTTTCAAGGCCTTAAAACAAAGAGTCAAATCAAATAAAAATATATAAAAGATAATCAATTGTGAAAAAAGCCTCTTTTCTAAATGTTCTCACCGTCAGAGTTATTGTGAACATACATCTCTCTATACCCTGTCTAGAATTTTCTTATTGAAAATCAGTATTTTTGTCAATTTATAACCACACTGGGACACTAGGAACATAAAAATGTTGGATGCCATGAAAATTAATTTCTTAACCCTTCCCCTTCCTGAATAAATCCCAGCAGCTGCCAGTCAGACTAGGGAAAAATATATTTAGCCTTCCTTTAGGGAAGAATATATTTATCCTTGGACTTTGAGGTTAGGCTTCCGTCTGTAATTTACAGACAAAAGAAAAACAAACTATCAGAAAGAATACAGTAATATAGGTTGTTGCAGGGTAAGACTTCAAAGCAGGGTGCAAAAAGAAATGAACAAGCACGTAGTTGTATTTAGCTGTATTTTGAAAAGATTTTTTACTTCTCTTTATAACAAAAACTCCTATGCTGTAATCTTGTTTATATGTTAACAGGAATTTTGTGCACATTTTAATATGCACAGTCTACTTGATAATATAAGAGTTGATGTTCTCAATATGTTTGCAAATATTTTAACCCAAAATTTGGTAGAACTATTTTTTTAATAAATTTTAGCAATGCAAAAAATGGAATTAGATCAAAGTATTACCCATAAAGTAACACATAAATCAATACATACATACATGTGTTCAAAAAAGGGGTAATAATATTACTTAAAAGTTACTTACAAAAAACTATTACTTTTTCCTTCTTCCACTGGCTTCTCTAGAGATTCTAAGGAGAAAATTCCATTAGGATCATCATTTGCTTCAATAATAACTGTCGCCACTCCAGCATTAAAGATAACAGTATCCCCTAAAAAGAGGGTGATTAATTTTATCAAAACTGGAATCAGAAATGAAGGTAACTCTAAAACCGAATGTTTCCTTCTCACACCAACAGCTTTCATGCAAAGAAAGAAACAAGCAATGATAAACCAATCAGTGAAAACCAATATTTGAGGTATTCAGTAACAGACAAATCAGAGTAAAAATATGTAAAAGTAGCATCTTTGGCAGAGAGCAAGAAGGTAGATTTGCAGAAAAAAATGTGACATGACCAGAGATGATCCAATTCTGAGAAGAAAGGATTGTATGAGAGGTAGTACTTCATACTTGATCAATTGGTCAAGTCAGAAGAAAAAGATATGTATTTGGAGATCCCAGCTCTCCTTTAGGCCTAGAACAGAAATATTGCACTTTAACTAAATACAAGGCAACAAGAATCTCTAAGAGATTAGTCATACCCACATCACAGCCTATCTGAAAGGAAAAAAATACAAGATACCTGTGAAGTAAGATGGAAGCTAGTAGGATTTCTGTGTGGATTTTAGGACAGTAGGGACGTATCAACACCTCTTTATGTCCACAGAGGTATATTATGTTTCTGTCCCCATTCTAGTTTACACCCTTTCCAAGAGCACTAGACTTGTTTTTATTCCAAAATGAACAATATGTTTATGATTTTAACTTCATATACTTCTATTTGTATTTTCTCAGAGGTACAGCACTACAACATAATTTTCAAAAGGGATGTAACAATCAAGGCCAATGTATGCAGCAGATCAAATAAAGAAAAATAATAAATACTTTTTTTTTTTTGCTTTCAGGAGTGCATCTAGAAATATTCTGTATTTTCCCCATTCCGGTAGGAATGTGTGCCAGGAGGAAAGACATCACATGTTTCCAACAGAATGGTAAAAGAAAATAGCAGCAGATCCTAAGTTAGTAAAGTAGAAAGGGATCACTGAAGAGAAAATTTAAGAAGGGAGAAGAATGGCTTTGTCCAATGATTTCCATGAAGTTGATAATCTGTAAGAGAGCTCAGTATCAGAGTGACTGGCCTCAGGAAACACATGAACTACCTTATACTCAGATAACTGATAAAAATTACCTATTTCTTATATTTAGTTTTTATTGTCTTATTGATAAGTAAAAAAACCCATCTAATTTGGAGTATTTGAAAAGAGATTTTAACTCCAGTTATTTTTGCAGGACAGTTTCAGCTGTATAATTTAAATTTTGTTTCCAATTAAACAATTCAAGATCAAAATCCAAACACACTGTCAGAAGTTTTATAGAAATGTTGAAGCAAACCTTAGTCATATAATGCCTGACATTTATACATTGCTTTACGATAAGAACAAACTGGTAAAAAGTAGAGAAAAAAATAAAAAGAGAGTTACTAAATATACATTAAATCATTATTTTTACCTGTTGAATTCAAAAGGAAGATATAAAATGTTTCATCAGTTTCAGGGGTATCATCATCATTAATATACACAGATAAGTTCTGCTCTCTTTCTCCAACACCAAACAGAATGACACTGTTCTTTCCACTGGGAACAAAGTCTCCCTCTTCAGCTGTTGCATCTCCATTGACAGTAATATACTGAACAGCAACAACAGCATCAGCAGATCCATTCCTTAGGACTGTAAAGTTTGCTACACTCCCTTCTGTAATGCTCACTGTCAGAGGTTCTGAAAACACACAAGCAATAAATTCAAGTTCAAGCCTGAGATTTTTGCACGTGGCCTATTCACCTAATCCTCCACAAGAGGATCCTTCACCTCAGGGAAAGAGAAGGCACATGTAGTAAAGGCAGGGAAATACTTGCAGGTAGAAGAGAATATTGTCATTAGCCACCTAACCAATCCCAGAGCCATCAACGAGAATAATGACATAAAATGAGAGAAAATTCTGAAGTAAAAAAAAAAAAGAGCAAATTCAATACAACCAAAAAAAAGTACATCTTTAACACTAGCTCCACTTGGATTAAGATTTTTCAACAACCTGCTCTGTCAATAAAATCTTTTTGGGGTAGAATATGCATTCAAAATTTAAAACCAGTAATATCTAACCTGCAAAATAAATGGGATCATCATTCCTTGTAATTTGTAAAAATGCACTGGTTATATTGCCCAGTCTGGCTCCACCAGTGGCATTGAATAATCTGATTATGAATACCTCCATCTCTTCAGGTACCTGAAGGACAAAGTATTGAGAAATTAATTTCTTGTATACAAAACAATGAAGAAATTAAAATGAACAGCTGAGGAGGTTAACCAGGGTTTCTGCACATTGTTGTTTATTTATTGATTCATAAGTGTGTCAAGAGGGATGACAAATGACAGTTCATACACTTACTCAAAAATCATCAAGACAAAAATCCTTGTAAATAAATCCCCTCATTTTTACTATTGTACAGATGATCCAAAAGTTATCTTGCAGTTTCCTAATGCTGATCCATCATGCTGATACAACTTACTTTTACCACTATATTTATTTATTTATTATTAATTATCCACATTCTTTCTTGTTGTACTTCAAAATCAAAAATATAAAATGAGGATTCTTGCTATCAAAACAAGTGTTTTACTTATTATTATAATTTAACCACACTTGACTACGGACAGATTCTTACTTTTTTTGTTTATAGATATGTACACTGTCTCAAATTCTTTTATTATTTACTTAGGTAAACTCACTTTTATCCAAGTATTTTGATTTTTCCCACAAAAAATTATCAAGTTCTTAAAAAGCAGAGCTTCTTAAACTGCTATGTTTCAGCACTTACTCTTCGTTCCACATATTTACATAAAAACATTGTAAAAATGATTACCTCATCTGGTAGAGAGTAAATGGTGATATTTTTTGAGAACTCCAGATTATCAAAGAAAATAGTCCCTTGTTCTGGATAGATGTCATTGGTACATGCTGGGTCAACAATCCAGGACACGCTAACATTGCCATAGTTTCCTTGGTTTCTTACAACTCTGTAAGAGGCTACAAAATGCAAACATTTACAGTCAATGTGTGTCTCCAGAAAAACGTAAGGCAAAACCAAAAAGGTCAGCAAAGCTGAAACAAAGATAAACGAAAGGAAACAGTAAGTAAATTCACTTCTTGCAAAACTAATAATATGTGAGAGACCTACACAAAAGGCCATGCAATGATAGACCATTACAGCAGTTAAAATTTGTATCAACTTTGTTGATACAATAGAGATAGATAAATTGAAGCCACACATATGAAAATTTATCTCATTCTTCTCTCACATAGCACCTGATTCCTCATGCTCACCAGGCAGAACTACTACCGTCAGGTTGTACCTTGCACATAAATCAATTCTCTGTCCCTCCTGCCTGGTATATTCCCTAGCTATATTTTCACTGGATTGATCCCTATGGCTTTCAAGGCCCATCCTCCTCCGCACTAATCTCCACTGCTCATCATGCTGGTACTGTAGCCCCCTGGAAACTCCTGAGCAGAGACCTGAGGCAGGCATTGTCCTACAAAGGTGAAGTAGGAAAAACAAGCTTTGCAAGAGCAGAGAGCAGAGAAAGCAGAAACTCTAATAAAAAGGATTACCAGCGTAGATGATTTCTCCTTTACTTTCCTTTATTGTTACTGATAATTCATCAAGTAGAAACTGAATGACACCATGTGGATCATCATTCTTCAAAATCATTATATTGACCCTTGTGGCATTCCCCAGCTTGCCTGACATTTCACTGTAGCCACTGAGTACAACAGCATATGCCTCATCCAGCTGGAAGAGGGAAACTCAGTCAGAATAAAAATACTTGTTCAGCAGAAAGAGAGGACAACTTCAACAAAAGAAAATTACACACACTTTCTATATGCACAATGGTTTTGTACATCTTTGTCATCTGTAGCAGTGAAAGCAAAGATCTTAAAGACATTAAGCTAATTTAAAAATAATGTTTCAGCTTAAATTATTAATCTAATGCGACCTTGTATTTCATATATTGCTTGAAAAAACACTCACAGGAGATGCCTCATGGAACA
Organism: Corvus cornix cornix; assembly: GCF_000738735.6. Taxonomy (NCBI): domain Eukaryota; kingdom Metazoa; phylum Chordata; class Aves; order Passeriformes; family Corvidae; genus Corvus; species Corvus cornix. Next base: position 55,131,597 of record NC_046357.1, read on the forward strand.
CTAAAACAAGTATTTAATCTTTGCATCTATACAGCAAACATTAGTGTAGACTGGAGAGCACTGAGTTCAATTAGCAAGTATTTACCAAAAAAGAAACAAGAAAGTGGTTGTTCATACAGAGCTCAATTAAACAGTGGCATTCTACAAACAGATGCCAAAAACTCATATGGATACAAAAATAAGTTTCAATTTACAAAAAATAAAAATCCACTGAGGCCTATTAAAGCCAAAGATACCTTCTAGTTATCCAGGCATCCCTGGTTTTGAGACAGGGAACACATTCCGTAGAAAAGCATTGTATACTTGTTCTGCTCCTATTTATTTTCCTATATTTTAATAAGTGACAAACTGTTATGCTGTGAACACAATTTGAAGAGTGGAAAATTTTCATTTCTACCTCTGGAATCCCATCCATCCTTGTCAAAAGAGTAATTATAATCTCTCTTTCCCCAGGCTTAAATTCCAGAATTCCTGTGCTTCCATAAAACTCATTATCGTTCCTTGGTTCTACAGTGTATCGCAGAAACTGCCTGAGAAGGGTCCCTCTGCTGCGGACAATCTGCAGTTCAACAGAATCCCCTTCCTGTAAAAAAACAAAACCCAGCATTTTACTTGCACTCTGCTCAGATTTATTTGTCCATAATTATTAAGAAAAGTTATTCAGATAGCTACCTTGATACTGTAGGGACCTCTGGAAGAGGGAGAAAATTCAAACACTCCTCCAGGATCATCATTTTCCAAAATAGTAATTTCACAAGTAGTAAACCCGTATTTCAGTATTTGATTTTCCACACTGACCCTGGGAAAGGAAAAAAGGGGTTTTTTGAGTGCTGGCTCTTTTTAATAAGTAAATACACATCTAAGTGAAGGACGTCAGAATCCTGATGAATGTTATGAATAAATTATTAGAACAATTACCTACAAAGATTATAATAAATTCAGAAAGACACATCAGTGTGTTCCACTCATTTTCAAAAAAAACCCTAAAGTTTGTTTCTGAAGTTACTGTTTTCTGATTATTTTTTATAGTTGATAGTTCTGGGGTTTTTTAGTCATACATGCACACAACACAAAAGAAAAGAAATAGAACTGTGCACTAAAAATTTAGAGTCACATTCAGTATTACGGAGTATTTGGATCAAAACATAAGAGATGATCCAAAATCACTTAAACAAAGAGAGATTAAATTTCTTGCATTCATTTCCTCAGATGTTAATTTTCAATTACATTGTTTTAAGTTCATGCCATTAAAAATGCAAGAAAAACTACTACTGAAAGATGCATAAAGAATGCACCTTCAGACTGATGGTTTTGATATAGCTTATTAAATGTTGGTTTATTAATTCAGATTCCTGTGCATCTTCCATGTTTTCTGGAAGAAAAATTCAATGAACAAACAGGAAATATCTATTTAAAAGGGTAATATGTCATGTTTATTGAATATTAAAAAAAATACGTCAGCAGACGATAACTTGTGTTAATATAAAATAAAGGTATGTCACTCAAAAAAAGATAACTGTTCATCTTTGACCACAGAAAACTTCTCTACAGTTCTAATCAGCTCAGGCATTTAGATGGGACAAATTGTGTTTCTGGCAGTTTAAGACAACTAATCCATTATTGCAATCAAGCGCAGGAATATCAAACACTGAGTCATGCATTAATAACTTTCATCATTCACAAATCCTAAATAAGCCTTCAAGCCAGAAACCCATGCCATCAAATTAAAAATCAAAGGGCAAGCAAGCATTGTCTGAGAGATGTAGAAGATATGATTCCTGAGAAAAAAGGAAATTATTGACAGATTCTGTCCAAACTAATCACTCATAAAACAAAGCATCGGTTCACTGAAGACAAACCACAGTTCACTGCACTTACCCAAAGTACACGACAAACCTTTCTGTCTCTACCCTGTAAACATAGAAAGAAAGAAGGAAAGAAGGAAAGAAGAAAAGAAGGAAAGAAAAGGGGTGGGGGAAGGAATGAAAGTGCCACTTCCTGGAATTTCAATAGTACCAGTCTTAGATAATGATAACAATAACAACAACAGCACCACAAAGTTTTCTTTTCCCTTTCCAAACACATAATGTTCCTTTTATGGGAACCTCCTTGCTTGGCATTATCTGTTGACAGATGCTAGCAAGTGGGCAGTCCCCACTGGGGAGAAATGACCCCATGACCAATTCAGGATGTCAAGGTCCGTTCAGAGTACGCCCTACCCAGCCCTCCTCCAGCAGCTCTGTCACTGTCAGCCTCTGGGTCTGCTCACAACTGCACCAGCAGCCCACATTTATATCTAACACTTCACTCAAAAAAAATACAATCAACATGCCTCCATTATGTGTTATTTCATCAGTCTGACATAGTAATGATAAAAACAAGTAAGTACATTGGGAGTTATAACACATACATGTCAAAAACTACTTTAGCACAAAATCACATCAAACTTTATTTTTGACAATTTTTCAGTTAATCAGATTACCAGAATAAAATACCAACAAAAAGAAAACAAACTCCACCCCACCCCCAAAAAACCAAGCAAAGAAAATAGAAACAGGAAAATAAGCACATATAACAAAACTATCACATCAAGTCAGATGAAAGGACATTATTCTGCAATAAGTATGTAATTTAATTAAAGTATGTCTAGATTATTTTCTTAATCTAAAATAAGTATATATTTAATATAAAACCTGTATCTACTTTTATAATTGTATAACAGATTAACAAAGCATTTATAAAGTGAAATTTTGAATTCAAAAAGAATTCAGATTCAGAATTCAATAGACATAAGAGTTCGCTCAAAAGTTTGAGGTAATAAAGCAAATATACTTGCAGCTGTATTCTTTCAAATAGCAGATCTGATTTAATAGAAATTTCTCAGTGATTCCCAATGAGGCTTCATTTTAAATACTATATATTAAGACATTCTCCCTTCCTTCAGAAATTATGCAAGTTTTCCAAAATCATCAAACATTAATACAATTTAAAAAGTCAAGGTGAAAATTCCAGAGCTAAAATTTATGCTATATTTTCATTATATTGCTCTAAATGCTAAAATTTAATTGTATTACTAAGCTGTTGGTAATAGATTTCACAGCAGAGAATACAAATGAACCATTATCTCAAGTTGTTTTTCAGTATGTATGTACAAGCTTAAGTGGTTAAGACACAATCATCAAAAAGTGAAAGGACATGCCAGATATAGCATCTCCTTCATCTTCATGAAGTCACACTGCATGAGTCCAAATTGAGCTCAGACATAAAAGGGCATGTTAACTGCGGAGTAGTGCTACAATCTAGTATCATGTTGAAATGCACAAGGGCAGCTCTACAGAAATCCAAGGGGTAGCAGAAATTACACAGTTCCAAGGTACCATGAGGAGGTACTTTGAGTATCTCCAGGTATACTTTGAAAGGACTGACAAGACTGGCAATACTTACTACCTTTTAACAGTCACAGTGTGAATCAGATCAGAATCTCGAGAACTTGGAAGCTAGAGAGCAGCTGGTCAGATTCAGCCCATCCACTGCTAAAACCACTGTTATTTCATATTTTTCTCCAGCCAAGTTCCATTTTCAAAACTAGGGTCACTTGATTGACTGACTGACTGATGGATCTGACCATGTTTTCTGAGCATGACTGGACAGGTTGCTACCAGAGGTCTGACACATTAAATGGTGGTTACTATTCAAAAACAACAGACGGTGGTTGGGCACTGAACAGGCTCCCCAGAGCAGTAGTCACAGCATCAAGTCTGAGAGAGTTCAAGAAGTGTTTGGACAATGCTCTCAGGCCCACGGTGTGATTCTTTGGGTGTCCTATGCAGGCCCAGGAGTTGGACTTGATGATCCTGATGGGTTCCTTCCAATTTTGCTTATTCTGTGATTCCATGATAAAACAGCCTATGCAAAATGGAATAGAAGTGACGAGGCACAGGCTTCCAACTCAGATCTGCCATTACATGAGCAATGAATCCAACAGGATTGTGTCTACATTTTGAGGTACACATATACAAATTTTTATATTAACCCTGGACCAGGATCCATCAAGTGACTTCCTAGCTCAACCTTGGAGTTTTCTTCTTGCTGTGGATCTGTATGGTAATCACTGAGCTGTGCCTAATCCTGGTGACTATCATCTAAACCTGACGTCTTCCTGGCTTAACCTGCCCCACCACCACAGCCTTGCCTCATGGACTGAAGGCTGTCCCCACTTCCCATATGACAAATCTCATCTGAAAAGGCTAGTCATCACAGAAGTTCTTTTTAAAAAATACCTTAATTATTACTTAGCAAGAACTACAGATTAATTAGGACGACTAAGAGAAGCTCCAAAATGTTTCCTCACTTTTTAAAATGCATAGTACTAAAACACAACAGAAAGAAGATTTGACTGAGTTTAAAATAACATGCAATTATAAAATAAGTATTACTGCATATAAAATAATAATTGTTAAGAGATGTGCTTGAATTTGATAACTGTGAACCCAGAACTCGAATTCTGAAGAAAGTTAATGTTTTGAAAAGCCCATGAGAAACTGAATTGCAACTGTGAATTTGTATTAATGATACTCTTAAAAAAACAATTCTCTAAAATCTTTCTCTTCTATCAGGTATCTCAGAAAAGGTACCTTCAAACTTCCTGTAGAATGTTACTAAATTTGCTTACTAGATTTGTGTTCACTACTTCTTAAATTTTTTCAGGATTATCTACTGACTTAATTATGACCTAGCTTTAAAGAATAGTATTCAAGGAGGATTGGCCACATTATAAATTCCTCAATGTTTCTCATCAGAGGGAACACCTTCTCTCCAGTTTTAATCCACAATTTATTTGATTTTGGAGGCCATTTTAACTTGTATTACTCACAGCAGAAGACATATGGTGTTACTACTTTGAAAAGTAATGAAAGCTAGCAGTAGGTGTCCAGTAACACTCATATAAACATTCTATTACCAGTTTCAAATAACTTTTTCCCTATCAAAACAAGATCTGACCAAGGCCTTGAAGTAAAAGCCAACATTTTACACTGAAAGACTTAATTCTTATAGGATCACATCTATTTCTTCATGGAAAATTTACTCAAGAAAAATAAATATAGTTTTGAAATAGGCACTAACCACAGGAAATCCCCAAGTTAGAAAAATATTGCAAACTTCATTCAACAGCTTTACTTACACCCTGAATTAAGGCACATAGACAGTATGCAGTTCTCTAAATGGGTCTTCCATGATTTGCAAACTTTTTTATCATTAAGTAATCTCTTAGACACAAAAATGCCTTGCATAAATTTAGAATTTTTTTTTTTTTTTAAAGTGTAAATGTTAAACATAGGTTTGGCTTAAGTGCTGTGTTCATTTTTGGGCCCCACAATTCAGGAACTGTGAATTTGTGCTATTGGTACTCTTAAAAACATACTTCTCTAAAAGACTTTCTTCTATCAGGTATCTCAAAAAAGGTGTCCTCTTCCACTGGGCCACTTTTCAGCCACTCTTCCCCAGCCTGTAGCTCTGCATGGGGTTGTTGTGACCCGAGTGGAGGATCTGCCACTTGGTCTTGTTGACCTTCATGCCACTGGATGTCAGTCCATCAACCCAGCCTGTCCAGGTCCCTCTTTAGAGCCCTCCTACCCTCCAGCAGGTCAACATTCCTGTACAACTTGATGTCATTCACAAATTTACTAAGGGTAAATCCCCTCATCCAGATCATCAATGAAGATACTAAACAGGACAGGGCCCAACACTGATCCCTGGAGGACACCACTAGTGACTGGCCACCAACTGGATGCAGCACCATTCCCCACCACTCTCTGGGCCCAGCCAATCCAGCCAGTTCTTAACAAAGTGAAGAGTGTACCTATTCAAGATGTGGAATGACAGCTCTTCCAGGAGTATGCTGTGGGAGACAGTGTCAAAGGCTTTGCTGCAGACCAGACAGACAACACCCACAGACTTCCCCCAATCCCTCAGGGAAGTCACCTGATCATAAAAGATCAGGTTGGTCAGGCAGGACCTGCACCTCCTAAATCCATGCTGGCTGGGTCTGATCCCCCAATCATCCTGTAGGTGCTGTGTGACCCCACTCAAGATTACCTGCTCCATATCCTTGCCAGGCACCAAGGTCAGGCTCACAGCCTGTAGTTCCCTAAAGCCTCCTTGCAGCCCTTCCTGGGTATTGGCATCATAGTGGCCAACTTCCAGTTGTCTGGGACCTCCCCAGTTAGCCAGGACTGATGATAAATGATGGAGAGCAGCTTAGAAAGCTCTTAAAACAGCTCCCTCATTACCCTAGGATGGATCCTATCCAGCCCCATAGACTTGTGACCAGCTAAAATAGCTCTGCCAGTCACTAACCACTTCCTCCCGGGTTTCAGGGGGTCTAGTCTGCTCTCTGACCTTGTCTACCTGTCTAGATCAGGGGATCAGCTGCCCTGAGAATAACTGGTCTTACTGCTGAAGACTGATACAAAGAAGGTGTTAAGTACCTCACCCTGCATCCCATCACAGAAATCACAAGAACTATAAAAATCTCCACATTACATTGCATCAGTTCTGCTTCATTGAAAATATGTAATATATATAAATTAGATGCATATACACGTACATGGATCTATTCTGGCACCTTAATTTATGGGAGTCATGACCAAAAGATTCTGAGCTTAAAGACTATTTAAACACTGAACTGTTCCTGGATTTTAATTTTCCCAAAATAAAAATAAATTCATTTGTGTATTGCTGTTTCCAGAACCTAAAGTCCAGAGGTTTTCACTTTCAGCACCATTCATTTAAGAGAACAAACACAAGCCATGGGCCATGAGGGTCCTGGCCCTTCAGCTGTGCCAACTGCCAAATTTATAGCTGTGTACCTGCACTGGGGGGATGATAACTGCCAATAGCAGAACTTCTTGTGCAAAAGTTAAAAACAACAATCAGATTTCACTACAGACCTCTGGCTTTATTTATCTTTAGTCTCAATTCAGGCCTATTCAGATATGGGAGGCATTCAAACTGAAGCTGATCCTAAAGAAAGAAAATATGAAGAAGCTTCAGCAGGTACAGAGTTATCTTGCTTCCTTATAGCTCGTCTGTCTCTATATAAGCATATTCTTAATGAAACACATTGGCCTCCATTTTGTGGACAGCATTCATAATTATTTTTAATATCCAGGGCCTACAGATGGTGGCCATAGAGCAAGGAAGGAAAATACTATTTTTAGTGGCTTGGAAGGTTTCTTTTGTAATTATGGGTACAATCAAAGCTCATTTAAAACATAAACTGCCTTAACAACATCACTGAGTTGTAAATAATACATCCCTGTTAGAACTAATTATTGTATTATCTTGCCCATGCTATTATAAATTGCAATAAATAGAATGCTTCTGAACATATTTCTATGTCTATAGTTTCATTAAAGTCCATACATGCTCTATTTTTCTACTGACTTATGCTACAGTGTATCGAACACTGCAAGCACATCCACAGCACAGTACATCTTTGTTTTCACGGTAATTCACTACTGCTGTGAGGTGCTGGCTGCCAGTCTTGGAAACTGAAATCTTCTGTTCATCCAGAAAGCACAAACTATGGAGAAGGCAATACCAAAAGCTCACACACATCACCCTGCCCTGCCAGTATCATTCACCCCTGCTTTGAAGAGTCCTTTCCAGTATTGAAAGGATGATCTTTGCAGTCATTTCATTCTTGGCTTCTGCTCACATTAAAGTTGCCAAATTTCACTCATAGCCTTGAGGGACACTATCCAGGTCTAGAGAAAAGTTCAGATTTTATCTCCTCCTTATTTACTTCTTTTTCCTGGCCTGACCACCTGTTCTTTACTTCACTCTCTGATCTTGCCAAGTGTGGGAAAGCTGCTTACTGCTGGCACAATTTTTACCAGCCACTTCATGATCAATAGAACCTGCTACTCCCAGCATACATAGCAAAAGCCGAACAGTGGTTGCATTTGTTCTGTTGCCAATTCAATCCCCTTTTAGACATAATTTTCAAGGCATGGGGTTACTACTCAGAGGAAGTAGTCGGAAGCTGTAGTTACACATACTGTAGAGCTGTCCAATATTAAAAAGTTAATCTTTTATGCTGCCCACTTCCTCTGTGTACTTAATTGTCTCCTATCCTTCCACGTCAGCATTTTGGCCACCTTACACAACTTCTTCACAACTTCAATCATTATTTCTAATCTTAGTTTCTTTGTTTGTGCCACAGACTCTAATAAACCTTTAGGCAAACCAGTTTCATCTGCAGGAAGAAAAACAGAGAACTGCTTGCAATAGGCTCCATTTGGTTTTGTCTTGAACAGGACCATCTTTTCAACACAGTGAGTATCCAAAATAGAATGAAATAATTCATTTTGCACTAGACGCATCCACCAGCCAGGTTCTACAGAAGCAGACCAATCCTGCAATGGAACAGCATCTTTACTGTGCCATAGAATAAAGCTCAAAAAACAAGATGAGCAGCAGCTTGAGGAGCTGGTTTCTGGTTTGCTAGTATGTATTCTATATGAGTATCTGGTGTTAAAGTTCCCAAGAGCTAGTCTGCTCTCCTTTTATATGGCAAGGATATATCTGCATAAGCTAAGGACTGTGTAAGTAGTAGATGTTCAATGCAGACATTGCAGCTGGCAGATCTCTCTTAGCATGTTTCCAGAAAAATAAATGGGAAAAATACACCTCAGATTATTAGGAGGTATTAGCAGAAGTGGTAGTATTTCTAAACTATATATACATCTGAGTTTTTTGAAACAGGACTTGAAGAAATAGCCAAGATTCTCTTGCTAATAAAACAAAAAGACTCCTGGATATGAAATAATTCAAGGATTCTGAACAGTGTTCACATTCAGATAATATCTCCTGAGGCCTCTTACAGTGTTAATTATTCTGCAATCCTGATGTCACACAGAAGGGCGACCACAACACTGTGCTTCAGAAACACCACTGCTCCCTTTGTAGCTCAGACACGTGGTAATAGTCACACTGGCCTATTTTGGAAGCCAGGAACTGTGATGTAAGTATCTAACTCTGCAACAACATCCTGACTATAAACCTCTTCTGAGAAAAACACAGTTATGTATTGCCTTCATTACTATTCATTACAGTTTTCCCCATTATCTCACTCGATATTACTTTTCTGAAAATGTAAGTGTTGTAATCAAGAGCTATAACTAAAGATCAAATCTAAACGAACTTTTTTAGTAGCATGCTTTATTTTAATCAAAATATAAACAAAACTAAGTCATTAGATAATAAGCACAACATGGTTTCTTACACTGGTCACAAATCAAGGAAGATTCCATATATAGTCTGGATCAAGGCCCCAATATTCCTCCAGGCACTTATCAACACAATGGAGGCAACACCTCATAATTAGTACTGTGCCAAATTGTTATATATAGATTATCAGAAGCAATACATATGAATAAAGATAAAGGTACAATACCTGTCCAAAGTTAATAATACGGTTTCATTCATTTCAGGTATATCATCAGCTTTAATCGTAATGTTGATTGTAGTATCACTTTGTCCAGATAAAAAAACAACAGAGCCATTAAAAGGACTTATATCATCCTGTGTTATTGCCTTGTGATTAGGACCAGAGGGTTTCAAACTCCAAAACACTGTTGCTTGACCATCAGTCCCATCTCGATGCAATGCAATGGAAACCTGTAAAACGCGAGTCTGCTGTGACTTGCAAAACTAGATGCAAAAACTATTAACCCTTTGCAAATTACTGTTTGAATATGAGCCCCAGAATGTTCGCCTTGGGTTTTTTAATTATACCTATGTATAAGATATGAATCCAAGATGGTATATCAGTGAAAATATATACTGAATCTTATATTTTTAATCATCTATCCATAATATACTTGGACATATATATTTATTTATACCTAGTGAGGGTGGCAGACTACTAATATGACAATTCACTTAGCACTGATAAACACAAAAAACCTTGTATGACTGATTTAACCAGTGCCCACCTCATCAAGACAACCTAGCTTTTAAATGTAACAACCATAATTTACTCTGGCTCTTATAGTACAGTTCCAGCCTGTACTCTGCTTAAGGAAACCAGCAGTTTTATTCTGAGGATGAAAAGCAAGTTCTCTGATTCAGGATTTGAGGGAAGATTTCAGTTAAGACAAGTAGGGGGAAAAAGGGAAAACGTAAGAAAAGACATTTTATAAAGGGTTTCTCTGGCTGGGATTACAGCACTCGGATGAAAATGCTTTTGAAAATGTTTTGTTGGGTACTGAGAAACAAAAAAAGCATATTTATTAGAAAACAGATCCAGCAAGCCAAATTACATATTCACATGTAAGTCAACTATAAAATACACAGACACTTCCATGAAATCTGGGAGCAATATCAGTCCTACTCTACATGAGTGTCTTTACAGCTGGTGAAAAGAAATTAAACTGTCTGCAGCATAGTCTGCTGCATGTGAGCATCAAGACCTAACCAGTTCTGGATGCTTACATCAGTTCAACCACACTTCTCTGATGACTAACACATGAATCTTACTAGCAATTTTTTTGCCTTTTTGGTTTTTTAAAGCAGGAGAGTATTTGGGATAAAACAGAACGTGGAGGAAGGATTTTTCTCACATTAACTTTCAAACATTACAGTGGATATAGCAAACTGCTTTTTCCAAATAACTTTTCCATATCAAGAGACAATATAAAAATGTTTACTTACCACTGTAGCAGGCAACTCTTCTGGCTCGGAAAGAATAATTGGAAGATTGCTAGTAAAGCCTATTTCTCCATTTGCAATATCTGGAGTAATCCTTAAAGAAATATTTCGAATCTCACCTAGTCTAGGACTCACAGGTGGGACAAGAGGAATTCTATTCAGCAGCTCAACTTTTTCCAACTGTGAGAAAAAGTAAGAAAAACTTGAGAAATAAGAAGCCTTAGTATCAAGCAAGAACTATTCTGACATTTTGGAATAAGTGTCATATGCAAGGAAAAAAACACCTCCAGAATAAATTTCTCCTACCAGCAATATTGCTATTACAAAAATGTGGAAGTAGCTCTGCATTGAGCTTTCTCAGGAGAATAGTATACCTCTCCGACAAATTGTGTACACAAGTAAATGTATGTAGAGGGAGAATGAACCTTCTAAATTGGGTAACTCATTACTAGATTTATGAATTGATCTGTCAAGCACCCCAGATGTTGTTCTAACTTCATTTTTTTGCCATGCATTGATAAAAATCTGCTGAAGTCACTGGGAACATAATAATTTGCAGCTGCTCATGAAGCCAAAGAATGATTCAATCTTAATTCCTCTCTCAAAAAGTGTAAGAACTTCTCTATTTACAATAACTAATATGTTAGAATTACTTTCAGAATTGAAAATCAATACAAGATTTCAAAACTGTACTCTCTGCTTATATTACCATATTTTTGATGATTTATTTATATTAAGAAGAAATATAAAAATGTGTGTTTTTTCTTTGAATGGAAAATACCCTGCACTTATCCCATCAGCAGCATTGACATGACAAGGAAAGAAGGACTTTCTTTGTTTTATTTGTTTTAATATTCCTTTCAAATATTATACCACCATGAGAGTCTGTCTACATGGAACATATTAACAGATGTTTCCATGACTGATTTGTATAGACTTCTGTAAACATTTCACTGGCGCATGAACCACCAATGACAACCACCTCTTAACTCCCATTAGGGTGTTTTCCCTTGGAGTTATTAGATGCTACCATACAGGTTTTAGTGGAGAAGGGCAAAATGGCCTTATTTAAATCCATAGGGTTATCATGAATCATCCTTTCAACTGATGAGTTTTAAATCCCTTTGATTCTTAAAACCAATTTATACAAAATACTCAGACTACATAATATTTTGTTCTACTGTTGTTCAAGGAACGCTCAAAAATATTCATGCACATTTTATTTGATGATAGATGGGATTTCTTTTATAAACACTGTAATTGGAAACTGATTCTCAACCACACAAGCTAGTTATTGGGAGTCTGAGGAACAGAGGGCAGGACTCTTTGTTTCCTTGTTTTCCAAGATTTCTTTTAGAGTAGGAGGTAATTCCCCAATTAACACCATGCAAGTGGACTACTGTTGTGGTTGTTAGCTCAGCAGAAGTTCTGAAATACTACAGAGCTGAAAGAATTCCCTTTGTTACTATCATGGACGGTAACTTTGAGATTAAAGCAATAATTAATGAAATATTAAGATTCTTTTTTTAAATTCAGTGTTTCTTCTAAAAGCAAATCAGCTCATGAGGAAAAAAAGAATGCACTGTGAATTGGATAATGCCAAGCAGTTTATTAAATTAGTTAATATTCCTGTCCATACCAAAAGTAGTCTGCACATCAAACAATAGGTTATTTAATTGAAGATGTCATTGAAGAATGTTAATCTCGTATTTCCAATTCCTCTATCCATTCTCTTGCTCTGTTTAAGCCAAATTTTCTTCCTCCACCACTCCTTCCCCAATTCCGGAGCTGATCCTTTACTGGGCCTAGTACAAATCTTGTAATCTCATTCTAAATATACTTGTGGAGACTATTCACAATGTAGAAGGATTGTCACAGTGATAAATAGGGGTATTTTTCTTCCTTTTCTAAATGAATTCTTTTTGTTGGCAGTTGCCTTTGATTTTGTGTATTCAAATTAAAAGATTTTTATAGTTCATGCAGAAAGTACAGAACATACACCCCCAACTCCCTGGAATCTGCAGTTTGAAAAGCCAGGCCAAGTGCCTGCATTCTGAAGCATTTGTCACACATCTTGTCCATAGTCCACACTGCAATGTTATTTATAATCTACTACCTGAGAGGATCTTGGAATTAGATAATTCAATTCTTCTCTTGATCTTTCAGATCTCAAGAAGATGGTAAAACACACTAACCTATCCTAATATTTCAGAATGCAATTCCCTACCTAACTATGAACATAAAAGGAGTGTGAGCTACTAAAACAATAATATGATTCTGGCAATTTTTTTTCTCTGATCTTTTTCTTTTTTTTAATAGAATGTAGGAGGAAGGAGGTGGAGGGAAGAAATCTTCAAAAACAAGCAAATTTTACGTTTATGATTTCATGTCAACATCTCCATTTGAAAATTTTGAAGACATCTGACTTAAAACAAAAAGATTAAAAAGAACTAAGAAATTACTTTGAGATTTATGCTTTGGATGTGCCAAATCACCCCTTTGTCTGTGTATCAGGATTGTTCCCTGGGCTCATGATCCCAGACAGTGACAATAGTTAATTAGAGGAAATAGAGATTATGCGGTCATCTTAACTGCAGATAAGAAAATAATTATAACAATTACTGATTACAATGCCCAGGATCTCTCACAGCAGCATATCAGAACAATAACTTGCTACCATGTATGCAAACCTGATTTTCTTCAGTGAAAAATGAAGAAAAAAAAAAAGTAATTGGAAAATATTAAATCTTTCTATAAATATTTTTTGGAAAACCCATTTTCTTTCAAAAGCATAATTTTAGTGAATTTTTCCAGCCAATCTTATGAGTGATGACACAATCTCCCTTCTTAAAAACTCAGATAGAGGGGGGAAAAAAAAAAAGACAAGAAAAACCAAAAGGGCACATACAGGGAAAACCAGAAGAACTTTTCAAGTTCTCTGGTCAAAGCTGCACATAAATTAAACATATATTTGACTATTTTTAATTTACATTTCCTTGCTTGTAATTTCTAAAATCTGTCATACTTCTGTAATTAGGAGCCTTAATTTGGTTAAACTGAAAGCCAAGGGGTACCCAGAATAACATACCTGAAAAGGCAACTAACCCCTGCAATATTGATAGCATTTAGTTAAATTGCATGACTAATAACTGAATCCTATTACAGCAGTGTATTTTTTTAAATTGTGCAATTCGTAAATAATGATTAGGAATAAAGCTCTTTATAGCATATTTGTGGAAGCTGTATCTAAATAAAAAATTATTCTTGGCTACAGAACTACTATTTTCTTTCCTTTTTTTTTTTTTCCTAACCAGGAAGAATCATTTTAATTAAATTAAAAGGGAAGGAGCCACTACTATTTTATATCCTTTATATTACATAGGCTAAAAAACCACCCCAAAACACAGCTGAGATACCTGTATGACAAAATGAGCTCCATTTTGAAGAAATGCATCATTTCGTATTGGTATATTTATAGTAGCTTGTGCTTTTCCTTCTGGAAAGATGAAAGTACTTCTTCTAGACACATTTAGAATGCCACCTTTCGCTCTCTCAGGATCCAGAGCTCCAGCTGGAATATACAGTGAGGTATAAAACAACTGCACATCTCCAACTGTTCCTCTTTCCCTTGCAAAACTCAAGGATAAAAAGCGTCCCATTGGATTACTTTCAATCTTCTGATTCTCCAAAGGATGGAATTTTATTAGGCCATAAACATCATCACTGTCCTGAATGTAAAACAGAAGCTGCAAAGCAGAAAACAGCATGCTGCATTATTCTATACCATAGTTTCATGCCTTGACAAAAGCATCTCCTGACTGTCACCACACATTTTTCTCCTTAGTGAACTGGCACCAGGAAAAAAATCAGATTAACAGCCCCGAAGTATTCTTTATACACAAGAAGCATCGCACTGACAGTGGTAACTTTCCCACTATGCCTCACCACATGTGCCAGAATGAGCTCTGAATAACTTATTTTTTGGTTCAGCAGCCAAAGTGAATAATTTAAAAATGTTTCAGATTGTAAAGAATTTCATTTTATTCACCAAGCTCATTCCAACAATTCTTGAGGAAGAGAAAGCAGGGACTCGAGTCACAGAACTGTCAGCAATGCTAGCCACCCTTTATTTAATAGTTCAGAGGTTACAGTCTTAATCACCAAACCTTCCCCTTGAAGTTGTTACTCTGTAAAACATGTCAGTAATCATTAAGACAGCAAATGAGCAAGTTAAAATAATTTTCCTGTCTTCTGTTAGAAAGCAGTCACTTGAGACAGCATTTATTCAATGCCATCTATGTGCACTGGGAATGATCTGAACTGAATGCTACCACAGTAAAAAGGTCTGGCATTGTATACTACACCCAGCCAAATACTTTAGACATGGCTCTATACACAAAGATTATATTAAGCATTAGTTTGCTTGATTTTTACCCAAGACCAAACCCTTTCACCTGTTCAGCCAATCAATCAACTATCAATCAATGTTATTAAAACTGGTAAAGTCTTTATTACTCATTATTATTTTCTCCAAAAGAATTCTAAATGCAAACTTACCTCAGATGGCTCACTGACTTCGGCACCTCCCTGTATTGTATGAGCTAGGAGTTTCAGAAGATAAGGCTCTGCCTCTTCTGGTATATCATCATCAATAACGTTCAGATGAAGTGTCTCCAGCATCTGTCCTTGAGCAAAACTTATCTCCCCTGCCTCTGGAAGGAGGTCTGCAGTCACAGGTGAGGGATCACTGTTATTTCGAATTATAACCCAGGAAACAGAAACATTTCCATGTGTTCCACCATTTCTTACAACTGTGATCCCTTCAAACCTACAGTTTTGAATGAAAACAAAAAACACAAATCATAATTACTATTGGCATGCATGGTTACCAATTCCCTAAAATATTTACACTGACCGAAGTGGTATAAATTTTAACTGCTTTCAAATGACATTTGACTCAAGGTTTACAGTTTATGAAATCATAGCACATATGTAAGACTTGTTTATTCATGAGCTCCCTGTAATAATCTCTGAAGATACGTGTTAGATCTCACTTTGTTTACAGCAAGAAAAATACTGAGAAGTGAGTGGAGTCTTGGCAGGTTTTACATTTGCCTTGAGAAATACAAATCAAATTTCAGAAAACTTTTTGCCTCTTCTACATCATGAACAGTTGTGAGGCATGAGCATTGAAATAATGCTTTTGAATGAACTGTTTGCCTCTGTCCTGAAAATATATTCAGTTACTGATATTTATGATACTGGAAATGTCATGTTGCCTGAATCGGGGAAGTGAATGACTACAACAAAAAGTCTGGAAATCATGACTTACAAACATTTAGAAAGCAGGATTCATTTCTTTACTGGGTATAAAAAAGAAAGATGAATACTCAAGTGCTGGGTTCTACATACCATAAAATATTCTTTCAAAATTTCTCATAGTATAATAGTTTGAGGCATTATTTGTTTCTTTGGGGATATACTACCATCAGTAATTAGCAGTAGACACTTTTATTGAGATTGTCAGTATTGTATATCAGTCTGCCTATAAAATTTGTACAGAGTTTTGATTTTAATCGCTCTGTAAAATTACAAATATTTAAACTGTTTTTGAGTTTAAGGTAACTATTTCATGGGAGACACACAACACTTTTTTTTTTCTTTAATCAGAGACTGGTTTTATAGACAGTAAATACAAATATATAGCAAGGATGGAAGACAGAAATCTATTTCTCACTGAACTGGTGTGCAGTAGTATCACAACTTCACTGATCCTACCTTTAGATTAAGGAGTTTTCACTATTCTGATAATGTGATTGAATAGTTATGGCTTATTTACATACAGTTTATCAATTTTAAAATACTTTCTGCATAATTAGACATTTCCATTTCCTTGAAATCTTTGCAGATATAGTTGATAATAACACACTAAGTGATTACTACATTATATTTTAGTAGTGATTTTATAATTACTTTTAACGATATCCTAAGCATGCTTAACAATTACAAACAAATCTCTTAAACTGACTAGATACTAGATTTTAAGATCTGTAGTACCTTGAAATTTTGTCTTCATCAATGATAACAGTGTGAGCTAACAGAACACTGTGGATTGACAGCACTCCATAGGGTTTATCATTCGGCTGGATAGTGACATGAACAACAGATGGATAAATCAAAACAGCATCTCCCTGCAAAGTTTCTTTAAGAAGCATAATCTGAAAGGTCTCAGCAATTTCTGGTATGGCATCATCAAGGATCTTAAATTTCAAATAGGTTTCATGAACTAGAGGTGGGAAAACAAGAGTTGTATTTGGCTGTAGATCTAGGAAGTCTACGTTAAGCTGTGCATGTGCAGTTGAATCCCCAGTTATGATGGCGTAATTGACAGAGACTTCGTCTTCATCAGGTCCAATTAGTTTTCCACTGACATCCTTACCACGAACCACTTGGATTGTTACCACTTCATCTTCCTCAGGTACCATATAAGCATTTTGAACAAAACGCACGGGACTGTCATTTTTCTTAATATTAATCCAAACAGAATTTTTTGTGTTGTTTATTTCAGCCCCTCCCTCCACACTCTTCAGACAAACAACAAAGATTTCATCATTTTCCGGTACCTGGAAAAATAGTATTAGCAATCAAGTGTAAGTCACATTTCAAATATATGCAGAACACTTATACTGAGAAATACGGTTTATGTATTTTGCAGATGAGTGAAATGATAAAAACTTGAAAGCTCATTTCATATTAAAATAACCAGGAGAAAAACCGTGCTTTTAACTTCTGCTAAAAATCCCTTTTCAAAATTTAATGTCTCTATTTCCCAAAACATACTTCTGAAAGGGAGTAGAAAGTCAAACAAAAAACAAATAAAAATTAGCCAAGAATCAAGAAAATCTTCATCTTTACAGATTGAGAGTATGAGGAGGCCAACTGCCATTTTTGAAAGCCACCTCTACTTGGAAACAAGTGTTCCTTGCCATTACTTAGACTTAAATTTTCTTTTTTCCGATGTTGATTCTGATCTACCTCTATATGTGCCTGAGATAATACAACAACTTCTGGACAGAACCTACCCTGGCCCATCCATCCCTATACAACTGGAAAAGGAACACATCCTTTGTACAGACACACCCACAATCCCAGACAAAATTTCCATCACAGATCTGACAAAGTGGTTTTTTGTTCTTAGCAATAATTTAGATTTTGGTGTTTCTACAAAGCAACTGTTTAAAACTACATTTTAGTTCTAGCTATTTCTTCTCCAATATCAAATGCAGTAGACAATAAATAATGGCTTATAAACCACAAATTACAGAATTAAGGATGAGATTTCTGCTTTATATTACCATATAAATATATATATATGGAGGCACATGGTGTGATGTGATTCCTGGGTATCCTGTGCAGAGCCAGGAGTTGGACTTGATGATCCTAATGGGTTCCTTCCAACTCAGCATTTTATTTGATTCTATGATTCTATATTTTATTCCCCAAATCTTGATTAGCTACAGCTATGCAACTGAAAAAATATTATTAGTACATATAAATAAAAAGTAAGTATTTATTTGTGATCTTTGCATCTTACTGTGGACTACTGGAAACCAGTAGTACTTGCTTCTGAGAGAAATTCCAGGACAAAAGTACAATTTCTGAAAATCCTGCTGTCCAATATTTCTTTCTCTTTCACATTCATTTGTTTACTGGACACCCTCAGATCCTTTTCTAGGGCTAGAAGAGTGGGCATGATAGCTTATGCCGATTCAGTTCCTTTGGCTTGTGGCACTGAAACTTGCATAATGCTGTTGACTGATACCAGGGTTTGTTGTCAGTGTGAGATCTAGAAGATCTCAGCCACCTCCCGCCTATACTGAAGTGCAACATGGTTGGTCTGCGGCATTACAAAAAATGCTAACTTGTGTTTTATTTAGTTGACTAACTAATATTCCATCTGGCATCATTTAAAAATATACATTTAAGAGAGTCAAAATGTATCCACAACTTTAGCTGTAGTTTACATCTTAACATCTCATATACATGGGACATTTTGGAATTCTTAATGGCATCATGATTGACCAATGAGAAGTCCAGTCAGACTTCAAAGACAATAATATAAAAGATTTTCAGTGCTGACTTGCCTCTTTCATTTTCTGTTACAATGTTTCCATTATTTCTTGCTAAAAAAGGAAATGTACACAATAAAATTACTATAAATGTAATACTGTAGAGATCAGATCTACAATCCCCTAATTTCTGAACAAAAAAGGCTTTGAAATTCAGAACAATAGCTGTTCCACAGTTTTTCTTAACTTCAGATCCTAACAGCTCAAATTAAATTCCGAGAGTAACACTGAATGCTTCTGCATTCCATCATCATTATCAGTAAAGGATGTTTACACAAAATTGACCTGTGGAAGCCCGTGGAAGACTTTCAGTGAGTGGACCACCACAGCTGTATAGATCAAACTTCAAGTGAAAGAGCATCAAGAGCACCTCTCAGAGGAAAAATAATTCACATCCTTCCCACAAACCTAATGAATTCTTTTTGTGTATAAGTTACAGAAATAATATAGCTAATCTGAAAGAGATATTTCCACACAGCAGTTTGGCACAGTCTCTTAATACAAGTATCAGTATAGATGTGGGAGACTATTTTTCATAATTAACACAAATATGCAAAAGAATTGCTTTAAAGTTTCCCACTTCTGGCACAGACACTTTTTTTCCCTACATAATTTTTTTAGTGAATTTCTTTATCAAGTTGTTCTGTATCATGTTCACACAGCAAAGTTAAATATAGAAAGGTCAGTCTAATAAGTGAACCTGTACCTAGTTAAGGAACATCATCCTTGACAATACAACCTCAGTATTCCATCTGAATAAAAATATAATGCTTTCTTGATTATTTATACTGTAACTGTATAGCACCTCACAGATCTACTCAGAGCAGTCTGGGTATGTTCAGAAACTGAAAATATTATTTGATTAGAAATACTGAGGCAGCATTACAAAGATAAAATGATAGCCCACAGAGACAAAACTGAGCTTTATGAAGCAGAAGCACTTGTAGCCCTGTTTAAACCAATAATTTTTGTAACATAATATACAAAGTTCCTCCAGAACAGCAAGCAGTTAATCTATATATCCAAGCCAAAAACAAAGTAGCTTGTTTTTACCTGATCATCAAGCACTGTTAAATTATAAATCAACACTGATCTCCCAGGGGTAAATGTAATATTTCCTCTGGCTGGACTTAAGTCTTCTTCAGCTGAGTTTGGTCCATCTTCTATCTGCAAATAAGTGATTTTTTTGATAAGAAATATACAGAGAACGTGTAAAAATCTAGTACAATGGCCAATATACAGTGTGTGAAATGCATAACAAATTACTATTTATTCAGTCACCTCCTGATCATATGCACACACATCCAGTTGTGAAAATTGACTCTTTTTTGGCAGATGGAGTAAATCAGGGTAGGCACTCTGAAGAAATTATGTATTCCCAGAGAAAGAGGAAGAAAACTACTTCCATACAGGCCTTTGAGAACATCTATTGATGCATAACAGGTTCTTTTAAATTACAGAAAGGGTAGTCTTTCTTTTTAAATTTAATTAGCATTTCCTAATCACTTCCTAGACAAAATAATAGCAGTTACTGGTTTGGTGACCTTTGTGTCTTGACTTGTGATACTAAGGAAATTACAGCTAATACTAAAACCTAAAAAAATAGTAAGACCCCTAGAGGCAATATGTTAGAGTTTTGGTTTAGAAAATCTTGTAAATTTTTTTCAACATATGTACATAAACTACATTCTGAGATGAATCTGATGAACTGTGCAGATAACAAAATTTACTGGATTTTAAAACAAACATATCTGCAATAAATAACATAAAGAATCTCATGCTGTACATCATCTATACATTCTGTATTTAGTATGCAATAACATCCAGTACAAAACTTTTGAGATTTTGACACATCTAGATTAAATCTTTGATGACAACTGATAAAGGAATTTTGATATAAAAAACAATTACCTGTAATTTTAAAGAATGTAATAGAATCAGAACAAGACAAGGAAAAAATCCCCCCTCTCACAACAAAGGCAATACGTATATCCCATTCAAATTAAGTATGTGAATAATGGCCTAAATATTCAAGTAATGATTTCGAAAGGTTGAAATGTCTGGGAATTCAAAAACAATCTTACAGATACAGAATTTCACTAAATATTGAGCTCTACATTTACATATTTGAAGGTGGCACAAGCATTAAAGAGTCAGGTGCTTATAAATTTTGAAGAAATACACAAGAAATTTCTTACATACTCAATAGACATTGTTTGTTAATAATACCAACTAATGCTGCCTCAGATATCTTCCTAAACGACAGAGAATACTAATTTTTTTAATATACCTTCATTTTTCCTTAGATTAAGCAGTTAGGTAACTGCAATGTTTTCCATTTGAAAGGTAATATATTTCCATTTTATGAAAAAGAATTTAGAAATGTAAACATTTAGTCCTTTCACTTTAATAAACACTTTGATAAACTATGATTATGGCCTCACAGTTTCATCTAATAGACAAAGGTATGAAGCCTTTTTGATAAACTCACCTCAAAAGTTACAATGACCGTCCCGTAGGTTCCTCTCTCCCTAATTAGAGTGAGAGGCACGAATTCATTTCTGCCCCTAGGCTCATTCACTGTGATTAAGGCAGACTAATAAGGAAGAAAAGGGACAGGCAATAAGGCACAGATCAAATATCACAGCAGAAGCAAGAAACTGTTACCATAGAAATACCAAACTCCCACAGACAACCCAATCCACAAACCAGTCCGCTGACGGCATACATTTCGTAGCAACCAATTAGTTCAGCTAATAAAAAGCTTGGAAAGTTTCAGATTAAAAAAAAATCATAATGTATGTAGAACGGGTTTTCTTGTGGGGTTTTTTTTTGTTTTTTTGTAAATGAGCATAGTTACCGTATACTAAGCACTGGCATATGAGCACTTGTTTAAAGTAATTCCTAACCCTGTTAAAAATAGGTTTTCTCCATTAAAAACTCCTTTGTTAGATAACTAGATAATGGACTCCGTCTATCAAACAGCTGCAGCTAAGATATTTCAAAGAATTACAGCACTTCAGGGAGCAGTGTGGTTTAATACAGTGATGCTAACATTTCTTATATTGGATTTTTTTCAGGGAAGTCTTCTAAAAAGTATACTGCCACAATGCCAGCAATAAAGCACAGCTTCTTGTTCTACTAACACAAACTTTGTATTATTGCAAATATCCTCCATACCACTAGAGTCACAACACTGTCTTATCCCCAGAAGGTATTATATTATGATGCTGCTCTCACAGCTTGCTCACCTGAGAAAAATGTGTATATTCTTAAAATTTCCAAGCTGTGTCTTTAACTTTTCTATGGTATTAGTCCTCACTTCCTCCATACGATATTGAGGGGCAGTGGGACTGAACAATATTTAAAAGCTTTACATTTAGATGAGCAACATAGATATTCATCCAAGTTTGAGGATCTCAGGCAACATCTCAACACCTAAAAGCCTAAAGAAATATTAAAGCTGAATATATGTATGAATTACATACATATGTACGAATTATCTCTAGAGATGTTTTTAAGAGATGTAACTCAGCATCTGTTTTCAAAGGACTTGGGTGAATAACTAACCAGCATCTTTGACAATTTCAACTCTATGTTTTCTAAAATGTTCTAAAATATACCATATAAAAAGTCGTACCATGTTAAAAGAAATTATTCCAAAGGCATTGTCATTTGATAAGATTGTTACAGTGACAGATTTGGGTGAGCCAAGCTTTATCCTTGCAGATGGTTTCTAAAATTAAAACCAAAATAAGGTATTAAGTATGGTGATGAAAAAAAATAGGCATTTTGATTTTACTGTCTTTTAAGAGTTAATATTAGCTTACAAAAAATGTTGTCTTTTTATTATATATCACAATGAAAATTGTTTAAAGCAATAGAATGCACTAAAATAATTCTTAATTACTGTGGAAATACACTCTACACAGTCAACAATAAATTTCTTGAAACAAATTTTGCAAATGATTAACAATGGTTTAACAATTATTAACAGCATATCAATAGGAAACCATATATGAAGCATTTAACAATGACAGGAATTCCAAAGTTGTTCTTTTTTCCCTAACATTTGTATAAAACTGAAACTTTGAAGCTATTATAGTGGGATACCAGCTAAAGGATATACTGGGATAACAGCTTTAAGAAGCAGATATTTATAGCACTGTAAAATTGAGATACCTTTACAAATCAAAGTAAGAAGGAAGGGAAAATACGCATTTTTATATTCATTGCAAACATTCCCATAGATGTGTAATAATTGGCAATGAAATAGAAAATTTATCTTTACAAAACTGACATCTTAGCCATGAACTGTTAGCTAAAAAAACGTGAATGCGAACCTCTCTCATGCAGCATGAGACAGAACAATACGAAGAAATTTATTCGTAAGTACTTATAAAATTGTTTGGGTTTAGATAAGCAACATTTAAGCTCTGCTTCTGGAGGACTGGAAGTCATCCTCTTTTTCTGCTACTTCCACCCTCTCCTCCAGGCACATGCTAGGCAGGAAAACAGGAAAGGCTGAGTCTTCACAATCTAAATCTTCTGGGCTCTAGTACACCTTCAAACATCCACAGCTGAATGCAGTGCCTGCTTAAGTGTCAGGCACAGCAACATGACACAGAGACATCCACAGAAATGCAAACTTTCTGAAGGGCAATAAGCACCATCCTGCTCAGACTCCAGATTTTAGTTCTTACCTATTACTGCTCATGAGCAGTAAGACTACTCTGAAACCTATTAAATATCATTTGTCTATATTAGATTACCCAGTGTTTTCTGTGGAATAGATAAACTAAAAAATTGAGACTTACCAGTAGTGTCAAGTGAAATGTGAATGTCTCATCAGCCTCTGGAAGATCATCATCACAGACAGATATATATACTGTTCGGTTTGTTTCCGTATCAGGTATAAATGCAGCTGCATATGTGTCAAAAAAGTCTCCTGTATTTTCTCCATAAATCTGCAATAAACACACAACAAAATGTCACCTCCTTCTTCTCTAAGTATCTTCTATATTATCATTCTAGACTCATTCAAATATCTTTTCTGAACATAAGTCTTCCCACAATTTCCCCTGCTGTCATACAGTTAATTTCTGGACAGAAGGTACATGGATAAAAACCCATTTTATTCATGCTGAGTAAACAGGTGAAAAAAAACCCAATAAAACAACAGAACACTTTATTCAGAACCATTTACGACTTCCTTCCCTGCAATTGGGTATGTTTTGCATAATGCACCATATGAAAAGTTTTTGTATTGAAAAAGCTATGCCTGTACAGGAAGCACTGATCACCTCATAACACTCTACATGAATTAAACTTACCTTAGGATGTAACTGCCTTCTGCCTTCCATTCTAAGCACTGGAAGGAGCCTAGGCATTCAACCTAGATTAACAATTTGATCACCAAAGTTGGCAAGATTAAGTCTTCCATGAAAAACTTCCCTCCTTTCATCTCAGTGAATTTTTTCAAGAAGAAAATTCCCCTGATTCTACTGTAAGTGAGGTGGTTAGAGGAGAGACTAGAAAGGCAGTCATGTCAAAATAGCAAAGGGTCTAGACTAAGTTTACAGTTGGGCACTGAGACTAAATGGAGAGAAGCCACTGAACCAGCATAGCTGCCACACCTGAATCATCCTTCTTAGAAGCTAAAGGCTTGAAATAACCATTGTGAAAAAGACTATTCTTCCTTTCAGAACAGTGAAATTACAAGTTCAGAGAAGAGGAAACAGGTTTCTTTGTGGCTCTCACTTGTCTGTCTTATCAGTTATACTCACAACTTTCCATGTATCTGAGCCCACACTTCCCAAAAAGCCCTTCAGAAAGTTATCCACAGTTACTGAGAATATCACTGCCATGGTTTCTTACCGACACAACTGCTGTGATGTTAGCAGGCTTCCCTGTCCTTTCAATCACAAGACGTATAACAGTTGTACTTGTTTCATTGACTACAAATTCTGTTTGTCCACTGAACTTCACTTCTGTTTCTCCAGATGTGAAATGAATGAATAATGCTAAAAGCAAATAAACTAATAAAGAAGCAGAGGGCATCCCTATAGAAAAAAAATATTAAAAATAAATTGTGAATCTAAAATACACAAAGCATTCATGGTTGACCTTACCATTCCAGTTGACCCCTCTCAACTCTTTAAATACCATGATCATCTTGTGAGTTTAAGAAATGCGATTAAAACATGCATAGGTCTCCACTACAATCAAATCATATGATGTAATTATCATGAGTATCTAATTCTATTTTCATAATTTTAATTTAGTGATTTTCTAGACAGTATTTATTGACTTCTTCAAGTGGAGGAATAAAGAACTTCTTTTAAGAAAAAACCCGATGAAATTACCACAACTTTTTTTCATTTTCAATCAACAAAAAATTGGCTTCAAGGTTGACAGTTCTATTTCCATTTTCTTTGCTCTCTAGACTGTATTTAAAAATACACAAAAAATTACAGGAAGGCTGAAGGATTGGATACTTGCAGTCATCACACAGATCATTTTCTGACATCTTATTCACCATTAAATATTCTTACACATTTGCATATTCACTTGAGTCTTTTCTTATTCCATAATGCTTTCACGTGTTCCTGTCCCTGACAACCACTGTGATATTTTTAAATGCCACTGCAGTCTTTGTACAGCCAGGCTTCTACTTCTATTTCTTTCTGCAAAATGTCTAGTATTTTCTATTAAGATATACAAACTTAAAACTAAGGTGGTTCATTTCTCTTACATTGGAGTCCAGTTTTGTGATGTAAAATATGATTTTAAGTCCCAGTGAAGTCATCAGGTGTTGATACTGTGAAAGATGCACTTTTAAAAGAGTCTGACACAAAAAATTTCAAATGGTTGCATTTTTCTGCAGAGGCTTACATTGTACACTGCAGACCAGAAATGAGAACATGGATGCTGGATAGGGCAAATTGCTGACAAAAGGAACTTAGCCGTCTTGGAAAAAGCCAAGAGAACAAAGTTGTGCTCTAAACACCAAAATGCATTACAACATCATGTAATTGAATTAGTTCCCTCACCAAGCTTCTTTTAATCTGTGGTCGTTATTTTATACTATTACTTTTTAAAATTTCTGTACAAGATACAAGCAGAATTTGTGTAATTAAATATATAAATAAAATGTCACTTTGCTTAAAATAATCCTTCCAAGTGTTACAATTACTGGACAAATCTGGTCAATCACAGTTGTATAAATTGTACAGAACATACTACATTAATATTTGTATACTAATAACATTTAAAATCAGACATGTTTGCAAAGCACTTGCTCTCATTTTTTATGAGTGGCAGTTACTAATATTTAGTCATAAATTATCAGCAAAACAGTAAATGTCATGAGTACACTGAAACACATCTTTGTGCGTCAAATTTGAATCAGAACTGAGGTCTAACACATACTCTGAATGTTTTATGTTTGCAGTCAGGTAGTTTTAATCCCGGACTGAACAGAGAATAATAGTTTCAGGAGACCACTAAAACTAACAGAACTTCAGAAAGACTTCAAGTCTTTGATTCATCTTTCAACAAATTCTGGGCAAGGATAAATTTTATGTTGTGAGAACTCGAAAGAAACTGCTTTCAGGCTAGCTAAAGAACAAAAAGATCCACAGACATGGCATATTAACGAAGTATAACTTGGAAATACAGTCAAGAAAAACTATCAATGTTTTTCGGAATACCCTCAAGCAAAGACTGGTGGGTTGACAAAGTAAGTTGATTTTAACTGCCTGTAACAATAAATTCACCTAAATCTGTTGAACATCACAGAGGGAACAGCCGAACAAAAAAAGTGCAAAAAATCAGGAATAACTATTTTCTCTATTCCTTTCACCACCCACTTGAACAGTGTCTGATTATTTCTGAAAAAAAAATGTCACACAGTAGAATAATTTTGCTGCATAGCTTCACACTACTCTAAACTTTTATTACCAGGAACACAGTCCTTCAAGATATCCATGGGTCTTATTGGGAATTCAGTGTGTAACAGTCTGACAGAAACAATGCTTGATTCTCACGTATCTATCCATTCAGTAATTCTAGTGCAGCAAAATCTTACAGTGGGAAGCAAAGATAAAATATATATACATAAATCCCCTGGGATTTAAAATTATCAAATGTAGTAATTTGCAAGGTATTTTTTCTGGTTTTATGTGGAACTGCTCTAAAAAAAAAAAAAAACAAACAAAAAAAACCTCCAAGCTGGAAAGAGAAGAGTTGTCTAACCTTTGTAAACTCTCAGACAATTACACTGTCTGCAGATGCAGGCATAATCCATACTAAACTGAGGAATTTGTTGACCTTTTAGCTTCAGGTGTTACCTTGTCATAGACTTCACCAGTACCTTCCCACAGTACATGCTTCTAGTAAATAATACTGAAAACATGATCCTTGAGGGCAAGATTAAGAAGTTTAGAATTACTTGAATTCTATTACTTCTACTAGAGAGCATTCTAAAACTATAGGATTACTCCTGCGGAACAAGAGAAGTTTCACAATCATACCATCAATTATTCAGTTGGTGCGTATCCTTCCTTGTTATGTTATTTGTACTAAGATTTACTTCGCACAGTCTGCCAGAAGTAGTTTTTACTCTGTTTATATAAACGAAACTCTGAAAATCATGATTACTTTTTTAAATTGATGCGATGTAATAAAAATAACATGCATCTAGACGTAGAGAATGCAGAAAAAAATTATTCAAATAGCTGAAAACATATTACAGGTCCCAGTATTTTACTTTATTAAAAATGAACTCACTTTGTACACTAAATTCCTCTGTAAATTTATATGGGAACATGTGGATACAAAAATGCTGTTAGCAAGAAATTTTCCTGCTTCTTTATAAGCCCGTGAGATACTTTTCTCTCTCACGAAGTTAGTAGCAGAGTTCTATAAACTATGATCACCTGCGACCTTGCAAAGCCTTGTTTATGGTACAGTAGAAGAATATTTTGACAATGGATGTTTTAGGATTTTAGCCAATCACCCCAGGGGGTGGCTGATCCTTTGATCAATTAGACTATGAAGAAAAAAGTCTATAAAAGAGTTTGTAAAATAATTCAATCAATCAATCAATCTTGCTGCACAATTCCTGCCTGCTGGATCTCTCTCCTCCTCCCTATGGCTGCGGGATACAGTAATAGGAACACAATCTGTTCTTTATTAAATATATTGCATGAAGTTCAGTAGAAGCTTTTGCAAGATCAGGGATTACATGAGGACCCTTCCTTACTTCCCTCACCTCATTAAACCACTGGTGACTAATTTGTAACTTGTTTTTTAAATTAAGCTGAAACTCTAGTCCTTGATCACTGATAAATTTTGGTAAACCATACATTTGGTGATCAAACACTCCCCTCTGTTTCAGCTAAATATTATTGAGTTAATTTCTCTCCATCCAGGATATTGAGATAGTCTAGTTAGCTTAATGTACGAAAGTCAGTAAAATGTTTTTATAACAACAACAAGCAATAGAGTATCACATATCTTTAGAGAATGTTCAAATCAATGGATTAACTATTCTGTTACCATGTTCTGACTCGAGCCATTTCAAATAATCATTTGTAGTATCAGTGGTAGTTTGAAACAATGCTATGTACTGAGGCCTAGATGATGTTTCTAAGTGGTTTATAATAAAAGTTTCTGGATTAAAGGATTTTAAAAGTATAAAGTCCCATTCCTCAACCCTATAGTTTTAAAAAGTAAAGTCATGATCACTAACTCACATTTTCTTTTAGCATACATCTTATGGCACTTTTTGAAGCCCATTTGTATTTTCCACTAAAATACAGAATACTAGTGTGGAATCTAACAAATCATACACTGATTCCACACAGTAATTTCCACAGTAATGTCACCATTTATATAAGGAATACCATTTCACCCTGTTGTCCAGTTGGAGCCAAGGTAGGCTTATGAAACTGGTGAATCACCAGGAGTAGCTTGCTGTTCCCAGTAATTTTCTGGAACAAATTTCAGATGAAGACTTTAAGGTTTATAAAGAATGAATGGTCTTTTCTGCAGATTTTTACACTGGCTTCTGTGCTTAAGTTAAACCCTTAAGAATGAAAAGATCTCCTGGCTATTTACTTTGAAGTATGAGGGAATCTATAGCCTAATGAAACATAGAGAGATCAAGAAGGGAAATGAAGACTGCTCCAGATTAAAAATCTGAAATGAAATAAGCATAAAATGCCAGATAGGAAGTGGAAAGTGGCAAAAGAAAGAGGGTTCACTAACAAAGAAGCAGATGGAACAAGTGATTACGTATCCTCTACCTCAGAGTTGTCACTGCTGTTTACAGGAGAAGCAACAAGCTGAAGCAGCACCGTTCCCACCCAGCGGCTACAACTTGGTTACCACTGCCCATCATCACACAACTCACTGTATATTTGTAAAGCCCACAGACACAGAGGAGCAAGAGTAAGTGCACTTTTCACTCACTGTCCTTGTCTACTCCCTGTGATTACAAATACCCAGCCAAGTCAAACATTAAAAAACTGGCATGCCTATTACTTTGCATTGAGTACAGTATTACAGCTATCAGTGGTTGCCAGAGAGAAATCTATTCACAGCAGAGATGTCAGCACCCAGCAGCATCTTTGGCTGAATACAATGGGAGACAGATACATGTGCTCTTTCATATGTAAAGAGGTGATTCTCTGTAGTACACAGGAACAGCACGGAGCAAGAAGTTTCACAAGGCCATTGCCATTGCTGCACCTGTTGTAGAAACATATTAAAACCATGCATATTTTCAGTATTTTTATTTTAGGCGTTCTCAGAATCTCTTGACATTGACAACAATATTGGAGAACAACGTTAGAAAACAGCAGGGATTAAAATAAATTTGATTTACTAAAATTCTCCTTTCTATGTTGTCAAGGTTCCAAATTAAAAGAGAAATATTTTATTTCAGACTAGGTTTTGCCTAGCCTCAAAGTTCCCACAGTTCACACATATGAAAAGGAGGACACAACAAAACTTGGCATATGGAAAGCAGGCATTACCCAAGCCTGCTCTGCTGGTTGTTGTTCCTTCTTTGCTTCGGGCTTTTTGTTTAGATGTGGAATAAGTAAGTCTCTCACTCTAATACAGACTGAAGAAGAGAGTTTTCCAAAAGTACCATTTCAAAACAGTATCTGCTTATATCCCTTTTTTGCCTTCAACCTACTTCAAGGTGAATAAACAGTGAGATTATACTGCCTTTGTCTGCATCCCTGGACTATGCTAATAGTTGCAGAGTCTATCTCACCAGTTTTCATGAGCATTCTTCAGTGTTACTGAATGTCTTTGCTTCCAGTTCTTCTACGTTTTCCTGTCTTTCTCTATTACAAAGACATGTCAGATACCTGACATTGCCCTTCTTATTACTAACATTGGAAATCCCTTGGTCAGCTTTCACTATCTTGAAGTTTTTGGTCTCAGTTGCCTACTTCCCTAGTCACTACTGCTGTCTTGATAGAACAGTACCGCAGCACATCAGGTGCTAAAAAGATTTATCTGCATTTAACATTGATGACAGTGACATCAGTCAATTATTCCCCTGACCACTTCCTTTCTAACAGTTGCACCTTTTTTTTTTTTTAATCTTGTTCTGTATTACCATATATATTACTGGGAAAGGTGAATTTAATGAAACCTGAACAACTTCATATAATTCTTGCTCATTCAATTATCCCCTCTTGGAAAAGGCGTGCACTCTTCAAAATAGACATCTTATCCTAAGGAAGAAAATACACTTAACTTGCCTGCCATTATATTTATATTTACTAGTCAGAAAGGTACATCTATCATCACAGCCAGGAACCAATACATAAGCAGTAAATCTGCAAGCTGAGGCCAAGACAAAGGCATAAGGAGGAATCCAAATCATCTCACCCTGTTATTAGAGGTCACTCAGAGTTAAAAAGCGTAAGAAGTCCAGACTACCCCTTGCAAGTTTTCCAGCAATTTCTTTTTTATTTTCTCAGAAGAACTTGAGTGGATCTAAACTGTATTATTAATTTTTAAGTTCTAAAACATGTAATCATCACTGGAGAACCAAATGTTATCTCTTATGCCAGGGAATGCTAGAGATTTTCTGAGGTAACCACTTGCTACAATTCTGAGCTGAGGATAACGGGCAAAACTCTCAAGCAGTGTTGTATCCAGTACTTCCAGCAGCAAGCAGAAGGTCTTCTACAAAAATCTGCAGTTATCTTATAATTTTCAAGTCAAACAGAGAACCAGGAAATAATTTTGACTAGCTGTAAAATCTGGATTATTTTTACCCACAGTACCTCCAATGTAACAACTTGGAGCTAATTAAGGTTACTTTAAATTTAGAACAGAGATCAGAGTCTGATGCAAATAAAATTTGGCAGAAATCTGCTACTTAACAATGTTGAGAAATACATTAGTAAGGATCTGAGTTTGCTTTATGTTCAAGCACACTGACTTCACCTGCAGAGCTTTCAATTTATCTCACACAACTGACAAGAATCTATTCATATATAGGCCTGCCTACATACTGTTAAAAGCAAGACAGTATTTATGAACAGTTCTACTTACAGTATAAATTTAAGCAAAAGGTAAAGATATAGTTTTCAGCTCCACACTGGAAATCATTTTCCACCCATGTAGTTGTAATGAAAACAGTATAACATCTTTCACTGACAGAAATCAATTTGCAGGGTACTCCAGAACCAGAGCTAGATTTTTACCTAGGTATTTTGCACCAAGTAACTGTAACTTCAGACACTGTAAGCATTTATACCCTCTCTCAAGCTGGTTTTTGCACCAAAAAGAAAGGAGATTAAAAAAACAACAATAAACCAAAAACCAACAACCAAACTGAATCAAAAACAAGGGACTGACCCACTAAGATGCCTAACACTCCCAGCTCATACTTGTAGAAGTAACTTCATGATTGAGCATGCCACAGGATCAGGCTCTTAACACATAAGGAACCAGAAATACAGCTGATGAAGGTCTGCAGGCTTCACTGCAAATCAGCCATTTATTATACTTAAGTATAATCTGAACTTCCACAACAATTTCCATTTGTACTCAATTTTGGAGGTTTTTTGCATGTCCTCAACACTCTTACTTAACATATGTTGAGAACCTATGTTGGGAGCCGAGGACAAAACTATCACAGTTTCAAATACCTAGTACCTGCTGTAAATCAATTTCCATGGCCTGAATAAACAGTATATACCAGAAAAAGAAATCATGGTTTTCTGCAGTACAGTGGTAATTTTTTTCACTTAAAACTAAAGTCATCCTAAATCAGTGCTTTACACGTAATGTTATTGCAAGAAAAAAACCCAAAACTTTAGGGTACAGAACAGCAAAATTAGAGCCTCATGGCAAGGATTAGATGGCATTGTTTCAGGTACACCGACAGAACTGTTGCTATCCACAATGGATTCTTACTATTTAATACACATGTATGAGCCAAACAGAATTTTTAACGTGTTGCCTAATTATCACCGTAATTGAATCAGTGAGATTTTCTTGAGTTCAAAAAAGGGTATTACTAAATACAAGAATTTAAGGCATACATAAAACAAGGTTCTTTTCTACAGTAAAATGTATTCATTTTTCATTAGATTGCAACAAATTATATTGACTTAATTAAAGAATCTGTGTGTTGCAGTCCCCCAAAGACTTCTTTCTGTAGAATTAAAAATACATTTGTGTAATTTGTAAAGATGATTAGCATGGGGCCCTCACTCTAATCTATACTGTGGATTAATCTCTTAAATCTGGGCAATCCGTTTTTAGATAAAACGCATGATAAAGTATTTATTTCTCAGAGAAGAGAACTCCTTAAGCAAAATTTGTTTGGAACCAAAGCCTTTTTACACTACCTTTATCATGTATGCTGCTTTGCCTGGCTTTCTAAACCTTTTAACTCATGTCACAATTTAATAATCACTATTTAATAATTATAATTATTCCCCTATTAACTGGATATTTCTTGTTGTTCTTCTAAGGCACCCTGCAGCCCAAGACAAGGAAACCTCTTTGTTTATTAGTTATTTAAGACCAGCAACAATAACTATGCTGGAAAGAAAGGTGCTTTGAGAGGATTACACAAAACTAGTTCTCAACAGCACCAAGCCAAAAGCAGCGAATTACAAACCCAAGTACTTCATTGCATGTAACCAAATTGGCTGGTTGAAATGCTAATTGCCTTTCAGCAAAGCTAAAGGCAGACAAGGGACCCTGAGCTTCAGAGAATGACAAGCATTTTTTACCCCACTTCTGCACCATTGTCTTCCTGAGAATTATTCAAAATCTATTCATAAAGGTAGCCCTTTTCCTAACCTTTAAAAATGTGGGAAATTTCTAAAGCTCTTACCAGTACCTCAGATCTGTTGGCCTGCCAAACCCGTAACAGATGGTTGAATTAAGGCCATGTTAAATCCTTAATGAAGCAAAGCTTGAAACAATTCAAAGCAGTAACATATTGGACCAGTCCAGGATAAGTGACTGAGAAGTTTCTTTTGCCATCAGAAAATGAGAATTGTAACTGTATTCAAATTAATGAGTCTATACAAGATACAAGATTAGATAAACAAAAGTATCTCAGTATAGAAAAATATACATTGCTATTACATTCTACAGGAAATTCTGTCCTGATAAAAAAATCCACAAACATAAAAGCTGTGATAAACATGCAAAGCATCTTCTCTGTTGTTTAATTTTCCCAGATAAATTTAGCCTGTCAAATAGGCCTGTTTGAATAAGTACAGGCATACTTATCTTAACTGCAGCATTGGTTTGGATTTACAAATTATTTCAGTACAAGAAACTACAACTTTAGTTTTATAGGAAATAATCATAAGCCAATCTATGAAACATTTTTTTCATATTTGAGGTATATTTCAGAATTCACAGTTTGAAAATTCTTTCTGCAAGCTGCCTCAAGTTCTCATACGCAGAGTAAGCTAAATCTTGGAAGTGTTTATTTACACAAAGTATTTCCCAGTGAGATTATTCACTGAAAAAATAACTTAAGCAAATGAGACTTTGCAGACATTTGTGAAATCATTTGTGACTTGGTATTTTTTTTCTGAATAAAATATGTAACAGTGGGTCCACCTGGAGTAAGACAAATGGCCTGTACTATTGTTTCCTCCTGTCAAACTTTTTTTTTCCTTAAGAAATATTAATGTAGCTCCTATTAGATAGACATAATTCTTGAATTTGTGGAACTATGACAAATGCCTACAACTGACAGCAGTGGCTTTGTAAGATTCAATTTGATGATGGAGATATTATATAGCATCTGACTCTTAATGCACATTGAGAGAAGCTTTAAACAGTATGTATGCTTATTTGTAGAAAGGAAAAGAATTGTTATATTCACCTCTATATACAAAAATTATTATACCTTAATTGGCCAGTCTTGTAGAGCTGAAATGCAAGCACAATTTCTACAAATGAATACAGCTGATCAAGAGGATTACACATGTAAAAATAGTTATATGTGTGATCATATTTTTAGAAGGTCAAGACCTAATAGTCCATAAGCAAATAATTTCAGCATATTCTTTTTATTTATTCTTGCCTACTACATTTTCATATTTCTTAGTGAACAACTAAACTGACCCGATACCAGCAACACCCTGGAAGAGTTTGGGATTATTCAGAAATAAAATTTAGCTAAATTGCATCAGATATCCTATCTCAAATAATAGCAAGAATCATACATACACTTTACTATTCTGATGCTTCCAAAACCACCTTGGACTAAAACACTTCAGATGTAGCTGAGACAATTTTTAAATCACTCTTTCTTCAAAGTGTGATGCAATGGCATACTTTTCCAATTTTTCAATGAAACATTCTAAAATTAAAGTTCTGTTAAGCTTATAGACCACTTTTAAACTGATAAAAAATCCCCTCACTGTTATCATGACACAGTTCTGAACAACTACGGTAGCTGTGTAACAATATCAAAGGTGATTTGTGGGTCATCAATATTTTTCTCTCAAATTGCTACAAATCATTGGTACACAATGAATGAGATCCTCACAGACCTCTGTAGTGATGCTCTTCTTTAGTGTTATACAACTAAAGGAATATGCTTTCACAGCTTTTCCAACAGTTCAATTTCTGTCATCATATTTACATGCTAATTAAAATATTCATGTAAGCATTTGTAGATTTAGGCACTCTATTTTTTTAAATGCAATTCCAAAGCGAATAAAACCCCCTTGAAGATAATAAGCTTAAATAACAAAATTCCATAGGTAGTAGAGATCTTAATACATGCTATGATTTAGACCCAATTCTGAAAATTTCTTTTAAATAAGGCTCACGAGAGCTTCTCAGGGAAGAATTGCACAGTAGATTTGAATGCATGAGGATAGATCTCATTCACTAGTACCAACAATTTGAAACACGTCCAGCACTATTTTTCAACCTTCAAAATGCTGACAGCACAAATAAACTGCCCAGCACTAGCCTTCACAAAAACAGAGACCATGTTTTCCCATCAATTTTCATGTGTCCAGGACACAGACCACACTTACAAGCTAATAAGCATGTGCTCCCATTATCAGTGTTAATTAATTTGCTCAGATGTAAATTTAGTAAACATCATTGATTTCTTCATATAAAGCTCTTAAAACACAAAAGCGTATTTGAAAACAGCTAAAGTGCAAAAACTGTGCTTTGGAAATCAATAACAACATAAACCCCCGTAACAACAACAGATTAGAAATAGTATATCCTTGAAATGTGGTAGCTCTTATATTATCAAACATTTGGCCATTTCAATTCTAAGCCTATTATACCACAAATTATTTGATTTCCTCAGGAATCTGGTTCTTTTGGGTCTTTCCACATGGAAACACTGAAATCTGTTTAGTAAGAGAAGCTTGTTTTAGGCTTAAGGGACAGATAAACTAAATATATCACATTCTACCTTCAGTTATTAAACTGCCCTCATGGCTGAGTCCCAAAATGCTGAGTACTTAACTGAAAGACCTCTTCTAGAAAATGTGTGTAAAAAACACCAAAAACCAAAGCACTTTTGGCTTCTATATAATGAATAACATTTTTAAAAATCACATGTTATTTCACATCTGCGCTATAAAGCAATTACAGACTCATTAAAAAACAGTGACTGATTTTTGGCAAGCAGTTCCATATACACTTCATCTTAACTTTATCTGGGTCAACAAAAGTGAATTATGCAATGTCTTATATAGAATCAATACATCAAAAGCAAGAAGCAAAAGCAGTATTTCTAAGTGTAATCACTTCCACATCATATTGTAATTACTAATGTTTAAAACTCATTCCTTATTAGATGATTATTTGAAAAATTCATTCTTTCAACTCACTCTCCTTTAAAATACAGTGTACAAGCAGCTCCTCCACTTCTATTTTCACCTAATTACACTGCCAATTAATGTTTTATTCTTTTTTGAGAGTCAAAAATTTTCAGCTTTAGACTGAGCTGCATCCTGATAGCATCCCCTGAGAACAGGATTTTCCATTGGAAAGACTATTGTCTCCACCTGCCCGGCTTTGCAGAGCAGAAAGACGAGCTGCTGGAACAACAGAAACCTTAGCAGACTCTCACCCTCCAGCAGCCCCTCATGGATGAGCGACATACTCAGTTTCTGCTGCTGCTAAACCACGTCCCTGCTGCAACAGGTGCTGCCTGCAGAGCCCTTGGGCTGGACAGGGAACATCTCTGCAGCTGAAACAGGATGCTTCCAAAGCAACTACCGTCTCAGACAGAGGGACAACAAACCTACCTGGACCCTGGGGTATGAACATCCGCGTCTTCTGGACTCTGCCAGCCGCCTGCACACCCTCTGTCACTCACGCATTATGCATTCCCGTCTCCTACTCCTCCCTCCCTCCGTTCTGCGCAGCGTCCATCACTCTCCTCCCTCTCCTGACTGCTGCTGCCTTCCCACTGCTGTGGAGATAAAAAGGGGCGGGATGGTAGAGTACAAAATTTTTTCAAAGCCCAGCAATTACTGCTGCACTGCTGTAGTTAAGACAGAGTCAGCCCCTCCCGCCACCGCCTTGGCAGGTCTTCCACTCAACATATCTTCTGTTTTATTACTGTGCACAGCAAAACTGGCAGGTTTTATTATTGGATGATGACAGATTATGGATTCAAGTTCTCAGTGCCACCCAAACATGCAGCTCATCTTAATTCACAGCTATTCAGTGCTCTGGATGGAGAAACAATTCTCTGTTAGAGAAACAATTTCCAATCCTAGATGAAGCATTCCAGACTCAGCCATTTCTCTAGCTAATATCAAATTCATATTTAATGGTCGCCACAATTCCAAGGAAATCCTAAGCCACAAGAGAGACACAAAGGTGACACTCCGATTTTGTCAGTGTTGGCCCCCAAACTCACAAATTCTCCCATTTAATAGTAAGTAAGTATTAAAATTTCTTCTTATCCAATAAAGGATAGAAGGCAGAAATAGAGCACAGATGTATTCAGGCAAAACCAAGACAGAATCTAGAACACCCTATGCCTTCTGATGTATTTAGCCTGGTCACTACATCAATTTGTATTGAATTATGATGATTTGGGAATAATGTAAATAAATATGAAAAGGCAAAGAAGATGCTAGAGAATGATGAAAGATTAGAAAAATGACTTAGTAAAAGGCACACAGACCTCAAGAAGCATTTTGCTTATAAAGATGATGTTTTAAAGTAGAAGCATTCCAAGTAACAAGCCATCCAGCATAGTGTAAAATCATAGCAGGACAGGATGAACTACCTCTAATAGGTAGTTATTTCCCTCCTCTGACAAAAGAGGAAGTCCAAATAGTTATCTCAGAGTACTACCTAGCTTCGTTGGATAAGAAGAATCTCTCTATTTACTCGGTATATACCTATAGATAAAATTAATGTTGATAAATAAACATTTGCAGTATAATTGATAAAGGCATAGACAATCTAATATGCAGATGGAAAAGTAGACATTAATAATTAGAACAAACTCCCATTCTTAAGGCTGGAGGAATTATTGGGATGATTCACCAAGCATTATAAAAAATCTCCTTTTTTAAGAAAACTCAAGTGTACTTTTTTCTCCTAAAAAACTATGCTGTGCATCTAAAAGGAATTCAGGGTGTTCTGTTTGATAATCTGTTTTATAGGTTTAATCACTTCTTGCACTAGTTCACCTTGGTTTATATCTGAACGTATCTTTTCATCAATATTTTATTATGCATAATCCTCATGTACAAGCACCAGTTTATCTGGGGAAAAAAAAAAAAAAAGGAGCAAGAAGCAGTCCTTCAAAGGCCAATATTATTAGTGCAGAATTTTGCATCAGACAGAACTTAATGTATGAGCATGGGAGATAAGTAGCATGTTTTTCAATACCATACTGTTATTATATTTCAGCCGCAAAATCCAGATCCCATATTGTTTTTCATCTTTTGATCAACTGGCCAAAAGGATACTAGAGGTATAAGATTCTTTTTATCTTTTATTCTATAATGTTGTTTTGGCTTATATAACTTACTTCACGTTTTCCTCTTTTCATCCGGTTTCTGTACAAAGCTCATCTTCCACCAGCTATCAGAGGGGCTGCCTTAATAGTAATTCGTTCTCAATTACATAAGGCCTGAACACATTAAACGTTGTTAATTACTGAGCTAGAACACTAAGGAAGAGTGAGAACTCAGATTTAGGCTTAGTAATTCACATGGTTATTTTCGTGGGCTCTTCCCACAAAACTGCATTCAGATCCAAAATGACTGTACCTTTTGCTATGCTTTCTTACTCAACACGTGGTACACCATGTTTTCTTTCAATCCCTGAGGATTTCCTGATTACTTTTTTTTCATGTTCATCATACCACTCCGGGGATCTGTGCTTCTTTTTGTTTACACTTGCAGATGAGAGAGCTCCCATAAGATTTTATCAGTGATGGTCTTCAAGCAGCTGGAAGACTGCTGGTGATTGACATCAGACACTCCACACACACTTTTAACAACTCAGCATGCAGCCCACACTGCACTCCCAACCCTTACCAATGCCAGAGACAAACAAGCAGGACTGGTATTGGACCTACAGCAGATCTGGCATTGCACAGAACTATGTCTCCAGGTCAGCCTTAGCTTCTCTTTTCAATAAAAGCAGTAAATAAGGTATATTAAGTACACCCCTCAATTCTCTGTTTGTTTGTATATCCTTTGTTTTGAAATCATTAAAACTCTGTATGCAAAAAATGGCTCTGCTGCAAGTAAATCAATACTGAAAGCACCAGAAACAATGGACTCCAGTTTGTTTGTTTGTTTTGAAGCCTCGCCTTTTCCCTTTATTGGCATCATCTGAAAGAAAAGACCACAGAAGAGGGAGTTAGAAGAAGAAACAAATCCCTGAGAAAGAACAGACTACTTAAAGGAACAAGGAAAAAAAACATCTAACAAAGGCTTTCTAGCATGCGTATTTCTTCTTCTTTACATTTTTGTTTCTATTACAGAATATTTTTGTCTTATATCAGTGCTATTTGGTTTTCAGTAAGAGGTGCTGAAATCTTAATCTACAAATACCAGAAACCAAAAATTTTTATTCATAAATGTCGCTAAAATTGACCTTTGTTTTCACCTGCGACATCCAAGCTTCAGGATTCTGGGCTAAGCACTTATTTGGATTCAAGTACCAAACAAAGAGATTCCAAAAATTTTGAAATTTTGGTCCTGCACAGGTATATA
The DNA here is from genome assembly GCF_000738735.6 of Corvus cornix cornix. Classification (NCBI taxonomy): domain Eukaryota; kingdom Metazoa; phylum Chordata; class Aves; order Passeriformes; family Corvidae; genus Corvus; species Corvus cornix. The sequence continues at coordinate 55,171,183 of NC_046357.1, forward strand.
GGTCTATCTACCACCTTCTCTGGTGCGTTAGCTGAAGCAGGCTCAACTACTCAGAATGAGGAACAAAAAGCATGTGCATAGCTCTTTCACAGATCAATCCTTAATTATGATACATCAGACAAGTTATTTTTACCTCTTACTTATAAATCAATTTCTCCCATATGATGCAGTTCAAAAACATGTAACATTCACCAGATATAGGCAGATACGGAGGCTGATCTTGCTCATTTGTCACAGAGCAATCAACAAGATATAGATGATTTTCCTGCAAGAAATTAATTTGGTACTGGTAGTCAGCTGTTGGTTGTTTTTTTAAGTGGATTTTTTTTGAATGATGGTCCTGAACATTTTTGCAAGACAGACCATGCTAGAGATGACCACAAGCACTAAAATCCTTCCCTGTGCATGTGCAGCTGTAGCTTGATTTTTGATTCTGTACCAATATTTGTTTGTTTTGCTGACATCTAGGTTGCATTCCCCTTTCTCTTTTATTATTCAGTTTGATTCACACTGGGGACCACATCTAACTGGCAGTATTGAAAGAAACAGCAGCCAGAACTGTAGAATACGACTTTAGTAGCATAGTCTTCAGGGAACTATGCTAAGTCAGACTTCAAAAGAGGGTGGAACTGACCAAGTCTGGTACCAAAGAGGTGTGTTCATCCCACAGCCTGACTAGTCTGTGAGAGCAGGCTTCTAACCTGCTATCTCATAGCAGCTTAGGATCATGGTTGGGTTGTCTCTTCTTCAAAATGTGACGTGAGGTTTCTGATCACTTTCTGGTTGTCCTACCTGCACTCTCTGGAGACTCCTATCCAGCTGCCCCATGCCAGAGAAATGCACAACCACTGCCAAGTGTCACCTGATGCCAGGCACTTGCACTGCCCGCTTTCCTGAACTTTACCACATCCTTTTGTTGTTGAGCTGGGAATACTTTAATATCATGATCTTGATTTTATGGCATAGCTTCCTGATGAATGAACAAACACATGCAGAAAAGAGCAAAAAATAGTCAAATGCAAACAATGCTAATAAACTGAGAAGACTGAATGACAAAATATGAGTATTATGCTTCTGACTGCTTTATACCAGGCTGGTTCATGTGCAGACATATGTAGGTAAAATCATATTCTGATCTTCTGTTTTTCAGAAATGTCCAGGATTTAAGAAACTGAAAAATGAGAACTTCCAAGCACATTGCACTCTTTCTCAATGGGCAAACATTGTTTAAGCTTCCTATGATCAGTTTGGTAAAGTTAAATCTTTTTATGGTACGGCTCCTTACTTGTATATGGATAACACGTGCTGATGTTAACATTCTAAAAGAGTTTTTAACAGAAAAAATTGAGTTATTCCCATTATTAGGAAAAAGCAAATGGCTCCTAGCATCTGCTCATTAAAGGCTGCTATATTTTAATACACATTACAGCAGAAGCACTATTCATATAATCATAACTTTTTGATTCATGAACTTAAACTCTCATTTGACAAGACTTCCACAAAAAGTGATATGGCTTTTTAAAAATATTAATTTAAATACGTTAAAGTGTACTAAAAATGAACAACTAATGAGAAAATAACTGCTTTGTTTTAACTTAGTGCACTGTAGATTTGGGTGATCAAGCTCTATCAGGCCATTTTGAGACAACTTAGGTCATTTTGTGTCACTCTAATGAGTCAAGAAGAGTGCTATCTCTGAAGGGTTGATTTGGTCTTACAAAGTTACATAGCTCATTTCAAACCATAGTGGATGCTCACTGGCTTGTGTGCCACATGGCGAAACAGCAAGACGAGAATTTGTCAAGAACTGTCTGCCTGCTCCTCTTACGCAGTTATTGTTGCTAAATGAAGTTGTAGTCATGTTACTTCAAGTGTGTTCAGCTCTTCATTTGCAGCATGCCACTGACAATGTACATTCTATGCAGCAAATAAGAAATTTTCTCATAAAATATTCATCAAAACATACAACTTCTGAGCATGTCAAGCACTAGACTGTAAATTCAAATAGAATGGTTACCAAAAGCGCATTTTTCTGAAGGTAAGAAATGGTTACCAAAAGCACATTTTTCTGAAGGTAAGACATAATAAAAATATTAAAGCCTCTCCCTAATCTCTTGCATCTACTTTGCACTTAATTTCAAAGTCTTCAAAAACTATTTAAAGATAAAAGCAAGAGAATTCCAGATGCTGCATACAACTTGACTTGCTTTCCCAGTTCACAGCTGGGCATTCTGTTTGCTTCCTTTCAAATGAGGAAAAGAACTACTTGGAAACATAAAAACCCCTATGTTTTTCAACTTAAGAATTGACTCGTCTCTTTTTAAGTGAAACATCAAAATATTTTCTCACTAATTGATTACCTTCACCCCTCAAGATCAAAGACAAATTATTTGATCAAATGTGAAATTAAGTATCTACAACAAATATAAACTTTTAATACAAACTTTAAGACCAGGATTTTTGTCTCAGAAGTAACTATCTTCTATGTTTATGAATTTATTTTCCTGGCTGTGTGGAATCCTGGCATTCATCCTTGTTGTAATATTGTGTCCACAAAGAGGCACTGAAACAATTTAGCATTCTGATGTTGATCTGGTGCTTCTGAGGACCGTCAATCAGGTAGGGGAGAAAACAACTAAAATAGCAGTGTTAATACAGTGGACAACATGCTCATTTTGGAGTTGGTCTCCAAGGGAAAAAATGTAACTATTGTCAATACATCTGCTTTTAGTTTCCTTTACACTTTGTGCTTTGAAAACGTTCAAGATTTCTATTAACGTCATGCTTGATCTGCAACATTTTTAATCTTATTTCTAATTGAATGACTATATGTCATTGTTTTGTATTGTTTTTCTAAAATTTTATGTATTTATAATATCAGTCTTCCCTGTGACACCTGAAATTTGAGTACCTCAAATGCAAGCAGATCGAAAATCAAACCACTTAATTATGTTTATACTCCAAAGCATCCTAAAGCAACTGCATATAAAAGTTCTACACATGATTTTTTATTTGTTATCTAGGTATTGCAAAAGCCCGCATTGATGCAGTCACACCACTTGATATTCCTAGAAAAACATAACACATGTAACAGTACTACGAAATGCGCTTTCACATGGGCTTTCAATTTATGGCATTGCAAATCAAAAGAGAGGTTGTTCAGACAAGAAATAAAAACATTCCATGGAAAAGTGATACACGAAGGAGAAACTACTGAAATGCATATTTAAGGCACAGAATATAAGATAATAAACCCCACATTGTTTAAAATCTGTATAAGATCAACTAACTTGATCTTTTAGAGCTGCTTCCAGTTTATGCTCACCATGTGTGGTGCTACCCTGTGGCTTGTTATTTTACTTCAATGGCAGAGGGAGGAAACCAGCAAAGCTCAGTAACTATACTGCATAGCTCAATGTAACCATGGAAGCATTTGTCCACTTGTCAGAGCCTCTTCAGAACGATTCAGCCATTCATTTCATTGAATCAATATTGAAGCTTTTAAGATTTATTACTTGAGGGAGGAGGAAAACTAATAAAACAAATTCCTTGTTGCTTCCCATTAAATACAACTTGTCACAGTAGGCATATTAATACCTTGTAAACACTTTACTGATGCCATGTGGGCTATGTTATCTGTCCTGATGAAGATTACTAGTAGTGCATTTGCATTCACATACCTAATACTCATTGAAAGACTTAAAGGTTTCTTACATGTTCTGCTGTCCCATATAAAAGCTGAATCAAATAGAAAGACAAAAGTTGGAAGAAAACAAGGGTGGGAGGAATCTATTTTAAAATTCATGACAATGCCCCCTTCAAAGAGTCTGTTTCTACTAGATCATTTTTGTATTTATGTCATAAACTGAACATTTGTAATCATATGTTAAGTGCTTAAAAAAGTTGAATGGGATGATTTATTTTACAAGTATTTTCGTATTTGTTAAAATACACTATACTTATTTAAAAATGACAGAGGCAAAATTGAAACAAACATGTTTTGTATGGAAAACAGCCATTTCTTAAAGCTATATACTGATAAGTACTTGAGATTACAAATAGCTATACATATTTTTGTTGTAATCAATTGTACATTGGAAATTTGAAAGAAAGCATAGTAAGATGTTTACAACTACAATATTATTACTTATTACTAATATCAGGAGCAGAGAGTATCAATTCAGAAGTTTCATTTACACCTAGACGCCCTTATAGGTGAAAACAGAAGGCACATTAAACACAGAGTTCAAATATTTGTCAATATAGCAGGCTGTGGATATCATACCTGCTTCTGTATCAAAGATTTTTGTGACTCTGAATCAGACCCTTTACCACAAGATAGTCTCCCTGGTCTTGCTCCCACTCCCTTCAATTATTCCCTCTTCCTTAGATAAAAAGCTGCTCAGCATACACCACTATTCCAGCCGGAAGAGCTCAAAACAAAGTATGAAAGTAATGCTAGGATATTTCAGAGAACTCTCTTGCTTGCCTGTAGGCCTCTGTTCACATGGTAAGAACAGTAGAGGCATGGAAGAGGCAGCTGCAGAGCTGACAGGATTGCAGAGGTACCCAGGCTAGTATGAGGGCATTTTCCCACTCAGTGGAATGACATCAAAGGACAGTTTGCCAGAGAAAGATTTTCTCAGCTGTAGCTGTAGGTAGCATTGTACCAGTATAGAATACATCTACTGTAGAAACTCATAAGCCAGTGAGCTTATAAATGAGCAAAGTCCGTATCAATTAAGATGTAACCTTTGTCAATGTGGTATACAATATAAGCAGGTCTAAAGGGTCATAATATCAGCAAGCTCAGAAACATACAGGTTTCCAGGCTTTGGCCTTACAGAATGCACAATTATAAAGCAACAAAGCACCTATGGAGCTACTTTAGGATTTTATCTCCATATGTGACTGGATCTTACTGCTTTTACTCACCCACAGTAGAAGATTCTCCTCAAATTGTGGAATTAGCAGCAGTAGTCAGAGCATTTCAATTACTTCAGGAACCTCTCAGTCTAATAACAGATTCAGCCTATGTAGCTAATGTGGTCAAAAGAATAGAAGGATCACTCTTAAAAAATGTTGATAATGATGTTCTGTATCATTATCTTGCATGCATGCAGCAGGTTGTACAAAACAGGAAGAACAAAAACTTTATCTCTCACATCAGAGCACATTCTTCACTTCCAGGATTCTTGGTGGAAGGAAATGCAGAAGCAGATAAATTAACAATGCCCATTGCAAACACCTTGCCAAACATTTTTGAACAGGCAAAACTGAGTCATGCATTTTGTCATCAAAATGCACAAACACTTAAATGAACGTTTCAGATTAGCAAAGATCAGGCAAAAGCAATCATAGGTGCTTGACCTGATTGTCAGCTCGTGCAACCTCCTGTATCTACAGGAGCAGTCAATCCAAGAGGATTGCAAAGTCTCCAATTATGGCAAGCTGATATCACAAAATATTCATCTTTCGGAAAACTAAAAAATATCCACGTATCAGTAGGCCCCTCTCAGGTGCAGTTGTTGCCTCCTTACACACAGGAGAAACAGTGAAACACGCACGTCAGCATTTTCTGCAAGCATTGGCATCCTTAGGTGTGCTTCAAGAAACAAAAACAGACAATGGTCCAGTTTACATAGCAAAAGAGCTACATAAATTCTTAATGAATTTATCACTCCTTCGGTATTCCTCATTCTCCTACAGGGCAAACAATCATTGAAAGAACACACCACACTTTAAAATCCCTTTTGGATAAACAAAAAAGATGGGAGGCAGAGGCTACGCCGCAAATGTGCTTGAATAAAACGCTATACGTTTTAAATTTTTTAAACAGCTCTTTTGCAGAACCAAATCCACCAATAACCAGATATTTTTCCAACACCACACAAGCAAAGTTAAAGGAAAACCCTTTAGTTTTGATCAGAAATCCAGAGACAGGAAAAATTGAAGGCCCATTCCCACTAATAACATGGGGCAAAGGGTACACTTTTGTCTCTACAGGTGCTGGTCTAAAGTGGATTCCTTCAAAAAATGTGAAGCTCTACAAGCCACAGGAATACACAGATGCCCCCGGAAGCAGAGAAGCAAGCACGCAGACGTGAACTGCAGAAAGACCACAGCTGATGATAAACATCTTTTATCCCACATGCAGAAGCTGTGAACTTTGGATTGAGTGCCAGTATAATAGTGTGGGAATTGTTGGTATCGTAAAGCCTTGTTGACAAGTGCATGATGTGGAACGTGTTACGATTCAGAATTACATACAAAGCATGAGGCCATTGAAATTTTAATTATATCAGGTCATGAGGAAGGAAATAGTCCTCGTCTCCACAGTAATTGGAGAGAACTTCAGAGAGAACCCAAAGAGGTCCAAATTTGCAGAATTGAATGCAAAAGAAATAATTTTTGTGCCTTACAATTGGCTTGTCCCAGAACAAGACTGAGAAAAGAAACCAAAGAGAAGTATGAAACTAAATCAGATAGCATACTTGTACCTTATTATTTCATTGTTTGCCTTAAGTATCATGATCCTGCCCATGAGTCAACCAAAAACCAATGTTTGGGTGACCCTAGCCAATGCCTCAGGCTTGGATACCATTTGTTTGACTTCAAGTCCAGAAAAGCCATTCTCAGCCTGCTTGGTCAATTTACCAGTAGATAATTGGCCAGTACCAAAAAATGTCTCCTCAGATCTGTCACGATTCCTCATGAATCCCACAGAGGAATGGGGTGTCGGGACTAAATTTCTCCCTGAGACACCCTATGAACCTCAAGAATTGGAAATCCTTGGCTCAGTAAAAATGGATTTTTGCATAATATTTGATTCTCCTGAGTCAAAACAGAATGAAAACAAAATCACAGATGTCACTCCAAATCATGCATTGTATGAAAATGCGACATCTTGGTGCAATTTCACTTCAGTCTTGCACGCAGCACCCAACCATGTTCCTTTACAATTGCCACAAGGAGACTTTTTCATTGGTGTAAATAGAGTTTGGCCTGCCATTCCATCAAACCCTAAAGGTGGACCATGTAGCATTGGAGGTCTAATTATAATTGTTATCCTTCTTATTTTCCTCTTTGTGCCATGTTTTTTCTCCTTTCTGCAAAGGGCCCTGCAGAGGACCGCAAATGCTGCAGGAATCTTTCTGACCATTCGGTATCAATACAAAAGAGCATTCAACAATTAGAAGAAGGATTCACTAAACTCAAAATTGTAAGACGATCATGGTTGGATGATCTGTTCGATTGGTTGAGCCTTGCTTTTGAAACTGAGCATGTATGTTTTGATTGTCATTATAGTCATCATGGTACTTGTACCTTGTCTACTTCAGTGTATCCGACAATGGTTTAACAAAGCAGTTAAAGCAGCGTTCATGGTTCAAACAGGAGGGGGAGATGTTGGAACCCTGGGTTCAGAGAACTTCAGTCTTTCAGCACTGACAGGTAATGATCCTCAAAAGCACATTGCATTTGACCTGAGGCCTTGGGAAAGGCTTCCCTTTTTATGTGATAGCACTGAGACTGTTGCTGTGTAATTAAAAAGAAACTTGTTATGTCACTGGATGGAATAGGTAGAGATGTAGAAAAATTAGGTTTATGGGATTTAGTAATAAGATGGAGGATCTTGGGTGTGGGTTTGTTCTTCTTTCCTCCCTCTTCTTCACAAATCTGGGTGTTCAGGTATTGTTCTGGTATTGGTTCAAAAAAACCACAATGTGGATCATAAATGAATAGTTACTGGGTTATAAGTAAAAATAAATTACTTGGCATTCCATAATTGGATAGTTTGGTGTTGGAGAATGGTTAGAGGATCAGGGACATGGATTATTGATAAAGGGTACAAATTAATAACAGAACTGTGCAAGCAAAGGCCTGCAAGAGAAAAAGCCTCCATGAGAAAATGCCTGCATGAGAAACAGGCCTGAGAACCAAAAGGGAGTTTTTAGGATGTACAGTGCTGTTCTGATAAAGATGTGCTGACCATGAGAAGGGAGGAAGATCTTTGATCTCTCAAGACAAAACATAAATAACAGAAGCTTGCCAAATGTAGTCTTTTATCTAACCCAATCATGTAGAAATAAGAATGCGCTTTTGTAAGTTTAAACTAATTGAAGAACTGATAAGCTTGTACTTTCACACTATATAAGTGCCTCTGTATTGCTAATAAACGAAGCTTGCTTTATCAATCACATTGATTGTCTGCATGTCTTCCCCCTGCTGAAAGTCAGCAGTTTGGACTTTAAATGGCCTTGGAAGTTAGAACTTGGGGCCATTTTTCATCTTGTCAACTTAGAAGGCACACTCCGCGCAGCTGTATTATAGATAAGATATAATCAACATCGAAGTCCAAAGACAAACTCTGTGTCTCCTGCGTTTCACTCCGAACTCTGCGTAAAAGAACTCACGAAACAGTGATGAGGAAGAGAAAGAAACTAAACAGAGAAAATTAATAATCCAAAAGTGAGTGTTCCCTTGCTTCAGGCTGGATGTACCCTGCAGGCATCCCTGCCACTGCGGGATCCACATGGAAGCTGCCTGCAAGCCTCAAGTTTGCAGCACTGCCCCAGGATCCAGCAGCACTTTATACCCTTTTGTATGCCGATGCATACCAAAGTCAATTGCAATCATCAGATTGCACTCCTCCTGTAAATCCTACTTGGTGTGGCTCTTGGGACAAATCACTGCCCATCAGAGACAACTGCAAGAGGGGAAGATGTGGAGACCCAACTATCTTTTGTCACTGTCACAAAATTTCATTATGTATAAATGAAAATATTTGTATTATGTAATTCAACAAGGGTTAAAAATAGATCTCCTCAACACTCTCTCCCTGTAAATACAAAACTCAGAAGTGGATGTTTGTGATGTCAATATTAGTGGAAAGAGAATGAGAGTACTACAGTAAAAACAAGTCATGTTAACACTACTGAATACCTTCAAAGTTAAAATATAAGTCTTCTTCTGAATCATTTTCATCTGAAGAAATTCAAGCAGACAAGCAGCTTACCGTAAGTGTCTAATGTGATTCTGTGACTGGGAAAGCAAAACCAAACCCATGTCATCTTCAGATACATCAACAGCAGATTAGTGTCAAGTAGTTGAGGTGGTAGAATTACTTTTGTACATGGCACTAATGGGGTGGATATTTCAAATTGCATAAATACTGATGTCTGAATTTTAAAAACAATGCTGAAACCCACAGAAGATCTACATAAAGGAAGTTCTCCAAAACTGAGACCCAGAGAAAGCAGAGAACAGAAGTTAACAAATTCTGAATGCTTAATTAATTAAAAACAAACAAGATAAAGACTTGGGGACAGTGCAAATATTCCCTCAGAATAAAAACAAGATAAATACTGACAGGTTTCCTTACTTTACTCACGGAAAACATATGAAATAGTAACAGTTATGGATGGAATTTATTACAGTCATCCAGCAAAAACTGGAAAGAATCTATGATAATCTTTAAAGCAAACAAACAAAAACCAAAGACCAACCAACCAAAAACCCCCAGGAAAAATCCCCAAGCAACCAAAAAACCCATCCAAAATCCACCCCAAAAATAATTTCACTTATTGCACTACCAAAACACTAATTCATCAATAGACAGGAATTCAGAATCTAATAACAAAATCCGTCTGTGAACAATTTGAAGGAAGTTTTCAAGAAACTATACTGCATTTTTGCATAGTTTTTACCATAGCTGAATGGGTTCCCTGATAGATTTTCTTATTCAGAGGGTACTTAGGCAGTAAATCAGAAGCAAATATGCAGTTATTTACAGTTTTTTGAAAATAAAATATCAAACAACCTACTGGCTGCATTGTGGAAGGCACACAGCATATTTCTATTATGGATACACATGAAATAATACAGTTAATTAAAAGAGTTGCTGATTCCTGTCAAGTAACAAAAGGGGAACAGAAAATATGTAAAATATTACATAGGGAAAATACAGTCTCAATCCAGTGATATTTTTTTTTATTTATGGTCACTTAAACCATAACAATAATAAATTAAACAATTAAATTTTGTGGTGATTTTTAACCCATTTTTATTGTTGGAACCTTGCTAATTAAAAAGGATTTATGGTAGTTTTGAGGATCAACAGTTGGGCTTAATATCATATATAATATTAAGTCCAACCTAAACGATTCTATGATTATAGCTAAATGTATACACGCAAATATTTCCACTGGAGAACAGACTATGCAGTGTCTGTAGATTTAGCACTATTCGCTTCTTGCATTCTTTTATAGAGATCTTAAGAAATTCCTCTTACTGCATCTTACAGTCATGGCTTAATAACTTCCTTTGGTCTGTACTGGAGATGCAGAGCTATCTTGATATTACTATTTCCTACAATTTTGCGACCATTCCCAATTACCAAGCAGGGAAGGAGAGACAGACAAATGCTGTAGATGTATTTCTGTCTGAGTCTCTTAATGAGTCATAATTTATCATGTCTTTCAATTAATTAAAACATACATTTAGACACTTTGACCCAAGCTATCTAAATGTAAATCTAGCCTAGTGATACCAAACCATAGAACGACTTACAAAAACAGTGGTGGCACATGACATGTGGTAACTTCCAGATGGAAACAATATGTTTGGGATTTTTTTTTTAATTAAAAATGATTAACAAGTTATATCAGCCCTTCTACATCTCCCTTACAATCCCTTTCCATTAATTTCTTAAGATCTTCCTAATATTTCTATGTGTATACTTAACTTCCAAGCTCTGATCAGGCCACACAAGAAATAACATGACCAAGAGGAATGTGGTACAGACCCATGCAGTTGCTGTTGGAATGCCATGGTGTGATTAACACTGACCCTGTTGCTCACTGAGAATGCACTATTAGGATATGCAAAGTAACTTACATGGGAATGGAGAAAGGCTGTATTCTTATTAGCATTCATGGGAGCTATGCAGCTCCAGTCTTGCTCATCAAGTTTGGAATATACCCTTTTGTTATTGATGGGAAAATGTCACCAGTTACAAATGGTTACACACAGGGGTGTAGCAGGGTCAAAGCAAACTCCAATACTTTCTTTCCCCTTCTAAGGCAGAGTGCTGCTTCAGCAGTTCTTTTTTGACCTGATAGCACACATCTTTAGATAAAAGAAACTGCTGCAGCCTCATCACCCAAAGATGAAAGAAAACCTCCAAAAGGATATTCCATTAGTGACGTGTGATGGGACAATCATTAGACACCACTGCAGGCATCTTTGCATATGAAGTCTGGTTCAAACTCCTCTACAGATTCACCCACAGCTCTGATGAGTCTCATAAAACAGTCTTTCAAAAGCGTGAATAGGGTCTGAGTCATCAGTTTCCCAGCTACAGACAACTACAGTCACTTCACATCTATTACTGAAAGCTTCCTTTAAAAAACAAAACAAAGCTGCTTGGTGCTGCAAATATTCATTGCCAGATATGTCATGACACCTCCTAATAGATGAAAATCACTAGGTGTTGCTAGTTTAAAAGCAGTCCAGTTTTTGGTGGGTGGGAAGAAGCTGCTGGAAGTTTCTACCATGTCCGGCACAGAGCCAACCGCTGAAGGCTCTGACAACGGGCAGGTTACTAGCCCAATTAGAAAAGTTGGTAACACCTCTGTGATGACATATTTAAGAAAGGAAAAAAGTTGGGAAGATCTCTTTCTTCTGAGCGGTGGGAAGGCAGCTGCTGGGGCCCATCCTGGCATGGGGCACCGGGGGCCACGTGGCTGGGGCCTTCCCGAGGCTGGGGCCCTCTTGAGGCCAGGACCACACAGCCAGGGCCACCTGTGCGGTGCCAGCGGGGACCATGTGGCCAGTGATGAAAATACAGCGAACAATTCCCTGACATGGAGCACAGACAAGATTAACCTTTTCAGTGCAGCGAAGGTCTATAAGAACTTTTCAACTGATAGAACTTGAGAACAATAATACCTACAGACAACAATTTTGTTCCGAGTCAGAGAAAAGGGAAAAGTGAGAACATGTGAGGAGAAGACCATGGCGGCACTAAGGTAGGTGCAAAGGAAAGAGGGGGAGGAAGTGCTTCAGGTGTCAGAGCTGAGATTCTTCTGCAAGCCGTGGGGAGGACTATAATACAACAAACTATTTCCCTGTAATTCATGAGGTGCATGGGGGAATGCAGAGATCCACTCACAGCCCATGAGAAAGAGTGCCCACACTAGAGTGAGCGGATGCTGGAAAGCTGTAATCTAGTGAGAAACTCAAACAGAGAGAGAGGACCCTTGCTTCCAGAGACAGAGAACCCTTGCTTCCAAACTAGAGCAACTTATTCTTAAAAGACTAAATCCCATGAACTAAAATGACCCGTGCTGGGCAGCTGTGGGAAGACTGCTTGGCCCATGGGAGGGACTCACGTTACAGCAGGTTGGGCAGGCTGCTGTTTGTGAAAATTAGAGCTACATTAGAGAAATTCACAGAGAACTGTATCCCGCGGGAAGGACCCACGGCACAACAGAAGAACTCCTTTCCCTGAATGAACTGAAGAAAGATTCTTAGAAAGTGAAAGACTGACCAAAACCCCATGTTTTGTCTCCTTGTGCTGTCGGTGGGAAAGAGGGAGGGGCTGGGACGAAAATAAAGTGTTCTAAAGGTTTATTTCAGTTCTCATTACCCTTTATACTTTTCATTCTGTTAATAATAAATCTTCTTTATACTGTTGAAGTTTTGAACCTGTTTTGCCTTGAAATATTTTCTCCCTAATCCTCATCTCAATTTACGAAGTTTTCATGTTAATTTCCCCTCCTCTGCCCAGCTATAGCAGAGGAAAAAAAGTAATTAGGGTTTTTTTGGGGTGCCTGGCACTTAACCAGTGTCAAACCCCAACATTACGTAAAAACTAATTTTCTTCAACTTGAGATGCCATGAGAAAACTTCGGGTTTATGGGAAATTAATTCAATTTTGTCATGTTCAGTATTGCTCTTTCTGGAAATACAGTTGTGGAAGATTCACTCTGCTTGCATTGGCATCCCCAGAAAGATACAAAATCATTCTGGGACTCCTACAAATATTTTCACACATTTGTCACATAATCTAACAATCCAAGCTTGTCTTTGTTGGATAGCAGCTTCTCTGTGGGGCTATATCTAAGCCTTCAGTGCTGCTGTGTTAATCAGCACAAGCTGTGCTTCTGACCCGTGATAAAAATAGAAGGCTTATTTCTGAGCAGGCTTTGATTAGGAAGATGGTATGAAAGAAGAAATTGCCTATCTAGGAGAAACCACACCGTTCACAGTTAATTACACCTGAAACACTCAGGAAGGAAAATGTTATGTGGGTCCAAGTGTCAAGAAAATATCCTCAGCAAGGCTATTAAATGGTTTAGAAAGTGTCCTGACTTGCAAGAAACTTAGGTTTGATGAAATTCTAACTACACTTGGTATCCACTGGACTATTTTAACAAATGCAAAATAAGAAAGCCTGAAAATTAGCTTTGACTTTTGTTCCTGCAGGAACGAAACCACATTTAAATGTTAGTACTATTCCATGCTTCTTCACGAAGGGCAGTAATCAGATGTGCATGAAGTGACCAGCTTGTTATTTTATGCTGACTTCTGTACCTGAGAATATTTATATTCTTTCAGGCAAACCTCTATGCTCTTGATAGAAATGTTATTGCTCGTGTTGCTGATGCTATTCAGTTAGGGGGTACCTAGTACCTACACAGTCTTAGGAATACTTTTATTTTAACTGGTCCATCCCTCATCCACAACAGAATACTGTTTTAAGGTAGGTACAGATAAGCCTATGTATGTATATATATATGTACGTATATATATTTTTTTTCTTTAAAATAGTCTGAGACACAAGAACACAATGCACCTTTACCGTTTGTTTTACAATACCTGGAAATGTGGCTTCAATTAAGCTGCTGTGGATGTGAATGTGACCCTTCACAGAGATACACAATTGTTAACTCTTATTTTTATGTCTTCAGACTCAAGTCAGCTAGTTTTCAAAAGTAAAGCCATAAAAAATTTCTGTCTTTTTTAGTATCAAACATGTTTCTAGCCACTTTGGTTGTTCTGGAAGCATTGTATAGCAAGGCTCAAAAACAAAAGGGAAAAAAACCCCTTATTTAAACTTACTTTAAGATTAAATCTAATCTGTTTAGGAAGGAGACTAGCAAACACATTTGTCTTCAGCAATTTTTTTACAACATATTTTAGCCTAACCTTGGAGCTGTCAGGTTTTTTAAGGAATACTGTTTTTGGTCCTGCTGTAATCAAGAACTTCTAAGTCTGTGTCAGGAGAAACCTACACTAGATTAAATTTCATAGTTAGACTAGGACACCTGCCTATTCCCTGAGCACCCCAAAAGCTGCTGACAGTCTGTTAGAGATAAAAATGATTCTACTAGAGAAGGAAAGTTGAAATATCTATAGGGCTTAATTTGTGGTACGTCTCTTGTGAGAAAGATCTATCAGTGCAGCCTGCACTTCTGTACGTCTGCAGTACTAGTACTGAGGGGACAGGTGTGAAGGGATATAAAGAAACTGCCCGGCAACTTTTGAAGGCGCAGCAAGACGGCAAGAGCCAGGCGGGACTAAGAGGTACAGAATGAGGAGAGAAGATGCGAACCTAACAGGCTAAAAGGGTCTCAGAAGAACCCTCTTACTGACCCAAATACATGACAACTTCGTGTATCTGAGCAGCCTCAATTTCTCCAGAAGGAGGATCAGCAAGAGTGATGTATTGATAAGAAAATCCCATAGCGGGATAGCACACGGGCGGCTCGCGGGGAAGGCGGGGGGTGAAGTGCTTCCTCGTCCGGCAGCGCCGGTCCCCGGCCCCGCGCTCCGGCCTCCAACGCCGAGAGGCTCACCACAGCGCTCTGCGGGCCGCGGCGGAACAGCGCGGGAGGTGCCGAGACCCGCTCTCCCGCCGGGCCCGCCCCGCCGGCTCAAGGCCGAGCCCCGGGGCCGCCTCCCGCCACCCCCGCCCCCAGGGCTGCGCGCGGCCGGCGCCGGGGCGTGGCGGCGCTGCAGACGTGGCGGCGCAGCCGCCATCGCGGCGGGTCCCATGTGGAGCGGGGGCAAGTAGAGCCGCGGCTAGGGGCGGAGTGGGGCGGTGGGGCCGGGCCGGGTCGGGCAGGGCACGGCACTGCTCTCACCTACCCGGGGCGGCGGGGTCGGTCCTTGCTGCACCGGGAGGGAGCTGGGCGGGGGCGAGGAGGAGGGGCTGGCGTGGGGCTCCCCGCGGAGGGCGCTACGCTCGCGGTCCGTTCCACAGGGCCACCCGCGGAGCATGGCCGGCAGAGGGGCCGGCAGAGGGGCCGGCAGCGGCCCGCAGCCGCCCGCCGTGGCGCAGCCGCCCGCCGGCGGTCACCTGTACCCCTTCGTGAGCGCGGAGAGCGAGGGGCCCGAGGAGGAGGGCGAGGTGTCGGAGCTGCGGCCGCGGGGCAGAGAGAAGGTCCGGCGGAGCGCGTCGAGGGACAGGCTGGATGATATCGTCCTGGTGACGAAGGACATCCGGGAGGGGGACACGCTGAACGCGATCGCGCTGCAGTTCTGCTGCTCGGTAAGTGCCTGGGCGGCGCGGGGCCGGTCCCGGGCCGGCTGCGCGCGGAGGCTGTGCGTGGGAAACGCCGTGTTTCTCAGAAGTGGAAAATGACGTCGCAGTGTTCGTGTTACACCGCAGAGTTCCGGTTTCGTGGGCTTTTCCCCTTAAAACTAATGCAGCTGTGAGAAACAAGTGCATAGCTTTGGATGTGACACTCTCTTAGAGTCTAATGTTACCCTTAAAGCTATGCTGCAGTCACAGGTCGGCACTTCTCGTGCCATCCGCTGTTAGGCTGGGTGATGAGGGGGAGATGTTGGTAAACGATCTTAAGGGTTCGTGTGGAACCCTAATTCCGTTAAAGTAGGGCGAGAAATTCTCCGTAATTTTCTTTTGAATTCTGCTAAATTGCCCTAATATTTTAAGCATGAGCATGCTGTACTAAGAGCTTTCCATCCCTCTGCACCGTTCTTTGCGCTCACTACTTCTAGCTCAGTTCTTATATTAGTCTGGTGAATGTCCCGCCTACCTAAGAATTTTGGCTGGCCAGTACTGAGTAAGGCAGTGGCATTGGTCTTGATTGATGTTTCCAGTTTTATCCGGAAATTAGCTGTGCGAGTTGGTGGGACTGACTGCTAAGTGCATAGGTGCTGTGAGGTCAAGTTCAAAATATGTATTTACAGAATATGCTGTCATCTAATTCTTCAGGCAGAAACAGAATTGGGGCCTCCTGTTGTGACTTGAGGTATTAAAGTCTTGATATAACTGTTTCCTGATTGTGACAGGCCTTAGCCTTGTTAATCGAATCTTGGCTTCAGAATCTACTGCAATTAAGTATTATGACTAAATCAGGCCTCACTAAGAAAGGAAGGATAACTGAGTTGTGCTCTTTTTTGCAAATTTAAGAGAATGTGGAAGAGAGATCCTGGGGCTTGAGGCAGATAGTATAAGTTGCATTGTGATGGAATCATAAATTAGTAGGGTAAATGTTGCTTTTGGCAGTCTTTTATTCTTATGTAATTTATTCAGCATTGTGCACGTAACAAATATACTGTCATAGGAACTGAAAGACTTCTTCACATTAAAAAGATTCTTGTGAACTTGGGTACAGTACATCTCAAAATGGGCATAGTTCCTGTGTGCTTTGCAGGTGTTGCAGAAAAGCACTGAATTATGGTATATTCAAAAGTACTTCATTATGGTGAAGTTTGTGGCGGTGCTTTCTATAGTAAGGGAGTTACCATTTGAAAATGAAACCAGTGATTTTCCAAGGGCACTTAAACTCCTGCAGAGTATTTCACATTACACTTAAAATCTGAACTTAGTGAAAGCAAAATGGGATTCATTTTGGGCAAGAATAGGGAAAGGGGAGAGCTGACTTGGGTAAGATAGACAACAGTTTCAAAGTTACACTTCTGCCTTAGTTAAGTTCTGCCTTAGTCCCCAGAAGTAGCAAAAGACCATGTGGCTAGATGAATTGCAAACTCATAATTTGTAGTAACTCCTTACTCAGAAGTTTTCCACTGAATTAGAAACTAACAGTAATTTACATAATTTGAAAACAGTGAGGTAAAGTCTCATTCATTTCACAGAGATAATTGCCAACTGATAGTTGAACACACATATAAATAAATATATCTGTGTGAAGTGACTTTTAATCTTATCGATGTGAGGAAGTTTTTACATCATCATTAATGTTCAGATTTGGTCTTTGACCTTTCTGACTTCATAGTGTATGAATGGGTATCAATTTAGGGGGGAAAAAAAAAAAAGGTAATGCTAATATAAACCAAAGGTCTTGCCTTAGACTTAGACTTAGACTTTAAATCTGAACTTCATTTGAACAAAATGAGATTCATTTTGAGCAAGAATATGGAAAAGGGGAGCTGCCTTCGCTAGGGCAAAAACAAAGACCTTGGCTTTTATTTCCGTACAAAAGACTTGTATTTCTTCAGGGTATAATACCATTAAGAGAGTTTTGGTTTGATGGAGTATGATGTTTTAGCTGTTGTTTTCATTTTTAGGTTGCAGATATCAAGAGAGTTAACAATCTTATCAACGATCAAGATTTTTTTGCCCTGAGGTCTATCAAAATTCCAGTGAAAAAGTTCAGTGTATTGACTGAAACACACATCTCTCCAAAAGGAAGACCAGCTCTTCGGCCTGCTCTGTGTTCCCCAGAAGTACAGGAAACTTCTCTTTGTGATAAATTCTCTGCTAATGAGACTGCTGGCAACTTCTTAAAAGAAGTCGATCGAGATATAGAAGAAATAGTGAAGTGCAATGATACGAAGAGAGAGAATCTGAATGAAGTTGTTTCTGCTTTAGCAGCCCAACAGATGTGTTTTGAAACTGATGGTAAAACTGAAAAATGCAAGGATCCTTACTATGGAGCAGACTGGGGTATAGGATGGTGGACAGCAGTAGTGATTATGTTGATTATTGGCATAATAACTCCAGTTTTTTATCTCCTGTATTATGAAGTTCTAGTGAAAGCAGATGTCAGTCACCATTCTGCAGTGGACCCTCCCCATTTCTTTGTCACAGCAGTATCGCGTCAGAAAGAAATAGAAAATTGAATAAATCCAGCAAATATTATAAAAGTTGATAATCAAGGAGACCTTCAGCATTAACAATGGAAGATCCTAGACAACTGTTATTTGTAGATACATAACATAACCTTAGGTAAAGGGGAATCCACAGAATGCAAAAGGCACTTGGAACACAGAGAAAAAGTGTAGTGATGTGTGACTTGCCTTTATGGGCAGTGTTCCACTACAAGGATATTTCTGGGGATCACATAATCTCTGAATATGCCTGAGACAGGCTATTAGCAAGACTGGGGTGTAAATTAAGGTATAAAGTCATCTTTGAAGCTTTGCACTTTTTTCTGTTTTGATAGGCATGTTTCTTAATTGATGATGAGGTGAAAAAATGTAGTTTGAACTAATACACAAGGAATGTCACTGTGAGTGTCTTTTACAGCCCACAAATGGGCAAATGGGGATATCTAACTTTTAAGCATCTGAAAGTATTTATAGAATTCGTAGTACACTTGACATTTTAATATCAGGTTTACAGTTGTAAGTTAAAGTGGTGTTCTCATAATTTTATCTTTCCTATAGAGTAAGATTTTTTTAAAAACTCAATCATTCCATAATTAATTGCCACTATGAAGTTCTTTTTTACAATTGACTATTACAGAGGCAGTAGCAAATACTTAAACTGTTTTCAGTATAGGCATAGGGTAATTTATTTACTCTGTGTGTGATTCTGTGCCTCAACACAGTCCATTTAGGAGTCTTTCTGAAACTTCACATTCTTCCTTGGCATCCTAGTGAAAGCTGACTGGACTGCATTCTCATCTGGTCAGTCACCTGTGTGTAGAATGAAGGAAGAACCAAAGTGTGGCACCTTGCTTTAATGTCCCCAGTACTCCTTATTTTATGCTAATAGATTTATTTTTCCCCCCTCTGGTTAATCTCAGTTCAGGACCAACTGACTCTTCAGACAGCAGTCATGTGGGTACTGAGCATGCTAATGGTCTTGTGCCCATGAACCTCAAGCACTTAACTTTTTCCTGAAATGTCCTAGAAAACTTTAAAGGTATTTAATGCCTGCTAGCAAATTCTAGCAGAATAGACAACTTGCAGCTTCCGACTTGTTCTTTACATACTACTGTATTCATTAGCCACTGTGCTCCTGAATGTTTCTCTTGGAGTTTCATGATCAACCTTGGTTTTCCCCTCTTCCCCATCTGAAAATGCTACAAGATAAAAACCCAAAAAACATAAATAAAAACTGCACATCTCTGGACTCTTCATACACAAAGGAGGTACTTGTGTACTCAGAATACTTCTAAATAAAAACTGAGATGGTGCCTGTAAATTTTTTTTTTTTTTTTTGTTATATTTGCCTTGTGGAGCAAGAATTCCATTGCCCTGTTCAAAACAGTGTTTACTACCAAACCCCAAGATAACAAACCTGATTAGGACTTAACAAAGAGAGAAGTGGAAAAACAGTCGGTATCCTTTAAACTACTATTGTAACCTTCCCAATAAGTGACTTGACTAAATATATACGGTATAAAAAATCAGGTAAAGTGAATGTTTTCTAACTGTTGAGGTATTCCACAGTGCTTTATCAGATTCTGAGAGTAAAGACTTAGGCCTCATCTATTCTGGGGGCACCTGTTGCCCCAAGAAGTGGGGCAGATAGTCTTCACTGGCATGCCAAGTGTATGAACAAGAATTGGCCAACTTGAATTATATTGGAATTGAGGCAGGCCAAAGCTTGAAGGAAAATGGTGTACAGTTAGGCATGTGAACTATAATCTGTGGCTTTTGAACCCTTTGATTAAAGGAGCATCTGTGGAGATAGTGAGCCTACTCATAGTCTCCACACTAGAAAGGGACTACAAACAGGCATGAACTTGATGGTATGCATAACACTTGTTTTCAAAGATCTGTTTAAGTAGTAGTTCTTTTCATTAAGAGAATATGCCAGTAAGACAAGCATAAACACTGAGGTAGCAGTTCTGTGCTATATGAAAAAATGCTTTGCAAAATAATTTATGGTGGCTATCGTGATACAGCTTCTGTGGTTAAAACTTTAAAAGGTGACTCGCTCAGACAAGAAAGCTTTGGCACATGAAAGCAACTGTTTTCTGTATAGGATGGAAGTTGGTATATAATGTGTCAGTTTTTGGCTGCAAGCCTTTTTATTTGTTTGCTTCTTCCCCCATCAGACTGTTGCTGAAACTCACCAGTTCTAATACTTCATACTGTCATTTCTTACGATTTGTCAAAGAACATTAAATTAGCTATTGTGATGATGCAGCATAAGTCTAATTTACAGCACGTACCTGAACTGATGGTTGTTAAATTGCTATCAGTGCAGAAGTGAAATTAACTTCAGTTGTGGTTTGACTAGGTCAGGAAGGTCTCTGTCCTGTTGATGTATGGATACAGAGGTCTGTGGTGGTACAGCTGAAGAGTCATGTGGTGTGTCCCAGACTTTGGGCTTTTACACTGTTGAAGACATGTGGCTTACTGGCACTGAGTTAAGGATGATGGGCTGTGATTTACCTTAGGATAAACAGTCTCTGGAAAAACACAAAGGGACAGCTGTTTTATTGGACGATAGTCCATTCTAACCAAGTGCCTGGCATGTTTTTACATACATATTATGTAGAATATTTCATATAGTACATTTTTAAATACAGAGTTAACTTTATCAGAAGATGCAGTAGATTTCTTTTCAAGACTGTCAGACTCCTGATCCTGGTAATCTACAAGCGTCAGCTGGCTTGGCTTTCTGCAGAATGCAGGGATCTTTACAGCTTTTTTCCAAAGTACAACACAACTGGTAATGCATCATCACATGTCAGCCCTGAATAAATAGAGTAGCTGCTGTGTGGGCAACTTAAATCTGATTCAAGTTAAAATCTGTGAAGTTAGTATTTTAGAAACCCACTTGTTAAACAAACAAAAGACAAACAAAAGAAACCCCCAAAACAAACGAACAAAAGACAAAAACCCCACAAACACAGAATAATTGAGTTGTAAATCACCTTTTGGATTAATTGCAACACATTTTTCAAAAAGTGGGTTTTAAACTTAAATGCATGTTACACTGTTGGATCATATAAAATCAAAATGTTTTTAATATGATATACTTAGGAGTAAGTTCTCACAAGTAGTGTTTGTAACTTTTATAAAGGCTGAAAATACAACTTTGTGAAATACTTCTGAGTGAGGATGCCAGTCTTATTTTAAAAACTTCCGGTCCTCTGCTTTTAGAAGAACATAAGCAATATACGTAAAATAAAGATTTTATTTTAGACTGCAGTGAAAGTAGTGCATCTAATATATTCTTAGTTCTACATACTTTGTATGTTTTATTACAGCAGGCCACTACTTGTATTTGTTAAGGCCAATTTTTATGTATGATCTAAAATAAAAACCTTTGGACAGCAGTATTTTTGTAGGTGGTAGCTGCATATGGCATTCATATCTCGCATACCATATCTGCAGCCTTAATGGTTTATCTTGTTCATGCCTTGTAAACTTTGAACTTTTCTGGATAAATTTCAGAGAACTTGTTAGTTTGCAGAAATAGGTATGAACAACTAAGGGAGGGATCAGCGAAGTTCTTAGATGGTGATATGACTACACACTGAAAGCAGTATTATTCTTCTGTGCTATAAATACAGGATTTGAATATATGCGTGTCCAAACTTGAAGTTTGCTGAAAACCAAAGAACAGTTATAAGTTTTATTGTCATTATGGTGTTGCAACAAATTCTAAGCAGTCAGAAAATCAGCTTCTAAAAAGAGGTGCAAGTGTTACACCTTTGGAAGAACACAATCTCACTGCTTTTCAGAAGTGCCTTGGCACTGATCTGTGTCCTTGCAGAACTCATTCCTAAGTGATGGCCTTATTTGCCATTGCTAAACTAATCCCGGAGGGTCCAGCCTAAGACTCTGCAGCTCCCTCTGGATGATAGACATGACTACAGTTTACATCTTAAAGGTCTCAAAAATACCTGATTTTTACCAGAGTAGTATTTTTCAACAGTTCAGCAGGAAGGTGGCTGCCCATTAGCAGAATGATTAATGGAAAAAGTAATTGGTCCTCAAGAATTACTGTCTGTTACAGAATAAGGTATTGTACTTGTTCAGGCAAACCACAACTTGTCAACAAATTGTTACTCATGGAGTAACTCGTTTCTAGGGTTAGTTTTATAGTTCCGTCTCTGACAAAAGCCATCTATTTGCATTTCTTGTGTTAGGAAGCAAGGACTCACCATTCACCTTGCACGGGGAGAAGAGCTAGCAGAAGCAGTTACAGTCACAGCAAGCGAATTTAATTTTCAGCATGCTTGCCTCATTCACATCTTCTGTGTTTTGTATATCACACACAAGAAACAGGCACACCCATTCAAGAAACAACTGCTTATGTGTGTGATTAACTGGCAGAATACGTTGCCTGTGCAATGGAGCTGAATGTTTATTACACATTGTAGTCAACAACACTTCAAAATAAAAATGTTATTTTTAACAGTTTTTTAACACCTCTGAGGTGTGACCTGCACAGCATTTTAGTTTCATTTCCTTTACATATGATAGGTATTTTATCAGAACACTTGAAAATTACACCTTAAGGACCAAATTCTTACTGCATACAGAAGTTGACAGAATAATGCAGAACTGTTTCCCAGTCACCAATGAGGTGAAATACTTTTTTTAAGAAAATAAAACACAACTCAAAACCAACCAACAATAAAAACCCTGATCAGTAATAATGTAATAACACTGAAAAATAGTATTTTTTACCATCAAAAGACAGTAAGATACAGAGAATGTGCTGTGACAGTGTTCTTCAAGTATCTAATCTCAGTAGTAAGTTTTCAACACTTCAGCTGTTGGTTCTTAAATAAAAAAAGGATGTTCCCAAACATTCAGGTTTTGCTTTTCTCAGCATTCTCTTGTTTTTTCTAATTAAAACGTAATGCACTAAAATACTTCACCACATTCCTTTTCTCCATTTTGTGGTTTATTTCTTACTGATTTGTTGTCTGTTTCTGTCTAGTTTGTTCTGTAGAAAAGTAAACAAGTACATCAACAATTGCATAGATAACGATCATCTGCCAGCTCACTTAACAGCTCTGTGAGATAAGAAAGTATTGCCCTAACAAGTGGAGAAACTGAAGCTAAGGGCTGAAATTTTCATCACTAATGAGTGTACTGGTGTAAACCAGGATTCCATAATTTCTTAAATTCTGCCATATAGTCTTTCTAAGCCAAGTTATCCTTAATTATAATTTATGCTGATTCATAAAAGTAATATATTTTTGTGTGTTCCTTTTTACCAAAATACTAAAGGCAATGTGTTCTAACTAGACTAACGGTTCTTCAAATTACTGTCATGTTGTTTGTCTACATTACTAAGGTCCTTCCAAGTCAGTTTATGTTAAAGTGCAGAGTTGTCAATTATTTTCAGTCACCTGAACTCAGAAGTTACATAAAGTTCTTCAGAGGAGTCAACTGCCAATGAGCAGCTTATGTCCATAAAGGCCATATGTCTTTTTTTTACTGTGGTCATCAACAATTTCATTATTTGTTTCAAGAGTTGACTGTTGAGGCACAGAATTGACTAGTGCAAATTGAGACACAATTTCAAGTAAAATGCGTATGTTCTTTTTCTGTGCAGAGGAAACACAATGGCATAAAGCTTACTCCATCAGCTGCCATTCCAGAATGCCTTAAAAAGGCATGTCTGCAAAACACCTGGCTAAAGAACTTAACAAAGGATTCCCTATCCTCTTTTACAGCACAGTGCAATTAAACTCCAGTGTGGTTTTGGAGAGTCTGCTTAAAACCAACAGAGCTAAAGCATTAGGTGTATTGATACCCAGTCTACCTCCAGAATTCTGCTTCTGTAGTAGTAGCATAAGGTTTGAGCAGTGTAACATGTAGAAATAACAGTTAGTATGTTGCTTCATCCATATTGTCATCACTGACAGCTCCGAAGTCATCTCCGTCTTCAAAATAGGAAGAAATGTAGTCATTTTCTTAAACCAATGGAAAAAAAAATCACTGCAATTCTGGAGAAGACAATTTATAGAAGAAACATGATTTAAACTGCACTTGAGCATCCACACTTTAAAACAGTAATAGATTCTTGGGAATGAAGAAGGAAAATCCTGTAATGAAGTTCTGATATATATAAAACAAGAGGCAGCACTTTTAGTGCTGCAAAGGAGTATATATTGATTGTGTCAGAACACATTCTTGTGTTCTTGATCTTTTTTTCAGAGCTCTTTGTGAGTAACAAGTCTAGAACACACACTTAAATTTACAATACAATGTAGTGCAACAAAAATCATGAATGTAATAATTTCTCCCACAACAATTCTCCCTTATTGGGAGCTAGGGACGTTTGTCAGCCAACACACTATCAATGACCAGGATCTGACTCTGTAAATAGGAAAACTAACATTATACTTCTTCATACTCTCCTTCATCATATTCCTCTGGTTCTTCTGCTTCATCATCTTCACCTTCTTTGTCTTCTGTTCCATCTTTCTCATCTTTGGATTTTTCTTCTTCCTCATCCTTCTTTTCTAGCTCCTGTCACAAGGCAATCTCTTTACAAGGTAATCCCACGTTACAGAAACAGCATATCCTCCATACTGCCGAAGAGTTAAGCTGCAGTTAACAGCAAGACACTTTGTGTAACAGTGCTGTGCAAATGTCTGTCAATATTTAAACCAAAACTATGTAAAGCACAAGAACTTAATAAGGACTTACTAGGTCTAGCATCAGCCGTAAAAAATATGTCTTTTGTAATAAACTGAGATGATGATTTCTCTTTACCATGCACTGTTAGAACAGTTGACAGAAGGCCATGTCATACTTGATAAAGCAATACGATATACTGTATGTAATAATTTCATCAAACAACTGGTAGATCACCAGGAGAAAAAATGCAAAGCTGTTTCACCTTTAAGGTTCCCACTGAGATATGGTGAGTAATTGCCTACAAAACAGAGGTCACTTCCTAAGTTTCTCTATGTTTCTTCCTTCTCAACTTACTAAATTGTTTAAGTTCCAACATCAGTAGATTGGTGAAACAGCAACAGATTTAAAAGCACTGGCACACATTCCTCCTCCTGTAAGCTCCAATAGCAGCTCTACTGTTCACATTACACTGTATTGCTACCCAGTGAAGACCAACTGGTTGTTGCGTTCAGGTACAAACAAGAGCAAAGAAAGTCATTTCTCCACAGCCAGGCTCTATCCTTACCCTAGCCCTCACACCACCACGCTGCAGAACAGTTGTCTGTCAGAGTAACAAGACAAGACCAGAAAAAGGCTGTGCTGGTTATTTCATTTGTACCAAGAAACATACTAGCTTTCATTTTCCTTCAATTTCTACTGTAAAATTTAGAAATATAATGCACATCATATGCCACATCTTACCTCAGTTTTTTTAATCACAACCAGATTACTTTTAGGATCAGAGATTTTTGCTTTTTTTGTTTTTGCACCTGGTGAAATAAAATATATCACTGTTATTTTTTTTAATGTGAAAAAGATGAATTCTCTTGTTTTAGTTAAGAGCAAATACATCCTGAATATGCCAGGGAAATCCCATACTTTCTGTATTACAATCACCTTGGACTTTGAGGTACATCATTCATAGAGATGTAAATGCCTGATTTAGGTAAGAGATGCCTGGAAGGCCAGTCTGAAATTCAGTTTGAACAAGTAGTTGACGAAAAGGCTGGGCTGAAGTACAACATTCAGCCTCACAAAATCCTAGTCACCTATATACTTAAAATATGTTAAGAAACTAGAACAAAATCTCACATTTCATCATCTTGAAAAGATAAAAACTCACTAATTTATACAAGACATTAATGACAGGTGGGTGCTTCAGACGAGTAGATGTAAAAAAATGGCAGAAGTTCATTGGCCCTAACAAAAGGCATGATTACAATAGCTGCATGGCTTTTAGATGACAGCTGGCTCTCATCTAATGACTCTGTGTTGTGTATTTTTCCTTAGTCCCCTGATTCATGAACATAATCTTTATTGTCACTCCCTGATTAACTACATGGTGGAGCAAAGGTCAAAAATAGCATTCCATATACCCATGTAAGAGTTACCTGGATGGAAGCACCCTAAACCAAAGTTGCCCAAATACCAGCCTAATACTCAAGGAAGCATAATACTGAGAACTGCTGAGAAAACAACTGTATTTTGTCAAAAGCATTTGTCATAAATAACATTGAATTTATTCCAGTGTTTTGCCTAGGAAAGAATTATATGACTAAAGCACTGCAAAGAGCTGAGGGAAGTCAAGCTGTTTTGTAAAAATATGAACAGCATCAAAGCAAACACATCCAGAATGAAGTAGGCTTTTAAGGAAAACAAGTGGAAAGTGCAATTCAGAATTAATCATCCCTGCACAAACTCCTGCAAGCTTTTACAAATAATGCATATAGAGCAAACATGTGAGACTTGTCTCTAAAAACTGGGCATCTTTGGCCCTTATAAAATTAAGAGACACTGACCCATTGTTAGCACTTCAAGGAAAATAGCTCCCTACATTATATACCTTACAGGTGCAATGGAATACAGTCTAATCTAATTTGATTCCCAAATACCTGGTCTCGCAGTACTTGGGCTAAAACGCGTATGTCTGAGTGCTATATACATATGCACATGGCTGGCCTACAATGTCAACTGAACCCAGATGACATATTTATTTATTTATGTATTTATTTTATTTTTTCAGCAGGCACTGCTAGTATCTAGGATATGGCATTTCACAGCCCAGGGTCAGTGTGAGAGAGATGCGGAATTCTGTCCAAAGTTTTGCCACTGAGAAGGCAGGTGATCAGGTCTTCCATTAAAATATTCAGGGAAACCAGAAAGAGGGAGGGGAGGTGTGTAAAAGTAAAGCTGTCACTGTGCATGGAACTGTACTGATTCCAAAACCACTCCTGCAAGCTACAAAGTGAGAACGGTAGGAACCTGGTTTGAATTTCTGTGCAAATTCTGTTATTTGTTCACCTTTGTTCCACCGTGGTTAAAGTGTCACCTAAGTTACCTGTCCTCAAAATACAACAAAGATACATACCAGGAGCTCTAATGGGTCACTGATCTGCTATGTACAAACTTCCTGACTCATAACTGTATCATCAGGATTCCACAAAAAAAACCCTAAATGCATCATCAGGAGTCCACAAAAAACCCTTAATCCCACATAGGTTTTGCTTTTAGGGGAACCTATTTTTTAATCCAATCAAATTCTGATGGTCAGCTGATCTTTGCCACTATAACATGTAGCAGAATGTACTTTTAAGAGCCAGTAGAAAAACTGGTATTAATTCCCCCAGTGAGCAGTGATTCTCTTTTTATGATAATCATTACCTTATTTTAAGAAGGAACAATAATTTTCATTTATTATTTCATTGGATCTTGGCGAGATAACTATTGTGCATAGGCTTATAAAAGTCCGTGGTTTCTTCTTTTGGAATAAAACCCCAGGTATATTCTGGTGCCACCTTTGGAGAATTTGCAAATAAATATTTTGTTTTCAGTTGAATCTTACAGTCTACCTTCAGTACCATGCTTTTCAAAGATGCTCTAAAAAGGAGCAAAGATTCCAGCTGATCCAGTCTCTGTGACTACACACGTTCCCATTCCTTTTTCCATTTTATCTGTCAACTGAAAAATGACACATGAGGGACTTGGAGACGAAGAACAAGAAGGCAAGCAATTATATATAAACAGACAGCTAAACACAGGAGGCCAAGTGTTATTTCACATAATCTGAACAACAGACTTCTACAGAGAACTTAAATTAAGTCATGCACACTAGGAAACACTCTGAAAAACAAATGATGCTGTGTAATAAAAATCTGTTTTCCTGTAAGAACTACCAATACCACCTCCAACTGCTTTTGAAGGATCTGGTTCACAAGTCTGCAGAAGAAAGCTGAAAAGAAACAAAAAAGTAAAACCAGGGAAAACAGAAAATAATCTACATTAAATGACATATGAAAGGCTTAAAAAAATGCAAAACTTAACCGAATCATAAACAAGAAAATTGAGAAACCCAAAATATAAAGGAAATCTGAACAGCCAGTTACTATTGAGTAGAAGGATGAGTGCTGATTAATGATATGAGTTTTCAAAACAAAAGGATTTGTAGGTTTTTTTTAAATTTTTCACTGTTACGTATCTTGTATGTTAATATGGTGCATCAATACAAAAGGCAGAAAAAAGGAAGATAAATCTGTTCCAGTAAGTTAAAACATGCTACAGAAGCAAAGCAAAACCCACAAAAGACAGGCACGCTAATAAAATATTTAGAAAAAAATCTGCCAAAACCCCTTAATTATATAGACTGATGAACATTTCTAGCATATTTTTCCTCTAACCACCTCCAGGTATGGCTTTTATCTGTCAACTACTATGTAATATTTGCTTCTTAAAAATATATAACATACCGTTTTTGTTTGCCTTCTTTGGTTTCATCTCTCTTGGGAGTCTTCTCCAATTTGTACAGAAAATAGCTTTAGTATAGAGAAATGATGATTTACAGCAGTAATCCTTCCCCTGCCACCAGGGAAAGGAAGGGACCCCGTCTGTGCTTGATCTTATTTATATGTATGCCAAAACGTTCTAGCATAACAGGAATTCTAGCTGTAATTTAAATTGAGGACAGGAGTCAGCATTGCCATTTCACCCACATAATGACAACTGGCTTCTATCCCAAGGAGACAAAGTTCAACCATTCCAGTGGCCCATGAGCTCTTCAACTTACTAAACTATCGTGTAATGAAATTTGCAGTAGTGAGCTGTAAAGATATGGTTGGGGAAGGCTAATATTATAAAATACAGCTGCCCATGACAGACATCAGGTTGGGGTATTTTTAGTACCATCAGTGTTTGCTCCCAGTTCAAAACTGTTATCTGTGCAGCGAGTAAGGAAAAAGGAGAGCAGGAGTGAGTACTTAAGTTTGCATTTGTGCTGGAAATCAGTGGCTACAACTGAGTAAATAAATAAAATCAGAATATTTCCTTTTTTTTTTTTTTTTTTTGACAAAACAATACTTACCTTGATCTGAAATCATGCAAAGAACAATACCTCTCAACAATACAGGGTTGGAAGGAATACATGACTTGGTAAGGATTTCATACTTTTTGTTCTTTGAAAAATAGTGAATCAAACACTTAAGAGCAGAACATTTCACAGGCTCATAGAAAATTAGCCTTTGATAACCTCAGGTATTACCTCGTGTCCATGTTTCCTGCTCTTTTTCATTGTCCTGGTCCTTTTGACTGTATCTCTCAATTGCTGTAGAGAAGGATACAAAGTGTTATTCAGTTCACCCAGTTAAATGGCAATCCAGACACAGTCCTTGATATTTTCAAGTAACTAAACATATAGTGTATTTTTCTAATCCCACATTGAACACTTTCCTGTTGTCAGACAGTAAAAAAAAAATACCCCAAAACAAACCAAAACCACTCAATACTCCAAATTTGTTCTTTTGTCCTTTGAAAAGCATGAAATTGTTAAATGCAGATTTGTTCAAGGAAACTGGGAAACTAGGTTGAAACATCAAATGTAACACTAATTCTCTATTCAAGAGTTTCACAATCAAACCTTTACTACAAAACCAGTGAGTAACATTTAACTTCACTATGTTAACCATAAAGAGTAACCAGTATTCCCAGGTCTCAAAAGGCTGTGTCTCAGTCTGATCATCAACTCCCAAGACTTCCAGTACAATGTAATGGTAAAGCTTTGCATTCTATCCAAAACAGCAGCCAAACACTTTAATCCATTTAAGCTCCTTCCAGGCACAAGAATTAAATTGAGAAACGCACTGTAAATAATACAGTAGTTATACAGTGTAAGTACATCCATTTATACTGAATAACCTTTTATGTACAATCTCTAATGCCAACAGCAATACCAAAACTTTAGTATTTTTAAATCAGTCTAATTTTTTCTTGCCAAATTACCATATGCAACTGCAAAATCCACTTCATGCAAAATTACTGAATCTGATTGCACTATTAAGCCAATTAGGGATAATATTTGCAGATATGATACCAAAAAATAGTAACAAGACAGACTTTGACCTTTAGAATCAAAGACTTCTAGCATACAATCACAGACTCATAGAATCACAGAAGAGTTTGGGTTGGAAGGGACCTTACACATCATCTCATTCCAGCCCCACTGCCATGGGCAGGGACACCTTCCACTAGATCAGGTTACTCAAAGCCCCATCCAACCTGGCCTTGAACACCTCCAGAGATGGGGCAGCCACACCTTCCCTGAGCAACTTGTGCCAGTGTCTCAACACCCTCACAGTAAAGAATTTTTTCCTAATGCCTAATCTAAACTTACTCTTTCAATTTTTTCATTTCCTGTCCTGTCACTACATGTTCTTGGCCCCATCTTTCCTGTGTAAGTTCCCTTCAGATACTGGAAGGCTGCAATTAGGTCAGCCTGAAGCCTTCTCTTTTCCAGGCTGAATAATCCAAATTCTGTCACTCTCTCCTCATAGGAGAGGTTCTCCATCCCTCTGATCAACTTGGTGGCCTCCTCTGGACTTGTTCCAACAGGTCTCTCTTCTTCCTGTGCTGGGACCCCACAGCTTATGCAGAACTGCAGGTGGGGTCCCACCAGAGTGTGGAAGAGGGGCTGAATCCCCTCCCTCAACCTGCTGGCAGTGGCCCAACCCAGGTTATTAAACAACATGAGATTCCCGTGCACCCACTTCTCCAGTCTGTCCAGGTCTCTCTGTATGGCATCCCATCCTTCAGGTGTGTACTCACCAAGGAAAAAGAAGACATCATAAATGAAGCTAAATTTTAAACTTAGCTATTATGAAGGCAAACAGAACCTTCTCAAAATTTTGCAACAAAGCGTCTACATTTAAAATAAGTGTCTCAAGTCACATTCATAGATGTTGTAGAAAACTATCAGCAATGAGAGGAAAAGAAACTAGTAGTTTTGATTGAGATCAAGGCTCTTTAGTGAAGAAATAATTGCTGATGCCGTCAGTAAAAAAATACATTGACTGACTCTTGCCACTCACAGCTAATGAGCTAATTCCAAACCACTGCCAAGGTGGCAATCACCCAGTCTTGGCAGATGTAGTACCTACAGGAAAAATATAAGTAATTCATAACTTATATAGTGAGGGGAAAAAAAAAAGAACTTTCCATAGAAAATGCCTGCTATACACTCAAAATTAGCATTTAAATGAATTATGGAAATCTATGCTATATGGCACATTAACACATCAACATTTCCAGAACGAGATACAGCTTTCATTTACTACCTGAGTAATGAAAGAGACAGCTACATCCAAAATGTTTCCCTTCTCACACTTCAAAAGACCACTTGGCTCACATACGTTGTTCTGAGGTGTTATAACAATCCATTCACTCTTGTAGCAAAGACAATTCATGAAGTTCCTGCTTACAGTCCACCCCATAATGCCCTCTTAGTTTTACGAGATGTTTTGTAAACCAGGTAACAGAAAAGATCCATTAAGAATAATCTACTCTGCAGTTTTCTTAAAGCTAGACCACTTTTCCCACAGAATGCAGTCCCAGAGAAGACTGCACACTGCAACTGAGATAAAAACAAGCTTTTTAAATTGCAGACCATCAGTGATGTAATTATAACCCCACCCCTCAGATGTGGTAGTTTTGAACAACTAAAGATTCAGTAAAAAGATACCTCAATTTACCAACTTACCCTTGCAGAGGTGATGAGAACATTTGAAGCATTATTTGAATATATAAAGTGGCTGTCTACCTGCTTCCCCTGCAACTGCTAATTTTGGTAGGAAAAAAACAGCTTTCAAAGCGGGCAGTTCTACTAAGGAATACACTCAGCAGCAAAGAGAGTGTTGCGGCAGTTGTGGCTGCTGCTGGGGTGGCTGGAGAGCCACAAGGCCCAAGTGCAGCCTTAAACTTTTGGTGGGCCGGCTCTGAGGTCTAACATCTCCCTCGAGCTTACAGCAAGTTCCCACAAGCCTTTGTTTTTCTAGGCAAATGAATGGTTTCTGGTTGGCCCACTGGCCCTCCACCCCTTTCTATGGATGTTGTTTTTAATATGTACATTGCCTGTTTAATAAGTGTAAGTTCTAGAATGTTCCCCGTTCTTCAATGCCCCATTGGTCCCCGTCTCCTTTGTCCCTCCCCTCTCCCATCCCATTGGTTTATCGGTTTCCAGTCTGTGCCCCCCAGCTCTCGCCTGATTGGTTTTTCATCCCTCTATAAAACCCCTGGACCCTCCACTATCCTGCTCTTTCGTCCCTCGATCCTTCCCAGAAAAAACCTGTGGACAACCCTACGGAGGATCCCACTCGTTTCCTTCATCTGCGGTCAATGTTTTTGCTGTGCCTGTGTGTGTGATGTGCTCTCAATCGCACCAGTAGTTGTGGGTGTTTGCATGGAGGCTCCAGAGCTCCTCCTGGGTGTCTCCAATGAGGATTGGCCTCCCTGAGAGTGCCGGATTCCTCAAGGATGCTCGGAGAAGACGCAGCACCAATTCCCTCGGCCAACACAGCAGGCTGTGTCAGGAGAGATCTCTCCATCTCAGAAAGAAGGTTGCAGGAACAAAGATAATATTGAGGTGAACAGTAAGAATGATCACATAAGGTAAAGCTGGAAAAGAGAGATAACATTTTCTCATAAAACAGCTGGTTCACTGGAAATAACCCTGGCTGGCTCTCAGACACAGTAGTTTCCTTTTTTGTGCCTCTAACAGAAATAGCAAACTTCAAGCCTGACAAAGATCAAGAGCACAGAAAGCCTCTAGTGAGATGAGAATCCAAAGACAGTGGTATCTGTTTACTCAGAAGATGAAAGACGACATATGATAAAGGAGTAATTCAAAATTCTTCTATCATCATAAAGGGATCCAGCAATAAGGATCAGATCTATTCTTGCCTCAGTTTTACCTGGTTACACCACCTGGGCTCCAGCTGTAAATCAGGGGAAATACCCTGTCTTTTGTGAGCCACAACATCTGGCTGGCAGTGTATTCACTGCTCGCACTGCAGAGTGCTGCTCCATTTTATACATGGCTTTAGTACATGAACAATTGGACAATAAGGTGTGTTGAATTCAAAGCCTCATAAAAAAAACTGCATACAGTTTCAAAAACATCTAGAATTCACCGTTACACCATGAACAGAAATTACCAAAAAATTCTGAGGGGATTGGACTATGAACCTATACATTATCAATATCATGAATATTTAGCCAGATAATATTCTGATGGGTTTCGGGTGGAAATGACACCTTACATTTTAGAGTTTAAGTCAGCTCTCATTATTCAAAATCAGCACAAGATAGGAAGGAAAAGATTATCCAGTGTTTATCCAATTCAGATTTTTTAAATGCTTTTACAAAGCTGTAATAGCCCTTGCCATTTATAACATTTAGAATAAGGATTCAGCAGCTGATAAAACTAGGCAAAAAATCATGAATGAAAATAAGCACTCCTCACAGTAAAAACGTCCAGTGACTTCTAGATTTACAATACCCTCAAAGTATGGTAAACAGACACGTAAGTCTTTCTTACTAGTCTTTCACATTCCTTCTTTCCCACTAGCTCCTCTAGCTCAGTTTCTGACCAGGAAGCTTGAATTTTAACAGTATCAATGATGTATGACTGGATGTCAAGTATTACTCCAGCATTTATTGTTATCAAACAATAACAAAGCAATTAATTTTTAGTTATGTGTAAGCAAAAGAAAATCTTAGGTCCCACAGAATAAGATCAAGATTTGGCTTCTAATCCAGCTCTACTTCTGATAAAAACTTCAATAAATCACTTATCCTCACGTCAATCTTCATATTTCAAGGGACTTGTCAGTAACACTTACCAATATTTCCTGAATGGACTTAGGGGGAAAAAAGCTAACTACCTTTTACAATGTCCATCTATTAAATATAATATTATTTTCAGTATGTCTTTACACTATTTCAATGGAAGCTGAATTCAACACTAGTATTTAATACAAATGTCTTTGCTCTGATGAAAAATTTTAGGGTTTTCTAACACAGAAATGCCAAATTGGCTTGTATTGGCTGGCATATAATTGAAAAGACTGCATGTAGATGGTCTATATGTTTCTTACTGTATACCAAATGGAATAGATGTTCGATACCTCTCTTTTCCACACAGCTGCTTTCCAGTTACAGCACTTGAATAAGTGTAAAAGCAGAAAAATTCCCTGTTATTTTAAGCTGCCATTTTTACTTCCTCATTATCAGTATGAAACTCATCCTCAACATGTGCTTTTCACTACATCAGCCTTCACAGAATAATAATAATAAAGATATAAATAAAAATAAAAGGCACATAAACAAGCCTTGATGTTTGTCTTCTACTGCCAAGAAGTATGGCATTTTCATAGTTCCTCTAAGATCTTGTTTTAAGGCCAACATGTAATCTTCATCTTCTCCTGTTTTCAGAGGCACTGGCTTATTTTCTGTACTCTGTATGAATTGTGTTTGTTATTTATAAGGTCCTGATATCCACCAAATATACAGGTACACTAATAAAAGCTACAAGAAACATAGCTAATAAAAAAAGAGTGCAAAAATGCACTATATTACTTCTCAAGTACACTTCATTGCATTTTGACATGCATAGTAACTGTGTTTACATCCAAATTTATACCTTTTATAACTTCACTGTACCCTTCTGCAAGAATGTATCACAAAATCAAGGAAAAAATATAATAAAACTGTTAAATAGTCATTTATAGTAATCCTAAACTCTTAATTGCCAAAATTAGTTATTCTCACCAACCTAACTTACTCAGAAACCATTCCTTCTCTCTTCAGAGTAGTGATGGCCTTAACCTCTTCTAAGATAGTGTAATAGCTACATTAAGTATGATACCTGAATAACACAGGCACCCTTTCCATGACCATTTTCATGGAAACAGGTTGTGTTGTCATAAAACCAGGCCCTCAAAAAATTCAGTTTCTACTTTAAAAGAATTGTTTAAGGTTGGATTTTTGGGGTTTGTGGGAGCTTTTTAGTGGGTTTTCTTGGGGTTTGTTGTTGGGGTCTTTTGTTTAACTTGAATCTTGAAATTGAGAAAGATAAATATGCAGAAACAGTTTTTAAAATATCCAGATTACTACAGCCAGAATTACAGAATTGATGTTGTTCCTCTCATGTGATGAATGGTGCTCAATCAATACCTGAGTGGCATGTTGCAAAGCGTGAAGTGCTATCACAAGTCCCAGATCTGGACAATAAAAGGAGCTTACTGCTTCCAGCTATATTTGGTTGTTGGCTAACACTTTAAATCACTTAATGTTGCTGATGGTAAGCTGATGCTCCTTAATTGGGTTTCTAATTGCATTTAGACAAAATTTGTGTAAACTCAGAATGTGTCTAATAAAAATATGCAATGGCAATAATTCACTGCTTCAAATAATTTCACTGTAAGTTAGTCAAAGCTATAACATACTTTTGGTCATTATCCAGTCATTAAACCTAACACTTGAATTTTTCATTGACTCTATTTATACAAGTGGGTTAACTCTGATTTTCCTGAATGGCATCAGATTTCCCCTGAGAACTTCAACTTGGTTCTGAAATTTTATTCACATAAGGAAGAAAGCTTTTCTAACTTCTCCATGGGTGACATTAAATATACTGGGGCTAGTAATTCTCCTGTAAGGCTGACTGTACCTCAAAAGCTGCAGTGTATACAGAATTCAGATGGCACAGAACTGTGCTACCAAGCAGCCTGCAACATTCACATAAGAAACAGTTACAGATTACTTAGTTATATGAAATCACACATCTTAATTGCAATGCTGAACTAAGAGGATGAATAATACATGATTCAGTAAGTCAAAAGCTTCCTTGCACATCAAAACACAGTCAAAAAATGGTCTTTATTCCCCTTTGATTTTCAAATACATCCTAAATGCCAAGTCTCAATTAAGGTCCCTTAACTACAAAAAGTATCTTTCAGTTATTTTCAAATGCTGCCTTCTGAGGTACAGGACAACCATACACAATCTTTCATGTTTGCGTAAATAGGGATTTTCTAAAATCAGCAAATCCATTTATACCTTCAAAGATTAATGTAAACTCATTTCAGACTCAAGTATCCAGTGTTTCCATTCTTGTAATGTCCAGAAAACCAAATCATGATGAGAACTTCAACACACTAACACCTTGCAAGCAATCTAGTTAAATACAGGATATGACAGTTAGCAAAGGGGCAGGAAAGTAATAGTAAGAAAAATGGTGACTTTTATTATTATAAAATCCAAAGTTCTTAGGATTTTTCATATATTTCATTACATTACCTAAACATGAGCATGAACACACTTTACCTGAACACAGAGTGTGCTCCAAGATACTGGCTGTACTTACTGGAAATGGTGGTGGAGGCTTACAGATGACATCAGGTAGAGCTGCATCTTTACCACAGCAAATAGCCTCAATGCTGAAGGTAAATGAAGCACATCCTCCTCCTCTACCTGACTCAGCCATTTGGATGCACTGAAAATATCACAGATTTTTAAACATTTATTTTCCTTACATGTTTCAAATTCATGTATATATTCCCAAGAACGTTAGTGCCTAACAAAGACTACAGTCACTTTAAAACCAAAGGTAATTTTTATATGGCAAGACATTTTCAATGTCCATCTTAGATTCTTCCACAGACTATAAATTTGGTACATGAATAAAATCAGCATCATTCCCTTATGTCATTTTCTTCTAAACCTTAGATGCACTGTATTGAGTTCAACCAGAAAAAACAGAAACAATGAGGGAAAAAATGTTTATGAACCCTGAATTTTCTGTGACTACATTATAGTGTTTTTGCGTTGGAGAATAGGTTAGAGGATGAGGGACATGGATCATTGATAAAGACAGATCAATAAAAGAGCTGTACAAGCAAAGGCCTGCAAGAGAAAATGTTTGCATGAGAAAATGCCTGTGTGAGAAACAGGCCTGAGAACCAAAAGGGAGTTTTAAGGAGGTACAGTGCTGTGCTGATAAGATGTACTGACCATGAGAAGGGAAGAGAACTTTGATTTCTCAAGTCAAAACATAAATAATAGAAGCTTGCCAAATGTAGTCTTTTATCTAACCCAATCATGTAGAAGTAAGAATGCGCTTTTGTAAGTTTCAACCAATTAAGAACTGATAAGCATGTGCACTCAATACTATGTAAGTGCCTCTGTATTATCAATAAACGAAGCTTGCTTTATCAATCACATTGATTGTCTGCATGTATTCCCCCGCCGAAGTCAGCAATTTTTTTGAACTTTTCTCTGAAAACCAGTTTGTGTTTGTCATTCATGACTTCTTCATCCTGAATATTTTTTGTCCTTTACCTTAGTAACTATTTTTGGATCCTGACAAAGTGACACAGGCAAAGAGGTTTAAGATAATGAAAAGGCATGAAAAGACTCCAGCAGGACTGCAAGCTGACTCCTGAAAAAAAGGAGGTTTTTTCTTGTCATGGGTTAGCAAGCATAGTCCCGGAAGTGATGTTCTTGCAAAGGGCGGCTTACAACTTCCTCTATGACCTAACAGAACCTATCAGCTGGTTAGTTTGAATAATGAAAATTTTTTAAGCCACTTTAAAAATTGACCACCTCTGTGGTCCACATTTAAGAATGGACAAAGCCCAGGGGAGCTCTGTCTCATTTCCGGCGCTGGGACAGGTAGCTGCAGGGCCCGTATGGGGCCTGCCAGGCCCAGGCCAGGCCCTGCTCCGGCCAGGCCAGGCTGGGCCAGGCTGGGGCACAGCCATCCTGGAGCTGATGGGCCCTGTTCCACCCATAGCCCCCCACCCCCCCCACCCCCCCCCCCCAGCCCTGCTATGTGCAGACGGGCGGCTCCCCCTCTCCAGTTCTGCCGGAAGAATTCAGCTGAAGCTGCAAAGATCATGTGGCCAACAGCAAGAAGCGACATTCCAGCTGCAAGGCCTAGGTGAGATTAACCCTTTTAGTGCTGTGAAGAGCTGAAAACCAGAGGGAGGAGAAAGAGGAGATGCTTAAAGCTGAAATTCTGTTGTAAAGTTATGGTGGTGATGGACTATGATATATCAGATATATCACTGCAATTTCGTGAAGCATGGCAGGTGGGGCATTCAGCTTGTACTTGTGAGCAAAAGCACCTATGCTGAAACAAGCAAATGCTGAAGCAGCTGTGATTTGAAGAGACATTTGAACAGGGAGAGATGGAAGCGGTGAGCACTCTTGCTCCAACTGGAAGGAGGAGACCTCTGTTCCTAGAGAGACTCCCAGAGATAGTCCTAGAGATGAAGATGCTTTTTTTCTCCCAGGAAAGGAGGAGGGCCTCTATTCTCAGAGACGGAAATGCTCCCAGAGATGGGTGAAGTTTTGTTTCTGAACGGCTCAACCTTAAAAGGGTATCCCAGTAGCTCAAGATTGGACCCTCGAAAGCAGTTGTGGGAAAAGCTGCAAGTTCTGGGAGGGGACTCTCACATGATGCGAGCAGAGAACCAACCTGGGTGGCTGTCTCGTTGTGATAATGTCTCCATAGTATGAGCAAGAGAGACTCCTCTTCCCAAATGAACTGAACAAGGCTATTATGGAAGTGGTAAACAGACTGAACATCTCAAGGGTTGTCTTTTTGCATTGTCAGTGGGAGAAGGGAGAAAGGTGGGCGGAGGAGAAGTGTTCTGAAGGTGTGGTATGATTTTATTTTTTTTCCCTTCTTTTAGGTCTATTAATAAACTTTTATATATTCTTTCAAGTTTTGTGCCTGCTTTGCTTTTCTCCTAATTCTTATCTCACAGAAGGTAAACAGTAATGAGTATTTTGGACCAAACCACTACATCTCTAACTAAAATATTTAACAAAGGTCATAAAAGAAAAAGAGCCTCCAAAACATTTACAGTCACATCTCTTCACCTTCACTGTTATACCAGCTTTCATCTCATGAATTGCACAACTCATGGGTTTACAAGTAAATCAAAATGTGAGAATGGAGGAAAATGTCAGTAAATGGGACCCAGGAGAAGCTCAGCTGAAACACTGTGATACTGCTCACTTCCCCAGAGCACTCAGAGGTCAGTCCAAGGCCCTAGCCCAGAAATCCCATGAGCTGCTCACTATTAACTGCAAGATTACTGTACTGCACCTTGCTTGGTACAAACAGCTTGTTCAAGACTTATTGCTGTACCTGTATGAGCACATCTCTCCAGACAGAAGCAATGGCCTTTTTATTAAGGCCAGAGAAAACAAGTTGATGCCAATTTTTTTCCTACTTATTACTTTCAACAGAAATAAGCTCTGTTTGGATGAAACAAAATCACATTATATATTTCCATGTCACTCTGCAGCACAGAATACGGTCTGAAAAACAAGCAGAGACCAAAATAAATAATTTAAAAAAAAACCCCAAAGCAAAAGCTAAGGCTGAATATGTAATTAACTGGAAGAGAAAAAGAAAAAGGAAAAGGAAAAAGAAAAAGGAAAAAGGAAAAGGAAAAAGGAAAAAGGAAAGAGGAAAAAGAAAAAAAGAAAAAAGAAAAAAGAAAAAAAAAGAAAAAAGAGAAGAAATTCCTTTGAAAACATGATGAAAAGCAAGATGTGAGCCTTGCATAATGGAGAACATAAAAGATAAAGCCCCAAATGTGCCCAATTATCTAAATGTTAAAAAAAAGGAAACAACAGCAGAACAACACAACAAAATAAAAGTTAAATGAGATGTTGAGCTAGCAAGGAAAGGCATTAAATGTAGTGAATATGAAGGTCCATTTTTAAAAAGCTGTTTTAAAATTAATTCTCAGTTAATTCCCTTAAAACGGCATTAGTCTGATACAAAGTAACAAACTTTAAAACTAGCAGCATTTCAACTTCACCTTTTTACCCAAACTTGTGATTTTTTCAAGTATACTGGCTTAGAAGGTTTATGTTTACTGACAGCACAAAGTCACAGATGGAGAAATTGTGAAGGAAAAGTTGAGTTGTACAACTAAGTCACCAAGCATGACAGTTACCACAACTAGTGTTCTGGTTGCCTTGAGGGATGTCTAATGGATCACCTGGGTGTATTTTCATGTTTATGGGTAGCTTGTGTGCCATTAATAAAAGAGAAGATTTTCAGATTTAAGCTTTTCAAATTCCTCCGAACCTATGCACACAGTTTCTCGGGCAGCTGCTCAGGGGAAGCTGATGCTCCAGGAGGGAAAGGCCCGTGGAATCGCCATCCCCGACACCTGCTAGTGAGCTAGAGAGACAAGAGCAGACGTAAGGAGGCTGAGCGCTCTGACGAGCTCTCGGTGTCCTACGCTTTCCCCACAACAAAACTTCTGATCGTGTTTTGTGGATCGTGGATCCTTCATTTTCAGGGGCAGGTGCAATTAGCTAAAGGGAAGAGCAGATATAAAAGATAGGACTGAACTTTAGATACTGAGATTTTGTGAGTGTCTTTTTAAACTGACGCCCGTGAAGATACTTGTCATAAGGATCACTAACCCCTGCCGTGTGAGAATACCCCTCTCCGCTCCTTTCCCTCTCCCCTCGCTAACCGTCCGCCACCCCTGGAGGGTCCCACCGCTCCCCACACGACCAGGGCATTTCGCCCTTAGCTGCCCCTCCGCCGCTGGTCTCAATGGGGAAACGGGTTTAAATACGCGCCCCCTCACGCCACGGCTGAGCCCTCCCCCGGGCCCCTCCAGGCTTCCCTCTCGTCACCTGGCGCCGTCACGCTCCGCCCGCGGCTGCCGCAGTGGGCCGGGCCCGCGCGGCCGCCGAGACGCTGCGGGAGTTTCGCGGCCGCGCAGCGACGACTGGGCCATGTCGGCGCTGGAGTGGTTCGCGCACAAGCCCCTGGGCGGTGGTATCTTTTGGATCCAGGAGCGCTTCTACGAATCGGGCAACCGGGCCAACATCTGGCTGGTGCGGGGCTCACAGCGAGACGTGGTGATCGACGCGGGGCTGGGGCTGCGCAGCCTGCCCGACTACTTGCGCGACGCCGGGCTGCTGGCGCCGGCCGAGGGCGCCGGGCCGCGGCCGCTACTCGCCGTGGCCACCCACGTCCACTTCGACCACTCGGGCGGGCTGCAGCACTTCGAGGAGGTGGCGGTGCACAGCGCCGAGGCGGCGGCGCTGCTGCAAGGCGACAACTATGAGGCCGTGACGTGGCTGTCGGACCGGGAGGTGGCGCGGCCGCCGCGGCCCGGCTGGAGCGCACGACAGTTCCGCGTGCCGCCTGTCCGGCCCAGCCGCCTCCTGCAGGAGGGTAAGGGGGCCGGCCCCGCCGCCCGGGGGGTGCGAGCCGCGGCGGGGGCGCGGGGCACGGTGTTTTGGGTACTCTGGGGCGGCTCCTTTGCCGCTGAGCGCCTCCTGCTTTACTCGGCTCCTCGTATAAAGTAATTAAACCGATTAATTTTGTCACTCCTGTGAACCTACAGACCACCGGCAGTCAGCATGGGACCAAAAAGATGCGTAGTGGGTTAAACCGTTTCTCCCAGTTCTGAAAGTATTTGGCGGCAGAGTCTTTTTTTCCCTCTAGAATGAGAATCACTCAGCAGTGATTTAAGTGACTTAATTGAGCACCCCAGGTTTATCCTTAGGCTTCAAATGGTATGTCTGCAGGTTATGTTCTAGCACCCGTATTATTTATAAGCTGTCAAGACATAGAAGTGGAATTAACAGAACAATTCCTGAAATATGTACCGAGAATACTGTTTCTGTTTTACAGAATTTACGTGAATTTTATGTGAATACATTTACTGAATTTTACCTGACTTACGTAAAAATCACTTGTTACTGATGTAGCATTTACAGAAGTGGCTTGTTGCAGATAAAAAAGAAGTCATTTAGTCTCTCACAGGAGACAGTGACTAGGGTTTTTGGTAACAAAACACCTAAACTTTACAATACAGTTCAGCAGAAGTTAAAAGGTGGCTGTCAGACAGGTGACACCTTTGGCATGATACTTCCTCTCTTCTTGGTTTTATTAGGCTATCCCACATAAGTGCTTGGAAAAGCAGAACTGAATTTACTGAAGGCTTCACTAAAGAACTGATGTGACAAATATTTAACTATAGTAAATCAACAGAAGTTTAAG
This sequence comes from Corvus cornix cornix, assembly GCF_000738735.6. Taxonomy (NCBI): domain Eukaryota; kingdom Metazoa; phylum Chordata; class Aves; order Passeriformes; family Corvidae; genus Corvus; species Corvus cornix. The sequence goes on from NC_046357.1 coordinate 55,213,376, forward strand.
TTGGTTTTTTCCTCTAAAAGGAGGGATTATTTAAAAAAAAAACCCCTTTTGTAAAAGAGCAAGTACTTTGGCTGCCAGAGTAGCATCAGAGTTTCTAAGACATTAACTGAGACATGAGACACAAGTATCAGTTCAGTGGCTGGTGCAGTTAAAAGGCATTCACATTTAAACTGGCAAAAAAATGACCTAATGGTAAGAAGGTTTTATTTTTATGTCTTGTTGAATGAGATGAAGAAAGTGTGTGGAAGCCTGTCTTGGTTCTCCTCCAGCAATTTATGTTTTGGCCTTTTGCCTTTTAGGAGTAACAGCAGTGCAGTTCTAGATGAATTAAATACGGGTAAATTATAATAAATTGTGAAATACATTCTTTGTAAACTTTCAAAGGACAACCAGCTTAGATGTGTTATATTTGTTTCCTCTTGTATTTTCTCTACTGTGTTGCTTTTCACATGTGAATATATTCCATTAATACAACCCAAGCCTGTGTTAACTGTTAGTGTCATTGGAAAATACTTTTTTGTTACATATATATGTCAGACATCTCTTTGGCAGTCACCAAGAAAATAAATGCCCCACTCCCACTGTTGCAATACATAGTATGTATAAACTCTCTGCGTATGAGTAGGTAGTTCTCTTTGTGTCATTTAAAAAGACATGACAAATACATAAGTTTTCCTGTAACAAATCTGTTTGCAGGGGATGTGATCAGCCTCGGAGATCGACAGCTCACTGTCATGCATATGCCTGGTCATTCACGAGGAAGTATTTGCTTACATGACAAGGACAGGAAGATTTTGTTCAGTGGAGATGTGGTGTATGATGGATCTATGATCGACTGGCTTCCCTACAGCAGAATCAGTGACTACGTTGCAAGCTGCCAGCGCCTGATGGAGTTAGTAGACAGAGGTCTTGTGGAGAAGGTACTACCTGGGCACTTTAACATATTTGGGGCAGAAAGGCTGTATCGGTTAGCTTCCAACTACATTTCCCAAGCTGGAGTTTGTCACAAGATTTCTACCTGTGCCATGAGATCCATTGCAAGCATAGCACTTCGTGTTACAAATTCAAGAATCACTTCTCAGTGATAGTCAGTTTTGTGTGATCTGTCACCTGCTGTAAAACCAAATGGATTGTGAAAGCATCAATAACAAGCAAAAGCAGTATGCGTTAGGAAAAAGATGGCAAATTGATACAGGTGAGCTTCAGAAATTCTCCCTGGTTTTTCCTACTTTATTCATGTTTTTATAAAAACTCTCAAACAAGAAGCTTTAGCCAAAGCAACGGTTTTTCTTTCTACTTTTTCAGGGCGTGTTTGCACGTGTATTGCGATTGAAATATAATGTTTTATTTTTGTTACAACTCTGACAGATGGATATGCTAAAATGAGAGGTTTTACATTAATGCCTGAAACCTTGTTGATGTAGTACTAGACTTGTGATTATTCATCAACTCCTGCTCAGGTTTTGACCTAGCAGAGCTCTTGCTAAGACCTAGTGTGTGCTAGGAGCAGTGCCATTAGGTCAAAGCAGGAGCAACACCTATGCAGGACTAAGTGGGCAGAAAGAGAGAATTCTGCAGCCATTGCCACCTGTGAGCGTGGTTTCTGCTGCACCTCTCATCACCTGAAGCCTTACGGTTGCAAAGTACTTGTCTGGCAGTTTCTTTAGAATACACTAACACATGGAAGTTCAATAGACCAGACTTTCAAGCTGGAAGTCACAGATACATCAGTTTATCACAAAAGCTTTTGGTGCAGATGGACTGTTGAGGCTTTCATATTTCCTGGTGTGGTGCAAGGAACCACTGCACCAGGAGAGAGGGAGGAAGCGGGAGCGCTCTCACCATTGGCTAGGGAACTGTTTTGCTTGTAGGCATGTGAGTTAGGAATTAGAGAAATTGTGAACTAGTGAATTAATGTGTTAGACTACCCTCTACAAAGTGGATTGAGCTTTTCCTTGGTGTGTTTATTTTTTTCTGATAAGCTTATAAAAATATTTATAGAGTATGTTGTTCTGGAAAATTGAGAGAAGTGGACTGTGACAAGCTTAAAGCATTTGTTTATGCTTATGGGCATTTTTATGTGACTGTATTGTAACTTGGTTATTAATGATCTGTGTTAGGGGAGGGATTGAGGCTTTAATATGAACTTACCGTAGTGAAGGTCCTGCATTAAGCAGCCAGTACACTTGTTACCGCAAAGTGAATGTAACTCACATTGTTTACTGTTTGCGTCTGAAGTACGTGCTGCACATGGTTGTTCAGAAATGTAAAGTGTGTTGCATTGAGTTTGTTCCAAAAAAGTGTTGAATACACTGAGAAATGCTAAATAGCATTGTAACTTGCTTATGAAAATTGAATGTGTGATATTTAAAAGCTGTTGAAATGGTTAGAGTTTGTGTAATTATTCTAACAGTTTGTATATATTTAACTTTTTTAAAAGGACACTGTCTGAATTTATTTTTGTGCATAGACATATATATATATGTTCCTAAAAAGACTGCAAATGTTTCTCACAAATTTTAGTGCAGTTTAGCTTTTCTTGTTTGGCTTTCACTTTATGCAGAAGGTTTTGCCCCCATCATAGCCAATAGAAAGGGAGCCAAAGGTTTGGGCTCTAAGACATGAGGGAGAGGAAGTTGAATAGCCTTCTGAATAGAGGCAAATTCTTGTGGGAAAAAAAACCAAACGATTGCAAAATAAAAAGCATCTCTGTCTAAAAATGATGAAAGCGAGTATCTTATGTAGGGCTTTTTCCATTCCATAGATCACTGCACTCCTGTCTTTACTGTGAATATATTTTTCACCAGGATTTGTACTGATTGGTTAAAATGTGCCTAGTTCTTGTTAGAAGTGCCTATCTCCAAGCTGAAGCAAAATTGTGAGTGGGCAGGATACATGCAGAGATGCAGCGCTTGAAAGACCTGTTACCACTCAGCTTACAGTCTCTCTTTTTTTTTTTTTTTGAGAAGTCCATGTACATCAGTGTATGATGTGAGGAGTGTTCAGTGGGTAGACTTACGTCATAAAACCAAGAGGTTTTCATCTTGGCCTCAGTTGGCAGAGGAAGAAACACAAAAACAGCCTGGGAAGCAGGCTGAAGGTATACATACCACTAAACCTTACACCAGTTATCCAGAGGATGCCATGGTGTCACAGCTTTCCCAACAGTAATCGAATTCCTGCAAATAAATTGACAGTGGTGTAAAACCAGTAATAGTCATGCTTTTTAAGCAATGTTTTTGTGAAGACTGTGGGAGCCCTGTGCTTTAAGGCAGACCCAAGAAGTCCTGTCACAAAGCCTGCCGATATGGATGTCAAGTTGCTAAAAGTTTTGCAAATGTTCACTAGGAGAGTAAGATCACTTTGAATTGGCATTTTGTGTTACACCACTATCAGTTTGTTTATTTGATGCAGTATTAGAATCTCTCTAGCCAGATTTTTACTGTATTGTAAAGCCTGAGCTCCTAAGAGAAGACTCACAGTCAGTTCAAAAGGAAAGATAACCTGCATCTTACCTAATTTGTGTTTAAATCTGTGCTCAATGTCTCTGTCAGCTAAGATCCTTAAATGGCCATATCACTGTCAAAATGCCCTATTAAGCTATGCTTAAGTCCATTAAGTACATAACCAAAACTTTGACTTCTGTACCAAAATATAGGGGATAATTTGCTAGCTCAGAAGTGAGCTTTACCTGCACATAATCCAAAGTGGAGTTTGTTAGTAAACTGCTGCTATAATCCAAATGAAAGTAGTTTTTGAGGGTCATGAAATTATTTTTTGTATTACAAGAAATTTACTACTAGATAAACAATACTTAAATGATCTTAAGTTGAAAGAACTGTCTCTGATTATTTTTGTTAAGACTTACCAAATTTTAATCTAAGAGTTTGACAGTGGTCCTTTAACGTTACTTGGATTAAATATTTAAAATGTGCATTGTAACTGTAAATACTGCATCATCTTGAGCATTTAGAACTGAGTTGATTTGTTTGTAATATCTAAATATGTGTTAATACAGTTTTCAGTAGGCTGGGGAATTAACAAAAATTGGATGGGAAGTTTTATTCTGTAATCTGTCAAGACTATTATGATGTTAAACAACAGGTTGCACATAAGAATTTTTTTAATGTTTTATCATAATAAAATATTATAATCCTATGCAGTTAAGTCATAATTTCTAGGTATTTTTCAACAGAAGCACTTTTCATTCTAGATGGGAGTATATTTACAAGTTGCTAGCAGAATTATTTATGCTTCTGAGCAAGAAACTACATTAAAAATGTTTACACATCATAGATGTACTGTGCCTTGCACGAGCAGATGTCTGTAGCCAAAGAAAACAAAAAACAACAAAATGCAGCTCTGTTAGGAAGCGGGAGGGAGATAAAGGTGGAGGAAAAGGAGGATTTATTAATATTTAACGTTAAAAATCTAGGTCTCAGAATTCAACCAACACTGGTTCAAGTTCTTATTTATAATTAATGCATTACTTAAATCAGTAAGCAGTACCTCTTGGGTCTAAAAATTCAGCCATATATTATCCACTACTACTTCTTCAGTCCCTTCACTTTCAAGTTGAATTAGGAAGTATATGAACGATCGAGAAGCAATGAAAAAAACATTCATTATGTTCTGTTCTATTTTAAATTTATTTGAAGTTAACTATTACACGGAGGAGCTGCTAGCCAAAACATTTTAGCTGTATTGCACCGGGTTTTCCGGGGCAGTCAAAAAGCCGCCTCACGTGCATCATTAGTCCAGGCACTGTAGAGTGCTGTGAAGTCACTGTACTAGCTTACACATCAGCCGCGCGTTGCTTGGCGTACCGGTGTAATCCTACCCCAAAGCCTGTTACTGCTCGAGTAGTGACTGTAGGGGCGGGATGCCCCCTCCTGTGCAGTGTCCCTGGGTGGGAATGTCCCCTCGCTGTCCCGCCGGCGCTGCGCTGGGGGCAGTGACGCCACCGGGTGGCCACAAGGCGGGCGGGGGCTGCATTTACCATGAAAATAACAGAATTGAAGATCTAACTAGAAACCAGCGGTATTATAAGCCTGCTCCTTGCTTTTACTGTGCTACCCAAATCCATCTTCAGCACATGGTTACTCCTAACTGCTCAGATTTTATTGACAGGCTAATCTCACCTGTTTAAAAATTAATCATTAAAAAATTATTTTAGTAACTAACTATGTGCATGATCCCACACAGGCCCAGCTGAGTCCTGGGGAGGCAATGAGGCATTCAACAGAAATTAAAATTGGAAAAACAAAAAATATAAATAAATAAATAAAAAGACTCTGACATGGGAAAAGGCTCAGAAACTTAGCCAACACTTCTGCAGCTGTGCCAGGTATTTCCCAGCAGTTTGATTGAGATGCACAAACAAGTACATTGACAATCATCAAACTGGCAATGATACTTTGTATGTTTTTAATGTGGCTTTATATTTTTACATTGATTTTTACATATGATTTTTTCTAAGAGTGACATGAATAAAACTAACTTGAACTTGCTTGAAATCTTGCCCAACTTCTTTAAAAATTCAGGATTAATTTAATTAAGGTTCTGATATGTGATCTGATTTTGAGCAGTTGGGATGAGGTTTATAATCTGCCCACTCAAATTCAGTTAAGGAGAACGGAGTGGTGGGATAGTTTCAAATAACAATAAAATTAGGACTAGAAAAGAAAATACATTCACTCAAAGGGAAGACACACCTGGCAGACAGCCCCACAAATGACTTTCAGAAAGCAACAGATGAGTTTGAAAATTAAGTAAAAGCCAGTAACAACATCTTTTAAGTATATCTCATAATTAATTATTTTCCTTATTAAGCTGACAATATGAATGTGTGATGAACATGCTAGTGATATTCTAATTTACCAACTCTATTCATTAGAGGAGATTTTAGGAGGGATTTAGCCAAATTTGAAAATGTAAGGATTTGCAAGTCACTGCTACCACAAGCCTGTACTTATTTTTAGCTATTATTATTTGAGCCTGTCTTTTCTGTTTGGAATTCTTTGCATCTCTGTTTCACATGCAGTATAAGCACTGCTTTAATCAATTTACAAAGAGTGGCACTTTGGTTTCTGGAGCAATTCTTTACCTTTTAAGTTAAGAAGTAGGGACCTGAATGTAGATCTCCAGTTCCCTGAAGCACACCCAGAGTATCAGGTATTTCACTCTACTTGACACAGAGCAGCCAGGGCACAGGTGGACCGTGAGAGAGGACAAGCTGGAAGCCAAGCACAATCACAACACAGGCAGGGATTGTGTCCTCCCTGCAGAGTAACCTGACCTGTCAGCAGCCCAGTGACTGCAGACAGTGGCAAGGTGATGACTCAAGTTCATGCCCAGGCCACAGTCTGGTCAATATGTCAGCAAGAGCAGCATGCAACACGAAAGCAGGAGTAACTCCAGTGCAGCTCAGGCAAGGACCAAGGGCCTCTATGCTGAGCTCCAGGATCAACATGCAGAGGAGGTGAGAGTGGGGGTGAAAAAGGGCAATTTGAGGCTCTTGGTGTAGCCAGGCTCCTGGTGCTACTCTCCCAGTAGGTATGCACCATTTGGTTAATGCTTTCTTTCTCTCTGGACACATAAATATGTTGGATGAAACACATAAAAAATGAATCTGTGGTTATATTTGCACCACAGTACCGGCTGGGGGTCAAACCTGCCAGTAATTTATGCTTTTAGTTGTAAAGCTACCATCTGTAAACAGAGGTCAGTTGCAAACCTCTTGCCTCTGTGCGTATTTGATCTGTGCACCAGACATAATATGAACAGACAGCCAAATAAGTTTAATCTCTGCTTCACTTTGCTCAGGAAAAATGCGTCTTGAGCAAGTCAAACTCTACATATTCAATACTGTGTGCTCGGTATAAACCTACTAATAGTTTTTTACTGGAAACCCAGGTGCAAAGCATCTCCAAGATATGCTATCAGTCCTGAAAGGAGCAGGACTGAAATGCCTGAAGGAATTTTTCATTGCCTGAAAATTTTCAGTCTATATAGCCACACTCCACAACACCGTATTAGCACGGATCTGAATATTATTATGGTCCAGTTAGTAACACTATACTATGCTGTCACAGCTGGTTACAAAACACTCGTGTTTGCAAAACAAGGCATAAGGGACAATTACTCTGTCACAGACCAGAGCACTGAGGCAGCACTTTTCACAAATCTGAGTTTTCTCACCAATGATGTATTTCCCCCACACAGATATGTAATGCTGACTCAGTGACTGTTTTGCTAGACACAAAAATATTAGTGTCAATGACAACTGGAACTATACATAAAGGTCTTCAGTCTCCACACAGTACATACTGCTCTCCATCAAATTTTTAGTAAGGCGAAGTGTGTACCATGCCAGAAATGCTTCTATAAATGCCAATTGTGTGTGCTTCTTCACAGCCTGCTGCACCTCCAACAGTCGGGAAGGAGTGAGCAGGGCCTGGGGCCATGGGGAATTCTTCCAACACAGCCACCACACATCCAGGCTACAGCAGGGCCAGTGTAAGTGTTGACCACAAAAATCAGATTTGTTACCCAGTGTGCAATAAGCCAATAATTACACACTTGAGGGAGACAAGGATTATTTATTTCAGAGTTGCACAAGCCTAGGTGCGGGGTGGCATTCCATGAATCAAGCATACCAACTATCGTAACTCTTTAGTATTTATGCATTTTAGCAAAAAAACACATTAATGCTCATTGGCTTCAGGTTACATAATTCTCTTAATAATTATTATTTTATCCTCTGTTGGTTAATGATTCTCTTACTTTCTCATGCTAATTATTCCACATGCCCAGTCTTTCTCTTGAGTCAGGGGGCAGCTTGGTCAGTGGTCTGCCAGAAGTACCTTCTACCCAGCTGAAGCTGATTCAACACAGTTGCTGAGTTGTCTTTATTAATGTCTTCCTTATCTTGGGAGTTCTGCCAAATGTCCTTGTGGCCGGTAAATTCTGAACTGTTTGTCTAACATCACTGAAGCATGTCGTGCCGTTGACCTTAACAAGGAAATTCCACCGACAAGAAATTTGTCTATCACCTGGACATCACTTTGAGCTTGCTTGGTAGCTTCTATCTGTTTCAAGGATTAAATCTCCTTTTTTGTTGATTAGGCTTGAAAATCAAGATCAAACATCAAGGAACATCCTTCCTTAGGAAACTTTCTCACGTTCCCCGTTTTGCATCACAGGCTGCTCAACGGCCGCAGGCGCCGCCAGGAGCCATCGCCTGCGCACCGCCCTGTTCGCGCTGAGTGGCAGGCCCTCAGCCAATAGAAGAGCGTCTAGGGCTCAGAGGCGGGATCTTATCACCCACGGCCAATCAGATAGCGGTACTTTGGTGGGGGCGTGGCTTGAGCGGCGTCGCCAGGGGCAGGAGCGCGTCGTCGCCAAGGCGCGAACGCTGGGGCTGTGCGGAGGCGTGGCGGCGCGTCTGCTCCGAGTCTGCTCCGAGTCTGCTCTGACCTGGCTGGCCTGGCAGCGACACGATGAGCCTGGCCCTGAGGTCGGTACGAGCTAGGCGCTTTCCTCCTTGCCCCGCTCGGGGCCCGGAGCGCGGGCAGGGGTCCCTCAGGGCCGCGCCGCCCCCGTTCGGGAAGTGTTGGTGGAACGCGGGGCGTGCCGGGCGGTAGCGAGGCCGGGGTCATCCCCGACCTCCCGCCAGTCACGTCTGATCCCTTCGGCGCTGCCGGGGGCGGATCAGACACGTCTGTCTGTCGGGGGAGGGAAGGGTCCGGCGCGTCTGGCCTTGGGAGGTTCGCTTCTGGGTTGCCTGATGTTCCTTCAAAAGGCCTGTGAACAGGCATGAAGTTAAACTGCTCGGTTTTGTTTTGTTTATAAATTCTGATTTAGTAGCTATTGCATAAAGCGGCTTGGCTTTTCAAGCGTAATTAATATGCTTACATGGCAACTACGATCCTTAATTTTCAGGTCTGAGAACTTCACGCTTAGTATGGTTAAAGTAGTTGCAGAAGTGGCACTGAACTGCTTGTGTTGGACTACTGCTTTGTCTTTTGATAACTTAATTTTATGCTAAGCACTAAATGAACACTTAAGTACCCAGATTGCTCTTTCACAAGAGTTCGGTGTTAATCTGCTTTCAGATTTATAAATGGATTTCTTCATCGTAGCTCACAAAATCTGAGCTCCCTGGATCCCAGTCCTAATTAAGTAGCCAGCTCAGAGTTATTTTAGTCCTTCCAAGAGCTGTAGTAATTCAAAGCCTGTGTGAAATCACACTATCTCGGTCTGTTAAGGACATCTTACTCTTTGAGGATATTGTGGTTTGAAGCATGCTCAGCTTCTGCAGCTTGCACTTCTCTTGTCTGTATTTGGGACTTTTGCTTCAGTGGCTGTTGAAAGCTAAATCTAGATAAGTGTTTAACCTTAGGTTTTGATTAAAATTAGCAAAATGTTAAAGAAGAGCATAAAGCAGCTTATTAGAGGAGATTTGGAAACTTAATCTTGCAGGGTTTTCTGTTCACTCATCGGTAATTTTTATGCATTTTACACTAGGTGATACAGCACACATTCTGCCTCTGGTGCAAATGGACAAATGACCATAAAAAGCCTTTTCCTGAGAGTATAACATAAACTATATGGTAATTTAGGTTAGGAAGGACTTAAGGAAGTCATCTAGTCCAGCTTTCTGATTACAGCAACTTCCACTCAAAGCTAGCTGGGGATGCTAAGCACCTTTTATAGTTAGGTTCCAAAAATTTCTGGTGATGGAGAGTCCTTCCCAGTAGAACTGTTCTAGAACATCACCACATGCACTGGGAAAATATTTCCTCTTAGTTCCAGCTGCAGTTTCTCCTCCAGCTGCAGTTTTTTCCCTTAAATTTTGTAGTTATTATCTCTTGTCCTTTTACTGTGGTCCTCTGAAAATAGAAGCTTATTCCTAGACTAGCCAAAGAAAAGGGGGCTGTCTTTGAGAAAGATTTGCTGATTTGGAGGCTTCTCTCTTTTGTGTGTATACCAAAACAAAGCTAAAAATCTTCAGAACAGCATGTATGTGTGTGATCTAAAGGATTAAAAAAAAAAAAAAGCCCTGCAAGTACTATTTATCTAAGAACTGTTACAGGCAACAAAGCTGATTTGTGTCACCTAATACCAGCTTTAGTAGCCGGACTGTCTGGCCTAGTTTGGCCTCCACTGGTCTGTCTGTCCCAAAATTTATTTTATTTTTTTAAGCTACAGTGTAGAAACCAACTGTTTTCATGAACTGTATAATTTCAACTGCTAATCTAGTTTGTAACCTCAAGAAGCCTTTTTAACTGATAGTTTTTCTACCCTCTTTTTTTTGTTGTTGCTTCTTAACAAAAATGCGTGTGCTGATTTTATTTTGGGTGGGGGACTGGAGGTGTCATTCAGATTTCACAAGGGAATTGTCTATTTCAAATGTTATTTTAAACTGGGAGTACAAACTGGGAGAATATTGACTAGGTAAGGTAGTGATTTCTGCAATTATGGTGAGTTTCTTATTGGTGGAAAATGTTATCTACAGTGTCATCTTCCCAGTAGAAATCTTCTATTACATTTCTTTCTCTTTATATAGGAATGAGCTCTCAGTAGACAAAACTAAAAAGAAGAAAAGAAGAGAACTGACTGAGGAGCAGAAGCAAGAAATTAAAGATGCCTTTGAATTGTTTGATACAGACAAAGACAGAGCAATTAATTACCATGAATTAAAGGTAGAAGTTTTCTTTAAGCAATTTTATAGCAGATACCTGTTCCTTAGTGAGTTCTTAAGATGTTGGCTGTATCTTTAAAAATTTCCTTCAAGATGTCTTGCTGAATTAAAGGAGCGAGGGGGAAAAAAAAAAACAAAACAGGAAATACTCCACTGGTGTAAGAATACACTTTTCTTCCCACTTTATATACTTAATGCAGTAACAGAATTGCTATAGCATTCTAAATAACCCTGGTATAATTGCCCACCAGGGACAAGCTTGGACAGATGACCAAGTGGGAGAAGCTTTTGAAAAACTGTTTGATAATTTTAAAGGTACTGTCTAACCTAAAGCTTGATGTTGATATCGGGTGTGCAGGTAAAAGATGTAAATCGAATTAGTAAAACTATTGACTACAAGCCAGAGCTTACCTGTATTTTTCAACAGGACACCTATGATTTGTAGGGATAAGGTGTGCTCTTAGCTCTGTGTGTGGGAAGCTCAGTAGGTGCCTGTCCCAAAGAAGGATGCTCCTAATGATAGCTATTAGCGGAGGGAGTTCAGGATGTCTTTCTGAGTAAGGTCTCCCACCTGAAAGTCCACAGAGCAGTAGATGAGGTTCACTAAACTCACTTTAAATCTTTTATGCATTTTTATTCTAATTATGGCGTTGAGAACAAAAAGGGGCTTCGGAGAGGCCAGTGTTTCAGTCACGTATAGGGTGAGATTTTTTTTTTAAAAAATGCATTATCCAGTGTATTGGCTCTACATCCTGGCTCTACCAAGTAACTTGAGGAAGGAAAAAAAGTCTTACTTTAACTTAATTTGCTGTTACAGGAGTGTGTTAGGTAGAACAATTCCCTTATCTTTATTTCAGAGTTCAGGTATTTTATCTTTGCTGGAAGCCAGTGTGACTAGGGTTGTGCTGGGGACTGTTTTGGGACTGTTAATATGCTTTTTCTGGTTATGGTATGTATTGAATTCCCAGCTGTCATGATTACTTGAAAAGCTCTTTCTTAGCTGTCTAATTGAATATTGTCATTCTGAAGCTAATACTGTGAAAGAGCAGAAATACATAAGAAGAAAAACTGTGTATCTCCTTCTCTACAAAATCAGCATATAGCATCAATTTTTGAATAACTACTTCCATGGTTTTGCATGTGTGGTTAGCTTGTATTCATCAGTTTGGAGGAAGTCAGGGTAGTGTGTGGTGAGAAATAGCCATCTAAGGTGAAATGGGAAACTAAATGTTGACTCCTAAGCTAATGGAAAAGTAAAATATAGGTTGCCATCTGTGGCCCACTGGAAAAGCAATTAAAAGTCTTTCAGGACTTGTAAATCTGTGAACATACACGCACTTTGCCTGAAAAATGAAGAATAGTGTGCAGAATTATTTTCACATTTGTCTTAAAAAGATAAGATTTTGAAATGGTTTTGGAAATGAGGAATAAATTTACTTGTCCTGAGACGCATTTGGTCCAGTCCAGGTAAAATCCCTGAAAATGCAGAGGTTTTTTTTTTTCACTGTAACTAGATGTTCCATTTCCTAATAGTAGTTCTAGATGGTTTTAATATCCCAAGCTCTTTTCTTTTATTTATTTTATTTATTATTTTTACTAAACCACTAATGCTCTTTTTCTCTTGGTCAAGAAGGGAATTACTGAAATTAAAAAGAAAATCTGTTAAATCTTTATTTTGAGCCTTATCTATGGTTGCGCTTCCATTTTATTCCAAAAGGTGGCAATGAGAGCCTTGGGTTTTGATGTGAAAAAAGCTGATGTCCTGAAAATACTTAAAGATTATGATCGAGAATCAACAGGCAAGATCACCTTTGAAGATTTTAATGAAGTTGGTATGTGTTTGATTGTGTTTCTACCTCTAGAGATATTAGACTATAGTAGGGAGTACAAATTTCAAAGCTGTACTTTGTAGATTTCTTCAATTATTTATTACTATTAAGAAATAGGAGTGGGGGATGTCATTTCATATTTTTCTTAATATAGGTCAGTAGTGAAGGAAGATAAATATTTGTTTTATGGATGCTTAATTTGATACCTAGAGATGCATGATTGCTACAGTATAAAAGGAAGTAGGGTATACACAATCTTAATCTCTTTCAAGTTTACACAGAGGAAAAAATGCTAGTTTAAAGTGCAGATGTTCTTGTCTTGTTCATGGATCTTTGTAAGATTCTTCTTCCTGCTGTGGAAAAGGCATTTGGCATTGAATTTCATGGGAAGGAGTGCATACACAGACAAGCACTTAATATATATATTAATTATATATATTTATCTTATTTATATATATATAATCTTATATTAATATATAAGAAAAGATTAGAGAAACTGAAGCAGATTTTAAATATTGTACTTCAAGGATTTTCAACTGTTGATAAAACCAGTAGAATTAGTTGTTTCTTTCATCTGAAATTTGTGTATTGTGCAATTTTGTGTACTTTGAGTATGCAGTGATCTGCAGAATTTTTAGACTTGATGTTTCTTTGAAGATTTTAGGGGATTTTTGTTATACATAATTTATGCTTTTGCATACAATTTATGTGTACCCAAAAGTAATCTGTGTGGGTTTACATCTCTAGTTTATTATGTCCATGACAGTTCATTATGTTCATGATAGGTCCATTTCTTCAAGGTATTTGTTTTCTGTAGATTTTATGAAATAAAACACCCAAACCCCAGTATTTACTCTTGGCTACAAATAGCAATCTTCTTAATGTAGCAAAACAATTATTGTTTGAAATGTGGCCACATTTATTTGTTTAACAGTTTAATACTGGACAAATGTCTTGTTAATGACAGGTAATATTTTTGTAGTTATATTCCAGGTTAGGGAACATGGTTTCTGGTTCTTTTCTGATTTTTAAATCCTATGTGGAAGTATTAAAAAGAAAGTGAGTGTATTGATTTGATAGTTGTAGTACTCTTAATATTACATCATTATACTGTAATATTATATAAAATGCATATATTGTAATTACCATGCAATTACTTTTTTAAATTCCTGATACTCAGTCCTGTTCATTGCTTCCTTGTTCTGTCCTGGCTGTCAATATGGGCAGTCACTAAGTGCTGCAGGAAGCCAGGAAAATTCTTGTAGAAAGCACAGTATATACTTGGAAGGGGATCAAACCTGTTGGAAAACTTGAGTTGGAGTAGCGTACTGCTGTGGTGCAATATGAACTTGACAAAGAATTAAACAGGATATCACTTCTAACAGAAAGATTGGGGAGTTAGATAAAATAAGTTGTTGAGACATTAATTGTGAAGAGCTGCTGAATATAGCTAAGCAATTCTTGAGCCATCAATTTCTCTTAATGTTCAACTGAAATACATAAAGATGCAGTTATATTTTGTCTTCTATAGTTTTGTATTTAGAGACATTTTATTATTTCTCAGTTGTCTTTTTGCCACAAAAGGTAACATTTTTCAAATGATATAATACTGTCATGCAGCACTATTTTAAAAGAAAATATTTAAATTTGGGGTAAATCTGCAGATATATAAACTTCATTGCTGTAGTTGGCTTATAGGAGCATGAAAAAATTCTTTCAAGTTTGCTAAGCCAGAGCAGACATTCCATCTGCAGTTCATAGCAGATGGTAAGTGGTTCTTTATGTGCAAGCAATGTTGATGTGATTTTAATGGCTTGATAATACAAGATTAGCCCTGTAATACAAGACTAGCCAGTACAAAGATATGGAGATACATTATTGTTGGTTGGTCTGAGGTAATTACTAGAAAAATATTTCATGAGGCAAGTTTGTCTTTCCTGTTGCAGAAACTGACAAGTGGTTGTCTTGAAAAGAATAAAGGCTGAAGAATCCTTTCGGAATAAACATCTTGCAATTCATAGCAGCGTCCTTTTTATAACCCAACCCCTATGTATAGGCTTTTTTTGGTTTTGGATTTGGGGGGGTGGGATGTGTTTGGTTCATTGGTTATGGGGGCTTTTTGTGTTAGTGTGGTTTTATATTTAAAAGAGAGGTTCCATGTGGATGTTTTCCTTCACTTACTGTTTCAGTGTTCTCCCCAACTCAAAATTCTATCCTGATGAAAACATATAAAGTAAAAGAATTTCACATCTTCATCTAAAAAGCTGATGGTGTTTTTTCTGAAAATTTGGAATTTTGAAACAGAGGCATCCTGTGCATACTTTTAATTCCTATTCGAAAATGTGTAGAAAGTGTGACTGTGTCTAAACTGCCATGCAGCTTTCCACTGTGACAGTTACGTCCCAAAGAGCAGCTCAGCTTGTGAAAACAGAGGTGAGAAAGAGAGGTCAGATAACAGCCAAACAAATATGCATGTTGAATTGTATACAAATGTAAGAGCAGGTGAAATCAGACATATGTGTCCTTCATATTGTCTTAGTTCGCAAAGGTCGTTTTGCATTTACCTTTCAGAATTTTTTAGTCTAACTTAATTATCCTTCTTGCAGTGACAGATTGGATATTGGACAGAGACCCACAAGAAGAAATACTCAAGGCATTCAAATTGTTTGACGATGATGACTCTGGTAAAATAAGTCTGAGAAACCTGCGCCGGGTTGCTAGAGAGTTGGGTGAAAATATGTCTGATGAAGAACTACGGGCTATGATTGAAGAATTTGATAAGGATGGAGATGGAGAAAGTACGTGTTGGCAAATAAAACACCATATAATCTTGTTCTTAATTTTATTCTCTTTTTAGGCGTTGTTTTGTTATGAAAATGTCCTCTTAAGTTTCCTTCTAGATTACTTTCATCTCAAACATAATTTAGCTTACAAATAATGCAGACTGTTGCTTTTGACAGCTACTAGTCCTGGAGTCTTAAGAATCAAGTTGATTCACCACCAACTCTTACTCAACCAATATCTATTAAAAGCTGGCTGAAAGTGTAGTTGAAGGTGGAGTAATTGAACTGATATGTGAGAGATTCTGTGTACCTACATTACATTTTTATTTCCTTATAAATCAGTAAAAGTATTAAAGTGCTGAGAGAAAGTCTTTTGATCACTTACTTAATATATCTGAAGTGGCAATGTGTCGTGATTTCAGCATTGGATATGGAGCATTAAGCTAATAAATCATGCTGGAAGTACCCTGGGTAGGGTCAGCTTGGATGGGTCTTTAACATACTTCTGAGCCTTGGAGTGCTGAAAAGTATAGTGTGAAAAATGGCTCTGGAATTGACAAGGCCCATACAGAGTAGGCTGCAGAAGGGATTTAGTGGGTAGATAAAGAATGAATTAGCAAATCCAGTTTGATAAGATGCTTATTAAATCACTGTGAACATTGAAACTTAAAGAGTTTTTGATTAACTTCAAAACATCCTTATTTTTACATCAGAAACCTTAATACCTGGATTTTGAGGACTGCTCATTTGAGACCTTGTACCTAAAGACTGTATCAGTCCATTGAATATCCTTCTTTCAGGGTGGTGACTTTTATCTGAGATTTCACTAGCAGTTCATAAGTTTTCCTGTAAAAATAATATTTACTCTTACGAGCATCTGTTGGACTCAAAACTTGGATGTACTTGTGGAAAAAATTGTGTTGTCAGCCTTTAGACAGATAGTCTTCTATGGTGTTTGACATAAGTGGTATTTTTCAGAAGTTGTAGCTGCAGAGGTGAGAGTAGAATTCTTCGTGCGAATATGTTTTGTCATGTGTTGATATCCTGGGGCTGCCAAATGAGATGTCAGAATCATGGATCAATGTTCTTTTGTCACATTGCTGCTTGGGTACTACAAATGGAATGTAGACCATTAACCTCCTTTCAGGAGGGTTATTGAGTCATAATTATTTTGTGTCAGTGCTACGTTTTTTTAAATTAAATTGATGAGCTAAGAGTAAGTGGCTCAGTTTCCTCTTATTCAATCATCCATTCATTGTCTTTGTTAGAGCAATTAAGTAGAAGATTGAATATGGAAGATTAACAGCATAATGTTTATGTATGGTACTGTTTATCCTTAAAGTTCTGTGTGGTTTTGTGATTCTTTAAAGAAAACTGAGGCTGTTCATAACTTTTTAAGATTCATTCTAAGAAGGTAAATTATCCTGTAAATCACCATTCCATTTGTCTTCAAGCACCTGGGACACATGGCAAAATGTTGCTGTCATCTAATTCTCCTTACTTTCCTGCCCTCAAAAAAAAAAATCTGCAGCGGTTCATTGGTAGCATTTCTAATTGATATGTCAAATACAGAAATAATACCATTTTTGGTTTAACACCTTTATTACATTTGAGAGATTGTTTTGCTCACAGTGAAATAAGGTATCTTGTGTGGTACTCAGGTTACATGAACCCTTATGTTCTCAGTGAAACCACTGAGCTCTACTGGTAGGCTGTATATAGACTTCTGTAAAAGAAAGTATGTTTTTTTCTGCCTTAAAAATGTAAACAATCTTATTTTGGTATTCCTGGGTTTGGAAATTACTTCTGGTTTTGAGCACAACTAACTTCAGAAACTCCATGGTGTCAGTTCATGCAATTTTGATCATCTCGTGTGGATGCACCTGTAGGAAACACTATCCAGTCTCATGTATCGGATTTTGGCACAGAATTAAGAAAAATACCCAAACCCACCGCTGAAAAAATGTGTGCTCTTAACTCTCAAGATTCTAAGTCAACGTTTTCTTTATTTTAGCTGTGATTCTAGTTTGTTCTTTTATGATCACTTATATTATGGAGGTGAGGGAAATTTGTTGCCATGAAAAACTGTGCTTCCCCTTTCACATGGTGCTTAACTTGTGAACAGATCCTCCTCTGAAGAGGATTAACTGGGATTACTTGGGTTACTGAGAATCGTAACTACACTGCTTTTTGAAGCTTCTTTGAATGTTCCAAAATTTGTTTGTCATTATAGTGTTGTATTTCCACTTTGCAGCATAGTTTCAAGGATGTTGTAAACCAGAGAATATTTTGGAGACAGTGTTTGAATTCGTTCTGTTACTGTGTTGTTACTGTGAAAAAGCTGTGGAGATGCTTTTTAAAGTCATACAGTCACAGTGGTTTTGTGTCTTAGACTAGATGTAGCTATGTGATGGACCGGTACTTCAGAGCATAGGGCCCTAAGGCTAAATCTGCTTGTTTCATATTTTTTTACATGCATCACAGCAGGGCATATTTAGGCTTTTTGATTTTTTTATTCTTTAACATAGTTGAATTTAATTTTCTTCCAGCTGTAAATGTAGTTCTTTCTTAGCAGTGCTTTGTTTAGGAATAGCTTGGGCATGTTGGCTGGGATGGATAATTATCAGGGAGAATACTTCGTATGTGTCTTGTCTTTTCCATACCACTGGCTTACTCTACTACAGTAGTTAGTTGCAGACTGAACATGTTCACTGGTTAACTCTTTTACAGTGGCTGTGTTTTAACATATGAGTAAGGTCAGTACCTGAGGTATAAGTGCAGCAAAATAACTAATGAATGCTAATTAATTTATTATTATGACTTAAATTCTTGAAGTGTGTTTGTGTAAAATTTCTGTTCATTATAAATGAAGAATGAAGTTCAGATAGGGAAAGGCTCATCAAAAGTCCATTTTAATTCTAGCTAATTTATGGAATAATTGCTAAATGATCTTAAAATTTGTTTTGTGTTTGACAAGTATTACAGATTGGGGAGACAGGAATAGCATTGTTTGATCTATGATGGTGGTTTGGATGTAAATGTTTTGAATTATGATTTTAAGAATAAAACTTAATTCAATCATAACTAGGTGAGGTATTGTTGCTTGAGTATTCACTTAATAAAATTCAGATACTACTCTTAATATTTTTATAGACCTTCAAAGTAATGTTACTTTGCACAGCCTATCTCTTTTACAGCTGTTTCTCAGATTTTTTTTCTATCATGTTTCACTTTTAGAATATTTTTACTTTCATAATTAGAAATAATATAAGTGATTATAAGTTAGTTGGATTCTGGCTTAAGTATTCCACCTAACAAAGCTTGCATTCTGACTTCATGTTACCTGAAAAAACCTGTGCAAAACTCCTGTTTTAGAAGCAAACTTGTAAACACTTAACAGTAATGGATCAGATGCAACAAATACTGACAGAGAAGCCTTTAAGTAAAGTACAGATATCCATTATTTTATGGTTTATTGTTGTTTACTGTTTGTCTAATGATGTGTTTTTTCCTTCTTTTTTTTTTTCTTCTTTTACAGTCAATCAAGAAGAATTTATTGCTATTATGACCGGAGATATTTAGTATTAGAAGAAAAGAAATTAACACAGCACAAAAGGGAGGAGTTGTTGGCCGCTTCTATTACAGTGTTTTGTCCTTTCATTTATTTCAGTAGCTGGAGTGATGCAGAAAGTTACTTGTCACAGGACCAAAATAAAAACGGGTTACATGCACTGATAATTCAGTACTTTGTATCATTAAATATTATCGCTAGAATAATTGACATACTATTTTAGAACAAGTAAGTAATGCTGCATTTCAGAATGTTTGAGTAACTGTTTGTAAAATAGCCTTGTCTCAGATTTCTAAATTGTATCATATTATAAGAACCTTTAGAGGTTCTTGATTTTGTGTTAGCATTAGCTGTGGCCTTAGTTTTGATACATAAGGTTTGAAAAAGTTTCCTTTAAATAAAACATTCTTTACTACTACTTGAAAGTATTATTTTTGTTGTTCAGTCTGAGCTGAACTAGAAGGGACAATGTTTCAGAGAAGATGTTTTTTTTCTTTTTTCATTTATAAGCTTTAACTTCTGCTCTTTTAGGTGAATTGTAACATTAAATGAGCAAGCATATGCATTCTCAAAGATGCCATTTGTTAACTCTCTGTTACCCCTGTATGATAACAAATGTCAGGAAACTATGCATAATGATAAACTGATTCCAAAACATGCTTAAATCACTCAGATGTCAGCCAGCAGCTCTCTCGCCTGTATCCACAGTTCTGATAGTTTGGAGACAATTACAATGGCAAACTTCCTGCAAGCCAAGTAGTATGCTTTAGAATCTAATAGCAAAAACACCCTACGTGAAATATAAGACATATTTAAAAAATGCAGTATGAAACCTGCAACAAACCCCACAACTTCTAACAAGTATTTTGTCTTGTCTTAGAAGATTTGTTTAGGAGGTGAATATTAAGGGGAAAAGATGCAGTGTTAGGGACTAAGGCTGTGAAGGGCTCTTAACAAGTACTTTCTAGGATCAGTAGGAGAATTGTCCAGTTCAGTAGCTTCTGACTTTGCTTTTAATTTCTTTTGTAAACTATTTCAGGGACCCTTTTAGTTTCTGCAGGCAATCAAAGTGATAGAGAACTGGAAAGTTCTGTTAGTAGTCTTCAAAAACTTTTCCATCAAAATTCCTACCTCTGAATGTGCCAAGTATTCTAACATGCTGCAGTGGCCTTTATGGGAGCGGTACCGTCTCTGTAGATGGCTAGTACTTATTTCTTGATAGGTGACCACTTACTGTTTGTAACTCTTCCAGTAAGATGTACTTTGTGTTTTCTGAATTGAGGCCTTATTTCTAGCTTTTGCAATGTACTTGGTAAGCCTTACTTTGTTCTTGTAGACATGGCAGCATTTGTTAGGGGCCAGGTAATAATGGTATAAGGCTCTATAAACCCAGGCCAGTGACCAGGTTCCAAATAAATAAAAATACCGTGGAGAGAGGTTTTGTAAGTTGCTCAGACTGTGGGAGTGACACAGAAGAAAGGAAAAAGAAACAATCAGAGTAGTGATACTGTCTCAATGTTTGGTTTTACTTTTTTTCTTAATTTCATCGTTCTGGAGATTTTTGCATTTCAAAACCATGCCTTTTCTGTGCTGCGGACTGATGATCTCACAGTTTTGTGTACTGGGGTTGTTGCAATTCCTGTTGACTTTTCTTGATATTCACCACCTGACAATAATTGTGACATATCAGAGACCAGAGCTTGGTAAGATCTAAGCTCTGAACTTGCGACTGTCTGCTTGGCCCCAGCATTGACACTACATGCAATTCTGTGTGTTTTTTGGGGCTCACACCAATCCTGGTCCTTTTTTTGCAGTTCTCTTGGTGTATCATAGGATGCAGATTCCTGGTTTTTTCATTTTATGCTTTGCATGAAATCATAAAGGAAGGGAGTGATTTGGTGGCACATTTTATCATCTCTGTTGTAGAATAGTGTCAGGGTTCAGCAGTCATCACAGTTCAGCATTACATCATATGTAAAAGGTATGCTGTTGAATGTGTGCCTTATTTCTAGACTTGCAAAACTGGGTTAGTGTTAAATGAACAAGGTCTGACTTCACGTACCTGGGACAAATATTTCTCTCTCACCTTTGCTATGGAGGACAGTGATGCCTGATGGAGGTCTAAAAACGGCAGCTTAGGAAATGTTGTAATCCATTGCACTGAAATCACTGGAACCTCTTTTTAAGAGCTTATAGTAACAATTGTTTATAACTGTTCCAAATGGTCCATCAATACCCTAATTAATCCCATGCAGCTTTGAGGAAATCAAGAACTTTCAAATGAATAAAAATACCATGTTAGAATGCAGTGTACACCAAATACTACTCTACTGGCTTATTTTAGAGCTGTCTTTTACGTACTAGGTTTGTGACATCAAACATACTCGGTTCGTGTTTATTTGTGGGAGAGATTCCATGGCACAGTTAAGTCATCAACAGTCAGACAACGTTAATGTTGCATGTGCTGCATCATGTGGAGGCTCTGCTTGACTTGAGAAACATCTTGAGTGTTTTGCTGGTGTGTTTGATTTTACCACATACAGCAGAACTGTGCTTAACCATGCCCTTGGAGCTTGGCAAAGAGGAAAGAGGAAACCGCGACAACTTAGCTGGCAACAGAGCAGAGGCCAAAGAGGCAGTTTGTGAAAGGAGGGAAGAGCACAGAAGCACTGGGAAGGGACACAGCTGGCCCTGAACTCTTAAGCTAAGTCACAGGCCTGCGTGAAAGGAATAGCAGCCCAAAGGGGAGGGGATCTGCGTCCATGTAGATCTCTTTCTTTCTGGGCTCCTCACAAGTTTGTAGTAGAGTTCATGGGTACAACTTCTCTTCTTGCACTGTGGCCGCAGCTCAGGAAGAAGTTTCTCTTGTGACTGGCATTGTTGGAGATTGTGTGGTAGTTAAGCCATGAAACAAGAGTGTGGAGAAATCCTTCGATTTTTAAATCCCTGTGCTAAGAAAGTTTTGCAGGCTATGTGCAGTTCTGGGATATTACAAAGTAAACTTTGTTAGCAGAGGTTTTTATCACAAATTACGCAAGAACAGAGGATAGGGACAGTTGCACTAAATCCATTTGCCCTATAGATTGCTTATAGTTGCTCATAAACCCTTGCATGGTTGGAAGTTTTTTTGTGGGCTCATATCTGATGGGTGTGCTGCTCATGTAAGCAACCCTTTTATTTGTTTTGGTTGAACTGGGTCCTACTATTAAGCAGTAAATGGCTGTGACTACAACCTGTCTTGGTGCACAAGGAACCTAACTGAAGCAAGAGCTGCATTTTCTTTGACTTTTCCATTAAGCCAATAGGTTATAGGAGATACCAACTGGTGCTAGGAAAACTTTTGTAGAACTCATTTTCTGTAGCTACCAAGGAAGTGAGTCTGTAGGGATGCTTAGAATGTTCCCATTTTTGCGTAAAGAAAAACAATTCTGCAGAGGGAAAAAGAAGCCAGTGTTTTTGGTGCTTCCCTAAGGTACACTAAGGGAAATATCTGCACAAATCCATTCAGACATTGCTACTAAAATGTTACACATATTAGCAGAAAATCAGTAGAAACATCATATACTTGTAGAGAATCTGCAAGTGTCTTACTTTTATGATTGCACAAATGGTACATCTACTGTAAAACTGTTGCTAAGCAAACTGAACACATTGGCAATTACCAGCAGTCAGCAGTGATCGCTCTCAGAATACATAATAAGGGGGAAATTTCCATATGTAGGTCTTTTTGAAATCACATATGAGTGTATTGGTGGTGGAGGTTGTATTTTCCACTTTTTAGCCTTTACTATTTTGAAAACCACTTGTAAAAGAGTATTTAAAATAATTTCAAAGGAAGAAATAAATTTAAAGGAATAATTCCTATAAAATACTCCTCTCGAAGGGATAAAGAATGGGCCTAGCAGGAAGGGGCTACTTTTCTAAATAAGACTGTCTAGAATATTTAGCAGAAATAATGTAAATAACAGATATATCCAGAAATAACATCTGGATAATTTTTTAAATTGCAAACTGAAATTACTAATTCTTTATTTTCATTAAAATTTAATGAAATGAATTTCTGAAAGGGTCTTTTTTTGTTTGATTTTTTTTCTTTTTTTTTTTTATTTGTTGTTTGAGTTTTTTGTTTGGGGTTTTTTTGTTAGTTTTGGTTTTGAATCTTTTTCTTAAATGACCTTGAAGTTCGACTGATGACAAAGCCTACTTTATTGGTGTGAAAAAGATATGGACAATTTGTGTTAGCAAAAGCATGCAGTAATTTACATCAGGTTCTGTAGCCTCTTCCTTCTTTCCCAGATGTTGGCAGGTGTTGTAAAATGATTAGAGGATCAGGGGCATGGGTCATTGATAGAATTATGGGATCAATAAAAGAACTGTACAAGCAAAAGCCTGCAAGCAAAAGGCCTGCATGAGAAAAGCCCTCCATGAGAAGTGCCTGTGTGAGAAACAGGCCTGAGAACAAAAAGGGAGTTTTTGAGGATGTGCAGCTGTGCAGATAAGATGTACTGACCATGAGAAGGGAGGGTGAACTCTGAATTCTTTAATCATAACATAACTGTAGAAGCTTGCCAATGTAGTCTAATTATGTAGAAGCAGAAATGCGCTGTGATAGGTTTAAGCCACTTAAGAGTTAACAAGCTGGTATACTATATAAGTGCCTCTGGATTGCTAATAAACGGAGCTTGCTTTTATCAACCATATTGGTTGTTCTGCAATGTCTTCCCCTGCCACAGTCATCGGACTTTTCCAACAGGCAGGCACTCTTCCCACTCGTCTGCTGGAGTCAGAGAGATTGCATCACAGTGACTGTCCCAACTGTAAGTGGAAATATAGGATAAGAAAGAAATATATTAGAGAACAGTTACCATTGAAAAAGGAGTTCTGAAAACTCGTAAAATAAATAGGTCTATTTTAACCCAGTTGTGATGGGGTTAAAAAAGCCAAAAAAACTTCCAATTTGTGTTCTGGTTAGTGAAAGGCAGAGCTATTCAATCGAGGTCAAAAGTAGAGTAATGTGCTGTACCTGAAAAGGAAAGTAGTAAAATGTCTGTATGGTATTTTTGATTGCTATTTATATAAATAAAATAATCACATCCAAACAACCCAATTAAATGAAATCAGTAAAAAATGCTAGTTAATGTAGATCATACTGGACCACCCTTAAAAAGACATTAAAAAGGCAACAAGTGAGTTCTTCAGCCCCCATTGGAAGTTAGCTACTTCCCCAGTACTCCTAAAGAACAAATCATAATCCTACTATCCTAATGGAGACTTCTTCAGTTAATAAAATAGGTTCTGATGTCTGGAGCTGTGTGAGTGAAGTAATTATGCCAGTTTATAATGGCTGCCACATTTATTAAAAGCAGTTGCAGTGCTAATCTATTAATTTCTCTGTGAAACACTGAGTTTCATGACTTGAAAAAGTGTTAGCAAGACTAATTTTTCTTTCTCGCAGTTTTTTTGACAAATTGTTTATGCCCTACCCAGAGCAATCTTCATAGAAAAAGTTATTTTTATTACTATTGTTTTAAAACCTAGATGTTAAGGATGTTACTTTATTGCTTAATGGAACAGTTCAGTAGGAATATATATCGCTGTGGCTGCGCTTTATGTTTTTCAGAAGTTGCACAAAAGTTAACCGTATCTTTTCATATTCACTTTCCTAAAAGCAGCGTCCTCCACTTAGTAATCAAATGTGATACTTAGCTGCGTTCAGAGAAACTTAAATGACAAAATTCGTCAATTAGGGTTTTACCCACTAGGGGGACCCATTGTTACGACTAAAAAGTGGGCTCTGACGTTATGAGTAAAAACGGCATGATCAGGTTTTGTCAGGTAGAATTTTTATACCTGAATCTTTTCTCTCTCTTGGTGCGCATGCACACCATAAAAATCTGTGGGCCTCTTCCACCCATACAACCGAAATTTGCCAACTGAGATGTAACTTCTATGCAGCACAGATAACTATTTTGCACGTAGACAAGGCTTATGTTTCTGTGTTTTGTCACCTTGCAGATATATAAAAATAGACAAAAAATATTTGACTGCTTGTGGTGTGCAGAATTTGCTGAGAAAATATGTACTTATTCAAAGATAAGCTGGTAATTTTATTTGATTTTATTTCTGAATGCAGGGGGAAGATGTGTCCTTTTTTTGTTCTGACATCCAGATAGTACACTCATGTCCTAATTTTTTCCTGCCTCAAGCAGTCATCCTGCTTTACTTTGGACTTTGCAACTCCATGCCCTGCTCTTACAAAGGCTCCTTGCAATATCTTCTCATGCCTGCATTTCCCCCATGCTGGACTCAGCTTTGTTCCAACTGTGCTTTCCATCATGTTGTCCTGCCTCCCTCCTGGCTCTAAGATGGTCCAGTGAAGAGGATCTGTGGCTGCCCCTGTCCCTTAACTCATGATCCTGTGAACTCATGAACCCCTGTGCTATGCCACTCCTCAGCATCCCTTTCAGCTTCTGCAAGGACCTCGTGGCTTGTCTTGTCTCTGATCCTTCCCCCCTCATTTCACTAGCATCATCACAGCCCTTACCTTGCTTAGGTAGATTAGTGAGGAGCAGACTTATAAAAACCAGCAGTAAAATGGTATGGAAATTTCTACATACAGCATTTCTTGATCAGTGGTCACTTCACCTAGTGGTGTTACACCTTTTCTCCTCCTCCTATGCCCATCTGGGTGGGAGGCAGAGGAGGAAGGGCATTTTCTTTTTATTGTTCTCTTGTCTTTTGTCAAGATGAATTTGGCACCCAAATTCTAAAAAGTTGAGGCAGCATGTTTCTTAGATGTGAAGTAAAAATCAATATAAGTTATTTCTGCCTGACTAAAGTTATTTTAATACTGTTTCTAATGCTATCACTAACTATTCTTTTTCTCAGAAAGGATGCAAAGCTTTATTTATCCTTGCTATTTCACGTATTTATAATTTTAAATTCTTTCCCAGTTGTGATGGGGATGCAATGCAGTAACATTTCTTTTGTTTTTTAACAGCGAGGATTTTGTATTTAAATATGCTCAAATGAGTGCAAATGTATTTTTGAATTAGTATTTACTGAAGTAAAATTTTCTTCTCTTGCATAAAAGACTGATAAGCAACTGTGCTGTGTGACCATTTAAAAATGTATTTCCAGCAAAGGGCCTTTTTGGTTCAGTTCAATGGCCCTTTTTGACACGTTGTGCAGAGCACTGAGATGAAATATTCAGGTCACATCTGAGTAACTAATGGATCTGCAGCTTGATTTCCACAGTGAAACACAGGTGCTGGGCATCTCAGTCACCAAGGTCTTGGCCCTTGAACCTCATGGACTTTCAAATTCCTCTGCTACCACTGGAAAATAAGTACCTGCACATCCCTTGGAAGTGACTTTCACTTCCTAAATCACATAGTTTCTTTTGCAATTATTACACTTACCATGTATTGGAATCTTGATCTTCTACCTGTGTCAGACTTCCAGGTATTTTTATTTTACTATGTATTTATTATTCATGTGAGTTTAAAAAGAGGATAAAAACAATTAAACTGCAGAAAATTCAGTGTGGTTGTGATAAAGTTGAAGGATGAATCTGCACCCACTTCTCCCCTATTGATAATAATGTGGCATGCAGAGCTGAGCCTGATGTTGGCCTTTCTGTGCTAGTCTTTGTGAAACCAGCACACCTAATAATTCCAAATACAGGATAGAAGGCAGGCATTTCCCAGGCATTTCTCTCTACTTCAGTGAGATGAAATATGATACATATCAGAATCATGGGCAATTGCTAATATTTTGCAAATGGAGTGGAAATTAAATGCATATAAGTTCTCTAGTCCTGATGTGCTTGATCTATCCAGAGACCTGCCCCAGAGAGCTGCACTGGAGCCGTTGGAGATGGAACACAGTGAGGGAGGTTTTGTTCTGGGTACTATGGGCAGCATATGCCAGCAGAAAGGATGTTATCTTCTTGCTGCCGTTGTACAGTCTGGTATCTCAGTGCTCACCTAACTTTCTGTGGTGGATTAAATCAGATAAGGTGCAAACTTACACTTCTACATCTTTTGTTAAGGTAGCATTTCTTTTTTTTTTTCACAGAGACAAAAGGGATGTTGACATCTGAAATTGTGGAGTCTTTGCACCTACAAGGTATTTGTCTGTTGAAACCTTTCATTGTGCTAATTAAAGGCTCAGCCATATTAAACTGGTATCTATAGCCTTGCTTCTTCTTAAGGTCTGTGGAAGGCAGTTGAGCTGTTGCATCTCCTGTTACAGTCCCACTGAGTACTGAAGAGGGCCTGGGGGCTCCCAATACTTGTATCATGGTAGTTTTAGGGGCCTTCCATGGGAACCTTCTGCAGACATCTAACAGTGAGTTCATGGTGCTGCACTGAGTGCATCAGTCTGGTCTGGGTTAGAACACAGGCTTCAATGCAAAGAAATGTGTTAATTCAGATTCTGTTCTAGGAAAAAAGAAAGGACAATATATATAATCTAGTAGGAAATTACTGTTTTTAAGCTGCTATGAAGATCTGTGATCAATAAGAATATGAGATAGAATAAATGAGCTATTATGCCCCAATGATAATAATAGTTACGACCTTGTAATTTAGCACAGGCTCATAGCATTTAATTTCTTGTTGTGTCTGATTGCTAAATGACCACCTAAAAATGTGTAGTGGGTAGATATTTATATCAGATTTCATTTGTGATCATCAAAAGATTACTTTTTATTTTCTTTAGCAGATGTAAAACTCAAAATAACCTAAATGTGCTGCTAACCTAATTTGATTGCAGCTGGTAAACTGTGTGCTTTAAAAAAACCAGGAACCTGGTGGCTGCTTCTGAGTCTATTTTTCTCTTCAGCTTTGGAAAGAAGTATTTACATGAACGGGTAATGATACTAAAATTAATAAACTAAGGAGGGACTGAAAGAAACTTGTGTGTTCTAAAATTTATTAAAATGCATTCTCTTCGGCTAGAAGTGAGTTGGTGCCAAAAGAGTGGTCTCAGACTCATGTGGAAGATTTGTTTCATTATTTATTTGTTTGTTTGTTTGTTTGCATAGCTTACAAATCTCTGTGTAAATAAACAATACACCCTAAACCCAAACTAGCAAGGTCAACAGCACTGTTTACTAAGGCCAGAGGGTACAATTAAAAAAACCCAAACCAACTAATGCAAGTAAGAATATAATTACTATTAACTCTTATTATTTTTTTGTAAACTGTTCTTGGTGTCTGACAGATTCCTATTCTTGTTTCATATTCTGAGACACAGTAATATGACTCCAGTATCCCTTTTAAATTGCCATAATGTTAAATGCAGTTTGAAATAACTACAAAGTTCAATAAACTGTAGAATTAGGTGAAATTTGCTTTTTCCCCCATGAACACCTGTTTTTTCTGCTCATTAGAAACAAACTTTTTGAATTCTAATTGGCATCCTTCCTCAGAGCTTGATCTAGGAGTGCAAAATAGATTTGTGTATTTTGCTATAATTGCATTTTAAAATCCTAACTTAGAAAAGACAAACAAATATAGATGGTGGGAATTCAGTGAAAGGAATCCAGAAAATCTACCAGGATCTACTAATTTGCCATTTAATCTAAATACAAAATATGCACAGCAGTTGTACAACTGTATGTTTATATACAGATCTCCATTTTTGACTGAAAAGAGAGCTTTCTTAATATAGACTAAAGTGTGATTTTGCTTGAAAAAGTGAATTTGTAAACTCAGCATCATGTTTATTGTCTTAATGATTTTTCAGATTCCAGACTTGATATGTACACTAGCACAGCAGCATGTTTATCCTATCTAAAAGCTCAGTCTGAGGTCAGCAAGTCTAGCTACGTTCAAAGGCCAAAATGAATGCATTAGTACATCAGTGGGAATGGTTGCATAATTCAACATCTTATCAAGTCACCACATCAATCCCAGGATTGTGGTGGTGAGGACTATAAAAATGCTGTTGCCTTGTCTCCAAGTCTCTCCACCCCATGTTGTGTTTTCCTGTCTTCCTCCCTTCTGTTTTCCACACAAAAGGGAGTTCACTGAAATGCCTAGTTTGTTCCCAAACTACTAAACATTGGAAGAAAGACTGGGAAAACAGCAAGACTTTCAAACGAATGAGGTACTTAACTCATCTTGTTGCTAACCTAAGGCTAGGCTCTGCTAAAGGAGTCATTCAACAGTAGCACATCCTTTTCCATGTAGCCTTCCAGTGCCACCAGCTCTGTTCATCCTGCAAGGCACTTTTTAGATGGATTTGCAGCATTGCAGTCCCATTCCTGGGGACATGTATGTCTGGGTAAATGGGAGGAATGTGTGTGCTTAATACCTGAGGCAACCCTGAAGTCTTTGCTGACAAGTGTCTTCACAAGACATGGAGAGCCCATCTGTGTGTCCTGATGCCACTCTTGAATGCAAGTTGTTAACTGTGTTTGGTAATGCTGTGGCTGTAATGCACAAGTACACAGAACTTTTGTTGTCTGTAAACATGGTACAAAAGAGCTTATTCAGCCCCTGTGAAGGGGACCGTGCCCTACAGTCCTGGCACCACATAACCCAAGGTAGCTCACCCGTGAATGGAGCAGGTTCTAGAGCACTGGCTCACTACCATTGGAGTCTTAGCTAGGATATAAATGTCAATTTCTTTTTTTTAAATGCATTTTGAAAGAATGACAAGATGCCGCTTCAGCATTCTGTAATGAGATCATTTGGTTTCATCTAACAGGAGTTAAGCATAACTCCGAGAATGTCCTGCTGAACATTTATACAAACTGCTTTTCCATCCTGCAAGGTTTTCTTGGATTAATAGCAGGATCTTTGTTTTGTTGTTCTTTGGGGTTTTTTTAGGGTTTTTTTTAATACCTTTCCTTCAGAATGCTGCAATATTTGCACAGAAATTAAGTTGTTGCTGAAAAACTAAACAGGCTGCCATCCCTTTTTCTTTTCTGGGCTGAAGTCCAATTTTACACAGCAGTTGCAGAGAAAAAGCAAACACATCACTAGATTCAGCAAGAAATATTGTAACAGTATGTAATCTCTGTCAAGATAAAATTGCCTTGTGATTTACATTACAATAAATCCTGACCTTTAAGTGCTGCAGGCTAAGCTAATCTGTGAAGTACTTTATTCTATCACTGAATCAGCATGTGAAGCTAAAGCAAAGTGACTGTGTTTGTCCCACTGTGGTGCCACTGAAGAGCACGTAGGGAAGCAGATTATAGTGCACGGTGCCATGTCCATTGCAGCTGTGATGTAACTGAAACGTATACTGTGGATTAATAGAGTGACTTACTACTGCTGCAGGAAGTAAAAGTTAATATTTTTATGAATAAAGAGCATATAATATTTAAATTGACATAAATCAAGACATTTAGAATTAAGCTCGAAAATCTGGGCTGATTTTCTAACAATAATTCTCAGATCATTTCCTCATCTCTTGCTGCCCTCATTAATTTTATTTTCAATTTTTTTAAGGATAACAACTTGTATGTCAGCACAGATATTGCAACCTTAATTCAAATTTTTTGGCTTTTGTGTCTCAACATGTGTTGTTTGAGTATAATCTTTAGTAGATGTGTCACCTCTGGCACTTCAGTTAGTCTTCTCTTGTTCTTTTTTTGCAGGAAAAAAAAAAAACCCAGACTGAATATTTCAGATTCTTTAATTTACCCAATGGTCACTACCAGACAACAAATAATATTCACCAGATTGTGTAAGCAGGTAATCAAGTAGTTAATAAAACAGGAATTCTTGATACATTATCCCATAACAAAGCACTTAAGTTTATTGTGTCATGGATTGCTTGGAGCACTTTAATGGAGTCTACAGCTTCCTCATGAGGGGAAGAGGAGGGGCAGACACTGATCTCTTCTCTGTGGTGCCCAGTGACAGGACTCGAGGGAATGGTGTGAAGTTGTGTCATGGGAGGTTCAGGTCATGGGAGGATATTATAAAAAGGTTCTTCAGCCAGAGGGCACTGGAACAGCTTCCCAGGGAAGTGGTCACAGCACCAAGCCTGACAGAGTTCAAGTGTTTGGACGATGCTCTCAGGTGTGTGGTGTGACTCTTGGGGTGGTGCTGTGCAGGCCTAGGGGTTAGACTTGATGATGACCCTGTGGGTCCTTTCCAACTCAGGAAACTCTGTGATTCTGTGAAATGTTGGTAGGAACCTGAAACCATGGAAAAAGTTTATCTGGTCTTTCTCCAGTCTTTGGGTCCCATCACAAATTTCTATTTAAATTTTATAATATGTAGTTTTCTGAGGCCACTTACATTGTCTGATACATGTCAATATATGTCCCTTTTCTCACAGCTTTCAGTTGTCTGTGTACCATTCATTACACCTTCTGAACAGATGTATGTGTATATATTACATGATATATATAGTGAATTGTTATGTATACATATCATAAATATTTTTTACATCTATATACACATATATTTGTATATCTTTTTTGTTGGTTATATATATATATCTATTTGTATATGTATATTCATATATAAGTAAAAGATCCATTGGGATTACTCAAACCTGCCTGTGTTAATCCAAACCTGGATCTGATAATTTAGGTCAAATCAGGAGGAAAGAGAGGAGGCAAAAAGGAAACATGCTGAAGATAAAGATGGACACTGACATGCAATATTACAAAGAGGGATAAGCACTTAAAAGCTGGAAGGACAAGTTAAAAGTGTTGTCATGAGACAAGGAGCTGCAGAAGCTAAATATTCTAAACTGTAATCAATGGGAAGCTGTTTGGCAATGTAAGATTTGCAGTTTTGCACTTGCTGTGGTTCTGAATAGAGGTCCTTGAAGATTTTCTGATTATTTTTCCTTAAGACAAGTGTAGAAGGTGTCTAAGTCAGTGCTTTTGCAACAAAACCATTTTCTGTAAATACTTGCTTTTCAGTTTCATTTTAATTAGGTCATATTTTTGACAGAAAGTTTTGAAATTGCTAGACTGAATCAATTTGACAATTTTTTTAAATTAAAATATCTCAGTTTGGCAGTGTAAACAATTTCTTTGGAAGCTTAAGGTATCTACAGCTCAAAAGCAGCTAATAACAAAATCGAAGTTTTATAAGTTTTGGAAAGGGGAGAATTTGAGAAATTTCTCAGATTTCAACTGTTGGTTTGTTCATATTGTTCCTTTGCTCTTGCCTTTGATGGTTTGAACTGATATTTCACAGGTTTGACTGCCATGTTGTTAGGGATACATCTACCTCCGGTGACCTTGAGCCTGCCTGTGGCAGTGGGGTTGAAATAAGATCTTTAAGGTCCCTTCCAACCCAAATCATTCTATGTTTCTATGATTCTCTAGCTGTTCCTGTTCCTGATAACATCCACCTCTGAGACAGCAGCAGTGATGCCCAGATTATATTTATACTGAAGGACATGTCAAAGAGTGGCACTGGACTCTAACAGATGCCATAGGAATATTGTTTATTCCAAACAGTTCAGATATACATATACTGTTATATTGTTCTGGATGTTCCTCACCAAAAAAAAAAAAAAAAAAAAAAAAAAAAAAAAAAAAAAAAAAATTAACAGCTTGATGCAGTGAAGAAAGAAGTGCAGATATTTTAACCAGATGCTAACTGTCATTGCTTCTTAAAGCCTTTATCTGGTGAGACTCTTTGTCCTGTAAGTGCCTTCATGGGAAAGCTATCTCACCTGGGACCAGGTCAGGATATGTGTTAGCAGTCAGTTAGGCCAGCCAAGGAGTCATCTGACCACAAAACTGGAATAAGAAAGGATGCAATATAGTGTTGTTTCATGCTTCCAGTTGGTAGGGAGCTCCAGGCATCAGAAATGCAAAAGCTTAGGGAAAACCCTGTTTTCTTTGGGTCTTAACTCATTTAGGGCTCTTCCATTGGAAAGAAAAAAAAAAGATAAAAGGTCTTGTGACGAGCAGTTCTACTGGGTTTGCTTATTCCCCTCCCTTCCCTGTTCTGTGCTCATTCACTACTCTTCCATGGTCAGTGCATCCAGTACCTCCAGGTGAAGGCTCCTCCTTCTAGGTTTGGCACCCATTTTCCGAATGAGTTTATTTAGCAGTCTTCTCTTAACCCTGGTTGCCTAAACAAAATGCATATCATCACATGAAATGGGCTTGCAAAATAGTTTTCTCAAAATAATATATTTCAAAGGCTATCTGGAGAAATGCTCATGCCTGTCCAGTGGACAGGCATGAGGATTTACATGAAGATTTTACAGCAGCTTGTCCGGAGACGTTCCTGGTGCTTCTGTTCAATGAGACCTTAAATATTTAATCAGGTCTTAAAATGCAGGAGTCTATCCATTTACTTGAAGTTGGAGTGGGGGGTTTCCCCTTCCTGTTAATTTGTAGTTTTTGCTCTCAATTCCACAGCAGATCTACTTTTTGAAAGATCCCGGATTTTTTAAAAAACACTTGTTTTCCAGCAAACAAAATGCCAGAATGTCAAATGCAAAGTGTTTCTCCACATTATTTTAGATTCCTTGGTCACCTTCAAGAGCTAGCTAATGACAGCATGCTGCAGACAGCTGGCCTCCTAAATTACACCATTGACTTCCTGTCTGTTCATGTGGGTATCATTCTTGGACACAACCCCCCAACTGAGTCATTTCTCACAAAAAGAAAAAAGAGTGTAGCTTTGTGAGACAGAGGAACCTTAAGTCCCTTTAAGAAGAAAGCAGTTAATCTCAGCAATGTGTTCACAAGGTTCAGAAATCTATCACTGGAAGGAAAAAGTTTTTTTTAGAGTTTTTTTCTTTTTTTTTTTCCTCCCTCTCCAAGTTGCAAATAGGTTTTTGGGTTTTTTTTTCCAGGGAACAAAGGCCTGTCCATGCAGTCATAAATTTAATCATATCAGTGGTGGTTTGGGAGGGTTTAACACAGAAGGCTTTATTTTATGCTGGCTATGGCTGTCCCCATGTGTGGTTTAGTGAAGTTGTATCAAAGGCCAGCACTGCAAATGTCAGTGGGTTTGTGATTTTCACCCACAAGGCCACGCTGTGCTGCTTCTGTCACAGGCAGAGTGTCATTGGCTTCAAAGGTGGGCTTTGAGTGCCCTACAGACAATGAGGAGAAACTACCTCTTTGAGAGTAAACATAATCAAAATAAAATCCCTGGCACATAAGATGGGGACATGATCAGTAGGGAAGTGCCAGTTTCTCTACTGAAATTTTCTGCTGTGTTAGTGCCCATAGAGCCACACTAAGGATGTCTACACATAGCGTAAATGTTCCCAAAGCACAGAATTTTCTACCTAGCCATTGCTGTGTTTGATGATGTTGAAAGTACAGGTCATTTCTGAAATTATTCTTTCCATCTACTCCCTGTGAAGGAATGTGCTTTGCGTGGTGTGTGGTGGTCCTTCCTCCCTTCCCAACTTTCCAGGCTTGGC
This sequence comes from Corvus cornix cornix, assembly GCF_000738735.6. NCBI lineage: Eukaryota > Metazoa > Chordata > Aves > Passeriformes > Corvidae > Corvus > Corvus cornix. Next base: position 55,247,645 of record NC_046357.1, read on the forward strand.
CCCAGGCTCTGCACCCCAGGAGTGTCACCCTTGTCTACAGCAGACCAACAACCATGTGGTGGCATTTTGGGTGGATGGTTTTTGGGTTTTGTAGGCACTAGAGGAGTTGTATCCTTGTGCATTTCAGTCTGTTGGGCACACTTGGCTCCTTCCCCACCTCCTGCTCCAGGAGGGACAAGCTGTCACCATGCTGCTGTCAGGAGATGCGCCAAACCTTACCTCCATGGGATTGTGTTCCCTATGAACCTCTGAAATGCTTTCCCTGTCCCTTTCCTACATCTTAAAATGTAAGTGAGCATCTGGAATAAATGTAAAGTCTTCTCATCTATTTTTTCCTGCCCTTTGTTTTTTGACTGAAAGTTGCTGCAGCAGTAATAAATCTGAGATCACAGAAAGAGTCCACTGCTGAAAAGAATTAATCTCGATGTGGTTTAAGCCTTCATGTGTCTGTTTTGTATGGGCCTCCTCACTGATATTTGGGGATTATTAAAGATGTACCACCAATTTTAGGACGGGAAAAAAAAAAGAGAAACCCAACCATATGAACACTCAGAAAATAAATGATGGAGGTCTGTTCATTTTAGAAATAGTATTAATATTCCTGAAATTATTATAATAACTTGAAATAAACATGCATACACAACAGCAATTTATATATAATTGTATCTCCTATTTTATTTAGATTTATAAAATACTAACTGTAAGAAGTCCAATAATGGCAAGAACTGTGGAAAAATATTTTTCATTAGGAAAAGATGTACTGGAAATTTATTCTGTTGCTGAGTTGTGTAAACATATTTAATGACCATTCAGTGTAAAACAAAGCAAATACTCAGGTTGTGAAAAGTTGTTTTCTCTCTCTGCAGCTTCCTGAATATTGCCGTCACTGGCTTTTTGGATTGGTTTCTGTGGTCTGCAGCTATGCACAGCAGAAGAAATTGCAGGCATCTTTTAAGCTGAGAGAGTATTTTTAGATGTTTTGTGGGCTGTGTATCAATTATTTTATAACACAGAGTTAGCAAGGAATGTATGAAATATATTTAGTGCCTTTTGAGAATATTTTAGGGGCATTGATTCTGACACATGGAATATAATTTACAGAGATGTAAGTTACATCATTATAAAATTATATATTGAGTAAACACCACCACAAAAAAATAAGCCAACAAAAAACCCTGTGAACAAAATTGTTTGAATCCTACGCTGAGGTATCCACCCTTGAAAAGAGTGGAAGCTTTCACTAAACAGCCTTTGCTTTCCTTTCAAAGGAAGCTTTTGGAGGATTACACAACCTGTGATTTTTCTATAAATTATTGTTGTATTAGTGGCTATGTTAATGCTGGTTGCATTACTAGCTGACTGTTCCTCTAGCCTTAAAATATCTTTCAGACATGTACCAGTTTCCTTGGCTTGCCCTGTCTCTTGGCTTCCAAAAAAGGAGGTAGGAGAAGGACCCTGCTTTTTTTTTTTCACTTTCTTTTTCCTTACAGAAAAAGGTGAAATGTTTTGGAATTATGATGTTTAAATATAAATATAAATACATTAATTTTTATTTAAAAAAAATCAAAACAGAATTAAATTATATTTCTTAATATGAATAACTGAGATATTAAACCCAGGTGCTGATGTTTTCTTAAATGTCATTGCAGTCAATAGGTTGAGTGGAGGGAATTGCCAGGTTTCCTTCTGTTTTGTTGGTGACTGGGTACATTGGTTGCATAGGGGAAGCCATGGCTTTATATTGGAAGCATTAACAAAAAAATTTAAATGTTCTCCCTACTCACAAAGAAAAACTGGGCAAACTGAGAACGGAAAAACCTTCCCCAAATTATACCAGCCTTGACAGAACTGCCAGCTTGGGAAGCACAGGTGAGTTCTGTGAGGACTTAAAGAATGCAGCTGCATATCTCAAAACACTGTTAAAGAAAGAATTTCCCATTGGATAAGCCACCACAACAGGAACTTGAGATTAGCACAGATGGCAAAACAGGAATTGAATTCCAGGTCTAACGAAGGTGAAGATTTGAAATTAGCACACTGGACAAAATTTTACTGTACAGACTGTGGGAACTTAAAATAAGACCTATCATGACAAAAATTCACATGGTGGCAAACTGTGAGAAAGGAAACAGCTGTTTACACATGTGCCAGCCCAAGCTGTGGGAATGGCATTTGCACCCCATGGATACCCAGGACTTGGGCTGTATAAAAGTGGTTCCTCCAGAAGAACTACTCCAGGACTTGCACCACCAAAGATTAAGGAGGGTGAAGAAGGACCAGTGGGATGCTGCAGGAATCCGCATGTGGTGATATCTAAGTTACCTCTCTCTCACTCTCCGTGTCCCCACTTTTCTCCTATTTCTTTCTATATTATTGACTTCTGTATGTGTTCTTGTTTGCTACCTAATGCAGGCAGAGGCATCTCTTATAATAGCATCATAACAAACCCTACAAAATATCCAGGAGGTGGTTTCCACAGTGATCTCTACTGCAGGCTCAGTCCTATTCTATTCAGTGGCATTCAGTATTAAATTTGAACACCTGATAGGCAACAGAAACTAAGCTATGGACCCAACAGAATACCCTGAATATGGGTTCTTATATAGAGGTAACTCAGCCATATAACTTTTTTCTCAAAAAATGAAAACTAAATATAATATTGAGTGTATTATCATTATTTAATTTTGAAACCAGTCTGAAAAAGCCACCAAGTTGGTGTTTTTCCCCTTTTAAATAACTATGAAGGCCAGTGAGTTTCCCAGGGAGGAGCCCTTCTTTGCCCACTACCTTTTTGTGTGATTTTCACCAGGCCATGGTGATACACCCAAAAGGATTTCCTGGATTTCTGAAGCTTGCTTATACATTATCCTTTCTTGGCAAGAGCTGTAGTGGGGAGGCTCAATGGTGTTGGAAAGCATCATTTCTACCTATAGAAACTGCACCCAAATTTACACCTGTGCTTGCAGATTTGTTGCCTGAGTGTACAGGTGCCTATTTGCAGAGCCCATTGACCCTTTCAATGCACTTATGCAAACCCTGGCCAGATACTCATTTTGCAGTCAGCACTTAGACAATGAAGGTCTAGTAAAAAGGAACGTCTCTGAACTGAAAATTTTCCACCCAGATCTCAGGAGGTTTCTAGTAGTGACTGCTTCTGGTTGGAAACAACTATTCTTAGATACTTCTAAAATTTCTGCTTTCAAAATGAGCCATAACATTTCACCTGCAGAATGTTATTTCTACTAACCAGAGCAACTGACCCATCCCTTTTGATGACCACTGGAGAAGCTGAAAATATCTACTGAAAAGTGACTTTCTTATCCTAAAATGTTGCATCTCCCTTGTTAACACCACAGCTAAAAGCAGTCAGGTCTGCCCTCAAGGCAGAGGTTGGTTAAACTTTGCCGGACTCTTGTGTTGCTGCCAAGCAATCTCAACACAGTCCTGTGTTCTGGGCTGAACCTACAGGGATCTCTATACAGCTAAGAACTGTGTGGGGATTGAGCTCTATAAATCCTGAGGCCAAAACCAACCTGAGAAACGTTTTGCAAGAATATATTTAATTTTGTGAGGGCTCAGACACCATAATTAGATCATACTGTAGAGATATACAAATCACAAGAAGCTGTCTGGTCCTCTCCTTGTCCTTCTACATAAAAAAACCAATAATGTCCTCTGCTTGCATATCCCAAGGCTAGACTTCTCTGATTAATATAGTGAAACTGCACAGCATTTCTCACTGGCTTCTGTACAGGGCCACTCTTCAGGGAAAATTGTGTAATTTGATGGATTCTTCCATAATCTGTGCAGATTATCATAAACAGCAGCCAAAGGCTTTGCTCTTTTTAAAAAAATTTTTATTTAATGATAAGAAATTCAAATTACTTGTTTTCAAATGAACCTGATGGCATGTTAAACTCCGAGACATGTTTCCTACTACTTTAACATAGAGAAGCATTAATACATAATTTGTTTTCCAGTGGCCTAGGAGTAATTGCTGCAGGATCACTAGCAAGGGAATAAAAATGCACAGCAATTAATGTAGATTCCTACTTACTATTACCCCATTTGGCACGCAGATTCAGCTGGTGCTGTGCAGAAGACATGGCAGAAATTTACACAAGCATCAGATGAATTTGCCTAAAAGTAGCTTATGCAATCGAGGAGTGTAGGGCACTGAATAAAGTGTGCATAAAGCCCAGTATTAGGCAAAAACATTTGCTCTAGTCTATGCCAGTCCAGCAGGACAGTTGACCTGACCTTAGAGACAGTAAAACTTGCATTTAAATGCTTAACTCCCAGTTCTTGAATAATTTAATTTTTCATATTTTGTCTTCACACTGCTTGAGGATGCTCCAGAGTGAAGACAAAGAAGAGTGAGGAGCCTGGCCTGCAGGATTTAAGCAGACAAGAGATGTGCAGCTGCTGGAAAGAGAGCATTAGCACAGACTAACTGGCAGCTTGCAGAGAGGACAAAGCTCTCTGGGGAGACTTTAGAGCATCTTCCAGTGCCTGAAGGGGCTACAGGGGAGCAGTTCTTGTTGTTCAGGTGGTGAGGCACAGCTTGTCCAGAGAAACTGTGGTTGCTCCATTTCTAGAAATGTTCAGGGCCAGTCTGGATGGGGCTTTGAGCAATCTGAAGTGGAAGATGTCCCTGTCTGTGGCAGTAGGGTTGGAATTAGATGACCTTTCAGGTCCCTTCCAACCCAAACCATTTTATTATTCTATACTGTCATAGGTTAGCAAGCATAGTCCCGGAAGGGATGTCCTCGCAAAGGGGTGCTTACAGCTTCCTCTGGGACCTATCAGCTGGCCAGTTTGAATATGGACAATTCTTTAAGCCACTTAAAGTTGTGATCACCTCTGTGATCCACACTTGAGAATAGACAAACTCCCCCCCAAGCTCTCTCTCGTTTCCAGCGCTGGCACAGGTGGCTGCGGGGCCCGAGCGGGGCCAGGCCGGGCCGGGCCACGGCCATCCTGGAGCCATGGACCTGTTCCAGCCGGGGACCCTCCCCCCCCCACCACTGCTTTGCCGTGGGCAGCCGGAGCGGCTTGGCTCTCCCCCCTCTCCAGTTCGATAAGGCGAATTCCAGCTGCAAGGCTGAGGTGAGATTAACCCTTTTATTGCTGTGAAGAGCTGGACACCTGAGGGAAGAGAGAGAGGAGATGCTTAAAGCTGAAATTCTGTTGTGAAGCTGTGATATATCAGAGTATCCCGTTGTAATTTCATGAAGATATGGGGGGTGGAGTGTTCAACTCGTGAGCAAAAGCACCTGCGCTGAGATAGGCAGATGCTGACGCAGCTGTAATTTCATGAGAAGTTTGGACAGGGAGAGATGAACCAGATGAGGACTTTTGCTCCAAACGGGAAAGGAAAAAACCTCGGTTCCTAGAGATGCTCCCAGAGACAGTCCTAACAATGAAGATGAGGAAGACCCTTTGCTCCCAGGGAAGGAGAAGGGCCTCTGTTTTTGTTTCTGAACGGCTCAACCTTAAAATTGTACCCCAAAAAACTTCAAGAGTGGACCCTCGAAAGCAGTTGCGGGAAAAGCTGCAAGTCGGGGGAAAGGACTCACATGCAGGCAGAGAGACTCCTCTTCCTAAATGGACTGAACAATATTCGGAAGTGGGCAACTGTCTCGTTGTGATACTGTTTTCATTCATAGCATGAGCAAGAAGAGACTTCTCTTTCTAAATGGACTGAACAAGGTTATTATGGAAGTGGTAAACAGACTGAACATCTTAAGGGTTGTCTTTTCACATTGTCAGTGGGAGAAGGGAGGAAGGTGGGGGGGAGGAGGAGAGTTCTGAAGGTGGTATAATTTTTTTTCCTTCTTTTAGGTCTGTTAATAAACTTCTTTATATTTCTTTCAAGTTTGGTGCCTGCTTTGCATTTCTCCTAATTCTTATCTCACAGCAGATAAACAGTAATGAGTATTTTGCACCAAACCACTACACTAAATTGGTGTTTCTGCCCGGTTACAAACCGAACCCGCAACATATATGCATCTGTCCTACAAACCTGACCTTAACTACAGGACGTTTTGAAATAGATTTAGTTATCTACACTTGGAGCTTTCAAGTAATCTACCTCTAATGGAATATCATACAAGCAACAGTAATAGGGACACATGCCTCCAAACCATCTTGGTAAGTTTGAGTTTGCTTCCTTGGAAAAGTTAACGCTATTTATTATTATTTTTGCTGAGTTCTCAGCTAACCTGGCATTATTTCTGTATGTGGAATCAGCTTTTCTTCTTTACAGCAGAAATCTGGGCTGTGTTATGAGGCCAAGAGCAGAGAAATTTGGACCACACTTTTCTTTCTAGCTTCATGTTTTTTAGGACTTAACGGAGTAGCTAGAGAGGTGAGAGAATGTGAACTTACTAGTTAGCTACAGGAAAAGTGTCTCTATCAACCCTCACAGATTCACTCCAGGTTAAGAACAAGTGTTTAAGGAGAAAATGAAAATAAATATAGGAATTCAGGAACCTAGAGGATTTGTCCCTTTCTGGATGATTTGATCAACGTATTTTCTTTTGGTGGAAACCTAAAATGGTGAAAATTGAATGGTGACCTTAATTGAAAATTCAGGGTTTAGGAGATCATCCAGTGTTTGGTCTTCCTTCTGTGTCTACCAGTCAAACTGAAGAGTTGTCCTCTTTCTACCTCTGGTGTACTTTTGATATACATTTCCATCAACATCATATTGCAGTGTTGGTGGAAATGTATAGGCTTTGGTTGGCTTTAAAATCCATCTTCAGAAGAAGCATTTCTGAACACAAAAACTTTTACACAAAGGTAGATTTGTGACTTGGAGCAACCAGGAGATAACAAGAGATTTGTCATGCACTGAGTATGGTAGCTTATTTAGCTGTTTAGTGTCATGGTTGGATTCATTGATCTCGAATTAGATACATCACAGATAAAATGACAACTATACAACAATGCTGAAAAAGATAAATATCATTTGTTATCACAAAGATCTATGTGAGAGTTAGTTCCACAAATATTCACTTATAAGGATACAATCACTGTCATAAAAGACTTAGTTGAGACATGACAATATTTCATGTTGAGATAGAATGGGTACGGCTGTCCCGAGAGTGCTTTGTTGGGGATACATATGGAAAAATTTTTCTATCTATTTCATGTGACACATTAGCTATGCTGAATTAAAATACTATTCCAATCTTACATGTATTGAAATGGTGAGAAGGGAACACTGCTTTTGCCTTGGTTATTATTTTTGTCATTAAGAGATAAGGATCAGTAGCTGAAGTTAAACAGTATATCTGTGAGAAGAGATAGATTTATTTGTCAGCACATAAATCTAACATTCAAATTCTTTCTGAAGTTTGGGTTTCTGAGTAGTAGCAGCATCAACAGAGACTTCAGGGTGAGGAGCTCCTCCCAGTGTGGTGAACAGCTGGATTACACGGTTCCACCTCAAGCAATGTTAGCTGTTAGGACATCTTCCTTAGAAATTGCAGGGTTCCAGGTGTGACATCAGGTAAGGTGGCAGCAGTGGTGCTGTGCCCATGCCCGTGCCCAGCTGTGCTTCCCCAGCTTGTGGTGCCACAGGGTGAAACCTCTCAGTGCACAGTACACTCCGCAGCTGAGCACAGGAGCTCAGACACCTCTTGGAGCAGATTTCCCAGCAAACACAAGTGCTCCAGTCTGCCCACAGCCAGCAGAGACCCTCTGCGGCATTTGCTGCTGTTCTGATGTCGTCATGCTCTGCACAGCTCTCATGGCTCTCCTATCTCAAGCCAGGGAGTTAAATTCAGCAACGAAGTGGGCAAGCACTTCCCTTTCTCTAACAGTCTCAATATTGAGATTACTGGGACTTGATTTCCATGCTGCATTCAATGGCACAATACTTGTAGCCTGTCCTTTGCAGCTTTGCCTCATTATTCCACATATCCCAATTAACCCCAGCTGAGGCAGGTTCATTTCAGGTCTGGACCAAATATTGCACCACCTGTTGAAATCACAGCCAGCTTCTTGGCTCCTGGGCTGGAAATTATAGGATAAGAGGCACTTTCCTCTCTGAAAATGTCAGTACAAATGAGCAGACCATGTGTTGTATGTTGCTTATCATGTAGGACATGCATGGCTGGGGGCTCTGCTTGTGTGACTTTGGAAGCAAACATGGAAAAAAAACCAGTGGAAAAAGGCAAAGTTACTACTTCCCTGACTGAAAGATGGAAAAAACAGTTTCACCAGTGCCAAAATCATCTGGATATATTGAGAAAACAGAAAGAAAACAGTAATGTCTTTTCTCTGTGGTTGCCACCAGAAGGTGTGCAATAAAAAGTGTTGCATTGTTCTAACATGACTTGGTTTGGAAGTACTTCATCTGGTAAGAACTTTTCTTAAAGCAAGACAGCAGCTACTACAGCTCTACGAGGATAAGGCCAAGAATTTGTAATGTCTGATGTTGCTGAGCCAATTTACCATTTTTAGGGACCTCCCTACTATCTACTATTTAGAACAAAATGCTGTGAGAAAAAAAGGGAATAAGTGAGACAAGCAGACAGAAAAAGAAAAAAAGAATTTGTCAGACTACTAAGTGCACAAATAAGAGTACTGATACTGCAGATATGATAGACATGAAAGAAGTTACCGAAAGTGCAATTTTGTAAAAATTAAAAGCTTGCTTTATGTGGAAAATAACGGAAGATCTGCCTCACATGTTAAAAAAAACCCTAAACAAAAACCAAAAATTGAATGCATCCCATCCTTTTCCAAGGGTTTGAAGTACCAGTAAAGGGAGAAGAGCTTACAGGTACTGAGAAATTGTGTCCAGGACGAATGGGCTCTATCACCTTAGGAACTTTTATTTAACTCATTTGTATATGAACTGAATGTATGGTTAAAAACACACTGCGGAATATTTTGAGATTTTTCTAAACAATAGAAAATAAAAAAGAGAATACATTTTTTGTAATGAGGTTAGTGATATGGTTTCACGGCCATACATGCTTTGCAAGGAGTACATCCAATTGGAGGAGAGGTTAAAGATGCCCAGGAGAATAGAGAATATTTCAGTGGTATAGAAAGCACAGCTGAAAAATCATGTGATGAATCATGAGCACAATTTCCTTTCACCTGTGTTAGAAAAGAGAAGGGAACAGTTCTCATGACCTACTGGGGGACATTTTTGAAGAAATGGATGCCAAATATTCTTCAGTGACTGGTGTATCATCAAAATTATGATTTGTGTCTCAGAGGGAAAAGAGCTCATGTTCCTTAAATTGGTTTTCAAGATGGGGTTTGTCAAGCATCTTGGTGCTGAGGTGGGTGCCAAAAAAAGCCCATTCCATTTCTGTGGTTAGAAACGGGGATCCAGAGCTTTGGCTGCTCTAGAGCTCTTCACTGCCTCCCACCCACCCCACTCCAGTCGTGCACTTGAGTGACAGGCTGGTTTATCTGGATTATTGCCACCAACCCCTTCTTCATGGCTGGAAAAGGTGGATAATGCAAATATGGTGATTTGAAGGGTCTCCCAAAGCACAGCAGTCAGGTGTTACACAGGCTGCCTCAGATGGTTTTCATGGCTGGCTCAGGGGGCATGAAATTTGGTGGTGCTGAGAACTGCCTTTGCTACTGTGCTGACTCTGGAAGCAGTGTGCTTGTATTTAATTTAATTAAAATTAGAGGATCACCTGTGGAACCAATCCGTCAATTCTGTGGCCATGGCACAATAAATCGAACCAGGGTAATCCACTGATTTACCACATTAGTAGAGTTCTGGAATGATGGTCTCTGGTCTCTGTTGGTTCCCTGCAACAGAGACCAGAGACGAAATCCACCTCCTTCTGCACATCACATCTGTCCTATGTGATGCCACACTGCGCATCTGTCACAGCCAACACCCCATCTTCTTCCCACCTTGTCCCCATTCTTCTCCCATCCTCATTCCCATCCCATTCCCTCTCCTCCCCACTCTCATCTTCCACTGGGCTACCAGTCTCCTGCCTCTGCATTCTCTGTTTCTCCTAAAATTTTTCTCTCCTTCTTGAACAACCATACTCTCCAAAGCACGTTTATTTCTCTTGCCCCGAGGGAGAAGGATAGATGCACAAGTTGTTCCTGATGGTCTCAGGTAAACAAGGCAGATGATCCAGTGTTTGCCATACTGTATGGGTTTTGTCAGGAAGCTGGTAGAAAAGTGACAAGGTTGGATATTTCTGCAAACAAAATAGTTTCTGGTTTTAGCCTTTCAGATATTTATCCATGGGTGGTTAGAAAACAAGACAACCAAAAACTCATAATTCTCCCCATTTTTGCCTGCAAAGTTTTAGCCTTTCAGATATTTATCCATGGGTGGTTAGAAAACAAGACAACCAAAAACTCATAATTCTCCCCATTTTTGCCTGCAAAGTGCCGTATTGCCTGATATCAACAATCCTCAATGGTGTTTTTTACATAATTATAATTAACATTTACCAGCTAAAAGTAATTGGTTATGCAAGATTATGGGTTTATATCTTATTTTCATTGCAGTCTTTAAAACATTTTTAATTATAAGAATATGATGTTATATCTACTTTATTGGAGATTCTGGAAACAGCAACCATTATTTTAAGGATTTTTTGTAGTGAGAAATAACAAAATAGATGGGAAAGCAGGTGTCTGTCCATCCCATCACTCTGAGATCAGCTGTGCTTTTTTTTTCAATGTCTTCTTTGTTTAAAGAAACCTGTCTGAAACGGAATTAAGAAAAGATATCAAGGACAGGGTGGTAATGCTAAAGCCTTGCCCCATGGCCAGTATGTTTCATGGTGCATGGTCTTTCAGAACATATTTGCTAGGTATCTATCTCTACAACAGCCTTCCCATTTGTCCTTGAGCCAGTCACTAACAGTAGTGTTATTAAATGTGAAAGAATTCAAAATCACTTCAATTATTTAAAAAACTTAATCACTTGTCTCTCTCTGTGATTCATTTCCATGTTTTCTCCTATCTTTTATCTTGTGCATTTAAGGCTTGTCATGACAGGCACTGTCTCTTACTATATGTTTGCAGAATATGAAGGATAATGGGAGAGTGCCTGGGTGGAACTCATGACATATTGCTAAACAAGAAATAATGAATGAGTTTTAGTAATTATAGCAGATGGCTGAGTGCACCTAATTTTCATGTATTATCTGAAGAACTATATTTGTTGTTGAAAACATACCTCTAATTTTTAAGATGTTTTTCTGATATTTCACTTCCCAATACTATTTAGCTTGAAATCTTCTTCTGACATTTCATTTTCTCCATTTATTGAGCTCAAATCTATATTTCCACCATTCTCTCCATCTTTTGTCAAGGCTGTATTTACTCTCTGTCTTGCATTCTTACTGTAATCATGCATAAAGTCCTTGGGAAAGTTACGTTTTTCTTTTCCATGGATGAAACATGGACTGAATTTATGATGGCAGGGTGGTTCTTCTTGACCTGTTGTTTGGGTCTGCAGGAGCAAGAACAAACCCTGTAACAGACCTCGGGAGACTGTAACTCCAAGGCCATGGTCGCATCACGTGTTGTGTCAATGCTTCCTTCCCCTGTCTCTATCAGAAATCTAGGGGACTGACAGAGTGTGTAGCAGGCTGGTCACAAGTGCAACTTTGAAGAGGAGGCTAACTGTCTTTTTGGTTACTTCAACTGGAGTACAGCCAGAAAATTAGGGATGTGAATATCTCACTCAGCTTGGCATTTCTTAGGCTGTACCTTGGAAAGCAGTCTAGGTCCCTTTGGTCTGAGAAAGTAAGACCACCAGACCCAGCAAAAAACCACTACAATGATGAAAGCATTGGAGAAGTTAATGTGTGAAGACAGATGAGAGGAACTGAGTTTGCTCACTCTGAAGAGAAGGTGGCTCAGGGAGTTCTAATTGCAGCCTTCCAAGGCCTCAAAGGTGGTGATGGAGAAAAAGTACCCTCACTGCAAAAGGATGCATGGTGCCAAGACATGAGGCAGCAGGCAAAAGTTGCCTGAAGTAGAATTCTTTCTGGATATTAAAAATATTCTTCGCAGTGAGAATACTCAAACACTGAATATTTCACCCAGCAGAGTGCTGGAAGATGATCTGATAGATACATTGACTTGACATGGCCCTGGATAACTAGTCTATTGTCTCACTTTCAGGGCAAGATTTGATCTGATGAACTGCAGAGATTTTTGCAACCTGGAGTTTTCTATGATTCTGCGATTTGATATTTTTTTTATTCTTCACATTGTAAATATATTCATACCCTGACTTCATGCCTAAATAGAGCTTGATGATTTTTCCAGTATACAGGCATTAAAGGCATATTTCTATATAATGCACTTTTATTGAAAGAAATATTGAATTAATATTTTTGGTTTTTCCAGAGAGAATGAATATGATAGCACCTATAAATTACTTGAGGAAGGTGTAAAGATAAATAGCCAGTATGCTGTTCTGATTCTTTTGTATTACCTCCCTGATTCAAGCTCTTCCCCTAAAGAAAGAGGTACATGTTCAACCTGGTCTGTGTCCCTTTATCTTTGAGGTAAACTCTCTAAGACAGAACAGTCTGAGCGCATTACTCTGCTTTGTGTCAGATATCACTACTGCAATGCAAAAATATGTCAAGATTGAATGTCATACCTTTGAGTGGCCTCATATGTTTTTGACATGGAATCCATTAAACCAACCTGAAAAATGAACATTTCTTCAAAGCCTTCTGAAGTGCTTAGTTTGTCTTAATACAGGTATATTCCAGGTATTTAGGTTATAGCACACCAGCATCATCAGCCATGACTAATAAATTCTTTACACTGAGAAAATCTTTGCTATGTACAGGCCTGCATAGCAAAGTCTTCCTGGAGTGAAGACATTTGAAAGACATTTTAATTCTATGGCACCATGCAGAGGGCATTAATCTTTCTTATGATTTCCTCTATTGTAACAAAGAAAAAGATTTTTAATGTGCAAACCTCGTTAAATCAATCATCCTTGGGAATTTAGAGACACAGTGTGATAAAGGCAACAACTTTCAATCCCTAAAGGCAATTTTTTCCATGTGTTTTGGATGTTGGGTTTTAGGAAACATAAGCATTTTAATGGATTTTTGGCCCTATTTGCAATATAAAATTTTAATATAATGGTGCCTTACTCCAGGTTAAATAACATAAAGTTCTCACCTATTACAATGGAATATCAGCCTGTGTTTGGTGCATTCAGTGCGTAGTAAGGATGACTTTGGAGAGGATGGTCTAAGCTATTGATTACCTAGGGCTGCAGCAATATAGTACAAAGTATGACAAGTATTGAAAGAAACCATTGGCTTTTAGACATTCTTTAATTTATTAAAATTTTTAAGCAAGTGGTTCAGCTATTGTATTTCTTAACTTCCTGGGATTTAGCAAGACCTCTTTATTCAATAACAAATTTATATAACATAAATCATTTGCAAACCTGGAATTTGCTTTTTTATTTGGAGAAAATAAAAGTGTAATACTACTTGAAAAAGCCAATGATTATGTCATTTTGCATCACAAAGAGATGGCTGACTACGACTAATCCTCAGGCATTTGTCAAGGCTAGGCTTCCCATGGGAGAAGATTTTTACTAAGTGCCATAGCCTTTAGAGCAAACTAGGACATTTGATGTATTTCCACATGGATAACAGCATTACATGACATCTAAGTAAACTTACATTATCTATTAATTGACAGCTTAGATCTGTCTGGCTCAAGGGAAACAGACAACTGTGTGAAAGTTGGGGTGAGGGTAGAGGACAAATGTCAAATGTCCCTGGGTTATATCTCACAAGACAACTAGAAGTCCAGCTTTGTTACTGAGTTTTAGGCTTATATCATGATCCTTTTCCATTCTCTCCTTTTGAGAAACATGTAATAGAATAGACCATGCACACTCAAACAAGATGACCTTTTTTTTCCTTTAATTGTGCGGCTAGTACAATATTATTTCAGAAGATTTTAGGCGATGTTTAAGGTATTTGTATAATCAGGTCCCTTTACACTCTTTTTTGACTCCAAACATTTATGCACTCCACTATATAATAGAAAGGAGATTCAGGAAGCTTTGTATCTCTCTACTGTCTGTTTCTTTCCCTGAAGCAAAGCATCTCAGTTAAAATGAATGAAATTAAAAAAAAAAAAAAAGAAATAGAGACTAACAGGCAGTCCACATGCAATTTAAGATGCCTAAAATACTTAACTAGGCTTGGTGAACTACCAAGTAGGGATCTTCTTGAGAAAACCTGGCAGTCTTAGGCATTGCCTCCTTAAGGAATTAAAAGTTAAACTTTGTATAACCTTTACCTTCATTACCTTCTGCATTTGTTTATCAAGCACTGTCTTAAATGAGTAGCTGATGTCAGAGCATGAAAGACAGTTTTACAGTCTTTGTGCAGACTTGAGGATGGCAAACAAAAAGAGTAGGATGAGAAGGCAGATAAAAAAATTTAAAAACTAAAATTTGCCCCTTCTGACTTCACTCACTTGCATCTGATTAGGTTGTCTCTTTAATCTGTGATTGAAGGTAAAACTTCCCACTTCTGCTCTCCAAGGATGAGGAGCTCACACATTCTGGTATGGAAACAGCAGAGATTCTCAAATTTTGAGCTCAAGCAACCTGGACATCTCCATCCTGGCTACATGGCTACCATGCAGAGGCCATGCAGCCCCTGTGAAGGGTCCCTGGACTATTTAGATTAACTATCCTCCACACTGGATGAGCAAAGGCAGCATTCATAATCCTTCATCTCATGGGAGAAAGTACATCATCTCTTTGATCAGAAAGATTGGGCATTGTTCTGAAAAAAACATCTACTTGGATCTTTGCCACCATTATGCTGGTGACACCAGTTTGAATCTTTTTCCTTAGGTCCAAAAGCAAAGAAGATTTGGGATGAAGAATCCCTCTGTGAAGGCATTAAGCCTTTCTGCATCTGCAGGAATGAAAAATGTCAGTCCATGTGTATGGGAAGCCTCCGTGAAACAGCTGATGTGTTTAGAGTTCAAACCCAAACTATCCTTCCGACTTACCTCTTGTGGGCTCATGCCTTTGTGTCTTTACAAAAACAATATCTAGACCCAGCCTGAAGAGATGGTAATCTAGTTGCTCCTGGCATCTTCCACTGTCAGATTTGTCATTACTTATTAAAGGAAAACCAATAAACATGACTAATTGTATTAAACTGAAGCTACTGTTCCTTCCTGTTATTTACCTTTATGATTTTTTTGGATCAAAATCAATAAAAAATTACACTCTTTCCAGCACTATTTCCAGTATTTCAGCTGGTAGCAGCAAAACTACAAAAATGGTTAGTATCCCAAATACTTTATCATTTCAGCCTGATTATGTTTTGTGGTTCAATTATTAAGTGCTGTCATGTTTAGACTGGCTCTGATGTGAGTTCTGTACAAGGTTTATTATTGGAGATATTGTAAATATAGCCTTCTTTCTCACATGGCTTCTTGCACTGTGTGTGTCTTACAGGCTGGAAATTACAGTATTGCAAATTGTCTAGGAGTTCATATTTATTAAACAAGACAATAACAAACCAAATATGCAGATTTTCTGACAATGCTGTCACACTGCAAATCACAGAGGAGATTCCTAACAGCAAAAAACCCCAGGTAAAGGATAATAGAAAATAATTAATATAATGAGAAGGCATAATGAAAACAAAGGCGATGGTGTAGTTATGAAAACAATGATGAGAAGGTTACTGTAAGACAGATGAAAACAAACTGTCACAAAACAAGAAAGGCTTTACAGAACCCCTGTTTAATGTTTTTGGATACACCTAATAAATAATGTATTTATTCCTTTTTGGAAAATGTGTCAGGTGCAAATTAAGTTTTCTGAATGCATTTTGTAGTCATTAAGGCTTGGAATTATTCTAAAATGAAAAATAATTCTAAAAGTGTGAGAAAGAAAGTATGTCTGTTGAAAGTGGTGGCGTATGCCTGATCATGGATGCAGATGGTCTGTGACCCCCAAAGGGCTAATGGGTTATCTGGAGTGGCGTGGGCACACAACCCTTCCACAGCCACTCCTTGTCTGGAAACAAAAACCAACACCATTACTTGGTGGGAAAAAAAGGAGAAAAGGAGACAGCCCAGTAAATATTATTTATCCCCTAATACATGTACTCCAGAATATTTTGAGCTGCCCCTGCTGCAATTTCCTTGCTGCTCTGTACATCAGCTTTCCAGACTCAAGAAGGGGGCTCGGGTCACACGGACACACATCCTCCTTTTCATGATAGCTCACTCCTAGATTACAGGACTTTAATGCACCTTCAGACTATAAAATACTGTCATACAGAAATAAAACAGTAAAAAGAGACAGGCTGCAAATTCACTATTCAGGCTTAGTAATTTGCAGAACCTTTTATTAAATCTTCCATTTTGCTGGAATTTACAGGCAATTCTAAACTTGAATTTCAGCACACATTAACTTGAGGAAGCTATTACATTAATAACTATGCATGACATGCAAGACGAACTATAATGTCTTACAGACATGTAGGCAAAACAGTGGATTTTTTAGGATCTGAGAAAGTACAAGTTGTAAACACAGTGCAGTAAAAATGCCTTCTTTTCTGTTTCTCACTGGCTGATTTTCAATTTATTTCCTTCCCACACTCTCCTAGTGCTTGGTGTATCCCTCCTTAAGCCAGCAATCCTAAAATGCACGAGGTCTGGACATTTCACTCAGACAGTCTCATGCAGCTGCACAAATGAGGAGAAATATGGAAGGCTGATGAGAAAACAAATCTGCTGTATGCTGCCATGCACTACAGCATCAAGAGTTTGTTCAAGACTTATCACTCTAGGGAAAACAATAAGTAAATCTTACAAGAAGTACTATTGGGGTAACAATTAAGATGAACTTTTGTGTTTTTTTCTAAAGAGAAATGTTGGTTTGGGGAACACATTCTATTTTCCCCTTTAAATCATAATCCTTAATCACGTTAACCTTGCAGACAGCCTGCATAAGCTACACAATTTATTTTAATATTCAGTATTGATTTTCTCATTTGTCTTTTTCCCATGGAGTAAAACTGATGTAGATCTTTCCCCATCTACTGCCATATTGTCTTATTCATTATAGAAATACGAAAGACTATTTTGAAAACACTGCTCCATATTTATCTGTAACCTTCCTGGGTTGTGCTCTCATGTACGCATATATTATTCCTTGTTGCACTTAGGGACATGCTTAGTGATGGACCTGGCAGTGGTGGGT
Source organism: Corvus cornix cornix (assembly GCF_000738735.6). Taxonomy (NCBI): domain Eukaryota; kingdom Metazoa; phylum Chordata; class Aves; order Passeriformes; family Corvidae; genus Corvus; species Corvus cornix. The sequence goes on from NC_046357.1 coordinate 55,264,893, forward strand.
TAATGGTTGGACTTGGTGACCTTAGAGGTTGCTTCCAACTGAAAGGGTTCTGTACCTCTGTAAGGAAGCCCCCAGTAAAAGGTTTAGGTGAGCTTGACATGGAATGAGTCATGGTAGGGAAGATGTGCACATACTCTCCTTCCTTCTGAAAAGTGCCATAGCTTACTTGCACAAAGGAGTTTAGGCAAAAAGTGTGAAAATCCGGCATTTAAGCTGCACCATACATTGTTCCCTCTCTGACTTCAGAGGTCTGGATGGATACAGAGATTACATCCAGCTAGCTATCCAGTGGTTATTGGCCTAGCCTGAGAAGGCTCAACTCAGCTACCACAGAAGTACCATAAGATTTAACCCCTTGAAGAGATTTTAGGCACATATTAAAAAAAAAGAACAAGGCTGTTTCCCATATTACCCATTTGAGGTGGTTTGCTTTTCAGCACACAATAGTTACCAAGGCTGGTACAATTGGCCACGCCTGCCCTGTCGTGCAATAACATTTTAGTAGGACCCTCAACTCCCCTCAACTCCATCAAGGTTTGCATTATGAACATTGATTATCTGAGCTTATGTCTTACTACTTCACTTGAGACAGTTTACACCTGTCAGCTGTAATTTCCTGGCTTTCTGCTGTTTGTTGATTTAAAATACTCCTCAACGAGTGACTTCAAATACGAAAGTTCTGAAAACCATGGTCGGAGTCATAATGAAGGTTGCAGTTTCTCCCTTGACATAGCCCTGCCAACCCAGAAACTAACAAGGACTGTAAGTGGTTTGCACATGAGTTCAACTATGCCACTAGTTTGCAAGGACTAGAAAAAAAATCCTTCTTTTTGCTGTCTCTTCAATCTGGGTGATAAGGAAAGTTTTAGGTAAAATTTGGCAGCCATCAAGCGGTTACCCGGGCTTTTTTTTTTTAGGTTTAAATGTGGAGCAGCATGAAGGTAATGTGATGTACCTGATGCACCTGGAGCGACACCACACATATGCCTTCCCTTCAGCTACAAAAATTCTTTTGTCAGGTTAGACTTGCAATCAAATAAAAAGTGCACATGTGGCTGCACTTCTGTGCATCAGCATCATAAAAGCTCCAATCCAGCAATGCTGGTCAAGATTAAAGCAGTCCAAAGCACCACAACCTGTTTGATATGCTATGACACATAGGGATCATGCTGTACTCCTTATTCCTTAATGCTTCCATTTTAAATTGTATTCTCTTCAACTTAGTGGGAAAAATGTGGTCAATATGGAACATCAAAAGGCCACTGATCCCCCCAGGGGTGAAAAGAAAAAGAAAAAAAATTGAAAATAACCTTTTTTTTTTCTCAGAAACTTTCAAGAAAAACAAAAGCTGCAGCGCTATTTTACAAAACACACTTAAACAACCTAACACTGAATTATTCATGCCTGTTCTGAAATACAAGCTTTATAACCCAGAATTAATTGCCCGGTGAGTATATCTCTTCTCATTGTAAATACTTTGTCAATTGAAATACAAACATGTTCTGCACAAAAAAAGAGATGTTAACATAAACAGTGTCATAAGCTTAAGAATATTATCACCTTCCTTTTCCTAACGACTTTGGACCAAGTTTCACTTTTGAAGCTGACAGACTGACTGGATTTTTACTGGTTTGAAAACTCTGACCAGAGTTTTTCCAATGATCAGATTTTTTTGAGGAGGGAGTTCACTGGTTCTGCCAGCATGCAGACATAATCTAAATTTCCATTTGTCTTATCAAACTCCTTCTGCTAGGATTCTTCTTCTTCAGTTAATAATAATTTTGCAGGATTTTAAAATCAGACTTCCCTGTTGGAGTCCTGTTTCTACCCAGACAGCCACCTGACCATCTGTGAGGTACCTTAGAATATGTTCCTGAAATCAGTGTCACCTCTGAAAATGCAGAATCCAGAGCAGCTTGCCTCTTGAGTGGTGTGATGTAAGAGAACCACAAAAAACCCAAAGTGAAAAAGAGATTGTGGCTTTTCAGAAACAAAAGTAAAGCCCTGCCTTTTGCAGTATTGAAATCAATTTCTTGTAATGAAGCTTTTTTGTGACTGTCTTCTTGATTAGGTACAAAATGCTTTCTGTATTAATGCCTAAATATCAAGTGCACTTGGAAACCTGTGCAATTGGTTGCAGAGAGTATGTGCTATATTTCAAACTAAAGCCTATTGTCCAATGCTGCCTGCGAATGAAGAAAAGTTATTTCTCATAAGAAATAGCACCTGTGCCCTTTTTCCTTTAACTGGGCTTTTGGGAATTACTCACAAGATAAAGTTTCATCTCTCCACAGAGTTCAGGGTGCCATTTAGATGGTGGACTCAACACTCAGCACTTTTGTGGGTGGTGGGAGGAGAAGGGTGGCTAATTAATTTCCAGGCTCCTCTGATGGACATCATTTAAACTTTAGGGTCCTGCTGGCACCAACAATCAGATCAGGAAATCATCCACGGCACCACACAGTGGGCTCTGATCATGTCCTGGGCAGAGGGGAGGGAATAAAATGACTGAGAAACAGAGGCATCTAAGAGCCACTGAAGTATTTCTTTGCTAGAGAGGAACCTTTAACTGTCCCATCAGCTCTGGTCAAGACAGTGACTCTGTATGTGGTATGTTTGGTAGGCATGTGTTAAGGCTCTGTTCTGTTGCTTAACACTGGAATTTCAGTTGCAAAGCAGGAAGGCAAGTTGCTGGGGGGTGGCTGCTGCACTCCCCCACCCTAAGGGACCATGAAGACATGGCTCTGCTTGTTCTTGCCTCTTTCCTCTTATCAATCCCCCAGAGTAGACTGTGGCTGAATGTTTGCCCTTCTGTGTCTAAAATAATTGTAGGTTCAGTCTTGAGTGTTGCTCCAGATTTTTAGCATTTCCCATGGCTGAAACCTATGGTTCCAAATGAATCCCAACATCTGCACACCCAGACACATCCTTTGCTGGCATCACACCTTGCCATTTCCTCTGCCCTCTCATTCTTAAAATCCCTTCTTGTGCTTCCAGTAGCTCAGATCCAAGTCATGTCAGGTTTGGGCAAGGTTAATGAAGACGTTAGGGTGTGATGTTAGGGTATGAAGCTTCAACTGACTGTAATGGGAGGCTCATGCAGTTTTTATGATCTCACCCTGGGTATCTACCTGGAAAGCCTTTGGAGAGGGTGGAAGCTGAGGTCAGACAAGCATCCTAATCCCATTGTGGGACTTGGGAACTATACCTTTAAGCCAGTTTATAGTGATTTGTAGTCTTAGTTTGGTGATGTATTAGTTCTTTTCTTCCTTATGTGGATAGGGCAAAGCACTTTCCACATGCTCTTAACTCACTGACAGCTCAGGTCAAGCATCCTTATTATCAACCTGGCAAGCATCATGATTATCAAAACACCAAGAGGCTCAGAGGAATGTGATCCTCCTCACAGGGATGGGAAAGACATGACGTTTTCTGGCCTTTTTTTTGGTTTTGCTTTTTTTTTCTTTTTGAGCTGTGACATACCATAGCCTACATGGGAGGTGGCATGGCACAGATGAGACATTACAGAGACATTCAAATATTCAAGAGCAGCTAGTGGGTTGGACATGCAACTGGCAGCTAATTCCCGTGTCTCCAAAAATCAGGTTGCTTCAAAATTTTTCAGAGGTTGTACAGATAAACTCTAGTGCTTTTGAAAATATAAGCTATTTTTTACCACTTAAGTATTGTGGCTCCTGTCCTTTAAAACTAGGGGTTTTATTCCTCAGAAAAAGTACTAGCGATTACCTTAAAGTATACTTTTTTCTGGTAAAAGAAACCCACATTTGATGTGACAGCCAGGTGGACAGAAAAACATGTAAACTCAGGGCCAGAAAAAGATATATTTAGAGGTTCAAGAGGAAGCAAAAATATGCAGTAGAGTTCACAGTGTTCATTGAGGTCAGAAAGATATAGCAGTGTGTCAGAGCTGCACACACATGGCGTAGTAAAGGCACTGAGGACAAACACCACTGGAGTGTATTTCAGTTGTCAGACGCTATAATTGCAAGCTTGATCTCAGCGTTATGAAAGAGGGGTTGTTCCCCATATAAAAATGTAAATGTTTTCTTCCTCCGTTTTTTACAGATAAACAAAGCCAAAGCTTAGGATGCGTTACTCCCAATTAAGACTTTTCATACACTACCTGTCTAGGTCATCCTATGTGTAAAGGCTATGGTTGTGCATAAGGAATGACAGAGGAAGCCATCATGCTCACACATAATAATATAGCATTATTTTATTTCTGCTGTCATGTCTCTTCTAAACCTCGTAGAACACAACCAGTGGCTAACGTAGCAGACAAGACAGGGGAATAACAAAGAAGCCCTGAAAGAACCGAATTTTCTTTTTTCTCAGTGGCAATGTCATTCACCCAGAAGGGGGAGATCTCAGCCCGCATGCTGCAGCAGTCAGCACCTAACCGGTATTTCAGCTCCAGCTCAGAATTTGTCTGACAGGGACATTTCAACACAAACCATGCAATTTGGTGCTGGAGCACACTGGACCTCATCTGCTTAAAAAGATGCACAGATATAGTCATCACACTTCATAATTTAATAAACTGCTAAAAAATTGCACACGTTTTCATTTTAGCAACTTAGGTCCCGCAACTAAACTCACAATGCTACAAAGACATTTGAATTTTTCACTAATATGTCATGAGCACTGCACCCATTGCAAATTAATGAGTCTCTGAATAGCACTGTGCATTTGTCATTTGAATTTATGCTAATGCACTGAGATCTCCTGATGATGTTGATAGTCCACAGCAGCTGCTCAAACTATAGAATATACATGCATATTCCTTCACATTTTATTCATCTTTCCTCGGATTTTTAGGATCTATCATTTGGAATGCAGTCCTGCAGCTGGTTATCGATAGGGCTGCTAATTCTCTTTGACTTTACACTACAGGCTTGACCTTCAACCCTGAGCAGAAGTAATGGACCAGTGTTGAGAGAATTATGTATATCACACAGCAGCAACCTCAGACCAGTGGGTCAAAAGCAGTTCATTGAGAACCAATGGTATTTACAAAGAGTGTTGGCATGGTAACTGATAACTGTTTTCCCCCGCCCCACAATGAATGACACCAAGTATAATTCATTTCAATAAGTCAGTGTGAGGCTCATACAAATTATATGTCATTGTAGATGGTATCCGTTCTTTTCTGCATGTAGAGAGGAGTAAAGGCCTGTCATGCACCCTTCCCACCCAGAAGAGAGTATTCGACAGCCATTGTATGGTAGTGACTGCAAAATGCTGGCCAAAGGCAAGACAGCAACCTTTCCATCCAGAGTTCAGGCAGTGCCATCACATACTGAAGAACAGTGTCAGACTGAATCCATCTGGGGTCCTGACAAAGAAACAAAGAATTAACTACCAGGGAAACTAGTAATAAAAGTTTCAAAACATTTATCTGTGAGCTGTTGTATATGGGAAGTTTGAATATTCCAGAGTAGACTGCAGTCTTTACCAACTTTAGCTTTACACATGACAATTATAGTGCTGCTAATATACCCAGGAAACAATTATTTGAGCTGCCTAATCATTTTCAAATGACTCAGAAAAAATCAAGCATAAAAATGAAATAAGTAGCACAGATACAGAAAGTACAGCTTGTTAAGAGTCACTCCATTTTTTTCTTCTCTTCCAGGTTTCAAGGGGCCAAGGAAGCTTACTAGTTTAATTTTGAAACATCTGGGAACAGTGATGCTGTACAATATACTGTGGCCTTTTGTTTGCAGCAGGTTCTTTTAGAGGGAACAAAGCTGTGTCACATGAGGGAACTTGACTGAATTATCTGATAAATGTCAAAATTAGACAGATGCATTCTGCCATCTCTTAAATACTGTCATGAAAGGTTTTAAAAAAATTAACCAGTTCATCTCTATTATCTAAGAGAAGCCCTGGAGCTGAACAATGGCATATACAAAGGGAAAAGAGAGCAGACTGACTCCACAGTCTTAAAGCAGCTCTGAGCAGAACACTCATGAGCACTACTTAATATATGTGTGTGTATATATGTGTGTGTGTGTGTGTGTGTATGTCTAACATTCTAGCACCATTCCCAGGGTTAAAGGACTGCTTCAGAGAAATGTGTTTCAGTAAAAAGCAGCAAATAGTTACTTTCCTATAGCACTGTAGTTTTCCCATCAAGAAGGGTAAAGACATTTTCACTGTTCTCAAAAAACTTTGAAATGTAAACTTGTTCGATTGATGGCTCCTTCTGGTCCTGGCAGCCTTTTTGATAGCTGGTGCTCTTTCTGGAATACTTGTTAAAAATGTCTCTGTAGCAAAGATGTTGTTTTTTTGGTTGGTTTTTTTTTTTCCCCATGTAATTTTTTTTTAAAGTCACTGCATGGAAGAGCAGAGATAGGCTCTTGTCTTCGATAAAGCAGACTGACAGGTGAACACCTACTCTTACTGCCCTTTTACACGATAATTTTCAAGCAGTTTAGACTGCTTGAAAGCAGGTTTTTTAGTTCTAAATCTTCATTCCTTTTTGAGCACTATTGCTGCTCAGGAAAAGTGGCCATGGCACTGCAGACTGTGGCAGAGGCTGTGAGTGTGTCAGGGTTGGAGCACTTAGATGCACCACTGTCATTTAAGACCAGTGCATTCTACAGCTATTAATTCCTCCATGCATGGAGACTGACCAAAATTTGAGACTGGGTGTGACCCCAACCTGAAAGATAGTGTCTCATGTTGTCCCCTCCACCAATGTCCATACCAGCCCAAATTCTGACCTTTATCAGCACAGAAGCCCCTATTGTGGTTTGGTGGGTGCCTGTCTGTTTGAGGCAGCCCAGCCTTCAGAACAGCTGTGCTTACATACCTGTTTGTCAAGCTCTCACGGCTCTCAGCTTTGGAAACATTTTGTTTTGTGCATGTAAATAGTTTCCTGGAGGTTGTCACATATGCTTGTTTCTCATCTCTCATGATACCTCCTCTGACCCTGCTAGCTCCATCAATGAAGTGTAATTGTAAAAAAAATCTTCCCGGTTGAAAAAACAAGCAGTGTCAAGGGAGTTTTCTGGAGTAATACCTTGATGCTAACCACCACTCACAAATCCAGGGAGGATTAAACTTGCTCAGCTTTTTCCATTCCGTTTTTTCTTTCATTGTTCTCAGTGTAGCTGTTAAGTAGCTATCATCATTACTGAAGATTATTCTGCTGTATAATGGCATGGATTGTTTACCACAACAAAACCTAAGAATCTGCAAGTGCCTTCCAGCATGTCTCATGGACTAAATCTTGTCCCTCATTCTTCCTGCAATAGTCTCATTAGATGCCCATTTTTATTACTTCAAAAGGTCTTATGCAAACTCAGATTGTAGACAGTGAATAATTCAGCCCACTGGCAAATAAAGACATGGCAGAGGAAGAGGTTAGCATGATCCACATAGGCTATAATATCCTTATAGAGAGCAGCAGTTAATCCTGATAATATGCCATGTTAACCATGGCTGTTGGTATATAAAGTGCTCAGTAATCTCTCAAGGCTCAGAGGAGAAGGCACTCAAGGCTCAGAGAAGACTCTGTTTCTCAAAAGTGACAACAAGTTTTTTAGGCTTTTTTAGTCTTTTATGTTAAAATCCCTTGCAAGTGATTTTTTTCTCAGTGTACTTGTTAAATGAGAGAATATTTGATTTTACTTTGGTTCTATTTTAGGTACAACAATCAGTTCTCTGAACATCTTTCTAATGTTTCAGATTTCTGTAAAAATAGCTTCTTCTTTTTCAAATGGCTGTCTCAAAAAAAAATTTGTGAGGGACCGAGGTAGTAATGCAGACGAAATTCATGAAGTTAGAAATCTACAGGGAAAAGGTAAATTTGAGTCAAAACCTGAGCATTCCAGACCTCATTGTGTCATTGGACATCTGAGGAATTTGGAGTTGGATTCTTAGATAATGTGGGTCAGTCTTGCCTTGTTGATATAAAGGGGTTGATATATAGGGAACATTGACCTATAGGGATCTCTGTGAGATTTCCTTATGGTTCCAGATAAAGATACTGCCTGCTGATCATTACCATCCCCAAATCCCCAGCCTGCATTTGATCTCACACCTCAGCATCTACTACAGAAGGCTTGAAAGTATCGCAGAATTTAAGAATTCAAATATCATTAGAAAACCTCACCTATTAATTATATTATTTCTTGTGTATGTTAAGAAAAAAAAAAAGCATTCAAACCTCATCCCAGGTCACAGTTAAGAGTTGTTTCCATCTTTTTTCTCTTTATTCCAGGAATACCTGCTATCTTGCTAGCATAATGCAGGCAAGATAGAGTTCAGGGCCAAGATAGGGATACCACTCAGCATCAGAAATGGGGAATGTGGTCTGCAGGATGATGCAAGTGAGAGAATTTCATCCTTGCTCTCTTCATCTCTAACAGTTTTTAGCAAAACACCCTCTACTGAAGAACAGTCTGAGAGCTGTGTCAAGCACACAGAAGATCTTCGAAAGCGTATATTCATTCCTTTTAGTAGTTGTTGGGAGCTGGCAGTTGAAACTGGTAGTGTGTGCGGTACCTTCTCTACAGAATGCCAGGCACATCCCAAAGGCACGGTGATGAATGCCTTCTGATGTCCCCAGTATTACAATGTATTTCTCTATCTTTTGAAAATTGAGAACATAGCCAGGGAATAGAATTTAAATATTCATATCGTCAAAGCAACGTGATCCCAAATTTGGCCCCTAGTCCTAAACACTAGAAGAATCTTCAGATGGCAAAATCTGGAGTCTAGATGGTCCCAAACAAAACCTGGTGCTCCAAACATTAGACATATCTCTGTTCTAAATTGGATATTTTTCTTCAAAGCTATTTATTTAATTCTCTACCTGCAGCACGTCCAGATACTGCTTGTGTTTTTGAAAGCAGATTCTTACTCTTAAAATTCCAGATGTGGAATTAATATTTATTAACATATCAAATTGTGTAGGATTTTAACTCAGAGGAAAAAACAATGTTTTACAAGGGACTCAAAATTATGGTGTGTTGATCTTCTCTGGACGTACTCCTCAGCCGAGATCAATAGCTGCAGTGGAAGAGCAGCAGTACCCCATGTATCCCTTTTCTTCTCCTGGTCTCACGGTGCTGACATTACCCTGTGAATGGTACGCTTGATCAACAGTTCTAATGATTCAAAAGCTGCCTCTGGGGATTTGTCCTTTCTCTTTCTCAATCCCTACCTCACATGGTTCCCATGTGCTGTGTAGCAGCTCAGGAACTTCCCTGCTTAGCAGACATGAAATCTCAGCACCAGGAAGTCCACCCACCAGAGTAGTCAGTCTTTATAACTGTTTTTGCTTTATAAGGCAGAGGAATCACCATTTACCTTATACCTTTGTATTTACCTACAGATAAAGTGCTGTGATTCCATTCTGTACTGGAGGATAGGTATATGTGTGGGAATGAATGAAGAGTTCTTTTCTAGTACAAGTTCCACAGATTTCATGCTATTTTTTACCCCTATAACCAAAATCACAGGTTGAAAAGATTCTGCTTGTCTCAGAGGGACTCCCATGGTCAAACCGAAAAGGAAAAAAAAAGTAAAAAAAAAAGGTTAAAAAAAAAAATCACACCATACTTCTTAGTAAGTTCTATTTTCTCTTTCAACTAGCCAACATAAAACCATTTTCTCCTGGCTTGTACAATCTTTTAAAGTACTAACAAGTGTTCTGTGGTTTCTAAGAGATTCTTTTTTTTTCTTTCATAACTCCAGGGTTACCACCCTAGTAGGTGTGGAAAATCTTTGTTCATTTCATTATAAGACACTTTTGTGTACCATCTAACTGGATTTGGCCAGCAAAGAAGAGCAGATATGTCACACGCTGAATGCTTTTTTTCTCGTCCCTAACATCCTAGGATATTGCAGACTTTCATGTTCTAATGGAGGTTTCTTTTACCAGTGACCAACATTTTCCTCTACTCTCTAATGCACCTACAAGTTTCTGACCTATTATAATTTCCCCACCTGCAGTGCAGTTTCTGCCAGTGTTCCTGCTGCGTACTGAGAAAATTAATATGTTGCTGAGAAAAATTGCCTTCATATTTAGAAAATCTGTATGACAGAGAATGTTAGCTTGTGTACACTAGCATCTTGAGTCTTCTCCATTATATCTGTGTGAGAACTACAGCGAAAATCAGGGGGAAAAGGGCAATTCGTACAATGGATTTCACCACAGGCTTTTTTGCAAACTTTTGCCCACTGTCACCACGCAGCACCTTGAGCCTTCTAGTGGTAGATGTAGACAGGAAGCACTCCAGGTTCATGAAAATGAATTTAATCTTTGAAAACATTGCACATTCTATTTGTGTATGACAAAGGAAAAATTCCCAAGTGCATTTCAAACATACATTTACTCAGTAATGTATTCTTATTACCCAGTTCTGTATCTGCGCTATTTTCAGAAATTGAAAGCACTACTTCTCTTTCAAAGCTAGCCACTTCCTTTTTGACTGTCTTCCCACTCTGAACATAAAACAGGTGCATCAGTAATATTTGGCAAGTACATACCAAAAGAACTTCTATCTTTAATACCCAACATTTTATGTTGTTTGCCTTATCTCAGTCATCAACACTGATTCAAAGCAATTGAGTATCACAGCACTGACTACAGGCCAAGTTAGACAAGAGTTGGCAGAGGTTACAGCTGTGGGAGGACCTGCAGGAGGAGGTAATAGCTGCTTCTGTGAGCCAAGGAATGTTAGTTATTATACTTCCTTCATATTTCTCATTTGTTAAAACGGTTTTCTTTGTTCTTTTGTGAAAGGTGACTGGACTGATTAAGATTTCCAGATGCAAACAGACAACTCATCTCACAGCCCTGGCAAGGAAAATAAAAAGGAACATACTTCACAGAGAAAAGATGAATACAAATGTATTTGGCAGGGTCATAAAAAGTTGAAAACAAGGTCTTGCACTGCAGAGGCTCAGGGATCATTAGCCTGATGGTATCTTCAGATGATGTAGTCCTCTACAGATTGTTTTTAAGTACCAAGGTACCCATGGTTTACATTGTATTAGAGAACAAAGGCAAGTAAGGTTAGAAAACACAGTCTTCCAAGTGTTATTTAGAAACGCCCCCCCCCCCAGTTTCAGACGGGAGCACGATGAAGAAGGAACTGTCATGAGCTGAACTTTGGAGAAAATAGCAGCCCCTAGGCCCTTGGGGGTCTGGGGCAAAGGGTCACAGGTTGGTGACTTACAGTTTCATGTGCTGCAGGCAAAGCAGAATAATTTGTGAAATATAAAAGCCCAGAACTGGTGCCTCCTTCCCTTACCATGTCACAGACTGAATGCTGAACCCTGTAACAGCCATTCAATTTTCCTCTCTTTTTCACTCTTATGGTGTCTTTCCCTTCCCTGTCTTCCATCAGGAGAATAAATCACAACTGGTCTGGTATGCTGTAAGTATACTATACTAATAAAATAAAATTAATCTAATCTAATAAGTGTAACCAACGGCACTTACACTACCATTTATCCATGATATGCAAAACAAATCTGTTTTGAGATGTGTAAACTCTAATTTTTTTTAAAAAAAACGCAAAACACTGAAAATAAGTAAGAGTTAGAGACAGTCTTTGTCATCCCCATCATATATAGAAAACTTCAGAGTAATTCCACACTCATCCTCTCACTCCTGAACTAGACGTCCTGAAAACAGGGAGCTGGAAGAGACATAGCATTAAGTTAATATATTAGGAGACACCTACGCAGTTTAGGATATAGAACTGAAAATTGCGATTTGTTTGAGCATCTTTGCCATCATCTGGTGACTATCTAGAGGCAGATGCAAAATGGAGACATATTCGTGGACTTACACGTCACCTTTGGTGTCCTACTCCTATGTTGTAATCCCCATGAAGATGTCCACAGTGTTGCGCTCTGAATTAGACTGCCTCTGATGTTTCTTGTCATCCATAGATACCTACTTATAACAAAAGTTATTGTGCTTCGAAATGGTTTTTACATTGAAAAGAGAAGGCTACAACTTGAGAGATTTTTGGACACCTTGGTTTGCACAGTGTGCATTCAAACCATTCCATTCTCCAGAGTTTTCAGTTCAAGATGTTGAGGCCATCAACATGAATTCTGGTTTCAGTCTTGGGCCCCTTGTTACTATCTGGTTTAAATTCAGCAAAGCAAAGCAAGCTAAGTCTCTGTGCATAAACTGGAAAGAAATTAGAAGGTTCAAAATATTCCCAGAAACAAGATTAAAACCAAACGAGATTAGATGTTGATGGCAAAATATGGATGTATTTTATTTAATAGTAAAAGAGGCAAAGAGAAGGGAAGAGAAAAGAAAGAAAGGAATGGAGAAAAGAAGTGTGCATGGGGGGGCTGGGGGGACAGGGAGAGGTGACAGGGATTAGGTGGAAGCAGATCACCCATCCGAGGGTCCCAATGACGTCTCGTTGCTCCCCTCCATCTGGTCTGCTGGTGGTGAGGGTCCCCTGTCACTGCCGTGGCCACGCTGCTACATGCTGCCACATGCCATGCGGCCACACACCACCACACCACACGCCGAAGAGTACAGAATCCCGTGGATTAGTATACACTTTGGCCCAAGTGGGAACGCCCACATGACTCCCCTGCAGGGGCCAGCTTGACACTGTCCCTTGCAACACTGCGGGTCTGTTGTATCATCTCTGGGGCTCTGGTGCAGGGTCTGGGGACCCCTTTGAGGGGGGCCCCTGTGATGGGCCATGTCACCCCTTCTGCTGTGGATGAGCTTCCCCCCTCCCACACCCCCCCCGGTGAGGACCCCTCAGCTGGGCTCTGCACAGTGGAGGACGGGCAGTCACTGTGCCTCTGACCAGAGGCTTTTCCCAGATACCCAAAGCCTTTCCTCCCTCCACCCTTTGGTGGAGGGTCTGTTTGAGCCTGGCAGCTGATGGCCCTGGGGCTGAGGTCTCCACCTTGGAGGTGTTAAGCCTGTGCTTTGTGAATGTCCCCAGCCCTGAGCTGTTACTTTATCTTATCTTCATCAGCGAGCAGTGTAAGGCCTCAGTCAGGGCCCCATTCAGGGTGTGGGAGTCTTCTCTGCAGCTTTTGTAACACAGTTTTAAAACTCCTTCAAGAAAATGTTTAAGTCATAAACTATAATATTTCAGCCTCTGACACCCCTCATGACAAGAAAGACATTGAGGTGCTTGAGCAAGTCCAGAGAAGGGCAACAGAGGTGGGCAAGGGTCTGGAGAACAAACCTGGTGAGAAATAGCTGAGGGAGTTGTGTGTGTTCAGCCTGGAAAAAAAGAAGCTTGGGGGGCACCTTCTCACTCTCTACAACTACCTGAAAGGAGGCTGTAGCCAGATGGGAGTTGGTCTCTGCTCCCAAGTGACAAGTGAAATGTCAAGAAGAAAAAATCTCAAGTAGAGGCAGGAGAGATTTAGTTAGGATATTAGGAAAAATTTCCTCACCAAAACAGTGAGCAAGTCCTGGCACAGGCTGCCCAGGGCCATGGTGGAGGCGCCATCCCCAGAAAGTCTTCCAAAAGCTGTACAGATGTAGTGCTTAAGAACATGGTTCAGTGATGGGCTTGAAAGTGCTGGGTTAATGTTTGGACTTGATGATCTTAAGAGTTCTGTTCCAACCTAGATCATGCTATGATTCTATGACTTTGCTAAGGAGTTTGTCACAAACAGTTTTGTGGGTACAACTCCACTGCAGACTGCTAACACCTCATTACAAGCATCTCTGCCCTCCTTGTAATGCCATTTAAAGTCAGCCTGGAAAGGAGTGCCTGGCTATGACGTCTTGTCCTGCTTCCCACTGAATTTGCTTTAAGCGAGCTGGTAATGGCTATCACATAAATCCCATTTGCCAAGCACAAGGCAACAAGTTTGAGATAATTTTGAGGTTTGGTAAGAAGCTGTGGCCCCTTGCAGCCCATCCAAATCACAGACATCTCCCAAAACAGCTCTCTCAGGCTGCCCAGGGAAGAAGTGGAGACACCATCCCTGGAAAGATTTAAAAGGTGTGTAGATTTGGCATTTTGGGACACTGGTTAGTAGTGGTCTTGGCAGTGCTGGGTTAAGGGTTGGACTCAATGATCTTAAAGGTATTTTCCAACCTGAATAATCCTATGGTTCTATGATTCATGCTTTTCCAAGTAAATAGGTAATTCCTATTGCATTTAAGACCATGGATGCATTCAGTATTGTGGCCAATCCAAGCATATTGTTCTTCCCAGTGTATTTAATTCAGTTGTACCAATGACATTTCTGCTCCTCTAAGCGCATAAAGAGATTACTAATTATTATTCTTTTAAAGCATATAGGAAAATGATACTGTAGAAATGAAAGATTTAGAATTAAAGAATTACTCAGGACTGATTTCCACTCTCACAATTATTGATTTTTCCCCTTCATCTTTCCAGCAGTGGATTTTATTTTATTTTTTTTTTAACTTAAAAATAGCTCCTGGAAAATCATTGTGGCAAGTCAAATGTTGAAACTGTCCTGTTACTTAGTTCCATATGGTTCTGTGGCTCACGTGCATGAACACACAGACGCAGGGATGGCTTCAGTAATATTAAGCCGACGGCAAGGAGTTGAGAAGGGTCCTTGCTTAAGAGTTCCACAGAAAGCAGTTTATTGCTACAACTTGTGAAGGTTTCCAGAGGCAAATGACTCTGAGCATGCAACAGCTCGAGCTTCAGTATAGGGGTGTGGCTAACACCAGGAGCCAACTGGGGAATCAGAACTGGGGTATATTACCATAACCGAACAAGGCATCCTGGGAGAGGCTTCTTTCCCTCACCATAACTGTGAGACTGTCTTACCAAGAACTCTCTCTGTCTCTTGTACCACAGGTCAATCGGCCACCACACTGTCCCAGTGTTTCCAGCACTAAAGCTGTTTTGTACTTGACATAGTAACTTTTTTTTAAAGTGCACTGAATTAAAAAATCATGTGATAAGAGTAATTCTGTTTTATTATAAACTTAATAGCAATTTTTATTTGCAAATTACTCACAAGCAAATGGTTGAACATAAAACTGTAAAATGTAAAGCTCAAGAAATTAATATGTAAAAAAAAAAAAAGCCTGTCAAATATATTCATATTTTGTGGAAAGATTTAACAAACAATCTAAATATTCTGCCAGGGTGGTAATGACGGTATAATCAGATATCCACCAGAAACCCAAAAGTATAGATGGGAGAGTGGTGTTACATGTGCCTGCTTCCCAGGGAAATTTTTGTGAGGAACTGGCACCTTAGGCATAAAAGTAAGCCAAAGGGGATACATAAATGAGCCAGCCTCTTCAGTTTCAGTAGTGATAGAGCTATTTATTGAACCTTTATGGTCAGAGACAAAAATAACTTCTAAGTAAGAACCGAAAGGCTCTCCAGAATGGGCATCTTGGAGAGGAAAGTGCCAGTAACTGAACAACTTTTCCATGGGAATTTTGTCAGCATGTGAGAGAGACACCCTCTGTCTTGCATTGTGTTACTGCCACATCCAGGAGATGACTAACACACAGATGCTGTTTTTACTCAATGTAGGTCAGCAGTAAATTAGGATGGCACAGGTATTATGCATTAGTGTACAGCACTCTTTCTCCTCCTAACGTTAATATTATTTAATTTTGCAACACTAATTGTGATATTAATTGAATCAAATTGCTGACTGCTTGCCTTTTCAGGCTTAGCTCTCTTTTTTGTCCATTTTGTCCACACACATGTTCAAATATGCTCTGCATAGAGGTAAGTGTCCACATCATGCTGGAAAACAGAACCATTATGTATCTTTATCTGATTCAGAAATCCATTTGTGAGAATTTGAACCCTGAGGGGGTATTCGCTTAGCTCTCATTTTGTCTTTTTTAAAAGCCTGACTGTTTAAATAGGAGAAGCTTTCCTAATGTGGCTGCTTTCTCATCTGTCTCATCTTTATACGGCTCTTTTTCCTCCTAGCTTTGATTTGTACATGTGGAATGTTTTTGATCAGATAACACCCAGTGGATATGTTGCTGTCTTTATTCAGGACATTGGTTTTGTAAGCTACAAAGCTGATAAACACTTATATGTGCCTTATTTCCTTTTCTGCACAAAGATTCTATTGAGACATCAGCACATCTGGGGAAAACGTGTTTCTTAATAATATAGTTGTTGTTATTAATTTTAAATTCAACACTATCATATGTGATGTCTGCATCTTTAAAAAATGCAAAATGATGTCTTGTTGGCAATAATGAATATGAGTCTAACAGAGAAGAAGAAAGGGAACCTGCCTTAACATTACTTTGTTATAAAATTCTTATCTGAAAAAAAAGTACCTTTGAGAATATTAAAACTTGACTCTTTGTCTGTTAGTCTTATGAAAGATAGAGCTTTTTTTTAAAACTGATGTTGCTTTGTTGTGTCCACAGTTATGATGCCTTACACAGCAGTTTTTCCTTGAGAATAAATCTTTGAGACAGAAGATAAAACAAATGCCATGGACTAGTGACTGGCATATACCAACCAGAGGCATATTCACATGAGAAAACTGCTCAACAAATATTTCATCTATCTGAGATATTTTCCAGCTGAGTTGCCTTGCTATTCTGTTCCCACCACATTCTCTGCGTTGCACAGTGGAAAAGCAAAGACATTTAACTTCTGCACTGGACTGGGAACGCTGGGAGTGCTTCAGATGCTAATACCAGGTCAATATTTTTGTTTTTTCAGTTGGCACTGAATAATGGAAACAAACTTAATATCAGTTCTTTTCTCTGTATAAAAGAAGCAAATCTGGGAAGGGTTAGCTATATGACTGAAAAGCTGCTTTATACAATAGCTAAAAATTCTCATGAACTAGAGCTATTTATGTATTTAATATAAAATTATGAAAATCTCACAGTACTGACTTCCTTATCATTAACATATATATCTAACTTGTCAAACTATGTAAAAATGTAACTGATAGAATATAAGTGAATCATTCAAAAAAATTTTGGATTCCAAATAAAGAGGAAACAGAAGCATTTTTACGGGTCAATTTATTGAAAATCATTGTTTCAATTAGATGAGCAGGTAATTTTTTAACATGAATTTATAGCAAAAGTCCTAATGTAGTGCCAGCCATAAGGGCAGTGCATCAGTGTAATGTGAGTCATGTCTTATGAAAACAGCAAGAAAGCTATTAGATTTTATAAGAATACTAAAACAAAAATTACTTATTTCAATAACAAAATTTTACAATTTGTTGAATGGTTCACTCTTCAGAGCAAAGACTAAAACACAAACTAGGAAAAAATTTCATTGTACCTCATAGATTTAGATAATGCACCAGTAATGTGTAATGCACCAGTCTCAGAAATAAAGAAGGAAAATGGTTGAAAGTTGTACAACTTGTTCCTCAACCTTCACACAGAAAATAAGGTTAAAACTCCTAGTTAATTAGCTACAATTAAACAGTAGAGTGAACTTTTAGAACATGATCATCTAATATGCCTGTGGAGTTATTTGTGTTTAGCTGTGAACCGAACAACTGTGCAACATGCATTTGATAAATCTGAATAAAAATTTGCTCAAAAAATCATTATTTGCTTGCAGATTAGGAGAAGAGGGTAAATTTTGTTTTTTTATTTGACACAAACTTTTCATTCAGCTCTGGCTATTAGTAAGATGGGAAATGAGTCAAAAAGTTGCCACATAAGGGAAAAGCTTCAGTGATCAGATTCTGTCTTTTTATCTTTAGCACACTGCCTATATCCACTTGGATCTCCAGGTAAAAGTGAGGCTGTTTTGTCTATACCCCTATTACAAGGAATCATTACATGGGTTTGGCATGGCCTAAAGCTCTGACTCTGGGTAACACTGACATGGTAAGAACCATCTCAGCATCCTTTAGAGCATGATCGTGTTCATTGCAGTACGCACAGTCTAAGGAACCTAAAGGTTCACCTTCTGGGGGGGAATCCAGAGGAGGCCATGAAGATACTCAGAGGGCTGGAGCACCTTTGCTTTGAGGAAAGGCTGAGAGAGTTGGGGTTGTTCAGCCTGGAGAAGTCAAAACTCGGAGACCTTAGAGCAGCTTCCAGACCTTAGAGCAGTTCCAGTAAAAAAAGAGGCTGGAAGAGAGCTGAAGGGGACTTTTGAGAAGGTCATGGAGTGATAGGACAGGGGGGAGCACATTCAGAAAGGGGGGTATTAAGAAGAAATTCTTCACTGTGAGATTGGTGAGGCAGTGGCACTGGCACAGATTGCCTACAGAAGCTGTGGCTGCCCCATCCCTGGAAGTGTTCAACCCCAGGTTGGATAGGGCTTTGAACAATCTGGTTTAATGGGAAGTGTCCCTGCCCATGGCAGCAGGGCTGGAATTATGTGAGCTTTGAGGACCTTTCCAACACATCACCCTTCTGTGATTCTGTGTTGTAAATTGCCAGTAATTCTCTGGTACAATTAACGGTAGACTTCAGTTTTAGGTGCTGCCTGCTTTTTGGCCTTCTGAGGACAAAAAGCTCATTCAAGACAAATTGAGTGGATGGATATTCACCATACTCAAACTGGATGACGCATGGGGTTTTTTTGTATTCTGGGCAGAAAAAGAAAATTTAATATAAAATTGTACAGTAACACATATAACAACAGTGTCTCAGGTCAGGGAGCTGCGGTTGTGTCTCAGAATTAAAGGTTATTTTAGAGGTCTGGACTATGGGACTATGGTATTCCTACTTATTTGGGGATCTGAAAAAAAAAATGGATAAAAAAGATCTAATTTTTTTATGTTTTCTTACACCACCATCACAGGAAAAATAAAAACTGTAAGAAAGAATTAATTCTTATTACATAGAACATCTAATGCAAGATTTTTCAACAAGAGTCTTAAATCTTTTGCTCCTAATGCTAACTTGTAACAGGGCTGGCCACTGCCTCACCAGTCAGGGTGCCATGAGAAAATTGCTTTATAAACACTACATCTATCCAAGTTTTTTTCCTAGCTGACTTCATTTGTTTGAGATCACTCGGGGCTTTACATGAACTTCACTTTTGAAAATTGGACTGCTCATTTTGGTGTTAAAACTAGGGAAACTTGCCCACAGTTACATATTTACCTGTGCAGGTCCATGAATTCACCTTGAAGAGAAGAAAGATAACAGTAAAAACTATTTTAAAAAGTCAAATCCCATCATTAAGAATGCCAGAAATTTTCAACTGAAAAAACAGATTGTGGTAAGGATCATGCTTTTTCATCAGACCTCAGTCTAGGGAAAATTCTGAACTTCTGATTGTTAATCTTTTGCTAAAACCTGTCAGTATCACATTAATTAAATTGAGCTTTTCTTGGTAAAAATTTTCATGTCAGAATTATACAGACTTACAGTTCTGACATGAAAACTACTTCTTGGTGAGTGTTAATGAGGTGCCTTAGTTTGTTTTAATGAGGTACAATGCTCAATACATGAGAAGAGAAACAGGAAGATTTTTGAGCAGGTTTTTGCTCTGTAATCCAAGAAAAATGTACAGACTCTGCTACTCACCATTAATAGGATGACATAAAGAGTTGGCAGCATTTTTCTGCCGAATACCCTAATCTCATGTGGCTACATTTGAAAAGTGGAAAATCATTGTTATCTCATATAGATCCTTACAATGCACCGTATGTATCTAGTGAATGAGCATCAAACTGACCCTGTGGGTGTATGCTGCACATCCTGCCAGTCCATTGATTTTGGGGCTACACTGAAAACAGAAGGCTGGCTTTGAGAAAGGGCCATGAACTCACATTTAAGGGTATGATTTTGCACAAGTCAGAACAGAGGAGAGACAAAACTGTCCTGCAGACAATAGCCTTCAGTATGGGGAATGCTAATTATAATGTTGGACAGCTACAGGGTCACGTTCTTTCCACTACACTGTAATTATGCACCAGGAAGCGCAGCACACAAGAGGTTAACTTCTTTTGTTTACTTTTTATTATGCTTGGGAGTTTCATGCATATGCAAGGCATAATTCCATAGGAATTATATTGTTGGTTATCATTAATGGCTGCTTGTTATGAAGTGCAATATCCCTACCTTTTAAAATTCAGCAGGATTCTAGACAGGCCTTTCCACTGTAAGAATCCTGGCCAATAAATTACTCAACAGGGTGCATAGAGTGGCTGGAGCAGTATAATAGCATCACCCTTGGAAACTGTGAAACAGTATTGGTAACCACAGGAGCAAAGGGGCACTTCTTCACAAGGATGTCTTTCACTGGTGCAGACGGTCAACCAGAGGACAAAACAAAATGTTTCAGGCTAGATATAGATTTCAAATTGGGCAGATATTTGGCAGGCAGGAATCATACATATAAAGCTGACTTTGAAAAAATGTCATGCAAAAAAAGAAACATCCACTGTTACCACAGGAATCTGAATACATTACATAGAACTTTATTAGCTGGGTCTCATTCCAACAGGAAAAACAAACCGGAAAGAATCAAACCTCTGGAAATAGAGGGATGTCACTTCTGTGCTAGCTTTTTCTCACTGACCATTAGTTCTTGCTGACTGCATTTCTGGGAGGATTTCCTAGACGTAGAATATCTTCCTCAGTAGCTGGCAGATCTCATTGCAATTCAACCTGTTTGAGACATTTTGAGTGACTCTATGTATCAAATGTCACTGAAACTCTCCAAACTCTTCTGTAGTTAATTCTATACACTCCATCAACCTGACAGGTCATGGGAAAAAAACATTTAATATTTTTTGTTGGGATCAGTTCTGTGAAGGAAGTGAAAAGTGTAATTTTGCTTTGCACCCTTGTTTTTGGGTGAGCCCCTATGTACACTTGTGAATTTTCTGTAAAAGCAAACCAAGAGACTTTTGCAGGCTCTCTCTTGCACAGACCTATTCTGGAATAGATTTTCTCGCCAGAGGTGCTTGTGTTGTAAATAATCTCTCTTATAACATGTAAGAACATGTTCAACACTACCAAATGAAAACAAAGTATCTCCTGAGGCAAGTGTCCTAGGACAGTTTCTGAAGTCTCCTTACAGAAGGTGCATAAAGCAGAGACACACAAAGACTCACAGCTGGGCGCTTTTGGCTTTCTAGCCTAATGGACCCCTAACTCTTTGCAGCTGGAGTGATAAGACATGAGACTGTCAACAGAGTGAGTCCAGGACATGACCTGAATTAGTGTTTCTGGATCTTAAAGGCTTTCTGCACCAGCCTTGCTGCAAAATGCATCACCTGTATATTATCACTTATGTACAATTTCAAAGATGTCTGACAGTGTCTCAGCTGCCAGTTCAATATCAATCTCTGTAACAGCAGAACCAGTCCTGAATAACCTGCACCTTCATGTGCACCACGGACTCCCATGTAGATGTGTGCCTATGTGATATTTACACCCTTAATATACCTCATTATAGTCAAGGGCAACTTTCATGCAGTTAAAAATAAAATTGCTGCTATCAAATAAGAAGTGCAGTCACTCCTTAAATATTGAGAAGATTATCTCTGGAAAGCGTTTTCAAAAACTCTCTACTCTGTTATTAACACCCTAAGAAAAGATCTCTTGAAAAATGGGATAATTTTCTGAATGCAAAGGACAATATAAAAAGATGCTGTTTATGACCATTTTAGACTAAACCAGGTTCTCCATTATTAAGCAACAGCTCATGTTGCATGCTAAAGACTCTACATGCTTTTATGTCACTTCTACATATTAATTGTCCAATTTTATCAAAGTTGGTAATAATTTACTTATTACGAGCATTGAGGTCTGAATAATATTTTTCTTTCCATTAAGTTTCTTCCCTAGGATTTTTTGACAGTTATCCTCTTATCATTAATGTTATTTCTCATCACAGACTGAACTGAATATTCACATGAAAGATCAAATCACTGTTATTTTGTCTTATCACTATTTTTCCATGTAGATTGTTAACCCATCATTTTTACCACATTTTACAGTAGTTGTTACATTTATAGCATACCTGTTAGTCCAATTCATTATACAAAATAACATTTTGGAGGAGAATTTGAAAAGAAAACCTCTTTATGAAATCACACACATTAATGTGAATCTGTCTCCCATTTCTTTTCCTTTAGTGCTTCCTGATATCCTGAGAGTATTTCCTTACTTTCTAATTCAAATTTTTCTGGTTTTTATTTTTCAGTCATCAAAGGGCTTTGAGAAGCCTTACTGCAGCTGGTGCCAGATTTAGGGATCAGAGAGGAAAGGACTATGATCTTACAAGAGAAGTCGGAAATTCACAAGATGAGAAAAATTATACTCTGTTCTTTATGTTTTGTTTTTTTTATTTGGAGCTCACACCCATTAACAGACAGCCTTATGAAAATAAAAGGATAACTACTGATATTCCTTCTAGAATATAAAGACTTTTCTTTCTTTCTTTCTTTTTTCTTTTTTTTCTCCCTGTATGGGTGGAGAAACTAAGGTATACAGAGTTTATAGGCTTTGGCTGATGACGAATGTTCATAAAGAAGTACTATTACTTTCATGTTTTTTCTCCCAAAGTACCTCATTACCCAAAAAACCCCATGTGACCTTGGTATAAACCCATCAGACCTCGTCCATCTCATGCTGCCACAGCAGAAATCATATGAAACCTGTGGTTTTTACTTGTATCACACTGGCATTTGGAAGTATTAAGATCATTAGAAACAACAAGAGGCCAAGGAATTGTTAAGGATCTAAACAGATGGGAGAGAAAAAGGAGAGAAAAACCTTTCAATGAGAGGGAGCAGTCTCGGTGAGAAATGAAATTAATTCCCAGGAGAACACAAGGAATTTTTGGCAAAGTCAAGATTCAACTTAGATGTTCTCTTTTCAAGTTCACTCTGTTGCTCTTTTCAAAGAAAAGAACAAATAAGCCTAAATCTCTTGGTTTTTCATCCCCAGTATCATATGTGTAAAGCTGATCTAGGATATATTTCAGATAAGTTTGTACACTTCAATTGGCTGGTATAATAAATTGAGTTATGCTCATGGAGAACATGGAGACTTAAATTCAGCTATAAATAAGATGGGGTGGATTTGGGGAAAACAAAAACATGAATGATAAAAATCTAAATAGATTTAAAATTTTTTTTCTGTGCCATGACTAATGTCTGCACATCTTGTGTCCAACACAACAGGACACTGGCTTGTGCATTTCATAAGTAGTGGTAAAGACACTTGAGGTGATGGTGTAGTTTTACAAAACTTAAAGAAAGCACTGGATATCTGTAATTTGGAAGCATGCCAGTAAACTCAGTTTAAATGACTGAAGCCTCACTTTTAAAAATTAAGATTTATCCAGTTATGAGAATTGAATGGCCACTTGTTCTTAGTCTGCTCCTGCCATGAAAATCAATTGGATTTTGCCCTGTCTTATTGAACAAAATAGAAGTGACCCCTGAGACTTCATATTGAAATATGGTAATTACTTATACAAACTGAGTAATTGTATTCATGACTGGCCAGGTGATTCATTTTGAAAATCAGTTTCAAAAATGTTGAAAAACCCAAAAGTCAAGCAATCCTGTGCAGCTCATCCCAAGCACAGAATTCTAGATGCAGATACAAGAGATTTTGTGGATGGATCTTAATCTATTTATGTTTGATTTGGAACAAAATTTATTTAGCTTTGAAGTAGAAAAAACACCTTCCAAGTGATTAAAAGGACCAGTGAAGATTTTAGAAATATAGCAAAAGCTGTAAAAAATGCCATTAAATTATGAGTTTACAGTCCATTTGAAAGAAAACAAAAAACCAAACAAGAAATCAAATTAAGAGTGGTTTGATCTACATGTAAATTTTAGGTTCTGCCTCAGAGAGAAAGGAAAAAACAAACTTAGTGGAAAGAAAAGTTTTTTTTCAGAAACTAATTAATGATAATTAGCAATTCATTACCACCTCCAATATATTATGATGATGATCTTGTCGATCCCTGGCATGAAACATTATTAGAGCACCTCTCCTGTAAAGAGGTTGTTCAGCTTGGAGAAGAGAAGGCTCCAGAGAGACCTTAGAATACCTTCCGGTGCCTAAAGGGGCTATAAGAAAGCTGGAGAGGAAATTTTCACAAGAGTGGTAAGAAAAGGGGGAATGGCTTCAAGCTAAAAAAGGATAGATTTATGTCAAATATTAGGAAGAAATTCTTTATTGTGACTGTGGTGAGGCACTAACACAGGTAGCCCAGAAAAGTTGTGGATACCTCATCTTTGGAAGTGTTCAAGGCCAGATTGGATGGAACTCTCAGCAATCTGGTGTAGCAGGAGGTGTTCCTGCCCATGGCAGGGGAGTTGGAAATGAGATGATCTTTAATGTCTTTTCCAACCCAAACCATTCTGTGATTTTTGATTAAACAACAGACCTAAATTCTTGCCAAAAGAGGAAAACACTTCTTTCTGAGCCATACAAAGGTGCAAAAGAGGTTTTTCAACCTGTAAGGGACCTTCATTCAGAAAGACATAATTCTTAACATGAACAAGCTGTAACTTGTGCATATGTGTTTCATTGGCATGTTCCAGTTAAGCTGTCATTTGTCTCAGCAAAATGCTGTTTGGTTCAAATAACACTAAGGAAACAACTTGGAAGTTTTTTTAAAAGAAGTTGAGATTCTTGTTCAGCACCTGTACACCTTTTCTCATGTCCGTTTCTCAGGAAAGGCCACAGGCTGGCCTGAAAAATAACCAAACAATTCCTCAGAAAGAATTTCAGGGTTGAATTTACAAAGGAAATGCTTGTTGCAAAATCCTAGCTTTGGTCTGAGGTTGTAAAAGCAATTAGGCTGGCAGTTGCCTGATGCCTCTGAGCACTCCAGTTGCTTCCCACTACTTTAAGCAGCAAGCCATAAGGGCAGTGCAGAAGCAGCACTTCTGCAGGTTATTTTGGTTATTTGGTGACCAAAATGAGAGCAGTGCTCAAGGGGGTCATTTCTGACTATGCGTATGGAGCTGCTGAGCTCCAAGCAGTCCTTTCTGTGGAGATTGTGCCAGCCCCAAGTGGGCTACTGCAAGCCTTTGGTGTATTGGCCAACCCTATATTCCTATGATAAGACATATTTTCTGGACTGCTTATTAAAAAAAAAGAGATATAACTGTGTTGTTGTGGAGCAGGACCTCCTCCCCATCTCAGGCGCAAGTATCACTGTCATGAACTGCAGTGCCAGCCACTGCCCAGCATGGCAGCGTCACCAGACAACTCCCTGAAAATATGATTCACCAGCTATACGGCCCAAAGATTTGTCTTTGTTTTTGCCCATGTCTCCCCAAGCCAGATATCAGGACACCCTTAAAATGATAAGGAGGATAACGTCTACCTCTTAGTATCAGTATGAAACTAAAACAACAGGGAGATCTTGTTTCCATAATTATTGTGATTTCCAGAAGCTCAACACTGTCCTGCTGATCTCTTCTGTGCAAGGCAGTGCTGCCTGCCCAATGCAAAGCTTATAAAAATTACTTATTGCCTTTCTAAGGGTCTAAAAAACAAAGTCAAGTTTAGGGCCTCCTGCTCTCCTGAAGCTACACTCTATGCTTCTAGACACAACTGCTTCAAGCTGAGGAGCAACATACTGGAGTGGCTGTAGCTTCAGGGATTGATTTTGGTGGGGTATTTTATTGTTGCTTGACTAAAACCTTTGGTAATACGTGAAGACAACATTTCCTGATAGCTGTCCAGCATTCCCATAAGGTTGTGTTTCACATGTGCTGCTACCTACATAAACAGAATCCAACATTTTTCTTCCCTTCTCTGTAGAAAGTGGAGAGACCTGGAACAGCCCTCCAAAATATAGGCTCTAAATATATTCTATGGGAGCCAGATTTGTTTGTGGGACAAGAGCTGTACCCCCACCCACTGTAGATTTGCAAGCAGTTTACTCTGCTACATTGCTACACTTGCTCTGCTCTGGAACAGCTTCCCAGTTTATTTCCCCATGGGTGTACTAGCAGGGTCCCCCCAGTTCCTTCCCGGTCTCCTGCACCTTCTGGGTGGCAGTTTTATACAGTCTAGGAACTACCTCTGGGTTTGATTTCCCAGAAGTTGAGGAGTATAGCTATTTGAATTGGTTATGTAAAGAAAATAATTGAAAAGAAAGATTTTCTTCTGAATTATTTTCCCACCACCCCCTGGTGAGAACTCAGCTTCTTGCACGCTGCACTTCTGAGCTTTACTCCTGCAGTCACAATATACATGTTCAGCAGTCCCCAAGTGACAGCTTCAGAAAGCGAGTTCCAGGGTCTGGTGTTTGCCTTTGAGGCACAGATAATCTTTGCAACCTTTCCTTGTTTGCCAGCCACAAGTGGAATGCTTGTGAGTCCAGCCTAGATGCGGGGTTTCACTCACTGAGGCTGGCTCTTAGTATTTCATGTTGATGCAGAAGTAGTGTTCTAGGGTTCTGGTAGGTCAGCACAAATATATTAGTGCCTTGTGCATATCCTGCAAACCCTGCAGGTTGTATTAATGATCAGACAGCAATGAAAGACACTACCAGTGTTCTGGTTTGGTGTTTGCTGAGAAGAAAATTAAAAATCCCACAGCATTAGACCAAGAGGAAAGTAAGGAATTATTTTGTACATAGGATTTCTGTGAAGTAAGAAACTCTGTAAACATGATACTGAGGTAATAAAGCAATTGATATTACAATGACTTTATTTTACAGAGCTGTTTGTGCATATTCTATTGCCTCACTGCTCTTATTGCCTCATTCAAGTCACACAGTTAGCTTATGAAACGTGAACTCTGAAAGCCCAAACCTGTTAAAACTGCATCCCATTGCCAAACAAAGCAAAAATCTTTCCACTTTGGAATGAGCAACTTTCTGTGATCTACTGAATCTGTTTTCCGATGAAAATTAATGTCGAATTCAGATCAATGAAACGTGTGTGAAAGTGAAAGAGAGTGAGTGACTGGAAATGAGAAGTGGAAGGAGCTGGGTATCCTTCAGTTTCCACATTATAGTTAATAAAAAATATATATGGAAACCTGTGACTTTACAGTCTACAGTGAGCTTGAATCATACAAACCAAGTGGAATATCCTGTAGATTTTCTACAGATCTGTTCTATGCACACTTTCAAATAACCTTTAACAAAGGGAATGAATCAATGTTGCTATCGTAAAAATCTCAGTGTGCTGTACCAATGTGATGCTAAAGAAAAGTATCATAAAGTACTGAAGTTCAGATTGCATGAACTTCAGTATATAGATCTGGTTGTTCACCTGTATCATTTTTCTGGGATATTTTTTCTGATTGATTTTTAAAGAGAAGCAGGTGTGGGACAGTAGTGATTAATTCACGCTGCAAAAACAAAAAGTTGTGTGGTTTGCTGTTTCTGTGAACTCTCTTCCCCACCCTCTGAGCTCTGCCACAGTTTGGCAGAGATTCAGCTCCTATATGGGATAGCTAACATAGGTCCTATAGTAAAGAGATGATTAAGTAAGGTGAGAAGACAAAAAAGCAGGGGCACTAACTTCCTGCAGAGTTCCATTACTGAACAGCTCCCAGGAACTCCATTAGCCTGGGAAGAAAAGAGCAAAAAAGTAATGACAGGCTGCTAAATGCTCAGTACATGGCCAGTAGGTATTACCTGCAAGGATGTCCAAGTAACTCATTGCTACATTATGTTCTGCCCATGAGGTACATCTTTTCCTGCTAATTCTCAGTTATATTGGGAGAAAAACATTCTGGGAGTAGTTCAGGGAGTGATTAATTTTGTTTCAGATCACGGTGTGCTTCTTCCAGCTTCATCCAGCTGAGATGCATGTTGGCACCCTGCTAGAGAATTGTTAGAGGCTTGAGTAAGCACAAATGTAGATTGTGCTTATCATGTTCTTGTCATGAACTGATGTGGTCCAAGCAAATGTATATCAGAAGTACAGAATGCAGAACTCCCTTAATAGCCTCTGCATAAAAAGAAATGGCTTTTTTCTGTCATTTTTTTCTTGTCCTGGGGCAGAGGGGAGATTGATGTCCCATTAACCTGAGATTATTAAAACATGACCTGCAATCCCAATAGAGTCCTTTATTCATGTATTTTTTATTTAAGCAGCCATTGGTTTCCAGAACCTAGTCTGAGGAAGGGTGAGGAAAGCTGCAGAGGCTATGATGCTCTGAGCAAACCGGTCAGACATTTCTTTTCAAGATCATTTCTTTTCAAGTTCCTACTTGGAGCTTGTGGCTTAGGCTTTCCAAACTGCTTGCTCTGGACCTCACCTTGCAAGTTTCCCAAAGAGTTTGCAAGGTCGATAGCAATGGTTGTTTTGAAACTCATGTCTTTTGCATACCTGTGAGTGGGAAAGGTGGCTGCAACCCCACTCCACAGCTGGTGTTTCTCTCTACAGAACCAGCTACAATGCTGTCAGCATGAGTGCCTATATATATATATATACCTCTCCTTCAGTGGTTAGGGCTTTCCTTTCTGTTGTCCAATCTTTTCTTTTTCCTGAGAACATATTTAATCTTCCCACACCCATGCTGGCAATGCCAGTAACTCTGAAAGGGACATTGCCTTTTGTATCTCAGAAGCTTTCACATTGTACAGATAGAGTCCTGAAACTATTAAAGTTATATATAAGGGAAATTCTAGTAACATTATTAATGCCTGTCATTTTAAAGATAAAAGCATTTCCTCAGTCGCCTTGTGATCTGATGGATTAAGTGGCATATAAAATTAGTACCTTTCAGTCTTTGAAACCAATTTACATCTTACTGACCTGATTCTCCCCGGATCAACACACAGCCCCATGCAGGTGAGAATGTTTTACAGAGATCTGATTGTGCCTCTGTGGGTCTTGGTACCCCTTGCATATATGGAGAGGAAAAAAAAGACTCGAGGATAATGTCTACATTTTCAGTGTGGTATAGAGAAGATGCTAATTGTCACTCTTTAAGCTTAAGTATTCACATAACTTGTATTACAAATGATACGATATCTTGCCAGTGCTTCTCTTTTTCATTCTGGAATGTTTATTGTAAGCATCAAGTATATCTGAATGTCCTTGTCTAATTATGGGTGAGATACCCAGTATCACTAAAAGTATTACCGTGAGGAAGCCATTATTAATATACAATATCATTGAGCAACTACTGTTATGATTTTTTTATTTTACAAGGCCTATTTTCAGTGGCTCTCACACTAAAATTACCATTAAGGGAAAAAAATCTGACATTTTTTCTTCTCAAACCAGAGCAAATAAACTGCTGAATAAAATCCACACCCTCATTTCAGAACAATGAAAAAAAGGAAATATTTGCCTTTTTACCAAGTAAATGCATCTTTCTTCCTCTATTTTTTGTTTTTTCTTTTTTTTTTCCATTACAGACTCTCAAACAGAGTTTGAATGTATAGGTCTAAACTTGGCATCTGCAGTTTTCAATGAAGATCACATGGTCTTGGATGTTTGGAAAAAAATGGTTAAGCAGCTCATTACATGCACAGCGTATATTATTTTTCCATGCTGCTTCATCCAGCTCAATCCTATGGGACACAGAGACTGCCTGAGAAATGGGCAATGCCATTGATTCCCAATGAAACCATTATGAGCAGAGAAATTGTAAGCCCCCAGGGATGTAAACTCAAACTTTAAGTCCCTCCCACATTTATGATGTCTGCACAGCTTTAAACCTCTCTTCCATGTGAAAGCTTGGGCTTCTCTTCAGCTGAAGATACAGAAACCTGCTTAGACTGCCTTTAATAATATAGAATATGGGCTTAACTCAGTGCTACCCAAGCTATTTTCTCTAGCTCTTTCTTCCCTCATGAGCTCTGTCCCTCTTTTTAATTAGCTCAGGCCAAACCCATGATAAGTTGGTTATCCTGCTTCCAGCCTGGGAGTCAGCTCACATCCTCCCCTTACTGTTCTCCTGAGCTGGTTTTCCAGCCCCCTGCACTCTCACTGTGGTGGGAACATGCCCTACGGCTTGGGAATAGCTGCCATAATTAAACTGCTTAAAATTGACGAGCCTGAGAGGTTTGATTTATGGGGAAAATCCATAAACTAAATATAGCTTCTCTAAACGATGAATAAATTTGGATTAATAGTTTTGCAGAAATAAATGGCATGCATGTTCACCAGAACAAAGCAAATTATTAAACAAGGCTGTAGAGTAAGAAGTGAGTAGGTGAAACTAAACTGGGAAACATCCCTGACTGTAGCCCATGATCTTCTTTTTGACATGACCCGGAGCAAGAACTCCTCATCCATTCCTTCGCTTGCACACTGACCCCTTCCTTCCTTTTTCCATATTTTGTCTGCATTTCTTAATGCCTTCAGCACCTTTCCTTCTCACCCCATCATCCCTCCCCCTGCTCTGCACATTGCTTTTGGCCCAGTCAAGGTGAGGATGCTCCATCTGGATGGTACAGGCAGGGGTTGTGGAGCCGCCTGTGCCTGCCTCCTCCATATGATACTGGAGTGTCTGTTCAGGCTCTCTCAGGAGTTGGCAGCTGTCCTGGTGCTGGCTTCTTGATGGTCATTATGGGATGACAAATACACAGTGCTCTGTTGATAGGTTTAAAAAGCTGGAGATTTCTTGAGGCAGGTGTTGTTGTGAGGCCTAATTTTACCAGCATTAAATGCCTTGGGGTTTTTTCATTTTTTTTTTTATTTATGAGCATGAAATTGCATTGTTTTAAAAAAGGAAGTCTATGTTAAAAAGCTGTGTAAAACCATTATATTGTAGCCAACACTCAAGGCTTTCCTAATTAGGTAATATGGAAAAAAGATGACCTTTTACTTTCTGTGCTGCTTTTCTAGGGTCACATGTTTCTAATTATCATTTGTATTTTACTTTTCTAAAGCTGTTGACAAGCTGTTACTCTGTGTGTGTGTGTGCATTCGTGTGTGTGTGTGTGTCTGTCTGTCTGTCTGTCTGTGTTTTGGTTTGTATGAGAGAGAAAAAGAGGGCAAAAAAGAGAAACGGTACACATGCTTTGTAGGGTTCTGTCTGCAAGAGTCCAGCAATATAAAAGGACAGAAACAACACATGCACTACTTTTAAACTGAGAGGGGCTGGATCTATGGGAAAACCTAAAGGAGTTTTCCGGTGTTTGTGTCCTTTTCAGCCAGCTTCACTTCAATTTGTCCAAAGACCCTTCATGAATATTTGTGCTCTCTCAGGCTGAGCGTCATGTAAAACAGAGCATGAGAAAACAGTGAGTGGCTTTTCACCATCCTTAAAAATTCAGGTTGGAAAGTGAATGAAGAGATGACTCTATGACTGGGGTCAATACTGAAAGAAAAAATTTTAAAAAACTCTCCAAAATATATTTATCTGTACTTTGAATACAGAAAATCTGCCATCAGAAGCAGAGAGAGATTATAAACGTTTGCTTCATATCAGATCTTGCACTCAGCACTGTTAATGAGCACAAGTGTAGACCAACCAACCTGCACTTCTTGCAGAACAATACAAAAATATAATGATGGGCCTTGACTCCGAGTGCTTTGGTCCTTTTATGTCTAACAGCACAGAAACACACAGCAGCTGAGTGGTTATGGGCAATATGTGGCAAGGGCAGCATGCAAGGTCCTGAATGCTGAGCCTGAATGGACATGAACTCCAGGCTAGCATTTCTGGGTGCAAATGGCAGTGGGAGAAGAAAAATGCTCTGCTTGGAGACAATATGAGAGCCTGTCCAGAGGAACAGAGCTATGGCCACAACTTTCTGCTTCAGGCATGAGGGTACACTGTGCAAGGGTGGGTATGCTGGCTACTCTATAAGGAGTGTTTGCCCATTTTCTGGGGCTCCAATAGAGTCACAGTAGCTTTGGGATGAGAAAAATAGGGAAAAGGACATTTGGGATATTTTGTGGAAGCAGACAATATGTACAATGAATACTTTAAGCTACAATACTGCAATCTCTTTGCACTGGGACTGTACTTTTGATTTCCTCGATTGGTTCTACTTGAAAATAAAAGGTGCTGCTGCTTTGGACAACAGACCCATACATGACCTTTAGAACTGGGCCACTAGCTTGTCTGAAAGAGAATGTTTTCACTGTATTGATGCCTTGAGGTTGGCTACCTAAAACAGAGGCTAGACAAGAATAAGAGAATAAAAGCAGATATTTATTTGAAGGGGCTTCAAAAGCACACCCTGGGCAGTCAAAAGGCTGCCCAAGATGGACCCTGGGTCACGGGTTCTTCACACTTTTGTAAGTTTGGTCCATTTGTGTATCAGGGTTAATTCTCCAATTATAACCTCAGTTCATGATGTAATTACCCCAAGTTTGCCCCCCCTTTAGAGGCCTTTAGTTTACATATTTTGGGGCCTGGTGTCCTTGAAGTGGAAACCTAGAGAGACTTGTTATGTCTAACCAGCATCAGAGAACAGCAGTTAACAGACCACACAAATCTTCAGAGTTACATACTAGGCAGTACAGGATTTGAAAAATATAAAAGTTAAAACCTAAGGCATTAGTATCTGCTTCAGTTGGCTGTATAGTCCTTAACTAGCAGCTGATCTATTGAGCTTCCCTGTGTAAACTCTAGAAGGTAGTTGTAAATTTACTGGTGCAATGAACTGTTAATAATTTAGAAGACCTTCTGACTTAGTGTAGCCATTCAGCGGGCATTCATGGTTATTTCATTTGTACAGTAACTGGAAAATGAAAACAAGATCCTTGAAATCTGACACAGGGTTGTACTCATTGTTCCAGGAATGAATTTCATGTTATGACTTCTTATAGGAAGAATCTGTTTAAAAAGAAGATGGGAAAGGGAAAGAGCTCTTATCTGTTAGCACCTCTTAATGAAAATAGTGCTATAGTTTCATGTGAAAGGGAGAGACCATATATTATTTTAGGAAAGTTCATGAGGCAATTGACAATGAAAATGCAATTTTATCAATTTTTGTTGAGAATGCATTTCATGGGTTAAATATAGGTCATGCAGCAAGAGCACAGGCAAGTGACTGTTACAGTGAATGGCCCTGATTCGGAAAAGCACTGAACAGGTGCTGTATGTTAAACTTGATTTTTTGGATGTCAGTTTTCAAACAAGCTACCAATATTGCACAGGCTTCCCAACTGCAATCTGAAGTGTTGCTATGACAGTTTTCCAGGATTCTTTAGTCCTTGTCTAGCTGTGGGTGGATTCCAGGAAGATGCACAAACCAGCATTTTTAGAAAATCAAGTTACCTAAAAACTGGTGTTAAAATGGAGCTGGTATTTATTTTTTTATATGCGTGAGTATCTCTGTGTACATACACACAGAGGCACAGACACAAATACGTGTGAATCATTAACTTGCATTTGAATTTGGTGTCTCCTGGTGCAAGACCTACCATCAGCACTGTGTGGGTCTAGGAAGGTATTTCATGCATGGCATGAATGTTTAGCACAGGTGTGCAAATGCTGTGGCACTTACCTTGTGGTCATCATTTACAGACCTTAACCTGCTGCACTCAGGTTAGGAGTTGTGTAACATCTGCAGTCCTTGTGCTTGGCTTGATTTCACTTGATTTCAAAATGAAAAAGAACAGAAAGACCTATTTTCCTGAAGAGGTTTTACTTAATATGGCAGAATGGAAGAACCAAGCTGAAATCTGAAACAAACACACACAAAAAAATTCTTGGTCTGAAAAACACTTCAAAATTGCTTCAAAAGTAAGTTTAGTTACAGATCTCCAGCCGGGAGCAACTAGTTCCCTTTTACTAAGTAAAATACAATCTTTAGACAAATCACACATCATTTGCTTGTTTATCTTTGAGATTAACAGAAAGATTTTGTTGGTGATCAAGCAGTGGGGATCAACCACGGTTTTGGGGATTGCTGTTATGAACAAATTCACACACTGGTGATGTGGTCCACCTGTGCTGTGTGTCAGACTGCACAGCTGTCATGTGCAATCAGTTCAGTACAAATCTCGTGGGGATGTTTTGGAGGCAGCTGAAATTCACCAGGGCCTCCCGCATGCTTAAGGGGAATCACACATTCAAACATTTCACTCAGTGTTCTGGTTACTCACATAAGGTCCCATTCAGACCCAAATTTATTGTCTGCCAAGCAAACTAAGAGCAAGCCATCACTCTGTAAGTATAACAGTGCACCCTAAGTGGACAGATCCCTATGCAACCTGACCAGTCTTGAACCTGGGGTCCCTTCCAACCCAAGTTATTCTCTGATTCTCTGATTATCCAAGTTTGTACTTGCTTGTACCTTCACGCACAAGACAGGTGTGTGTGCCTTGCACAGCTGTGTCTGCCCACGCAGCTTCTGCACCGTCCCCCTCCCCACACAGGGTCAGCAGCAGCTTGTTATCGCTCCTGTCATCTCAAGATATATATGAGAAGAGTTACAACTAAACAAATACTTTTATAATCTGAAATCAGTATGAGCAATGCTTCTGGTCTCTGCTTTAATTCTTGGGTCAGAGCCTTTCTGTCAATATTACTTATATGATGCATTGTCTTGAGAAAATATAGTAAGTAATAAGATGTTCCTGAGTTTATAACTGAGTTTGTTGAAAATCTTCCAAGTCTTCTCTGCTCTGTTTGCTGCAGGGAAGCAGTAACATACCCATAAGAGAGACCATAAGATTAAAAAAAACCACCAGAAAATCTGGAAAGAAATGGTTAAACTGACCTACATACTAGCAATTTTGCTGACCAGATTATTTAAAAGGCTAAAAGGCTGCAGATGTCAAATCCATATATGTATCAGTAAAAATGATCATGATAATCACAGCTTATAAAATAGAGCTGAAATGCTTCATTAGGTACTGACAGCTTCTAAACCATGTTGTCACTTTCGGAAAATGTGTCACAGTGGCATTTACTATTTTTTCCCTAGATATGGAGAGAAAGAAATAGAGAATTGCACTGTGAAGCATGGATGAGCTGAAAGCAAATCAAAAAGGTCTCTTTTTGAGCCAATGGTGAGATCATCATTCCCTTTCAGCAGAGCAGGACAATGTATTAAATAAAACTCCTCTTAACCTGTTGGACACTTGAATCCCTTGGGTTTCTTGTAGTTATTCTATTGAAAAGGAGGCTTAAGAAGTACTGATTTCAACAGCTTTTCAAATGCCTGTATCTCCAAGTAAGGAAAAGTAAAATTTAAAGGTAAAGTGAATTCACTGATACATTCATATTACAATAACTTCCATCAGAAATTGTTTCTTTTTAAAAACTGTTGGTTTGGATTTTAAAATTTTTTTTAAAATTTGTTTTCTGAAGAATTTCCTTCTCCAATATGGTTTACGTGTTAAAGATACAGAATGATCTGTATTTCTTCCGTGTAAAGACCCATTCCATCTTTACAGGGGTAATTCTTAGAAAGAGAGAAATACTTCACTCAGAAAAAAAGGCATATGCTTGTGGGAAAAATATGTTCTTGCATAGTCAAAAGAAATTATATGCACCTAAGAATCCCATTCAAAATATGTTTTAAGTGATAGTT
Source organism: Corvus cornix cornix (assembly GCF_000738735.6). Taxonomy (NCBI): domain Eukaryota; kingdom Metazoa; phylum Chordata; class Aves; order Passeriformes; family Corvidae; genus Corvus; species Corvus cornix. The sequence goes on from NC_046357.1 coordinate 55,300,244, forward strand.
TAATAATGATCAAGCCTACTTCTGCATAGCTTAAAAATGCTGCTTTTCATGGAAACGCCTTAAAATTAGAATCCCAGGCTGAGTCTACAGATATGCAGTATGCAAGAAAATCCACCAAACTGACCTCTGAAGTCCCTCCAACAGGGGATTTTCTCAGCCGGATCAACTTTTCAAGTAAGTGTAAAAGCCTGGTGAAAGTGGTCTACGTAGTCATTTTCCATCTATTACATGTAGCCACCAAAATAATTCACACTCTAATATAGAGAAATCACATGTCTTCTTTGGATTACACCCCTTTTATTGTTGCATAGAGATTCCTCCTTCTTCTTTGTGTACTTTGTGATCACCACAGCGTTACTCTGCCATTGGAAGAAAGCAATGAGTGAGATACAGATGTACCATATTGGTGTTGCAGTGGGGATCCTGCAACACGCATATATCAAACCAGGAGTCCCGTGGAAAGGAAATATATACGGACAGACAGATTCTTGCTAGCTGTTTCAGAGATATGTTTATTTCTCCAGCCGCATGGCCGGAGCTCTGCTGAGGAACTGTTCCAGTCACGGGCCCAAGGGTCCTTCTGCCCGCGCAGGGAACACAAACCAACCAATGGGAACGAGGCTGAGCAGGGGCAGGGAAACCCCGTGTCTGTGCCCTCAGGGCCCCTCTCCCAGGGCTACACGGCAGGGGAGGGACCCCAGCATATTGGGGTGTATATAATACTCCTCATCCAGATAGAGAGGGTGGCAGGGAGGTTTCATCTATGTTTGCACCAGAAATAATTAGATGGGGCCCAATGCTAGCAGTAAGGATGAGAATAAAATTAATTACCTGTGATGTGGTCAGGGGTCATGTAAGAGCCAGATAAGATCACCTTATATTTTAAGCTATTAAATGAAAAAGAGGAGAACATTTACTTATTAAGTTCATTTCCTAATCATTCTTTTAAGTTTTTAATGAGTGACAAACTGACTCTGGATACAAATTTATGATTTCCCAAAATAACAATTTGATTGGTTTGAGTGATGTCTTGCATCAAGTAATCACAGTTAATTTTGCTTCTGAAGCAATTTGACTTTGCCAGTCTATCACATCTTCCATGTGCACAGCTGTATTTCCGTGGCTGTATCCCTGTTCTTTGTCTAGCATAACCCCCAGAGCCCAGAAAGAGTTTCTTCTCCAATCTTTCTTCCTGCCCTCTGCATGGACCAGCTTACAGATGCCTGTCTGCCCATTTGGCTATTTTCTTTTCTTTATCTGAGCTTCCTTGTGCTACTACCAGTGACTTCCAGGCACATCAAAACCTCAGCTCCTTAGCAGGATGGGAAAGTAGAGATAACAAATTGAGAACAGTAAGCAGTGATGACTGTGGGATGACTTTTTTCCTCACCACCTTCTCTATTAAACAGCTAAACAACGATCAGGATGCTGTCCCTAGCCACTTTTGTGATGGCATGGATGATAGAAAAGAGGGAAAGGACAGATGGGCTGCTCCTGGCTGAGTGAGGCTAATCTAACAAAGGGAGTTCATCTACTTTTCTGCACTTCCTTGTGTAACCACATCTTTAGCAAAAAAAGGGATTAACATTCATCTTGTTTTGTACCTGGAAGTACTGAAGTCACAGTTTTCCCCTTTGATGCCAAACCCAAGCCTGCAAACCACCATTACACACCTAAGTAAATATGGTTTGCTTTGTCAGGAAAAACCTTAAGAGGGGGAGGTGTTTAGCATTTCAGATAAGGTACTTGCATCAAATTTTCCTATGAAAACGATTCCCTCTCAATCACACTGAGTCTGACTCTATGTATGCATGTGTGGATGAAGGCCGTGCCAAACAGAGAGGCAGAGATGAAAGAGTGACAGCAGTATTGTTAGCAAGAGGAATGAACCTATTACAAAGGAAAAGTCAAGTCATAAACCACTCTGTAACAATGGAGGAGGGCTGGCTTAGAAATGTGGATGGTGTTGGCTGACTCGCAGCACAAAACCAGGCAACTGCTAACCAGATGCGTTCAGCTGTATGCGTGCTACCCCTGCTCTGTGCACAGCCTGTCGCATACCCCAACTGCATTGCTTGGAGTGGGCCGGGAGAAGCAGAAGGGAAGGCCAGAGCACAGCTGACATTTTTCCATTTTACTGTTTTGTTTTATATCCTCCCACTCCTCATTTGCCTAGTCCTACACCCTGGTGCTGCATACTGATGAGAAAATACTTGGTTCAGACCCAGGCAGTTATTTTTGATTATTAAGGTTGGTGCTGGCTGCCCAACCTACACTTTCCAACTTGCCAGAGTTGTATGGCACTGTTGGTTTTGCATTGTCAGCATTTAGGGGTATGTTTAAAAAAAAAATTCTGAAAACAAAATATACACACACAGCTACATACGTGCATGTGTCTAGGTACAGACAAATGTACATACAGAGCCTTCTATCCTGCACATTGAATGGAGTAAAAGAAACTGCCTTTCGCCAGGTTTCACAGATCTCCTGTCATTTCCAGCTCTTATGAACAACATGTGTAAAAAGAAAGGAAAATACCGAAGGAAGGTATTAGATGATGAATTAGGAGACCATGCAGTTAAGTGTGCAACAGGAGGGCATGGGGATAAATGGTATCATGGGCGGATATCTGCATTCCACCTGGAAAGCGTATCACAGAATTAATCAGGTTGGAAAAGAACTCCGAGATCAAGTCCAACCTATGACCAATCACCACAGTGTCAACCAGACCATTGCCCTAAGTGCCATGCCCATCTTTTCTTAAACACCTCCATGGATGGTGTTTACACTGCCTCTCTCTGTACTCCATTCCAATGACTAGTCACCCTTCCTGTGAAGAATTTCCTCCTGATGTACAACCTAAACCTCCCCATTACTTCTGTGATGTCTTCTGTAAATTAATTTAAAAAAAAAATAGGGAAGTATCTTAGGATGAAATGATCTGAACATGAGCTTTCTCCTAATTGTTTCCACGGGACAAAATTTCAAGAAAACTCCAGTCAATAAATGGGGCACTCAGCTTCCCTGCTAGACAACCTGCTCAACTTCCTTTCCTACAACCAAAAGTAAACCATTTCCCAGGCACAGTTCTGCTCAACATCTTTGCATTCCTTCGGTGAGCTCTGACTGAGACACTCTCCCTACTGCCATCACAGCAGGACGCATGCTCCAGCTGAGATTCAATCTGAGTTTTAGGATAATGCTTGTCACTGCTCTTCCCTGGGGGGGGGAGAAGTGTGAGGACCAGGTACACTATGTTGACAGACCATTTGGCCATGATGCTTTCATCTTTGTTCCTCTCCAGATTTGTGCCATAGGTGTTGGGTGGTTATGGCCAATGAGACAAATAACACAGCAGAGAGAGCTGTGACATCTTGTGACATTTTATAGTTATTCCATTTACCAGTCTTCTGGACCTTGGGATGATATTCAGATAATTTCCTTGAAAAAAACTGGGCCAAAAGCTACCAGATTGTTAGGTCTCTTCTTTTTACCGGAGATGATTGCTGCACTCACCCCGGGCTTGGAGGCAGAGCACACAGCCATATTAGGAAGTTAAAAAAGCTGGATGGTAGTGAGCTGAAGCAAAAATATGTGCTAACCTCTTGCTGTAACTCATGCTGTGATTTGTTTTAGGTAAGCTGTTTCAGGAAAACCTTGTTGAGAGCTCATTGCTATTGCCAACTGCCTTCTACAGTCAAGAAACAACTGTGTGTTACTTCTAAAATTGCAGCCTGCCTTGCAAGCCTGGATGCTGGCAGGAACACTGTCTTTTAGATATCTTGCTTTAGGAAGTCCTGTGGTGGCCAAGATGATCATGCTGGTGTTTTCTGTGCCCCCCAGATAAGAAGCATGCCAGGGATGCCTGTGTTGGCAGCTGAGCATTAAGATTGTTGTGGTTTAGGCGTCTTGCTGGTCTCCTTTCAAAATTTTCTGTGCTACGTACCCAAAGATCCTCTGCACTGGGGTGTGTCAGTCACTTCACATCAAAGTGCATGAAGCAGAAGGCATCTCCATTTGCCCAGGAGCTATAATGTATGACAGCTGTGACAGCAGCTGAGGCTCTGTCCTTCCAGCTGTAGGAAAAGGGCCTGAAAAAAGGTCAGCAGATTTGTATCATGACACTCACCCCTTCATGTAGCAGATGAGGGTTTTTTGGTCAACATTTTGAAGCCAGAATTTGGTTCCTCACTCCGAAGAAAGTTTGCCCTGATCGTCAGTGTACCGAAAGGGGTCATGGGAAGGGGAGCAATTAGCCCCTTGGAAATGACCACAACCATCCAGAAAGGCTGGTTCTGAGCTGTGAACACACGTGTGGAGGGTGGAGCCAGTGAAATGGGTTGGATGTTTAGAGGTCTCCAAAGTACCAGACTCTGGAGAGGATGTCTCTGCCTGCAAAGAAATTCCATACTTTCCCCATTTGTCTCCAACCTGGAATAGTCTCTGACTGCCCAGAGCCATCCTGAAAACACTTGCATGCCTGTAAACACCAGCAAACCAAGTACACTAAATCTATGCATAGCTATTTTTGGTAAGCTAAGGGAAAAATAGCAACCCGCACTGGGAAAACCTGGGAGTCTGCCAAGGCCATGATGTAAAGCTTTCCAAGTGAATGCTATGGCTGAATCAGTAAAAGCACATCTGAGTCAGAATCTGCTGTAAGACCTTGCCTTCTGAAATTCAATCCCTCTTCTCTCACAGAGAGGTAATATTTCACTCTGTTTAACCCTTTATTCTCAGCAGAGGAGTGAACATTACAGCTGCATAATTCAAAAGCTACATTTAATTTAGGAGGAAATGCTTTGTTTATTATTCAACATTTGTCTGCTAACAACGAAGCTGGAATCTACTAACGAAGCCAGAAATTCCCAATGGAGAAATAGAAAACCACTGTTATTTTGCTAGTCTTTTTATTTTTAAATCATATCAGTGTGTTCTTGCACAACAGTCATCTTCAAATAGATGCTAACTCAGAAAAAGCAATAATTTTAAAAAATAGATTTCCATATTTCCCCTTCAAGTTTTCCTTTGTATTCATCCCATTTCATCTAGGCTTGTGGTTGATTATTTTCTTCTGTAGATGTAGAGAGTGATTTTAACAAGGTTACCCCTAAAAAAAAGGGATTCAGCAGCACAGCGCTTTTCTGGAAGAGTAATGATTTCCCTGGCCTTCTCCCTAGTATCTCTACAATAAAGGTGATATCAGGAATCTACCTGATTTTGGAACTTTTGGAAGTTTTAGGGAACAAAACCAATATCTAAAATACAAAATATCTTTTCTTAGTGAAAGTGGTTCACAGATTCCTAGTACCTCTCTGGGAGAAGGTTTATTAATAAAGGGATGGTTAGTAATAACAAACTATCTGAACTACACAGTAGGTCTGTTTAAGGAACATCAAACTCTCTCAGTGGACATCATGATACTGAGAAAAAATGAACAAGAATATAATTGTCTCTGCAAATAAAGAGAGATTTGAGGCTAATGCTAAAAAACCTCTGCTTGTACATTTTATGTGTCTGAACAACTCACCTGACCACATACAACATGCCTAATTCACCAAAGAAATGGCAACAAAACAGATTTTTTTGTATCAATGATCTAGATGGGCTTCTTAATCCTAGTCCTAGGTGCTGATCTCCTAGGAGCTAAATCAATGTATTGAAAAAATGTGAAATGCATATATTAATAGTTGCAGAAAATTAGGAAGCTGATCAAAGACTTTGCAGTCCTGCAGCAGAAAACACATATCTAAGCTGTCCACACCAACTTCTGAGATATTGTTGAAATGCACTTGCCTCAAAACTTTTATGTAGTCTTATGGCTCCTCCTTTGCAGGTCATAACAAAATTGACTGTCTTATAAGTCCAAATGAAGACATGGACATGAGAAGGTATGAAAAAGTTTTTATACCTTTGTTTGTAGAATGGTGTTTTAAGATCAAGCTGACAAAAGACTGCAGGTTCCATTGATGTACCTCTTCAAATTACTGCTGTCATTACAGAACAGCTGTGGTTCTTTTGTCAGCTATATATGTGAGATTTTCTAGGTTAATAGAAAAGTCTTTGGAACTCAAAGTCCTTTCAGGGGTTTCAGGCCAGCTATCTGGGAGAGCTCAGTGCTTTGCATGCTGGTTCTAGTTTGGAAGAAACTAGATAATAACAGTAATCTAAAATATCACAAAACATGAAGGTATTTAATGCATGGATATTTGGTGCTTCCAAAATTGCTGCCTAAAGTGCCTCTATTCCTGTCCCTTCTGCACTTCTGCCTACTATAGAGGTGGATGGGATAGGGATGCAATGCCTTCTCCCCGTCCCTCTCCTCCTGCAATTTTCCACTTAACATTGACTGTCTTGGGGTGTTTAAGTCAGGGAAATTGTATGGGTGTTGGTTTGCCTTAAAGATGGAAAGTGAAATAAAATTGTATTATACTAAGTTACTGCCTCCCATGACAGCTGTTTATTCCCTTCAGTGGTCTTTCTGATGCTTCTCTTGCAGAGGCCACTTTAATCTCTGGGGCATTTTAACCATCTTTTACTTTCCTCAGCTACTGGAGAACTCTCCCATGGCTGCTTACCCTCCTGACATTTTTTTGCTTTTGAGGCTACACTTTTGACCCAAGCAGCTCATTGTTTGTTGCTCCTCCATGAATCTGCCTTATGGCTTTTCACTGGGGGACTGGCACTGACACATATTTCCTTCCATCATCATCCTGTTCAATTAGTGCTCTATGTCAGGTTGCAGTCCCTATTCAGCAGCAGCTGGAGAGTTGAAACATAAGCCTTTTTTTTGCTCAGTAGCCTTACAGAGGCTTCTCCATCAAGATCCGAATCTCTGGTGAAAACTGAATCTCATTCCCTGTTCATTTGCATTGTATGTGCAGCATCTTTCTTTGCATTCATCTATATTTATGATACATCACAGTGTACAGGCAACTCCTTTCAGAGCAATTTTCTTGATGTCATTAGCCTCACTGGTAACTTGCTAAATGAACAGCAAAAGGGTTTAGGAGGATTCAAATAACAATTAGATAATTATGTCTACAAGAATAACGTGACATTTTGTAGCTAGACAAGTGAACAGAAAAGTGATATTAGCAGAAGCATGCTTTAAGTGAATACCCCGAAGTTCAAGAGGTTCTCTAAACCAGCTGAAGTTCCATGAGGCCTCGCAGACCCATCATCTGCCCACAGGATCCCTTAATAGTTTGCTACTCCTTGTTCTCAATGTTTCTTGCTTTTCCAAAAGTTCAACGCTCTCCAGGACATGTCTGCTACTACTTTGTCCTGAAGGTGCTCTCCTTTCCCAGCTAAACCCTCTGGTACCCTCAGCTGCAGTTTTGAGAGGATAGGTTGGAAGAATACTGAGCTCCTTACCAAAGCTAAAAGTGGTATCAAACTTGTGATACTTTTTCCTGGTCTTAAAATCAAGAATCAAATACAGTTAGAAGGGAAAAAGGGATTTTACCTTTGTATTTATTTTAAGGATCCTTAGGTGCACCACATCCAGGTCGAATGTGCCAAAATGCACACAAGGCACACGCACGATAGATCAGGTATAACATTATAGGTCTTACTAATTAGCATATCTATCAAAGATTCCCCAATGAGAGGCTCAACTGAGCCCCCTTCCCCAGGGAACCTTCCCCCTGCCTGGTTCTATCTTAGTTTACAGAATGTGTTCTGGAGAGGACCTTGGGGTCTGGGGCTTTCCGATCCCTAACTATGAAGCTTCTAAAATGTTTAGTCTCCTAGCTGAACAAAAAAGTCCAAGAATGTAGGCAAAAAGCACTAAGAATACAGAAGTTATATAAAGGTATAAAAGGGGTATAAAGGTAACGCAACCGGGGGTTTGTCACCACAAGCCCTGGCTGCCCTCGGGCAGAGGGGACGCAGCGCTGGCCTCCACAGCGTCCTCGCTGGACGGCTCAGTGGAATCGGCGTGGGATGGGTGCGTGCGCTGGCTCCTCCTCAGAGGAAGCACGTCGGGCGGCTGATGGATTAGGCTCGCGTTAGCCCGGAGGCAAAGAAGGCGGGAGGGGCTTCTGGTGTGAGTTCCAACAGGTTTATTTGCAGGAGGGACCAGGGACCAGCGAAGCCCCGAGGAGACGCGGGCTAGCCCCTTTATGGGGGGCTGGAGCAAGGCAGGGAAAGGGAAAACAACCAATGGGGTACAAGCAGAGGGGAGGATACAATTTTTCAGAACAAATAGGGAAAACAGGGAGGCAGGAGTCATAACAGGGAACCAATTAATAACTAAAAAAGGGAGAACTTTCTGGAACAGGGGGAGGTAATTTAGGATTGGGAGCCACCCAGGGGGAGGTAACCTAGACCGCAGTGATCTCTTCTGGTGACTGACATTTGATGGTTTCAGCCTGAGAGCAGGCTGACCCACCCCAACATAAAGGCAAGAAATCATCATGGCTTCAGTTGCCTTGTGCTTGGCAAATGGGATTTATGTGATAGCCATTACCAGCTCGCTTAAAGCAAATTCAGTGGGAAGCAGGACAAGACGTCATAGCCAGGCACTCCTTTCCAGGCTGACTTTAAATGGCATTACAAGGAGGGCAGAGATGCTTGTAATGAAGTGTTAGCAGTCTGCAGTGGAGTTGTACCCACAAAACTGTTTGTGACAAACTCCTATCATAGGTTAGCAAGCATAGTCCCGGAAGGGACGTCCTTGCTAAGGGGTGCTTACAGTTTCCTCTGGGAGCTGATAGAACCTATCAGCTGGCCAGTTTGAATATGGACAATTCTCTAAGCCACTTAAAGTTGTGACCTCCTCTGTGATCCACATTTAAGAATAGGCAAACTCCCCCTCCAAGCTCTCTCTCGTTTCCGGCGCTGGCACAGGTGGCTGCGGGACCTGTGTGGGGGCCAGCGGGCCCGGCCAGGCCCTGCTTGGGCCAGGCCGGGCCGGGCCACGGCCATCCTGGAGCCGATGGACCTGTTCCAGCCGTGGAACCCCCCCCAGTGCCTTGCCGTGGGCAGCCGGAGCGGCTCGGCTCTCCCCCCTCTCCACTGCGATAAGAAAAATTCAACATTCCAGCTGAAAACCTGAGGGAGAAGAAAGAGGAGATGCTTAAAGCTGAAATTCTGTTGTGAAGCTGTGATATATCAGAGTATCCTGTTGTAATTTCATGAAGATATGGGGGGTGGAGTGTTCAACTCGTAAGCAAAAGCACCTGCGCTGAGATAGGCAGATGCTGACACAGCTGTAATTTCATGAGAAGTTTGGACATGGAGAGATGAACCAGATGAGGACTTTTGCTCCAAATGGGAAAGGAGAAAACCTCAGTCCCTAGAGATGCTCCCAGAGATAATCCTAACGATGAAGATGAGGAAGACCCTTTGCTCCCAGGGAAGGAGAACGGCCTCTGTTTTTGTTTCTGAACGGCTCAACCTTAAAATTGTACCCCAAAAACTTTAAGAGTGGACCCTCGAAAGCAGTTGCGGGAAAAGCTGCAAGTCGGGGGAAAGGACTCACACGCAGGCAGAGAGACTCCTCTTCCTAAATGGACTGAACAATATTCGGAAGTGGGCAACTGTCTCGTTGTGATACTGTTTTCATTCATAGCATGAGCAAGAAGAGACTTCTCTTTCTAAATGAACTGAACAAGGTTATTATGGAAGTGGTAAACAGACTGAACATCTTAAGGGTTGTCTTTTCACATTGTCAGTGGGAGAAGGGAGGAAGGTGGGGGGGAGGAGGAGAGTTCTGAAGGTGGTATAATTTTTTTTTTTTTTCCTTCTTTTAGGTCTGTTAATAAACTTCTTTATATTCTTTCAAGTTTGGTGCCTGCTTTGCATTTCTCCTAATTCTTATCTCACAGCAGATAAACAGTAATGAGTATTTTGCACCAAACCACTACAACTCCTTAGCAAAGTCATAGAATCATAGCATGATCTAGGTTGGAACAGAACTCTAAGATCATCAAGTCCAAACATTAACCCAGCACTTTCAAGCCCATCACTGAACCATGTTCTTAAGCACTACATCTGTACAGCTTTTGGAAGACTTTCTGGGGATGGCGCCTCCACCATGGCCCTGGGCAGCCTGTGCCAGGACTTGCTCACTGTTTTGGTGAGGAAATTTTTCCTAATATCCTAACTAAATCTCCCCTGCCTCTACTTGAGATTTTTTCTTCTTTTTCTATCACTTGCAACCTGCTTATGCCTTAGGATTTTAGCTTTTTTATTTTTCATATCCTGTAATACTTTAGTGTATAATTCTATAAACTCTATATAGCCTGTTAGGTACTGTTCTCCCATTTTTCATCAGTCTCTAGGCCTGAAACTCAATGGCACATTACTGTCTCAGGCCCCGAGAAATGTAAACAACAGTGGGTTACAGGGGGAGCAAACTTGGCACAAATGACTTCATTACCTGAAGCTGTAATTGGAGAATTAACCCTGATATGTGAATGGACCAAACAAAAAAGTATGAGAAATTTGTGACCCATTGTCCATTTTGGGTGTAGCCCCAGAGGGCTTTGACTGCCCAAAGTGTACCTGAAGGCCCTTCAATAAATATACCTGCTTTTGTTCTCTTAATTCTTTCTAGTCTCTCTTTTCAGGTAGCCCAAACAAGGCACCACTAGGAGGAGAGACCAACTCCCACCTGGCTACAACCTCCTTTCAGGTAGTTGTAGAGTGAGAGGTTTCCCCTGAGATTCTTTTTCTCCAGGCTGAACATCTCCAGCTCCTTCAGCAGCTCCCCATAGAAACTATGCTCCAGACTCTTCTCCAGTTCCATGTTAGTGCTTGCCCATCTGTGCAACTTAGCCATTGGAGCTACAGATGGCTTTATTCAGAAGGAAAAAAAACAGTTTGTTCCTCAAGTGGGAAGCTACTGCGAACTTTAGTTGTTTTTTAGAAACAGATAGATAAAAGATATGTGAATTCACTGTGAAGAGGTTAAGTCTTCATCACATGAATATCTGACTTCAAATTCTGAGTGTTCATCATATTTTGGTTAAAAATTGCATGAAAAATTTAAGCTTCAGATCATAAAATAGATGGAAGATGTTTTTAAATGGATAAGCCTGTTTCCAAGCTCATGTGGATCCCTCAAGGAGATCTCTTCATCACCAACCTGTTCTTGGAATTTAATTTGCATGAAATAATGGGGGTAATGACAGCCCATGCACTATAATACATATGTATGCAATTGTGCAAGTAACTGGACCTAGATCACCATTAAAACATCCATAATGCATCTTCATGGACAGGGACAAAGGAATGAGGATCCAAGCAGATAGTGAAGCATTCACCTTTGGCACTTCCCGCTAGTGGAGATGGGGGACTGGATTTTTTGTAAAGATCAGTCCAGATAGGAATGATTTCAGAGGCAGAATTTCAGAAACATTTGACAAAGAGCTCTTCAAAATCTTTGGAGAAGTTTGACTTCATATAAATATACGTAAATATTTTAAAATATGGTGTATATGGTTAAAGAAGTTGTCTCCCATTACAACAGTTTGTCTGGTTGGATCAGAATAATAAACATGAGATAGTTCTTTAAAGGCGGTTTCTGGTTGCCCATCTGCTGCAGTATAACCCATGTGACAGAAAAAGTTGCCAAGTCAGATTCTTCCTCATCTAGGGGTAATTTGGAAGAAAACTTTAAACTGTTTGTATGTGCTCAGGAAGGAAAAGGGGATGAAAATAATTCCTCCTGAAATAATATCTCCTCTATTTCTTTTCAGGGAAACACAAGTAGGGATCAGATCCTTCTCCAGCAGGTGGAATGAAACCAATTAAAATGCCTCCTTACTTATAATATGGAGCCATGGTGCTACAGAGAGCTAGAAGTACACCAGAAAAATTAATGTAATCTATAGAGGCTTGTCCTTCTGACTGTTTATCACATCACACTGTGCTACTTACTGAGATCATAGAATAAAATTATTTTTTTTCCTTTTGGAAGCAGTTAAAAATCTAATCAAGAGTTCCTATAGTTTAATCTGTCTGCTGCCAAACTCACCTGGCTATAGAAGTTCCTCTTGCAACAGGTGAGGATGGGTTTGTGACACAACAAGTGTGTCCTAATAACATGCAGAAAACAGTTCCTTTTGAGGTTATAGTATAAATCTCTTGCGGTTATTATGACACTAATTATGACTGACCACATTCTGGAGGATTCTCCAAAACGCAACAAATTAACAATGATTACAAAATATTGCTTTACTTAATTTTTGGGCTGACAAAGGGAAAGAAAATAAGAATAAGGTGTTGGTGGCAGTATTTAGAATAAAATTCAGAGGTTCTTTTTCTCTTTCATTTTCTATAATCATTCAACTTTCATTTATTTTACAATCCTCTGTATAGACATATAAGATTGTGCCAATGTATGTATGACTTCTCCACTCAGTCTGAAATCTCACTCAATTACACCTTGGTTTCTTGGCATAAAGTTCATATCTTCCACTACAGTTTTGTGAAAAAGAGTGTCTCCCATCTTACTGTACTGGTGCCAAAGTCACAAATCAATCAGTATGCAAGGTGCTCTAAGATTATGAAATTGTAACTACTGTAAGATGGAGAGAAAATATCTAGGGCTAAATTTCTTAAATGATTGATTTTAATTTTCCTTGTTCATTTATGACATATTCTTAATTTCTTTGTTCTATGATGCATGCTAAAAAGACATTTATGCTTAAAAAATTAGCCATAAATTCTGATATATTTTAAAAACTCCTGAAGCTGAAGCCTTAAACAACACACCAAACACTATGAACAATAGTCTTGTAAGCTGCCAATGCATCTACTGATACCCAAACCTTACCAAAATATAACAGCATATTTTTAAATTCTGATAAAGAAGTTTCTTCCATCTGAGCAATGTTAGTTAAAGGTTAGACAGCTGTAAGTGTGATAAATGTGTCTTTGTTACAGGCAGTTGCATCAAAGGAATCTCACACAGGACTGAACATCTGCAAGTGCTGTAGCAAATATCATTCATCTGACAGACCAACTAATTTGCTGCAGTTATTCCAGGAAGATTTTACATCCAGATAGCTGAAGTTTCTGTATAAAATGTAATTTACTGCTGAAATGCCCTAGGAGGAAACTTTACAATTCAGTCGTGCCTATTGAGCCTTTGCCAAATACCTTAGGTCCTTAAATAATCGGGCCAAATCTCCATCTGGTGTAAATTAGCACACCTCCACTGGTGTCAGTGGAACGATTACAATTTACACCAGCAGAGAGTATAAGCATCTGTGTTTATTCATGCAAAATAAATGATTTCACAGAATGATTATGAAACAATTAAGCCCGGCATTTACTGGCATCATATAAAGGCATGTCATCCTGTGTACCTGCAAATATAGGCAGTTACATACAGACTGTACTCAAGCTGAATATTGGGTTGAATTCACAGCAGATAACTAAAGCACCAGTGACACAATTCCCTGCTGAAATGAAATTTAATGAGGATGATGGAGAGAAATAATTCTGCAGTCTACCTTTCTCTGCTCTTAATTTAATGCTTGGTGCAAAGTTACAGCAAATTAGTCAATCGATTGTGTATCTTCCCACCTTTTTTCCATTCATAGTGAACATAGAATGAGTTAATTCTTTCCAATAGTGCACTGTAGAAATGCTTTTAGACAATGCAGACAGATGGACTCTCTCTTCCCCAAAGCCTTGTTAAACTAATAATCTATAACATTCATGTTTTAACTTTAAATAGCATTTTATCAACTACTGTCTCCTAGTTTACGCTTCAACTGTAAAGTATAAAATTATATTAAATTTGTGTACAGAACTCCTCCTTTGAAAATCTCAGTGGGCTTTGTCTCTTCATCTGTGTGACTGTGATTCAGCATGGCAGGGGTTAGCTCTTAGATGCCACTGTTCTCCAGGGAACTGGTAGTGATGATTAAGTTGAGAATCCCAGCCCTGATAATTAGCTCAGAGATTCTGTATCTGGATATGTGCTGTGAAAAGGAAAAAAAAAAAAAGAAGAAAAAAAAAAAAAAAAAAAAAAAAAAAAAAAGAGAAAAGGAAAAGAAGTGATTTTTAGAGCAGTTAGCCCTAAGGAGCTGGCTAACCAGCTGTCTCATATTTTACACCTGCCAGCAGCTGGTTGGACAAAATAATTATTTACTATATGGAGTGGGCATGTTTATTGTCTCCTCCTTGATTTACTGGTTTATAGGCTGCTTTTTGAAAAATGAAAAAAGGAGAAAGAGAGAAATGGGGGAGAGGGAGAAAGAAAGGTAAGAAAGATAGGAAGAAATGAAGAAAGAAAGGAAAGACAGAATGAGAAAAGGAAGGAAGGAAGGAATTCGGATTCGGAAGAAGGGAGGGGGGAGGGAGGGAGGAGGAGGAGGAAGGAAGGAAGGAAGGAAGGAAGGGAAGGAAGGAAGGAAGGAAGGAAGGAAGGAAGGAAGGAAGGAAGGAAGGAAGGAAGGAAGGAAGGAAGGAAAGGGAAGGAAGGAAGGAAGGAAGAAGGAAGGAAGGAAGGAGGAAGGAAGGAAGGAAGGAAGGAAGGAAGGAAGGAAGGAAAGGAAGGAAGGAAGGAAGGAAGGAAAGGAAGGAGGAAGGAAGAAGGAAGGAAGGAAGGAAGGAAGGGAAGGAAGGAAGGAAGGAAAGGAAGGAAAGGAAGGAAGGAGGAAGGAAGGAAGGAAGGAAGGAAGGAAGGAGGAAGGAAGGAAGGAAGGAAGGAAGGAAAGGAAGGAGGAAGGAAGGAAGGAAGGAAGGAGGAAGGGAGGAAGGGAGGAAGGAGGAAGGAAGGAAGGGAGGAAGGAAGGAAGGAAAAAAACAGCTTTCAGCTATGTTAATCTGGTCATAATGTGTTCCCCCCAAAATGATGAATAAAGATCCACTGAAAGCTACAGAATTGCTCTGGCGTAGATAACAAAAGAGTCAATACTTTTTGTGCAACATTTTTCTGCTGTGTCTGAATCTGAAAGATAGTTTTGTCAGCGCAGGTCATTTTTCCACCTCTGTTTTTTCATATATCATTACTCTTTTTGAATGGGGTAAGAAACCCAACCTGCTGTACTTACAGCGAACTAGACTTCTATTGGAGCATTTTATATTTATTTATAGACATGGAAAAAGCAACAATAACATCTTGCATGTTATCAAGACAAGAGTTTTCCTACAGGTGAACAGGATTTAGAGAAGGGTTCTTTTCTTTGGGTATGGACCGCAGATTAAGGGTAACATGCATGGCTGACACCCCTTAGGTGTGATAGCCACTCATTTTAAATGATCAGTGAAACATTTTCTGAAACAACAGGTATTGTGTTTCCATGCCAGCACCAGATGTACTCAAGCCTATTATCTCAATCTTGAGATTTTTAAGTTTAGAAGGTATTATGAAAGTCCAGTTAAGAAGTGCTGTTTTCAGAGAGGGCAGCAGAACACTTTTGTCCTGTAATGCATTCCTCCAACCTAAGTACATATTTTCCCATTAAATCTGTTTGTGGATTCATTCAAACTCCCAGAATAAAGTTTTTTGTTGAAAGGTTTATTCTAAATGTGAATTTTACAGCTCAGAAAACAATAGAGATGGGTCAGTTACTCAGATGAGCCTACAGAAGAAAAGTCTGGCTAATACATGGACCTAAACAACTCCTGACTACCAATAGGTGGATATGCAATTATCAAAGTTTTGGTGGCCAAGAAAAAGTATCAGGGAAAAAGTAGTAATCTAACCTTTGGCCCTGCCTAGAAAAAAATTATTTTTTAAATATCTACCGTGAAATAGGATTCTGAAGTGTTCATACAGCATCTTAAAGGTATATATGGCCTCTTTTGCAGGTACTTCAGAGGTCAAAGAGGTCAAACAGCTCTAGTACTTTAAAAACTGTTTGGGAATTTTTTCTGAATATTTTTTACAAATATGCCAATGGTCTAGTAAAAGTGTGTGTTTTCTTTCTCTTCTAGACCTCATTCAAAAACAATAGAAGTGCTGATATAAAAAGACATTTTGACAGCTGATTACAACATAAAAAGTGATAGTGGTTGTTGCAGCATTAGCGTAGGTATTTTTGAGCACGGGACATCTGCTACCATTCTTCAAGAACTAGGTCATTCCGACATAAGTATTGCAAAGTATATAAACAGGAGCTGTTGTTGGTTTTTAAAAACTCCACAAAAACCCACCGACAATTACCCCAAAACCTAAACAATAAGCCATATAGTGCAAATAGACTACAATCTTCTTCAAAGCAAGACATATAATGTAGGTTGGAGGAACTCTGGGGGAAAATTTCAGATGTGCCACACCCCAAAACAAACCATGCCCTGTCCCAAACATCACTGTAGTAGATTAGAGTATATATGGGCCTATTTCCTGCTTTTGTAGCTTTAAAGTCACAAAAGCACATTCACTTAAGCTAGCTGAGGAAAATCTGTTATTTAGCAAGAAACATGAAAAATGGGAATAGTTAAACAAAACTCAAATAGTGGTGAATTATAGAGTCACAGAACAAAATCATGGAGGCTCTTCTCACTGTAAAAATATGGAAGATCTAACAAAATCCTGTTAAAGCCACAAGTGAGAACAATCAGATTTAGTGTTGCACATTCTGAGAACCAAAGAATGGCACTGCCTTGTGATGCCCAGTTTCCTAAGGCTTCTCATTTACCCTGCCTGAATTGTGGAAGCAGAAAAACAATTGGTTCTGATTACGAAAACAACATATATGCAGGACTTATATTCATTTCAGCAAGAATTAGTTTCATACAACTGAGACCATAATTTGGTCCTTGACATTTAAAAGGCCACAAGCCTCTAATTTTTCCTTGCTAAAATCCGTGTTCTTTTAAATACTGTAAAACGTATATCCATAGATTTTAATGAGGAAAGGCACCATATAAATTCTGAGAAATCATTTCAATACACTTAAATTAATTTCTGGAACAAAAGAGAGTTTTTCTGGATCTAGCTTTCACAATAATATGGATAATTAATCTTTCATTCCAAAATTTCTCTGGGGAGAGTGGCAAATGGTTTTCATTTGTTACTAAACATCAATCTTAAATGACTCTAAAGACTGTGCCTTTATTTGTCATGCAACATGTTGTATATTCTTAATCTGTTGAATGGGGACATTGCAAGCCATATCTTAAAAGACATCATGCAAATATCTCCCTTCAAAACAAAGGAATTAATGCATTTTTTCTCAATTCTGATTCATCTTCCTAATTCTAAATTCTTTATAATTTAATCTCCTTAATTTTATATCAGTGCTGTATTAAGAAAAAATTCTAACTCAAAATATTTTCCTTCTAACCCTGTAATCACACAACTCTTTGTCCAGAGGGAAAGTTCTGGAGCCTAATTTGATTTCTTTCTTTTCTTTTCATTTCATGATGTAATTCAGATTTCATTCTGAATCAGATCACATTTGAGGCTGAAGAAAAGAGAACTAATCTACCTTTGCTTATTTGGCTAATATCTGTTAAAATTAAAATTGAGTATCATCCAACATGCAGAAAGGTGTCTGAGAAACTAGAAATAACAAATACTTAAAATTTTAGCTTCTTTTTTAATATGTAGTCAACACAGGTGAAAAAAGAAAACCACAAGTTTTTCTCTCTCTTGGGCGGGGTCTTGCTAGAAAAGTCTGGTTCTTTGTGTTTCAACAGACACATGAAAATTAAAAGGCATGATGAAGACATTCGTGAGGTAGGGAGAATCTGAGTGTTGGAGCAATTTGAGGTGAAAAAATGGGAAAGAGGGGTAGAAAAACAAAAAGTCCTTGAAAACACCAACACCAACCTGCTTTTCTCTGCAGCTTTAGAACTTTTTGATACTTCGAACTCAGCTGCAATCATGAGAAAAAAATTTAAAAAGACAAAGAGGAGAGAAAGAGAAAAAGAGAGAAAGAGAAAGAGAAAGAGAAAGAGAAAGAGAAAGAGAAAGAGGGAGAAAGAGGAAAAGGAAAAGGAAAAGAAAAAGGAAAAGGAAGAAAGAGAAAGAAAAAGGAAAAAGAAAAAGAAAAAGAAAAAGAAAAAGAAAAAGAAAAAGTAAAAGAAAGGAAAAAAAAGGAAAAGGAAAAGAAAAGAAAAGGAAAAGGAAAAGGAAAAGGAAAAGGAAAAGGAAAAGGAAAAGGAAAAGGAAAAGGAAAAGAAAAAGAAAAAGAGAGAAAGAGAAAGAGAAAAGGAAACAGAAAAGGAAAAAGAAAAAAGAAAAAGAAAAAGAGAAAGAGAAAAAAGAAAAAGAAAAAGAAAAAAGAAAAAGAAAAAAGGAAAAGAAAAAGAAAAAGAAGAGAAAGAGGAAAAGGAAAAGGAAAAGGAAAAGGAAGGAAAAGGAAAAGGAAAAGGAAAAAATAAAGAAAAAGAAAAAGAAAAAAAGAAAAGAAAAAGAAAAAGAAAAAAAGAAAACCAGAAAATATATGAAATCTATTCAAAACACAGGTAGAAAATAAAATAAAAAGAATGTTTTGAGATATGTGGAGGTGCCATCAGCAATGTGGGCAGTATTAGAAGGAAACACAACCCCCCCAAAATATAGCAGACATGACCCTTTGGAAAGCCTGTGTCATCTAAACTCAAGGCTAGATGACCTAAACTTTCCTGAGAAACAGCAATTTTCTGTGCCAGACTTTCCTGCAAGGTGCATTCTTCTAAATTAAACATCATGATATCGTAGAAAGGTCTGGTAGAAACCTGACTATAGAAATACATTTCTCCATGTCAGCAAAGGCTGACAGATCAATAACTGATACAGTCTCTGCTGGAAGGAGCCTTGGAGCACTGTTACTGTATCATGAGTGGTTCTCTCTGAGTCACAGACAACAGAGCAGTGATGGAGGTAAAGGAGAACAGAAACAGTAAGCAGAATAAAGTCTATCAGAACATTTCCTGCATAGGACTGAAGCTCATACATAAGTGGAAATGCTTCTGCATGTTACTACAATACCTTCCTTATTTTTCTTGAAGTATTTGTGCCCTGGTTGGCCCCTTTTTCCACCCCCCTCAAGTCTCAGTAACATGGGAGAGATGCTTTCTGACAGACAAAAGATAATCTTACACTTGACTTCCAATATCAGGCATTTTAACTGGCACACTTTATATTGAATAATTCATGGATATTCTAGCTTTACTTCACTTCACAAAGAAAGTGCTTTCTCTTTGCAGTGACTAGATATGAGCAGCTAATTCATTATTTAAAGAGATTAAGTATTAGCAACTGGTATGGGCTCTTCAGAGCTCTTTTTATTCCCTTTGCTCATGTTATCCCCTGCCACTTCCCTGCCTAGTACAGATTTTAGATTGATTTTACTCTATTAAAATCTTTTTTAAACAGATCTCTACCTTAAACCCTCACCATTTCTAGTGTTGCATTGTCCCCCTTTAAAAACGTAAAATAATAGATAAAAACTGCAATATGATGGTGAAATGCTTTAAATCCCTGTGAACTTATGGGAACATGCACAAATACAATGATTTTACTCTTGCTGTTTAAAAAAACAGCAGGTAAAATTTGGGAAATGGCGATATATATTTATGACAGTCTCCAGGTTCTCAGATCTTGGACCAAGGAAAGAAGAATGGATGCTTCATTAAAACAATGAAAATTCCTCATTTTTAAACTTTGAAGAACTGCGGTTGAGTAGATCAACTGCTTGCACCTGGGGATTTCTCTCCTTTGGGATGCAGACCCTTAAATGCTAAAATGAGGTGGGATGATTTAAACACTAAAAGCTCTGCCATTAGACATTATTTTGCAGACAGATTCATTCCTTCGGACCTGAGAGAATTAAGATCATTCTGTTTTAGTAAAGCTCTTATGAGCAAAATTTCTTGTACCTTGATATTAAAAAGACCTTCTTCCTGGGACTTCATCAGACTTCAAAGCAGCTTTTAGTTGCATGCATTACTTTTGATGCATATTTCTGAGCACATAGTGATATATTTTGGTAACAAAAAGTGCAAATTCAAGCAGAGTACAGCTGGGGAAGATCTTTCTCCTGATAGTCCCAGCAAACCTGCCCAGTGTGTGGTCTATGGCATGAGTGTCACCACTTTACCCTGCTGTTGGGTCCAATATTTATGCTAGACTTCCTTGCCCATGGCAGGGTTATTGCTACTGGATGGTCTTTAAGGCCCTTTCCAAGCTAAACCACTCTATGAGTTTATGATTCCGTGATTCTACATATGGCCAACTGCGCATGAACATGTGTCATCAGAAGGAGATCCTCATTTGGTTTCTTCACATGCACTGACAGGCAGCACATGGCTTCAAAGGCTGCCATCCCATGAAGCTCCTATGCAGCTGCAAAACTGGTGCAATTTACAGAAAATAGACTTTTTTACGTCTTTCTTCTGCCAGTGTTTTAAATGTAACAAAGCAGCTTTAGTGGTGGTATAACCTTACTCTGCAGGGGAAGAATACATGTGTATGCCTAAAAAGAAGAATAAACATGTATATACCTAGAAGCTTCAGACCAGCAAAGCATTTAAGCCCGTTATCGCATCAATGTGAGTAGCCCCAGTGAAATACTTAGCTCTTCAGATCTAAAACTGAGAAGTTTTGCAGGTTTGTGTGCATCTCTGCACAAACTCTGCATCTCAACAGCAAAAAGATGTCTTCAGATCACAGAGCTGAGCTAAGCTGAGCTAGTTTGGGAAGGGTTTCTACATCTACTGTTAGGGTCAGAACAGTGTTAATGTAATTAAAAAATGTTAGAAAGTAACTGTACCATCAAAATGTGGGTTTCCTGCAACTTAGTAATTTTGCTGTGAATACCATTAATTCAGGCTTCAGAAAAACAAATAATAAAACAAAGTGAAGCAATTTCCTTTCATTTCAGGCGTGGGTACCTGGGGAGGGGCAGCCTGTGCTGTCTTCCGTGCAGGTGAGGAAGAGTCAATGAGCTCCCAGAACTTGACCAAGTGTTTGGAGCCAGGTTAGGTTTAGATACCCCACTCCTGCACAATGCTGATAGTGTTTTGGGATGCATCCTGATGCTTTCATTTTCATCACTACAAGAGTAACGGGAAACTCAATTAAACCTATCTCATATGGACATGCTGTTTTAGCATGCAATTTCTTTTCCTTATATATGAGTATGCTCTCATTTGTGCTAAGTAACTTGAAGAGAAGGATAAAGAACTCTTTCTCCTTATATGTCTCTTTGCTACTGCCTTTTACCTGGTTTCACAGTTTTACCTGACTTCATACAACCAAATTTTTAACTTGTGCAAAAATATGACTTAGAGAATCTGGTTTATTCAAGCTTTCACTGAATTTTTGGCCAAATAGCTTGCAGCTCCCAGGATTTACAAGGAAAACCAGCAATACCTGAGGTCACAACTAAAATTTAATTCAGACCACTTGTTTTAAGTTCTATTTAAAAAGCTCATAATTTTTTTATTAAAGGAAAAGGTATGTTTTTATTCCACTGTTTGGACTGAATTTAAAGAGTTTTGATATGATTCTCACAACTTAAGCCAAGCTTAATCACAGTTTTCAACTCAAGCCGGTTGCTCACTGAATCAAAGCACTGTTACTGGACAAAGCACAGAGAGCACAGGATTCTTTTACCTTAAACAAAGTCAGAGGTCTGACAAGCAAAAACATTTTCCAGAATAACTTCAAGTACAGGATTGGAATTTTACCTTGGAAATATTTTTGTTACTATCAGTACTACTTACAGCAGGAGAAAGCAGGGTCAAGGAAAGGAGATCATTGCTTTCCTTAACCCTAAGAATTGCCTGCCCCAAAGGTCAATACAGAGGAAGCAGTTAATGGAGAGAAATAATGCTGTAGGGTTTGCAGCCTGTATATGCATGAAGTTGCTGACTGCTTCTTCCCCTGGTGGTTCTGTTGAAGCCAGTGGAACTTCCAGCAGATAAACATATTATATCTGATTCTGACTCTAATTCAGGATGTCATATTTTGAGCTTTTTGGATAAATGCAGATATTTGTCAACCAGATTTTGTGCCTGTTTGTGAAAAAGTCATAGAATCAAAGAGTATCCTGAGTCTGAAGGGGCCCACATAATCCAGCTTCTGACCCTACACAGGGTAGCCCCAAGAATCACCATGCACCATCTTCAAATTGTTAAGAAAATTTCTTTACTGAAAAGCTGGGCAGGCATTGGAACATGCTGCCTAGGGCAGGGGTGGAATCACCTCATTCCTAGAGGTGTTCAAAAAACCTGCAGACCTAGTGCTTAGGGACATGGTTTAGTGGTGAACCTAGCAGTGTTAGCTTCATGGTTGGACTTGAGCATCTTAGAGGACTTTTCCATACTTTATGATTCTATGATTCACAAATAAAATCTCTTTTGTTAATGCTCTCACCTTACTATCTAGGCAAACAAATGAAGTCTCATTTGATTTCAGGGTAACCTTTTCCCAGTGCCTTCAGGGGTTTTCTTTGAGAGCCATTCTTGGCTGAGGGAAACTGGTCTTGAATTCGACTCCCAAGTTTCCACGTTCCTTTCCTGGGGACATGAACGGGGGTGGATGGTACTTTGCACAGAGCATGCCCTTTTTACCTCTTAAGCATAAATTACATCCTGTGAGGTGGTGTGAGATATTTCTCGCAGTGGTCCAAAATCTATGCTAAGTATGTTGAGGATAAGGTGGACAGTAATTCTCAATTTTAGGTAAAGAAAACAAGCAGCTCCTAATAAGAAGCATATAAACGCATCCTTTTCTTTCATTAATCCTTTGCATCAAAGTGAATTTTGACTTGATATCAGGTAATAAAATATATACAGCCTTAAAAATAGATGGCAATATTTTCCCTTCTAAATTGGAAGCCTGTTTTCAGAATACGTTGGATTGTATATTTGTACTGAAAATTAATTTTATATTTGGAAAAATAATTACTATATCATAGACTGGACAGAAGAGTGGGCTCAAAAATTCTGAATAATTCACAACCAGCTCAGTTGTTTTTATTAGAAAATTCAAGACACATAAAAAGGCAAAAGCTTTCTTTAGTGATTTAAGCATATTTTGGCTTAAGATTATTGGTTTCTCTAGCCTGCTGTGTGGGTGGTCTAAAGTTATGTCAAAAGGTATTGCATTTCTCTTGGAATTTATGCACTCTTCTCTCTTTTAAAAGATAATTATCTCTACTAGGCAAAGGTAACATAGCCTAATTTTGTACAGAAATAAAACACAGGGTATTAAAATCTGTGTTTGTGGAGATAAAACATACATTCCACAGTCCTTAGAATCTCTCTGATCCTGTCTCTGTCATCAGCAATTTATCTTCCTAATTTATCTATCCAATATCAGGAATTTCTAAATTACATTAAACAAAGGTGATTGTCTATATGAAATAATGCTTTCCTTTGAAAATATCTCTCTACTCCCTGTTCTGCCCTCTAATCATTGTAGAGAAGAACTAAACTGCTTTTTTTTTATGTATGGAATGCCACATTTCCTTCTGTAGGAAGATTTTTGATTTTTGAGGTGTTTTCCAATAAACCTTCAGAAAGCTGATCTGTGGAAGCCATTGAGGGCTATTCTGAACTCTGAATCTGGTGATTAAGGGGGTTCCCATCACCTTGAGAAAGCAGTGCAGTGATCCAAGCTGAGAATTCCCTGCAGGACTTTTGAGTTAGAATACTCATCTTCTCTTGATCTTCCAGGTAAAATACACTAATAAGGTCCAGGACCCCAAAAAACAATCTCTGTGACGCAACCCATCTGCCAGGCAAACCACAAAGTCATCCATGACACTGTCCAACTCAGTAACTTTTGCAGATTATTTTTCACTCACCAGTAAGAGCATTCCTCATGTTGCAGATCTTCCTGCTTCCCTTCCTTCAATACTCAGCAGTGGGCCCACCAGTGGTCAGTGGCAAACCTCCCTCCACCAGTGTGTGCACCAGCTGGGTTTTGAAAATATCTGAGTGGGCCTCAATCACTGCAGAGGGGCATTTTCAATATTTTTACAATGTTTCAGTTCAAGTCCTTGCTGTTGGGGAGGTAGGATGCTACCTACTATTTTCCTGGTTGAGCTAGATTTCAGGGATTTTTTTTGCTCTTTCAGAAACTAGTGCACAGTCATTAGGCACTTAAAACCCATTATTCCATCTAACATCTGGAACAAAGTGCTGTTAGTGGAAAGGAGGCTTGAGACAGCAACAGCATGCTTCTTTATTCTCAAGTGCAGATAGGTTATGAATGAAGTTTCTTTTTGTTTGAAAATACATTTAGAAAAACAATGAGAAAATATAACCAAAGAAAAAATTTTCTGCCCTTTATAGTATTTTATAGTACAAATTATACTTTATTTTATGTATATATTTATGTATACATGTTAAAAAATATATAAAAGGTAAGATCTAACTGAAACAAAAGTGATGATTACTTAACCACAAACTGGAGCTTGATTAGGTTAGTATTAAAGGTATCCGTAATTGCTAACATACATACATACATGCATAAATAATTTCCTGCTAAAATGTCTGAAATTAAGACTTTTACCGTAAGGCAGCTTGAGAAAATGTGACACATTAAATGAAATACTGTATTAGCAAAAACAGATAAAGAGATAAAAGTCTTAAAACAATAAACCAATTGATCCTTACAAAGAAGACATAGGGAACTCTGAAACAAGTATATGGTAAAGGTAGTGTTAATGGAAGCTTTCTGTACTAAATAATGGTTCTTAAAATTTTATGCATGCTCTACCTAGTACGTTGTGGATTTTTTTTATGATAGGCAAGCAAACATATTTGGCTTTGAGCAATGAGATTAAGGAGAATTACCTAAAAGGTTACTGTTCACTTCAGGCGAATATTTTAATTGACAGATGGAAAAAGGAGATTTCTTCTCTTCAGTGTGTGAGATCGTATTAAAACAGATTATTTTTTTTCAGTCTATAATATAGATGTTGGGGAATGGAGAGTGCTTTTGTGTTAATGAATAAAACAAGCTATGTATATGTCTTGTAGCAGGGCCGTAATGAATCTTTTCATGCCAAATCTTGAGACTCATCAGTAAGGTCAAGGAGAGTGTTGCCCAAAAAGGAAGTAGGGGATAAACCCACTGAAACTGACATTAGTAGAGATCAGAAGTCCATTTCTCTATAGAAACATTTGTGGAAAATATTTTTCTATTCTCAAGCTTTGTCTGCAAATAGAATTTATTTGAAAAGAAGGCCATGATTTCGCTTGTTTAGGTGAAAAGGAATGACAGTGTGAAAACAAATATCTCATTGAGAAAAAAATTGGTTCCTTTTAGCATGAGACTTTTCCACTTTTGGCATTAGAGTGCTTTTTCTCTTAATTTTTTTTTCTTTAGAGCAGAGGTAGGATTCAGGAGCTGGAGAGTGGGAGCAAGTGGGATATAGAGGAGTGAGGCAGGTGAAAGGCTATGGGTGAAGGTGAAATCTTTCTGAAGCCCTTGGATCTGCTTATCCTTAAAACCATAAATATGGCTTGCTAGCTGATTTAATGCTTCATGCTTTTTGGGATGGTGTGAGAGACTGAAATGTTAATTGGTAATGACTCAAACAATTGGCCATTTGCAAAAGCAGATTGTGCTTTTCTGGGGCATCCCCCAAACTGAGAGGGAGGAGAGGTTTTTGTATGTGGTGGCGAAACCTTTGATGCGCGTAAGACAGACAGGGTGAGCACTGTAGGCTCTGGATTTTGAACCAGATAAGGGAGGAGGTTGATAAGAAGCAGATCCTGATGAGGTAGGATAGTGCTTTTTATCATGCCAATGTCCTCCCTTACACAACAGCTCAGCTGTAAAACTTTCCCCCTCTCCTCCCCTCTGGGCCCAGAGAAGGTCACATTCACACAACGGCCTGAGGGTAATTCATCCCTTCTGATGGGGCATAACTGGCTCAACTTCGCTGATGAGAGGCAGCTCTCATCTCTTAGAAAGGGTCATAAACCATCAAAGACTCCTAAAGTGCCCCCAGACTTCGCTCCTGAAGCCTTGCACCAGAGGACTGCACAAGATTCACAATATTACAACAGAATCCGAGTGTTGAAATAGTGTAATTCTCCTTCCTCCCATCCAGGGAAGGTACCTGGGCATTCCACCTAAACCTAAATGCATATTAACCAATTGAACTTCGTGTTTTATGGGCTTTCCCAACCCCCGATGGATCAAGACTCAGATCATCACCTCACAAATGGACACTGAAATTGCAACAATTAAGTCTTGTCAATGAATCCACAGGTGGTGATATATTTCCTCTCCACTATCTACTCTTCTCATATAGTTTCTTTCTTTTTATGTGTTTTCCTAATACATTAAGTGCTATTTTCATACTTTTATATTGCTATATTACTATGGATAATAAAAATAACCAAAATGCTGTTCATTGCAAGCAAATTGTTCTAAAATAAACCTTACATATATGTATATGTAAACATTGGTCATTCAGTGTCATTTCACTCTAATCTGTCCCAAGGGATCTATTAAAAAGAACCTCTGTTACCTCACCTTCAAGGCTGGTTATAACATATGGTTGGGCCAGCCCTGCTGGGTGGGCTGCAGATCCTGCAGCAGTAGCTCCAGAACTCCTTGGTCCAAGGACGAGGGCAGTTTTCCCTGGTAGAGCCCTAAGAGCAGCAGTAAAGATTTGTTTTTGAATGTGGGCACTGATTTCTTGGAAAGGAGATTTAGGAGGAGGAAATTAAAAGACATTAATTTATGCATGAACTCTCACAGCAATTTTGAGTACTTCACAGCTGTCCTGCGCAGGACTGTTCTAAAGGAGATAAAAGACTCTGCACTACTAACATTGGTATTTCAGAACAGCCATGTATTTTTACATATATCATTTAAATTTAAAATTCTCCTCTGCTGTCACTGCAAATATATAGATGTCTGTCTATTCATATATATATACCTATCCATTAGTCTTTATGACATGCATACCTGCAAACAAACATTTTCTAAATAATTTTCCACATTTCAAGTGAGACAATTTGTATTCCTGGAATTCAAAGTAAATATCTGTTTGTTGTCTTTTTTTTTTTTCTTCCTTTCTCCGGTTCAATATCTGTATTAGAAAGTGATAGATACATAAAGAAATAGAACTCCCTCTGAGTCTATATTGTACATGGAAGTATCTAGAAACAGTGTGATCTGAACAAAATTTCCATTTGTTTTTCTTCTTTATGTAGATAAATTAAAGACCAGACAACTCTGCTCTACTGGTGCTTATTTTGACCCATCTAGAATTTATCTTTAAAATTTCCTTTACTCTTTAGTATTTCAGCTACTGCCTTCTCATTTAAATTTCAAATGCCTTTTAGTCCTTCTTTTGAGTGACTGCTTATTCACTTTGTCCACACAACCTTTGTTTCCATGTATGCCAGATGTCTGCTTTTCTAGGATGTCACTTTGCATCTATCTTCCCTAGTGCTCACTCCACAGCTTATTTCATGCATCTCCCTCCCTGTGTGCTTGCACTGTACTTTGATATCTTGCTCAGTGTTTTTGTGAACTTAAATAAACCCATTTTCAGTGTCAGAACTTCTCCTGTGGTGTGACTGTGGTCCAGACCTTGCCTTTAGATGAGTTTGCTTTCAGGTCCCTTTGCTGTCAACAGGAGCTTCATGTGCATCTTTAGGCAGCACTTTTACTCTGAGACTGCATTTGGTGAAAAATCTAGATCTACATACACTTTGCCACTATCCTCATGCAATAATTTATAATATTTGTGACATTTTTAGTTTCTAGAGAAGTATATCAACGCATGCCTACATGTTTTATTTGCAGCCTAATGAAGTTGAATACAAAGTAAAAGCGCTTTTCATGTCCACATCAAGAAACCTTTCTTCGGGTGGAGCACACAGAAAACTGGACATTTTTGCTGCATAAAGACTCACTTGGGCTGGTTCTATTTGAATAAGAGTCAGAGAATACAAGAGATTGGATTTGACCATTAGAGATTTATGTTGTATATCTCTTATGATAATTCCAGAACTCAAACATAATATTGGGGATTTTGGTTCGAAGTGGTATAATTTTGAGACTTGAAATGTAGCTTTCACCACAGGGAAACCCAATCCAACTCAACCAACAAAAACCTCCATGCAAATTAAGAAAGTGAAAGAAGTTATTTCTTGGTCTGAAAGCCTCTTTGGCGTGTAGTAGAAGCAAACAATATGGAAATTCCTTGCTCATAAATCTGAGTTTACCATTGCGGAGCACTATATAAAGGTGACCTCTTCCCTTGGCCAAATGCACAACTGTTTCTTATATCTTTCCCTAGCTTGCTTTCCTCTCACAACCAGCTCTTTTCCAGTCTATTGTGTTTGCTCTTGATCCCTATTGAACTCTTGAACCCATATGACTTCACCCTACCATAACACAACACCCTGGACAGGCCTCCCGAGTTTTGGGCAGCCACTACATAGAACAGCTTTCTCACTCCTGCCATTTGTGCTCAAATGAAAAGTTCTCACTGATACTGCCCTTACACATCTCAATCACCTTCCAGCTATATAAAATTTTCTTTTTCCCTTTGTGAGATACTTTCATGTGATTTAAGATCCTACAGAATAAACAGAGAAATCAGTAATAACATCTCACTGAGACAAAGTTCTCAACATTCTGTGACACAGATTGAATTATTGTCAAGGAAAGGAGACTAGAAGAAAAACATATTCACATTCAGACATGATACAAAAGACCTTTCAAAATTAAATTATTAGATTAGCCATATTTGAATGTTTAAAATTGCTTCTTTGAGGCTCATGTAACTGATGGTACAAAAGATAATGAGGTTTTGGGAGCCAGTACTAAGAAAATTTCACTATTTGGAAGTTTGAGTAACATAAACCAAACAGTGCAGATATTCTGACCCTGCACAAGGTACATAATGAAATGTTCAAGAATATCTTTACAGTTGTGTTTTGTTTTTTGGAGAGGTGCCAGAGAGATTTTTAAATTATATAAGTTGTGCCTCCTCATTTCCTTTCTTTACAATATGCAGTATTTTCCTGTGCTTTTTGATCTTTAAGCAACAAAACCAATATGAAAAATAGCATAGGGGCACAGCTGGATACCAAATAACTATGTTTACTAAAAATATACAAACATTCAAGGCCTGGTTATATATATATTATTGCTCTGGCTGTTTTCTGGTGGCTCTGGATTGATGAGTACAGTGAACAGTTTAGGAGGTTTGCAAGCTGTTTAAGGGGAAGTTACTCACTGCATATACACTGTACTGAAAAAACACAAACGTCTGGGACTGTTATAGTTCAATGGGATTTTCTCTCACGCATGAACCATGTCTTTCTTACATTACTTATATCTGAAATATGCTTACACAAACATGCACACACAAACATGCACACACATACACGTATCATATGCATACCCTCTTGAGGAGCATCAGAGGAACAGATTGTAGGCATGGCTACCTGAACCTTGTCTGATAAAATTAATGATCTTCCCAGAAATCCAGCTTTTCTTATCACCTCTCACTATGAGAAAAATACAATTGTCACCAAGACTACATTAATAAGATCACAATGTTAGGCACTTGAAGATGAGGAAATAGCATAAAAAAGGTGCCCAAGCTTTATTATTTGATTTTAAATTTTTTGATCACATTCTAGTTTTTTCAAAGATGACTGCTTCATTTAATGACTGGAATTGTTACTGATTAATGATTAGTTATTTGATATTTTGTTTTCTTTCTTCCATGTGTCAGCCTTTGCTTTGATTAAGTCTTTGCTCTAAAACCATTATGATTTGTTTCTTAACATTTTGTTGTGTGGATCTCATCGTGGCTTCACGAAAAAGAGGAAAAAAAGCTGTAACTAATAATCCCACATAAATACACGTAAAAAAAGAGATACCCAGGCAGATATGCTGTTTTCTGTTGTTTTAGTTCCTTTGGTTTTACACAGCAGTACAAACAGCTTACACGGAATTCCTTTATGTTTCCTTTCTGGTCTCTTGAGCTGTAAAATAGGCTTTTGATTTTACATAAATTTGAGTACAATTTCCCAGAAACAGTCAAAGTCATACATGTGATTCAAATGCCAACCTTTGTCAAATTACGATTACGTTCCTTAGAAGCTGACAAATTTAAACTATTCAGAGAAAACACTGTGGTGATTTCTTTGTTAGAAAATGAAATATAATGAGGCAATTTTTTTCATTAGCCCGGTCTCGGACATGGCTAACAAAATATTCTGAAATATTCTGAAATATTCCCAAATTCCAGAAGAAGGTTTAGAAGAGTTTCACCCACATGATTAAATTTTTAAAGATTTTAAACAGTGAAACTGACAGCTTCACAATGGAAAATGTCAATAAATTAAAATAGAGCATCACTGCAAAATAGATTGTTTTATAGTTAACCTGCAAAATCAAAAATTAGCCCTTAACAGAATTTAATGTCTTAGAGAACAAAGTGATTTATCATTTGCATCCTTAGACTTTTCCCTGTGCTCATTCCCATGCTCTTACTCTGCTGTCGTAAGTCAAATGGCTGAGAAAAGGCAGGATTGACTCCAATAGTTGAGGCACATCTGCGTTTTATTATATGTTTTATGAGTCTACACTCAGAGATGCACTGCATCAAAAGATTAATGGTTATGGTTTGAAGATTGCATACACTGAATTACTTTGTTCTGTAGTGCTCGTACAGCATCTGTGTCAAGCCTCCTCAGACTTCGGTTGTATCTCTTGAGAGTATTTCATAATGTAAAAATAAAATAGAAAACAAGCACAAAAAGGAATCAATACTCTATATGTTCCTGAGTCATTGTCTATATTGTGCTACATCTTTAATTGCAACAGACTAGGAAAGAGTAATGATTACTGATTGCAAAGTAGTATTCCTCTTGCAGATTTTATTTCCATGGCTTCCTGATTATAAATCCCAGATTAAGTGAGCAATGTATGATAAATTTTCTTGATCAAATTAGCTTATCAGGCTTTGCTTTTGAGTAGGTTTTTAATGGCAGAGTGGCAAATAGTTTACACTTAACATGGAATATCTACGTGTCATACAATAAACAAGTGTTTCAAGTTTAAGCAGATTAAGGGTGGTGCATGAAACCTTTGATTCTAGATAGAAAAATTAAAATGTGAAATTTTTTTACAGTGCAACTATGGAACAAGGTTTTATTTCTTAGGAAAAAATATAGGAGAGATTATTGTACTTACACATATGTGAAAAAATTTATTTCTTCAGGTGAGATTCTTGTCTCATATGAATACATATGGTGGTATCCTTTGGTGGTTTTCAGAGCCACGAAGCCTTTCAAGTACTTCAGTGTGGATGTAAACTGTAGCTCTCAAGAGGCATTTTAGCCCTAAAGAGCTCTATGAATCAGTGAATAAAATACAGTTAATGCATAGATGATAAGTCATTGTGGCTTAAAAGAAGTTAATGTGTAGATACTGAAATCACTGTGAGTATCACTTGTGGTATAAATTAAAGACCCCAAACACCTAGCTTTACTGCATTACTAGGATTTCAGGCCATTTACTGGATTAAGTGATTTCACCTACAAGAACAAGACTTTGTCAGTTTAGTTCAGTGTTTTTTTATTCTGAGGTCTGAAATTCCACTGCCAAATTTGAAATAACAAAATTAAGAAAATTTGCATTTCACGGGTACATTTCAGTGTTAATGACTATGGGAGATGACCTTAGACATTCACCTACCTCCAAAATTACTATTTTCATGCATCTCCATCCTGAATTCTCTTTCCTTCCAGGTATTGAATATACACAGGATACAATTAACGAAGTATTTTGTGACAGATTGTCAGGGGAAAGGCATGTCTGCTGAGGAGCAGTCAGAGTTATTGAATTTACAGACGTAAATGAAATGAAGTCAAGTACTACAATATGTAAGCAGAAAACCATAGATATTTCACATTCTCCACCCAATTTCTTATATTCCCTAACTACTTTTATTTTTAATATTGCCTATTACGAGCCTCATCCTAATAAGCCCTGCCATGTATACTGGTTTCTTAACTTAAGGTGTACCAAACTTTTTTAGAGGATGTTACGCTCATTTGATATCATAGAGAAAACCCTTTATTTTCAAGAAAAGTAATACCTTGTTACACATCTAGTCACCTGGTTTTGTATGGCCATCATTGTTACATTGACCATAATTTGCAAGACAGACACCTCAGAAAGGTCCCATTGAGGCTTGAGGGGGATTTTTGATGTGTGGTGGAAGAAGACATGGGGATGGTCACAAGTGAATGTCCTCTGTGGAACTCAAAATTTCTGCTCCTCACGTGAGTTAGCAGACTAATTTTTCATTTCATTTACTAAGGCGGTGAAATTCTGAGCTCAACAGAAGCATCTTACCTGTGGAACAGATGACATGGCAGCTAGAGCACTGTGCTGTTGTGCCTCCAGGACATTCACACAAAAAAATATCCCATCCAAATCCCTTCCTATTGCTAATGAGAGTGTGTCCTGACTCACTGTGTCCTGCTTGCTGAAAAGTGATGGTCTCCTGTGGGTAATTCACTTCAGAGTTGAACTCAATGATCTTTGTAGATTCCTTCCAACTCAGAATATTGTGATTCTGCAATTCTGTAACTGAATTTCTCATTTCTGCATCTCATGTGTAACCTTTGGGTTGGGAGGCACTGGCTCAATTCCTGGCTCTATCAGAGCTCACCTGAGAGACCTGAGAAGTGGTGCTTTAACATCTGATCTCTAAAATAGTGATAACAGTATTTTCCTCCCTCTGAAAAGTTCAGTGATTATAAAGCCATGAAAGACTTCAGAGGTTTTTTGGTACTGCAGAAGTAGATAAGTTTCAAAACTAGATTAAGAGATGAGGGTTGTTTGGTTTTTTTTTTTTTCATAAGCTCCATAATAGTGAAGCATTCAATCCTAAAACTTCAGAATCTCAGCTTTTCTTTCAGAAAATCAAAATAAAATAGTAACACATTTTTCCTCTAACAAAACTTCAGTTTTCTCCATTTCTCCATTCTCCTTTCTTTTTCTGATGTATACTATAACATGATAGGGAAAGAAGATTCAGAACCTCAATAATTTCAAATAGGAATCTAATCTTTTTACAGGAAGCCTTGATTTATAAAGCTAACTCCCTGAGGTACAGACAGGTTTATCATTCTGCTATAAATGTCTGAATGCATAATGGAATGAAGACACTAATTTCTATAATGTGTTTGGATGATGCATTGCTCATTGGGAACTGCAGTGAAGCCAAAGACGAAATCTCAAATAAATTCTTCTGAAATTTTTGTCTTCTAATGCATTATTAAGGAATTCAGATAAGAGGCAAAAAATGCTGTCCAACCTTTGAAGTTTGAAGAGGGTTCATAAGTTAATATTTGACTGTGATTTAATCTGTAATAAAAAAGTTGCTTTTGCCTTCAGGCATTTCAAGTGCTGACAGAAATTCAGACCCCCAACAATTCACACTGGAGTCAGCTTTTCATGATAAATAGGAATTATTTATGATTATGATACTGTTATGTTTGACTTATAATATACATAGACACTAACCAGGTCTAACAGAAGGACAACAAAGGTTTGGTATGACACTTAATTTAATGCACACTTTGGACACTCTATTTTCCCACTGAAATGATTTGTACAAATAAATCTTGATTATGACTGGATTCACACCCACTATTATCAACCCATCCAGATATCTTCTTTCTTCTATTTTCTTTCTTTTCTTTCAAGTGCTGAATTGTTTCAGCTATTTCAAACAAAAGAAAGTAACTGGCTTTAATTAAAACACAGCTAGGATATAAATTGTATAAGTCTTATAAAAGTGTCTTGGAAAGACTACTGCAATGTATAGACACTATTCATTTGTTTCTAGCTCTTGTGATATTCTCACAAAAATGGACATATTTGATGAATATGAATATAGTTGAAAACTAAACTTCTGCACATCATCTAGTATTTTAACAACATCAGTTTTCCTTAAGAAAAAAATACATAGTACTTATGTTAGATGAGAAGAATTTGAAAATTTGATCTACTGTGTACCATAAAAGATGACAAAGCCAGAAGACAGTGGAGAGAAACCAGGACTCAATTTTTTTTTTTTTAAGAGATCATTATTTTGAGGATATCTCATAATTTATGGGGCCTGATTCATGACTTTGGTATGTCTGGGTTTGTCCATACTGCCTGCATTATACAACTTTAAATGATCTCATCATCCAAGTAGTTAACAACCACAACAAAAATTTAAAATTAATTCTCTTGCTCAAAGAAAAATCAGGTCCTTCAGGTAAATATCATTGCGATGGGGAAAATATTGTCGTTATGTAAGCTAGAGGGACTTGAATACACTTGGCAGCAGTTGCCTATGGTGCAAGGACTACAGCCATGGTGTGGGAGCTGGAGAAGTACAGACAGAGTAGCACTGTCCTGAGAGAAGCACTTCTTCTTTTGACCGTTGCAAAATACACCAGATGCAGATCAGATTTGACACAAGGGTCATCCCTGGCCTTCCTAAATAAGAGTAAAAAAAACCTCACATACTTCATCACACAATGCAATGTCCATATCTGGTTGTCTCTTGGAAAAAACTTTTTAATTAGAAAGGGCCAAAGTAAAGCCTGGTGTAGGCAGGAGTACTTCGACTGCAAGATGTTTCTTTGCTTCCTTCTGTACCTCACCCTTCTGTTCTTCTGTACCTCATCCCTGGTAATCTACTAGGGATTATTGACAACACCGTTGACAATTCTACCCTGAATGTTAAACTGATATAAATCTGAAATAAATTTAATGTCCATTGGTTTATAGGTCTGCATTTGTAAACAGTCTTAGAAATTAATTGTAAATGCAACTATTCCCTCTATTCATTTTACTGTTATTCTGGTTTATTGTAAAAGATTAGCTGGACTCTTAGACGTGATGCATTATCTAACTCTTATGTGCAGTCCTTTAAAATATCATTGCTTGACCACCTGCGTCACACCTGTCATCAACAGAAGATCTTTCTGTAGAAAAACAGACAGGTATGTTGCACTCCAAAAAGAGCAGAGCTCTCATGTGCATTACTGTGCAAGGAGATTTCCGTGCACATTCATGTGCAAATCAATTCTTTATCCATGGCTTGGAAATCTTTTGGTCTTGTTAGAGCCTGGAGGAGGAAGGAGGAAGAAAAAGAAAGAACAAAAAAGAAAAGAGGCAAAAAAGAAAAAAGAAAAAAGAAAAGGAAGAAAAAGACATTATGAAAAATAAAAATGACAGTGATCTTCCTGCTTGAGCTAGCAATGTGGTTATAGAGCATTTAAAAGTTAAGTTAAAACACGGAATTTTGGATATGCATATCCATACTTAGACTAAATGATTCTCTAATATACTAGTCCAGAAGATTTTGTGAAAGCCATTCCTATTTATTGCTGTGATGTCATGGAAAACCTCAGAACCTAGGAAATGATGCATAAATTGGAAAACCGTAAAGAAAAATTAATAGGACTGGGAGAGT
Source organism: Corvus cornix cornix (assembly GCF_000738735.6). Taxonomy (NCBI): domain Eukaryota; kingdom Metazoa; phylum Chordata; class Aves; order Passeriformes; family Corvidae; genus Corvus; species Corvus cornix. Next base: position 55,335,628 of record NC_046357.1, read on the forward strand.
GGGCTGAACAAGTCAGGCCTTCATGGGGCTGAAAAAGCCTTGAGATTGTCACCTGTTTGTCTTGAGCTGAGATAGAAGAGATGGGTAATAGTCTCTCTTCTTACACTCCAGAAACTGTTGGCTTTAACCCATAAGTCCAAGAGATCACCCTAACCACTGGCGAATACGGTTACAAGAAATACATCTTCTTAAAGAAGTTTTCTTCTATAAAGTGCTCATATGTTATTTATTTTAAGATACAGCCATATATATTGTATTATCTCTTCCCTTAAAATTAGACATAGACGTCTAGGTCAATTAGTAGAAAAGCTGTGCATTAAAGTTGGCTTTAAAAAAAAATTCATTTTATATTTTTGTTACTGATTTCTTGTTATTATAGAGCTTCACACATCATCTGCCTTGTGTTACCTGTTTTTGGTGCATGGAAACTGTAGTTACACTGAGCTGGTACAGAAATTATGCTATATTAGGATAGTAAAAATTCATATTTTCAACAGAAACAGAGAAGTCTGAACAAACTCGGAGCTTTCAGCTGGTAGCCCCTCTTCAACTTTCAGGTTTTAATCTCATTGCTGAAAGAAAATTAATGATTAATGGGAAGTAAGTGGTTCTGGACTATAGCTAAGTGCTGATCTTCTGGTTTGCAGACGATGTATACTTGTTAGCTGTTTCAAAAGAAAAAAAATCACCAGTTTCCATATGAAGGTAATGCTCTGTGAGAGTAAGGTTTATTAGTTCTAAATTTATTGTTACATATATTTTGGGCATACATTTTCTCTTAATTGGTCATACTTGTCTTGAATGATGAACTACCTAATCTGAGATAGGAGTGAGGCTCTTCATCTCACCTGTTCCACCATCTTACTCTTTCCTCCTGCTCACAGTGCATAGGTTTTTGCAAGTGGAACAAGGCAAGGAAAAGCAAATCCATCCCTAATGTGTCTACTCTCAAATGGTTGTCAGTGATGTGGCATCAAGAGGTGGCCCTTGTTTGGACCTTTGGCAGTGAAGCAGCATCCTTCAGCACAAAGCCAAAAATTATTTCTGAGTGTGGCCTGAGCTGCAACTCATGCTGCAACTCTTCTTGGATCCCAGTTACAGCACCCATGCTCTGCTGAGCAAACCCTTAAACAGAAAGAAAAAGGAGCAAAACCAAGTCTGTATAGTCTGTTTATACAGACCTAGAGATTCAGATAAAGAAAAACAAACATAACCTTTTCAGCTGTTCCTCACAAGGGAAAAAGAAAATGAAACATTTGATTATAATTGTTTTAATGAGCTTTGATTCAAAATGAAGTCATAATGGTCTGGTTAAAAAATATTCTGTTAATGAGCTTATATTTCTATCAAAGTGTGCAAGATGCAAAATTCTCTGAGGATAAAATTAAGTAGCAAGAAATATTTATTTGCTGATTAATAAAATCCTACTTATTCATTGAAAAAAAATTAGTATTAGTAATAGTAGTAACAGTAGTAGCAATCGTGATGGCAGTGAGATTGGTAGGAGCACAGTAATTAGAATCTAACTGGGTGGTTTATTTTAGGTTGCACCTTGAAGTTAGAGAGCAGATACTAAGAGTACTTACTCCTCCAGGTCTAAAACCTGATCTTAGCCATGCAAAACTCAAACTTAATTATTGGTCACCTTTAAATATTGTAATTGTCTTTCCATCATGTTCTTTTTGATTTTAAACTGATGGTTTTTAGAAAGATGCATAGGATATTTACAGTACCATCAACTGCAAAAAAAAAAAAGAAATAATAGAAAGAAAAGGAGACATGGAATTTGCAAACTAGGGGAAACAGTGTGTACTACCAGTGAACAGCACTAGGCCTGTTTACTGCACAGTTAGAAGAAAGTGCTCCTGTGTACTTTACATTTTATGGCATTAGACAGCCTGGAAAGTAGTTTTCCATGTCACATATTCCAGTCAATAACAAAGCTACCTCCATTAATGTTTTCCTGTTCATGTGCTGCAGCAGCTAATAGGATAATATGTGAGAATGAAGGAATATATTTTATTCTGACTGAGAATATTTTTATTCTGATTCAAATTTAATTCCTTTGAAATCTGAATACATATCTTTCCCTTAGATTTACATGTCAAGATATTTCTGAGCATTGCCTTGTGCAGCACATTACCTCTTAAGAGCAACCACTTATTCTCATGTCAGTTAATTTGATTAATCAAGCTCTGGTTAAACAATGTGACTTGTCTCATGTAAAGAGACAACTACAATCTGTTATGTTTGTAGTTTCTGTTTCAAAAGGAAAACAAAGAACGAACATTAGCAGAATAGATTTCAAGACCAACCCTTAATCACATTAAAAAATAAAATTTAATTACTAGAATGCAAGGAGAAAGCAAAATTATATGCAGGACTCTATGAACATAGTAATGTTACAGAGATATTAGCTGTAAATATGCAAAGATGGTTGGATTACACAGATAGAAGAAACCTAGAAAACCTTATGTAATGGGAAAAAGTATTAAATTGACTTACTTTCATTAGATTCTGAATCCCCATGATTAAAAAGGGGTTACCATGTTACAAACGTGGGTCTGGCCATAAATTTCTTTCCAGAGACATATTTCTTTAATGATATATATGCATAAATTTACAGTGAGAATTACCTACAGCAAGGAAAATTATGCTGGACTGTACAGTGGAGATATGACTGTCTTTGTTCCAGGCTTCTTAAGTCAAGAGAAAACACATTTGCAGGTGAGCTTTTTGACAACCTGCTGGGCTTAACTCTCCCTTAATTACTGTCTTTTGCAGTGTCTGTTCCTGTTTGTTCGTTGGCAGGAGGAACTTTCGGGTTTTTTTGTTTTGTTCTACTTTTTGTGTGTGCATCTGTATCACCTTCAACATTTTCTTCTTCCCTCCACCCCAGAACTTGTTGTCAGGACTATTTCTGCCCCCAGCTTTAACCACCAGTTAAAATAAAGAACAAACTGCTCCTGGAGTGATAATTCTGCTTAGGAATGGATAGACTTTCACAAGCTTAAATCCTGAAAGGTGCACGAAATGGTCTGTTTTAAACTACACGTTGCCATGGTTACATCCTTCTGCAGCTCAGATGAGGATGGGGGCCAATTATCAAGTTTTGTTTGCTTGATTTTAAGTAGTTTGTTACCTGGATACTCAATAAATAAGAAATCTGAAAAAAGATTTGTTTTCTTCTCCCTTAACTGAGGGAAAGAGAAAAGAGTCATACCTACATGTTAAAAAATGCAACAAAATTCAGATTCTTAGTTACACGGTGAAAGTACTTCTGAACTGTTTGCTTTAGGGAGGCTTTGGTGAGAGGCCTACAAATAGATTTTGCATGAGAATCATAATGTGAATTGTGGAAAAAGCAATTGATCACACAATATAAGTGTAAATCATGGGCAGGTGGAGAGACAGGGTTAAATGACACTGGTTTTTATCATTATTTAGACAAAAAATAGAGTGTTCTTCTATGGGGATCACTTGGATACCTAATTAATGGAAGAAAAGATCCTTTCTTCTGGGTTGAGGCACAGTGATCCTTAACTAGTGTCACTCCTTGTGTACAGTACCCTGTTCCTGTGCTTAATCAGAAGCTTTGGTAACGAGCTGAAGATGGAAGAGTGAAGTTGGGAGAAAAAGCAAGGCAAAGGAGGACAAAGTTAAAATACTATCCTGTCAGTATCCTTAATAGTTTATGTGGGCAATGACAGAACAGTATTTTAATTTTTATCTTTTTACTCATTTATTCAATCTCCTGCTTGTTATTGAAGTTTCAGATTAAGCTTAAAGACATGAATGCATTGCCATAATAAGTTTATAAGAGGATATTTAAAGAGCAAAGATTTGAATGACACAAATGAACTCAGTGTAGCAGAGATGAAGAAAGGATTTGCAGAGATGAAGCAGCAGTCAAAAATGACTGCTAGAATCTCCTTAATTAAAAAAAAACAAACAAACCAAAACCCAGCAAAATTCCAGCCTGGAGTGCAATGGACACAGAAGGTGTTTCATATAAATTTAGGCTTAAATTTAAACTATTGCCTCTGTTTTAACTAATCTTTAAAAAGGTTAAGAACAGCTAGTTTAAAGAAGATTATTGAAATGTAAGCTAGCTATTTGGAACATGAAAAAATGAATATGTTAAAAAAGGGACACATATTTTTTAAATGCACCTAAAATTTGAATTGGTTTTCCTTCATCTCTATTTCGTCAGGTATTTCCACAAATGGCATGAAAAATTGTGTTTAGATTGCATGGCCTTCAGATTTGCTATTGTTTTTTCCTAGTGAATAGGACACATCTGTCTTAACAAAGCAAGGATCTGACACTTTAGGGCAAAATCTTTTGATTCTTCCTTTCTCAAATAAAATATGGTCCTGTTTATGAATAACTAGTTTGCAATTTGCTTAAATTATGAAGGAGAATTAAAGAACATAATTTTCCTTTGTAAATTAAATGAAATTGATAACCACCAAGAAGACTATTAGTACAAGGCAAAACTCTGCATATGAGTGAGTGAGTGAAAATGAGATAAAAAACATATGTGAGTGGTAGGATTTTGCAATTGTTATTTTTGTTCTGTAATCCTGATTAGCAATTTATTATAAAAATAAAAAAAGTAAGAAAATATTACTAGTCCTAGCCCTGTAATCTTCCTTTTAGATTGGTAGAAAATTTCAGAAACAGAAAATCTGCTGAAATGTTAATACAAATGATTGCAGTTTCTGACAGTTCATGTTTGGAAGAAGGCTATAGCACAAGAGCCCTGCTAACACATTTGGGGAAGGTGAGAAGAAAAGGAAGGGAAAGGATTCCTGAAGGGAAGACTTAGGTACTCAGGAAAGGGGAGCAACCTCAACAAACTTAAAGACACATCAAGTGTGTGGTCACTTTAGGGAAATTTTCTAGGAGTTGCAGCTCTCCAAGACATAAAATTTTAAAAAGGGTTAAGTCTTTCTCACTTTTAATTTCAACTGTCTTGTGGAGCATAGAGTTTTCTCCTCGCTGGTGCATGTTCCAGCAGAACCCATCTGAGTAAGCCCATTGCAGTAAGAAATGCTTATATTTTCTTTTGGGAAACAGTGACAGAGGGACTCAGAAACAGCTGATGAAGCCGTGAGAAAGCAATGGGACAAGGATGGGAATAGCCTCTGCAAGAGTGATATGAGAGCAGACACACAGGAAGGACAGGAGAACTCTTGAGCAGCGCATGGTGTCTGGATGAGTGAGAGCACCATGAGTCATGACCGTTTCTGGCTGGCTGAGCTGATATGAGTGAGCCTTTCAGCTTTGTAACAGCTCTAGAAAGACAGGCAAGTTACGTTTTCAGGGGACCAGGGAAGATATTAGAGAACAAAATGGTGATGGAACACTAAAAGTGATTGCATATTAGTGGGATGTTTAAATCTTCCATGAGAAGGCAGAATACAACACACATTCTCTCTGAATATGCCCAGAGACACTCACATCTGTATACGTACACATACACAAGTCAATTGAGTGGGTGGCTGAGACTAGGAACCATAAGTACCATTATTTAATAAATTGGTTGTACCTGCTACTTCAGTGTGGACTTTTTCCTAGTAAAAGATTTCATTGTTTTTCTCAGCTTTGCCTGCATGTCATCTACTTTTTGAAGAGAAGGTGTAAGAAGAATATATGTTCAAATGCTACAGCTGTAGCAAGGAGAGACAGAAGTAAGAATCTTTCTTTCAATTATATGGCCATTTTTCATGGTGAATGTTCAATTTCCCTTAGCCAGGGATTCCTATAAAGGGTTAAAGTAAGATTTTACTGTGCAGCTGTGACAATACTGGTGGTTTTCATGCCCTTTCTTTGCAAATAAACACGAAGGTCTTATTAAGGTTTATATAGTTAATAATATGTCTTTTTGCTAGGGATAAAATATCTATACTTTCTTTGTGTTCATGAAATCAGCTGTAAAACTCTTTTGGGGCCAGATTTTTGCTTAGCAAGCTCAGATTCACTTTTAGGATTTGAGTTATCCTGCAGACAATGAAATCACAAAGAGAAAGGAGAGATAAAAAATATAATAAAGAAGTGAGCCAGAGGTATGGTGAAACACTTAATGGCCAGATAACTCCCTTCTGCCAGCCCAGCTTTTACAAAGTGAAAATACCCACCTCACTTTTTCACTTAATAACAAACAAAAAAACAGACAAAATCATGCTGCCTGGTCAGGTGTTTGACTTTGCAAGGAGAGGCATTGTGGACCTGTGTTATTTTTGCAAAGAAGGAAAAGTGAGTGTTTGCAGATTCTCAAACACCAGGAAGTTTGTCCATCCTCCTGCCTAAGTCTGCTGGGTGATGATAAACAGCCACCGCAAGATGAAGGGGAAAGGGAGAGACACCAAAATCCTAACAAGGACTTGTGCCCTGGGGCTGGCCTGGACAGGAATGGCAAGAAACCCATGCTTCAGCCACAGAGGCTGCAGCTGGGAACCAACAGCTGTCTCTGAGCTTTTCAAGGTTATAGAGCAATTGCAGTGCATTCCTGGGGATTGCTGTGCTGGGCTGTGGGAGAGAGCCTCATGCTTAAATATTTTCTGTGGCTTGGCTCTTTCTTAGCCTATAGAATTTAGTCAGATCCTTGGCTTGCTCTGGTTTAGCTTTACCTTTAAGGCTGGCTTGGACAGCACCAGTGGAGAAAACCAGATGTGACTTGTAATGGCATAAGATGTTGAGGAACTCTGCAAATATGTAATTTTATTGAAAAAACAAACAAAACCAATTTTTCATAAAATTAATTTTAGAAAATACTATTTACCTTTAAAAAAAAAAAATTAATTTTCAGTGAAGTAATTGGCTTGTGATGGGCCAAAAGGACCCCTGGGTGATATAATTTGAACTGGTTGAGTTTGTACCATGGCTTAATTTAACCTAGAGTGTATGATAGCTGGATGTGCATGGTAATCATACCGCTCTTAAGGAAAAGAATGTAGCAATCATATACACATATAATTTTTCATTTCTATCATTATCTTCAGTATATTATGCTTGCACATATATCAAGATGTCAGTTGACTGATGATGTTAACAAGAATGTGGTTAGATTTTATGTTTACTAATCATATACAGGTTTAAGCTCTAAAAATTAAACTGGAAGCCTAGACAACCTACCCATTCACTTGGGACTAAGAAACACATCAGCATTCCTTAAACTCTGGTCAGTGACAAACCTCTCAAGGCTTATTGTGAGTTCCATACCTATTTCAGAAAGCAGTTAATCTGCAGTGATTTTGCTTGCCACACTGCTCTTTGGCAAGTCTAATTCTTGCTTCTGATGTAATATTTTTCAGATAAACAGGGTATAACTGAATGAATATGGCATTTCAAAGCTAGCCATTTAAGGCTTACAGAGTGGAGCAAGGCACTGAAAACTAAGGAAGAAAGAAAATATCCCTCTGTTTGCATACAACCCCTTCCTTCTGTAACCCATCACTCCTTTCTTACTGAACTTACGGATGTGTTTTAATCCATCTGCTATCCATGTGCAAAGGTAAACAGAGCAAACCAGTTGCTTGACTGCAAAATTAATAGTGAAAAAGGTTTTCTAATACAAGTACATATCATTATCCATATTAACATAATTACTGGTCTACAATACTAATACTTTTGACACTGAATTAATGTACCTCCTTGAATGACCTAGAAATGGGGCAGAGTGCTTATAAAAAGCTCTTTTAGCTCATGTTTGTGACTTTGTGGTAGGTAGTCATATATTGGGGCCCAGTGTGAAGGAGATGCTTTTATATGTTGCTGAAGAGCAACTGTAAAAGAAGGCTTTTGAATGTCTATATGTAGGGCAAGGCAGATAGATTTCTATTTAGGAGCCAGACTTACCAGTTTTCCAAATTACTGCTCAGGTTGCCTGACATCTACTTCCTCATAACATCAACTCATTCTGCTTTCACTATGTAAAAGCATCCACTGTGTCACATGGGAGGTCTGTCCTGAGCTGTGTTAATCAATCATGTGTTATTAACACAAGCATTTTTTTTTAGAGGGAACTGTCTACATATCACTGTAATAGAGGTCCCTAGGCAGCATTATGGGAAAAATTGAACCACCTCTACATAGACATCAATTGGGGGTGATAAAACACAAAGCAAACGTTCAAAGGTTAAAACAACATTAAAAAAGACCCACTGAGGCTGAATTTCTGGTATTGGTAGATGTCTCTCCCAGAAGCAGAAAAATAGAGCAAATGTGCCCAAGAAGTAGGTCTGGTGACTCTGAGGTCTTCTTAAGATCTAGTATACCCATGACATTTTAATAATGTGATACTCATTCTCAGTTTGTTGTCCTGGTATTGCATCAAGTAGCTTCGTGGTTTCCTGTTACCATCACATCAGTGACAATTGCATCCAGGACTGTAGGCATTTTCTAAGGAAATGAGGGAAACAGGGTAAGTCACTGACTGCCCTTACGTCAAAGACAAATATAACATTCAACAGATGTTGACTTTTATAATACTCCTTTATATTTTCTAACATCCCTCAACCCAGCATTAAAAATATATTTCACTGGAGAGTTAATTCAACTGTTTTAACATACAAAAGATATTTAAGAGACATTTGCGTAACCTCTGGTTAGGGAAACAGACTGAGCAGGGAGCCTTCCTTCGGCATTGTTTCTGAGATATGGATCACTCAGGTATCTTTTCTGACAACTCCACTTCTTACTGCTGTCTTGGTATGACTCCCTCCTTGTTGCTATGATTTCAGGGCATGCATGATGTGGAGGTGAGCCAGTTGGAAGGGCAGATAAACTGAGGGCTATTCCTGGTCTTAGAGTGAATTTCCCTGTTAAACACTTCCCTCTTTGCTATTGCTGTGAACAGCAATAATTTTTCTCTATAACTTTCCAACACCATCCATAAAGCTTAGAGGTGGGAAATGCATTTAACTTTCCATGTCAGTCTGTGCCACAGACTGGATCTTCTGCTTTCCCTGGAATCCAGGAGAAGTACGGTGTTTCAGGCTTCAGAATGATGTAATTGCTTCTGAAACTGCAGAAGGACAGGATTGTTTATACCTGTTTGCACAACCACATTCGGTTCTAAAGACGGAATACACATTAAGAGTTTACTACCATTAAAAAATGGATATCAGACAGACTGATACATAGATACATGCTCTATGGCATTATTTGTATTTTCCTTTCTTGAATAACATGGCAAACAGGAGTGCTGTGTGTCCTGAGGATTTGGTTACAGAAGGTGCACATTGCATAATCCACAGCATTAGGGTTTATAGTGTTGGTGCAAGCCCCCTCCAGCACATGATGAGAAAAAGCTGATGATGATTGGGCAGCAGTTCCAAAATTTGCTGGGGGATTTACCCATCTTTATTTTTTTTTCGTTTAGATGAAGGTTCCTAACTGATTTAGTTATTTCTGAGAACCCTATTCTGTCCTTGTGCACTTCAAACAGTTCTAAATGAAAGTCACTGTTATCAAATGTCCTGTAGCTTCATCTGATCTCAGATGTAACAGCATTTTCTCAATGTCATAGCATGAACTTCAGCCCAGCTGGGTAGTACTCCTTCAAGAAACACAAATGCCTGAATATCAGAATTACCATCAAATAATAAACCCAGTGCCTTTAAGGGTGGTTCATTTGGCATTAAACTCAATTTTCTCAGCTAATAAATTTCTTGTGTTACAAGAATATAACCTTTTTAATCTTAACAACAGTAATTAAACAGACATTTGTTGTTAATGATGATGTCAATGGCAGCAGATACTGAATTTTCACTGTAGATATACAGTTGTATAGTGATTTTTGAAGGGTTTTATTAACTTGATTGGGCAGTGAAGCTAAAAACATATATTTTTTATCCTGCTGCTTCTGAAGGTGTTGAATTTCTCCCTGTTGTGAAGCAACTTCTTTGCTTTCTTTTAGTTCCTATTCTTGCCTTCATCTTCTTTTGTTGGCCAGTATGAGAGCAAAAGGACCAAATTCTGTTTACTTTCACTCTTGGATTGCCTAGCAGGAGTTTTGCCAAAGGGATGTTGCAGTGACTACTTCTGCAGTCCTTTTTCAATGCTTGCTGAAGGTTCCTCTCTGTGTTTCATCCCAGGGAAATATGATGTTACATATTACATTGTCACATGTCCAGCTAAAATTCCTGGCTTTCCAGCTCAGATAAATGAAACTCTTTTTGACTCTTGAATCCAGAGTCAGCCAAGACAGCAGATATAACACCTTCTCTCTGTCTTTTTTTCCTATTGCCTTATATTCTCTTCCTTATCTGCTTGTTGCCATGCAAGGTATGGAGAGGGACAGTAAGTTAAAGTCTGAAGCTCATATCTCATGTGCCAGACCCTTAATAAAGTCTCTGCTTTGGAGCATTGCTTTAAACTGAGGACAATGCCAGTTTGTTCTTTCCTTGGAGTCAATGCAGACCCTCTCTGGGAGTTTTGATACACATTTTCCATCAAAGAGGTGCTCAACTTTGCTCAGTAGCATGAAACGGTTCATAACTGCGGAGAAGATGCCTTCATTCTACTTCCTTTCTCATACATTTTTAGCATTATGGCTTCAGATAATCCTGCTTCAGACTTCCTGCTCCATGCTTTACATGGCTTTCTCTTGATTTTTAGTGATCACCAGTAGTTAACTGAAATCACATCTCATGTGTTTTCTTACCGTCTTTTACCAGTTCTAGGACAAATGTTAAGTGTGGGTTTATTACAATGTGGGATTCTAAGCCCTTCCTGATGAAAAGACAGAATAATAACTTACCCATGAAATGAAGGACTCTTCTGACCAGGCTTATAGAGGGCTTTTATAGTAGCTTGGGACCCTGTATCACTTGTTGTGTCTTCAACATCTTAATTTCTCCTGAGAAAAATGTTTGACAAAAACAATTAAAGATCCCTTGAACTCAAGAGACCAGATATTTTCTGCTTTTGGATTTTGTCTGTCAGTGGATGATATCCAAGCTCTCATGTTTCTGTGAATTCCAGTTTACACCTTTTAAAAGCACTCCTTCTGGCTTGGTTTGCTGTCCTCCAGGGCTTGGTCTCAGCTTGGAGCCTGTTTCAAATCACAAGCTTAACCTACCTTTGCTGCCTCTTCCAAGTATCACTTTACACTAAAAAGATAGGAAAAAAATTCAACCAAAAAAAAAAGCCCTGGCATCAGCTGCTAATTTCCCTTCCTCTGTCAAGATTATGCCAGTAGCTCTGAGTAATTTGGTCTTATTTTCTCAAGGGAGTAGTACTGAAATAATCCAGTGTTTATTTTTATACAAATTCTCACAGTGCTGCAATGTTTTGGAGGCTTCCTGGGATGTTTCTAGTTTTTTCACAGGCTAAAAGGCCATTCTCAGAGGTAGGTCCTTCATGTAAACCTAAAAACGGCACTTTCCCACAATACAGCTTATCGGGAAGTTTAAAGTTCAATAGCCCTCTCTTGCTCTTTATCCCTGTCGCACACACATGAAAGTAAAAAAAAAAAAAATAAAGGGGCTTTTCCAGCTCTGCTGAGAGTTGCCTTTCAATCATTTCATTTTGGTGTGCTGCTTGATCGTGATAATGCAATGGGATCAGTGATGATCTGAGGGCAGAAGCAAGGCAAATTAGTCAGAGAAAAGAGCAGCTTTTATTCGATAAGTTTTGTCTCATCCGTGTAGTAGCTGGTGAGGGAAAAGGAGATGCTCTCAGCTTTCCTCATGCTTTGGATTTATGGAAATACTCCTCTGTAGGCATAAGCATGAGATTACTTTCCATACCAAGGCATTAAAACTAGAATGATTTGATTCTGCTATATCTAAAATGCATGCTGCATAAGTTTTGTACTCTGAGGATGTGATTTCCAAAAATGATTTGGTTTTTATTCCGATTGCTTTCTTTTACTCTCATTGTTATTGCCAATAAAACTGTTGAATTTGGGGAAGACCAATTTAGAGGTGGGGATATTTAGGCAAAGACTTGGTCTTCCTGTCCTTCACTTCTCATGTTAAAGAATGAGTCTACTTTTGTGGCATAAGTGCTGGTTTCAGGATCACAGAAAGAGAAGTCAGTTTCCTTCACCAGTGCTCTCTGTGAAGCCTCATTGCACTGCAGATACACAGGAAAGAGATGGCTCCTTGCTTTCTCAAAGTTTCAACCCTGTTTTTGTTTGATTACCTATTTCCACCCCAGGGACCCTTGCTATTAAGATTGTTGTTAAACAAAATTTTCTTCCTGGCATTGTGTTCTAACAATTGACACCTCTGTAAACTGATTAATGCAGTGTTTTTTGTCTTAACAGCAAAACCTTGTATCACATTTTAAAGAACAGCTAAGGAGAACTTTTCCTGTGCCTGAAGAAACAGATCTGTCCAGTGAAGCTAAGGAAGCTGGAACATGAATTATCTAAAATAGAAAAGGTTTGAGTGTGCAATCCGTTCAGACATCTAATGGCCTGCAGACCCCCTAAGTCTGGAAACAAATTATCTTATTACAAATATTTCTTGTAAAACAGAAGTGGCAGAATGAAAGCCGGAATCCATTTTTTTTCTCCAGTAGATTACAGCACCCTACGAATAATTTGGAAGAGGGGAGAGAGACCACACACTGAAGAGGCTGTGTGCAATGGACATCATAGAAAGGAGATGTGAAAACAAAGAATTTTAAACCTCTGACAGCAACTATCCAGCACCTAAATGAACCACTGCTGGCACAAGGGTGGTGATGTAATAGCCGAAACTGGGAAGATCTAATCTTGGAAGAGGTGAAGCAACCCACAAGAATGGGTTTTGCCACCTTGAGTAGTAATTCACTACGAAACAGTGAGTAAAACCAGCATAGCTCAAAGTGAAAACTGGTAAACCCTGAATTTGTCCCAGTTACATACCTTCTTCAAGGTGGAGCCAGATAAGGGAAAACTGCAGGGTAACTGGCTACAATAGGAACAGGAGGGAAAAGTCCTAAAGAGCTTCAGGACAAGGGTGAGACAATAAACACAAGGGGAAGGTAGCAAGAAATACTAAATAGACATTTGACAAAGGTGGCAACCATACCTAGATGAACTTGAAAATAGCTGCCATTTTGGTACGCTAAATAGCCAAGAAAATGGAGAAATAGCTTCAGATACTAGGAGAAAACTAAATTCAGGACACAAACTTTCATAGTTACCAATTCTGCTTTCTAATATTCTAAGTACAAAGCATCAAACTAAGCAACTGAAGAGAGGTAAGCAGTAGATTATGTCTTTCAGTTAGAGTAGGTAGCATGCCTAATCTCTTCTAAATTCAGAGGATTTTTAATGTTTATGAATAGGATTTATCTTTCTGAATTGTACCTGTCTTGAAGTTCTTTATGTGTCTAGTTTCAGGTAGTCATGCAGGTCTTTCCACAGACAGGAAATGACAAAGGCATCTCCACAGCTCTTTCTTTCCCAGACCCGTCTTGTCTATGGAGAATGCCACCAGGACTGCTGTACTCTTTTTTGATCAATTGAAATGGTTTTGCAATGGTAACTAAGCCAAAGAAATATACTCTGCTGTCAGGCACTCAGAGGAAAAATTAAAGATAGTATTAAAAAAATCAAGTGAAAAACAAATTTTCAAAATGTCTTCCTAAATATGTCCACAGTTCAGCTTAAAAAAAAAAAATTTCTATTTTTTGTCAATAATTTCAAAATATTTTTTTCCTGAAATTTCCCAAGTCTTGGCAAACTCCAGAGGTAACACTTTGACTATCTGTGTTTCCAGGTCTGGCTAGTCCATGGCCTGGGATTTGAGGGAGCTTGGTCTCTTTAGCACTATGTCAGGTGAACAGGCAGAAAATCACATCGGATAATTTTAGAAGCCTTGCTGAGTAAGAGATTTTAAAAAATGGCACCACTCCAGTTTTCTTGGCTCCAAAAAGGATTTCATTAATATCAACTGTTCCCATGGATCAGCTACATATTGACAGTCAACATTTTCTAGAGGGAAAAAGAAAAACAAAGATATTCAATTGGAACAGTTGGCAATTTCTAGTTGTGGTAATTTCTAGTAACAAACATGGGATGATAAACTGGAGAAAAGCTTAGCAGTGGATATCCATCACAGCACTAGGCTGAGCACGATGGTCTACCACATCAGGTGGAGTTTGCTCCACTCCTGTGTTGGTGTTTATCTGTTTTCTCTGCCTAAACCCTTTCAGGAAATGGTAAGGAAATAATCTTTTGCTTCTTGATGGCCTTTGTTTCCATGTCTTCTATGTAGACTTAAAAAAATGATGTAAACTTGTAGGTTAAAGGGAGAGGCTTCTTCATCTTCCTCTCCATCCCTTTCTTAGTACTGTTTTGTGCACTGAAGTGCCAAGCCATGTATTTTTTGTTGTTCTTGTTGTAATGTACAAATGCCTGACTATGTTGCTCCATACACTTAGTGTCCTAGTGCTTTACTTGGTGAAAACAGAACCTCTCATCAGGATAACATGAATTTCTAAAAGATATTTTTTGGGAAATAGGAGTAAGATATTCTGTGCATTTTCGGTCTCTGACAAAGAGGAGGTAAGGTAGATATTGTTCCTTAGAAAGCTGAACAAGAAGCCATTTCCAGCTGTTCTCTCAGGTGAGGCTCTTGATCAGTAATCCCGGTAGAGGTAATTATGAATACATTCAAAGGCAATTATAGCAGAAACCCATTTTATGTGTATGTATTTATGATAGTATAAGTAACTTTAGATAGGTTACCAGAGAAATAAACATCTAAACTTGATTTCAAGCTGCTATTACTGCAAAAGGAAAAAAACCTGCCATAATATAGAGACCCCTGTCATCTACAGGTGTTCTCATCTCTTGAAAATTTTTATTTTCTGTAGCTGAGAAAGTAGCCCTTCTTTGGAAACAAAACCAAAGGTTGGTGAATTTGCATCTAAACTCATCCATCGCTTTCTGCTGTCAGCTCTGTCAGGGATGATATTCCCTTCGTTAACATATTTGGGAGAAAGAAAAAGGAAATTTTCCTTGGAAAGTCTGGATGCAAAATGGTATATCAAGAACACTGGTTTAGAAATTATCCTTGACCTGAAATCTACCTCCTTTTCTCTCAAGGTCTCAAAGTCAAATTCTAAGTGTCTACATAGAAAGGATTTGCCTTCCCACCCCCCTCCCACACCCCCGCCATGACTTAAAAGACAATCAGATTTGCAATTATTCATATTATGGTATCATATTTGATACTTCCCAACAGTATCTCTTTTATAAGAGAAGGAGGTAATCCCAACAGTTCAGCTGCTGCAATTGAAAAGGATAGACAAAAGTGTGGGTGAGGGGTCTATTGCAGTATTGCATATTACTTTATTGTATTTCAGATAAGGAGTTGAGGCATAAAGAGATGAAATAACTTGATTTAAACCACACAGGAAATCTGTGATAGACATGAGAATCAAACACAGATCTCCCAAACCTCAGTCTGGTTCTCCAGTCATTAAGCTATTTTTCCTCTCTCCTTTGTCTCCTAATTGGATCCATATGCACCTTTCATTGACTTCGGCTAAGTATTACGCCAGTAGGTAAAAACCCCTCATACTTTCTTCTTCAGTGATGATACTCAACTTTAATAACTAGAGCATCCTTCCACTCCTTTTTTTCCGTGATGCCTGACAACAATGGCTCAATAATTACTGAACTAATGTTATAAATTCCAACAGATATCACATTACCAGAAAATGCTATTTTGCTGTACATCAGTTAGAAATGTGTATAATTGAAACACTAAAATGAAGGCTGTATGAATATGTGTGATTCATGATGAATTCTGCATGCCCTACACTAACTCTTCTCTTAACTATGTTGTCAAATAGAAAACATATGATTATTGCAACAGCATATTTTGCAGAAGTTCTTTTCTACCCTCATATAAAGCTTGAATTAGTAGAAACATCACAAGGATTGCATGTGTGTATTGTGCACCCTTGTCTTATTAAGCAAAGATTTTGCTGTGCTGAATGATTGTTTTTAACCTGTTCTGTAGGATTTTCGATGAAAATTGAACATGAGATTGAACTCACTCATTACTTTTCTGTCCCTTCCTACATGCAAATAGTAATTCACTTTCTACCAGAAATTCATATTACAGACCTACTAGAACATTTAGCTGGGTGAATCAAGACTGTGGTGATAGAGACACAGAAACAGCACTGCTTCACTGCCTTTTTTGGTCAAGTTTGATTTCCAGCCTGGATCTAGACTGGTGCTCACAACCCAGTCCACCTATGACCTCAGGACTTCTACACTCAGGATATCTCAGGCGTTTGGGCACTAGTCTTAAAACAACTAGATGTCCTCAAACCAGAGGTTCAGGCAGTGCTGTGTTTGGCTGCAGTCTTCATTCTTGTGTGACAGATAAAATGAGCAGTGTCCTTTTCACTTTACTGCCTTCTCAAGGTGGGATCAGAGACACCAAAATGAAAACCCATCTGCTCTGCATGTGCAGTAAAAATAACACAGCCCTTTCCCTAATTGGTTCCCACACTGCATTTCAGTGGTCCTCGTTTGTAGGCAGCTTGTAAAGCACCTTGCTGTGCTCATCCCCTTGCTAGTCATAAAAGATAGTGCTTTAAAAGCATACTCTTTGGCTTTTTGTGCAAGAACCTGGGTCATTTAGAATATTTACATTTTCCATCATAAAAGAACAACAACCTCCAGTGGGCCACTATCCAAGCAGAAAATGAACAGAAGGGTTTGGGAAGAGAGCTCAACATCCTAAGTCAAGCCAGGAAGCCCTGGATGCAGATGTGATGAGCTTTCAACCAGCTGTTGTGGTCAGCCCTGCCTTTGCCACTGTCTACTCCATGGACCACCAATTGTGTCTTGGTCATTCATCCTCTGGTTGTGGCTATTTTGCTTGTAATGTCTTATATGAAGATAGCACCCAGATGACAGAAAAATACCAGTTTCCTTCATCAAGACTGGGGTAGCAGGCATAACACAGAAAGGGACTTCTTTCCTCTTGCAACATCAAAGCCACAAGAGTTCTATATGCTTTCAGTTGTCTTTTTGGATTTTTTTTTTAATACTTTACATCGGATTATAACTGTTTTTACTTGAGTGCCAAAAGACAGTACCTAAAATAGTGTTGAAGAGGAAGACACAGGGGTTTGTGGGCACTGGCAGCTGCCAAATGGAGCAGCTGTATTACTGCGGGTGCTTGGGAAACCAATTAGAAACACATGGAGTGACCAAAAATGTATATAACTTAAGATTAGCACAGTGAAAGCAACGACACTGTGTGAAACTTAGGCAACCTAGGGCTGGCACCCAGCATTAGGAAAAGTCAAATGTAGTTAGGATGTCTCAAAGAGAAATTAAACATCAGTGCTGGGAAGTAAGGAAATATTTTCATTGTATCTTAAGTACATGGATATATCAATGTCAAGAAAATTGTTTTTAAAAGTAAAATTCGTTAAAAGCAAATCTAGTGTTCACAACTGGGTTCTGTGGGAAAATTATTACCTTAAATGGCACCCTAACTTTCTGAGTGGTGCAGGTCAGAAACCATGAACCCAGGCAGAAGCTCTCTCTTTTAACCTTTGCTGAGAAATGGATAAGAAAAGATGAAGGAAGGCATCAAGACAAATGTGAGATAGGTCCTCTTAAACAACATATAAAATATAAAATCAAGATCTGAGGAATCCTATATATTCATTATCTGGCAGTATATTTACAGGTACTCAGAATTTTTTTTTAATGCATCAGAACTTGCAAGGTCAGATATTAGTTTATCCACTTATATAGTGTTGCAGAGGAAAGTCATGCTTTCTACTGTCCTTGTTCTTTATGATCAATAAGGAACTCTATGCAGAAGTTTTCATTCTTCAGATATGTGCTGGTGATCCAAGATTTTTTCTCCAAGAGTAAAGTTCTGAAGATGGCACAACACCTAGGACATTTTCTTCTTTTTTTTTCGGCAGAGGTGGAGAATGGAAAATATTTTCTGACAGTGCTGACATGCCCAAAATTTGAAAGGCAAGCATTACAAGGATTGAACTCCAGCAGATACATTAAATGTATTTACTTGGTAAACAGAGAGAACAGAAATACAGGTTACAGAAAACTGATTACTCAAAGACTGATAGGAGCAGGGACTCCTGGGTCAGAGCACAGATGACATTCTTCCAGCAAACAGAGTTAATTTATTTCTGTCAAGAAACAATTATGTAGAAGAAATTTCCAGGGCCTTATTTTGTGGAATTTGCAACACACTGTTGTTGGGGGGATTTGTTGTTTTAGTTTGGTTTGGTTTGGGTCTTTTTGTTTCTGCTTGTTTGTTTGTTTTTCAGTTTTTGGTGGGGATTTTATTGTTTTGGTTTTGTTTTGGATGTTTGGTTATTATTTGTTTGTTTGGGTTTTTTTTGTTTGGTTTTGGTTTTGTTTTGTGTGTGTGTTCTGTGGACAGTTTCATTTTTCCTCTCAGGGAAACAAGCCCAATTTTTCACAAGTCCTTGCCCCTCTTTGTACAACTAACATGGCCAAATATGGTATATGTCCTTTACCAGCACCCAAACTTCATTATTTCATGGTGAGTGAAAAGAGTTATACACCCTTGGTTAAACAGTAGAAACTCCTTATTTATTAAGCCAACTGTGTAAGCTTTGTCTTTGTCCTCCACCCTGTATGTCCATGAGACATGGTTTAAGTTTGTAGGACACTTACTGCTTCTAGCAGAAAATGAGCAGGGAGAACAGGCTGCATTTAATCTTTGCCAACTGCAGAATAATAATTATTAAGGAATGAAACTTACAAGATTTTCAAAGACTTGAAAATTGTCTCCACCTCTACTGCCAGCAGAAAGCTTGCTGCATTCAAGACTGACAAGCAAGGGTGAGAGCTTTGCTGAGCAGAATACTTACAGATTTCAGTATTTTGCCTGTTCTAGGGAACAGAAAATATAGATGAAGGAAAGAGACAGCACTATGGCCCATCTGTGCAAACCAAAAATGCTGCTAGAAGGTCAGAACAAGCTGTACAACTGCCCCTGATAATTAAATCTATGGCCTCCATAAAGCTTCTTAATGAGATCGCTTTACTGTCTTGGCCTTACATTGCTGGTAACAATTAATTTGCATTTTAGAATGTTTCTATTTATCTACTGTTTGCAATTTTAATATTTGTCTTTACAGAGTGAGGTGCAAAAGTCTGATTTGTTTGCTCAGGATTTACTTGTTTCATTTTGACTACCCAGATGGAATAGGGACACTTTGAATGAGAATTTTGGTGATATTTCAAAATGGACGAAAATAATTTTTCTTGGTCTAATTTAAAATGGTGTTTGAATATGCAGCTATACAGAACTTTGAAAAACATGCTGGTTTTTTGATAGCCATCTTTGAAAAGCTTATCCTTAGCTGTTTCTATTGTGATGAAAAAATAGCCCTTGCATTTCAAATGTATTCTGCACAGAACATGCTGAAGATGCGCTCCTGATACAGTGGTCAAATTCCAGCCAGACCCAAAGCAAGAACTCTTTCTTTGAGACAGTGGAATCACTTCTAAACGGCACGGTACAAGAGCTAATACTCATAATTTTACATTCTTTGAAACAACAACAACAAAAAAATTAGAATACCAGATGCGGATGTTTGATCAGACATTTGTAGAAGTGAGAATGTGTCTGGCTGTTTGGAGTATTATTTCTGCATCGTGATGTCTTTTGTGCCATGGAACCTGCTGTGAAACCTGCTCTCTGTGTAACAGCTCATATGGAAAGATCAAGGGTGCACTGCTTTGCTGGCATGGCTGCAGGATAAACAGTTCTTAACCAGACTATCACACACTGCTAGAGTTTCTGAGCAAAAAGTTATGAAGTTAAAGACACTGGGTTTTGCCCTCATTTAAAAATAAAATACTGCTTGGAAAAGCTGAGA
The DNA here is from genome assembly GCF_000738735.6 of Corvus cornix cornix. NCBI lineage: Eukaryota > Metazoa > Chordata > Aves > Passeriformes > Corvidae > Corvus > Corvus cornix. The sequence goes on from NC_046357.1 coordinate 55,355,497, forward strand.
TTGGGGAGGAAAAAGAAGAGGTTTGAAATCCACATCTTAATCTGGAATCAATTTCTCCTATCAGAGCCTTTCTCTCTACCCGAGTTAAAAACCTGCAGTAGCCAAACATCACCCTAGTTTGCAAGAGCAAACCACAATCAGAACAATATTAGGGTTTTGTGTAGTCCCCTTCTGGTCAGAATTTCACACTGATTTTACTTTCAACTATGGCTAGACAGGGGAGCTCCATTTCACTTGCTATATATTGAAGTCTTCTTTCTGGAGGGTTTATTGCTTATCTGGTGCAGACTTGTTTTTCACACGGGATATAATAAATTGACTAGTAAACTCAGAAATATGTCCTGGCTTTAAGGATCATTTTTATGGGTGGAAAGACCAAGTTCCTAGTGTTATTTGCTCTATAATAGAGTGAAAAGGAAAATAATAGAAAATGTTAAATCTACCATGGATTTACTTTTAGATGTGTTGATTAACTGCCATAGATTTGAGTAATGACACCTGAATAATTCCTGTTTAGCTTGTACAGCATTTTACTTTTTCTATGCCAGCAAATACTCTTTGATATAGATATTTCTTATGAGTTCTAAGGTGGGCAGTATAGAAATCTCAAACCTGAAATATATTCAGCAGAGTGTCTTTGCTCAGAAATGCCCAAAGCTTCTTTGAGCCCAGTGTTTTAGACACAGTTCCTCCATGCTTTGCATGAAGGTCCATTATTCCTCTTCCACAGAAGAAAAATGGTAATAAGATACCATTGCCTTGGTCATCTCCCAGAATATACCCAGACCTGCCTTTTCCTACTACTCATGGTCTTGTGAAGTAGGCACTTCACTAGGAGTTATGAGGAAAATGCATCTTCTAATGCTAAGGTTGGGTGATAAATGTCCAAACCAGCATGGGATACTTTAGAGGAAGTGCCATAATTTACCGCTGAATCAGCTCTAAGGAGGAGAGCTGGGGCTAAAGAATTGCAGCTGTCATTTGGCTGTGGGAAACAGTTCAGGGATCATTAGTATTGGTCATTCCCATGAACTTGAGGTTCACAGTGGGGAATGCTGGGAGGTGACACTACAATCTGTGCAGATCTTGAATCCCAAAAATGAAAGATTGCCTGTTTTTAAACAGGTTACATTTCATATTCAAAACCAAATGCATTTCCAAGTTTTTAGTTTTGCTCTATTTCCTTTAGAAATAGCAAAATTTTAAAAGGTTAATTTGTAAAATTAAGTGGAGGGAGGAGGAGAATTGTTGGAGTTTTCACCTTAAAATTGGTTTAGCGCAATGTTGTGTTTTGTATAACATTGCCTGCTAGCTGGAAAATATTGCAGCACAGTCAGGCTTTTAGTATTTTATATTACATATTGAGTTAAGTCAGAGCTTTTCAGTCAAATGATTTTAAGAGAAATCTTTTTCCACAGTATTTCCCCTATCTCTTAACTCCTGCATGATATTGCAGATAGAAACTTGGAAACAAACAAATACCATCTTGCTGGAAAGTTGCAGCTTCTACCTTTAAGTAATGAGTATCATTGACATTTTGATTTTAAATTTAAGATGTAGAGTTTACTCTTCAGTAGCCATTGATTTCAATGATATTACTTACAGGCTTTACTGTAATTGTGCCTCAAAACAGAATGGGCAGTGCTGTGACTAACTAGGACAGATCTATCAAGTACCAGGGTTGATGGGCTGCTGCAATGTTTTAATGGGACAGAGTTAATTACACTGTCCTAGGGAGCTGCATGGGTCTAACTGGGACAGAGGGATAAACCCTTCTGGTGCTTCATTTCTGCAGTCACCCCAGCAGGACAGCCCATGGGAAAGTAGGTTCCTAGGGGAAGGAAAGTAAACCATCTCAGTCTTGTCAGAAAGGAAAGTAAACCATCTCAGTCTTGTCAGTACAGGCGATGGACTGCTATTATTACTATTTTATAATAAAAAAAAGAGAGACAAAAGAGGAGAGGAGGACTGTATTAAGGACAAAGCTGGTAATCACTAGCACCAGAAAGATATTTTGATCTCACTGGGTCTGCAATTCAAATGTGTCAGGTTTTTTTGTTTAATTTTTTCCTCTTAATGTGGAATAGTTTTTTGCTTTTGTATAACAAAAATATAGAAGCCATGTCCAGAATAACATGTTTCCTTATATAAAACTGAGGTAAATCACAGGAAAAGGTAAAGATTTCAGCCCTACACATGATTTTCCCAGCTCTGTAATACTACTGCAGTTTTAGCATCATGAGCTGGATGTACATTGTAGCCATGGAGAGAGGCACAGAGGCACTGAAAGCCAAAATATTTAAACATGTATATTTTCTTAAATATATCCGAGAGTCAGGATCTGAATGACCTGCTTCCACTTTCAAAAGTAGTCCAACCACAGTGCATTTGAGAGTCTCTTTGAAAATAAACAGCACGTGGGTTTCTGAGTGTTGCAATCACTTCTCATTTTACATGTAACTTTCTGGCTTTCCTGAATGAAAATAGAATAGGGCCTTCAGCAAAAGAGCTGACTCAAAAGCACTGAAGACACAATTTAGCTGCCAGTGTAACTTCCTTATTTTAATGAAGGCTTGTGCATAGAAAGACATTTCATGCTACCTCTGAAATTTAATCTGAATGCTATAATTAATCCTTACCCATAGAGACAACAGACTGGATAAAAGACCAGACAGAATCCTGGTTTGAAATTACTTTAAAAGACAAAAAAATACCTTAAATGAAACTAAGACAAACTGAGTAAAATTTTTCTGGTTTATTCTTCATGGTGCTGGTGAAAAGTAGGGTATCTGTCTTTCAGAAACTATTTTTTTTTTTTCACACCTGTTTTAGTATTTGATCAAGCTGAAATATTTAAACTGGGTTCAGGTGGTAATACTTTCCAAAAGTGTTTTAATGTTTTCGGGGGTTTTGTTATTGTTTTGGTGGGTTTTGGTGGGTTTTGTGTTTGCTTGCTTGCTTGGTTGACTAAGTTTTTGTGGGGTTTTGAGTTTGTTTCTTTGTCTCATTCACAGCCTGTTGATGCCCACCATTTGAGCTAATTTCAGTTTAACAGTTTAGATGGAGAATGAAACAGCAACAGCTGATTAGAGGAAGGTAGGTTTGGACCTTTGTTTCATTCTGAGTGAGCAGGGCTTGGATGGGGATCCTCACAGTTTGCTGAACTAACAGACTTGAAGGCAGAAGTACCTTTACGGGTCAAGAAACCTGGGTAACTGCTTCAGGCAATGGCTCAGAACAAACCTGGTATGTCCTAACTTGCTAGTGGTACATACAAGCATTTGTTAAGGGATTAGAAAGAAAGGGTGAAGTGCTTTAATCCCTGCCAGGCTGTCGCAAATCTTTACTGTATGACCTAGATCACCAGGTCTAAGAAAATTAAACATTGCTTTTGTGTTCTATACAGCAGAATGGGAGAGGACATCAGTGGCAAAACCTGTCGGCAATTACAAAACTGGCACTACACAATGAAAAAAAACCATCCCCAAATGTTTGTTTCTACCTTAGCTAATATTACTAAAATTTATTTACAAATACTTTTCTGTGTTAAATGATTTTGAATTGAATTATTTATTAAACATTTGTGATTTGTTTTAAAACAAACAATCTAAGTGCCAACACATCAAACAAATACAAAACTTCTGTGGATCAGAAAAGAGACTAGGTATTCCAAAAATTCTCAAGTGTCTGTTTTAAATGCCATAATATCAGCACATGGGTTGTTAGGCATCTAACAGAACAAGCAAGTAAACAAATTAGAGAAAAAAGAAAAATATGAGAAATTAAAGTCAACCGGTAACAAATAGAAAGTACAAGGACTGAGATAGAAGGAAGCTGTATGTTGCTCCTGTCTTTAGTCCTGGTTTCTTTCAGGCAAGGCCATCCTGCCAGTTCTGGAAAAAAAATTCCCAATGGAATAATTTTTTCCTGTGTTTTTCTGCTTTTTTTGTGTCTCATCCTTGCCTTTGAAGAAAAAGCCGTAGATGACTACATGTCATGCCTTAGAGTGGATGCTAAAAGATGGCATGCTGTTTTCCCCATGCATGAGAAGCATCCTCCTCTCCAAAGGAATGGATCCTTTGATACTCTTTTGTACAATGATGGTCTGCAATTCTTGGGTGTTTGATTTTCCACTAAAACACCTGTTTCAAAATTCTGTAGATTTTCTAGATTTGAGTTCATTTTCTTTTAAATATATTTAAAATACTAATTTATGGTTCAAATGCAGCTGGAAAGTTTAGGTTTTTCCCTTTAGCTCCTTTTTAATTCGTATTGGAGATAATTTTAATTCTGTGCAAACTTGTTTCTGTGCTTTGCAAACCAAAGTTGTTGCACTTTTTCTGAATGAAACATAGTCACATCTGACATGTGATAATTATTGCTAAGTCTTTTGCTGTTTTTTATCTCTGTTGCAGCTATAACTCTACTATAGATAGGAGAAAAATAGTCTTATGATTTTGAAGGATCTCTTCCTGGCCCCTTTCTAACTTCTGGGTTTGTTTTCTTTGCTTGCTGTTTGAAGGTAAACAAGTAATGACTAGGGATTTTTTCTAATTAGGGAATAATTTAGTCCTTGCTGAATGAAGGGCAATGGGCAAACCTGCATATGGTTGCGGGGAAGCTGTAAGAGAAGCTAGACTTCCTCTTCCATGAGATGAGTTTACCATGCAATTCCTTAGCCTGACATCTGAGTCTGTCTTAGCAGCTGAAGAGGATTTTGTTTTCTGATCCAAGGTGTTGTCTGCAGTGTATTGTGTGACACCCTCACAGTGGTTATCTGGTGAGGACCAGGGATACATGCTGCTCCCTGATCTTGCCCAGCACAATGTGATAGCCAGTGAACTCCTGGGGCTTCAGAAGTCAGCCAAGGTGCTCCAAGTTTTAATAAAAGTTGTTAGTGAAAGGACCTGGGTAGCTTGGATAGGTTCAGTTCCCTCCCTTTCTTCAATGGAGCCCTTTTGTGGGTGAGGACAGAGTCCTCTTGACAGCTTCTGTGAAGAGATTGTCCTTCTGAGCAATATAACTGACTGAAAAAAAAAACCTTCAATATTCTCTTTTTGGGGATGGGTGGGGGTGTGACAATGAGAGATGGTGCTCAGCTTGAATAATGCTGTTGAAAGAAATCCCCAAGTCCCCTATTCTGGAGCTTTGCATTACCACTCTCCCCAGAGTCATCTCAATCCAGGGACCTGCTAGATTCATGAGGCTGGAAAATGCAGAATGATTACTTTCTGCAACTTTTGTGAGCTGAATTTTCTCAGATAAAGGCTAAAGTCAGAAAAAAAGAGGGGTGGGGCAGTGATAATAGGATAGAGGAGAGAGGGAGAGAGAAGATTCTTCCTTTTCAGAACAGACAGCTGTGCTGCCTGGAAGACAGTATAATCAACCTGAATTTTATGTAATCTGTGGAATTACAGTTTTTGGTTTTTTCTATACCCTTCCTTCCTCCCCCGCCACCCCCCAAAAAATAGTGATATTCTACATAAGAAACATAATCAGAAGGAAAAGATGGGATTTTTGCTATGGATAAGTTAGCTTCGGTGGGGAAAAAATCTCATTAACTTTAGTCTTCATCTATATTTTGACTCCCTGGGGAGAAAGCAAGGTCTTAAGCCCACATAATATCAAGAAAGCAAGATCCTGACTGGACCTCAGTGTACTATCCCTGGCTGTTGTGACCATGAGCATTGCAACACAGCAGAAAAGATCTGCTGTTCAGCATTTGCTACATTATTTAATCAAAATTTTAAATGCTGTGTGATTTTTTTTTTTACCTTAGGCAATGGCAAGTAACTAGCTTCTCCAGTCCTCGGCAGTTTACTCACCCTGCAAGACAGAAGTTTGAGATATTAGCCATTGACTCTTTAATTGTACCTCTCTTATCCTTTCACCCTTAAAACCTGCCTGCCTGACCTGTAGCTGGAAAGACGAAGAGATTTTTCTGAGGCTGTAGCTGTGCTAAAGATACAGGTAGCCTTTTTCATACACTAGTGTGAGCTGATGCTGTAAGCTCCAAATTTGGAGGAAAGCATAGTATTTGTGACATTCCAAAGGAGTAAGGGGCTTTTTTTTTTTCTTTTTTCTCTTGGAAACTTCTCTTGGAAAATCAAAATACACGAGATATTTTGGGAAAGTTTTCATTAAAATTGAATTTGGTGACCATAAATCAAATTTTGCACAAGACTTTGACTATGTATATGTTTTTTGAATCTGCATGATAAAAAACTACAAGACACAAGATTGGTGCAGAAGGATATGTGGTTGGGGTACAGCAGAGTGAGCAATTATGGGCAGTGTACACTCCTTTTATTTTCACTCCTAAGTTGCATGCTCAGAATGAGCATTACATAGGGCTGTATTTCTTAACGCAATTATTTCATTTGGCTGGCCCTGTAGCAAAACCACAACACCACTGGAGAAGAAACGGGCCCAATGACGGTCACTTCAGGTGCCTTTCCAGCCATGATAAACCTTGCTTCCCTTGAATGAAAAGGCAAAAACTGTTGTTGTTTGCATAGCCTAAAAACAGATTGTGCCTTAGGAAAATAGCCAGAGGAAAAACTACATCACAAATACTGAGAAAAGGCTAAAAGATGTTTTGTAGCCCTCAGTTACGCACTCCTTGAAGACAAGATATGTGTTTAAAAGCTATGTGTAAACACATAGCATGTTTACAGAGCTGTTGCTGTTTAAAATGTAATTCTCCTGTGCATGTTATTAAATGTGTGGACTTTATTTTACAGAGGTTATGGCTGCTGTAGGTAGCAGGATGTTGATATTGTAATTACGGTCAAGGCTACAGCAGTTCAGTCATTAGACTGTGGTGCTGCTTAGGCATGCTGAGAGGATTAAGAGACCGATGTCATGGATTATCTGTTACAAGTGAGCTGTTTTGAAAAACATATGAAATGGTGGTATTTTAACTGCAGAATTAGTTCTGAGCACTTCTCCTTTTATGCATGTGTTCCTCTCCATTTCATCCCCTCCTCCTCTGTTTCATTTCAGCAGCATAATTACTCCTCTTAGTTCATCAACTCTCCTTTTTTTTTCCTGCTTGGGTCCTGTGTTTCAGTGTAGGGTGCTGGACAACAGTTAGACAATTCTTCGAGGTCTGCTTCAGGACTTTGCTCCAGAGGTAGGTACCTCGTCTTTGTGTCCATCCATCCACTAGATTACCTCAGAGGGGCAACATCAACAAGCTCATGGCAGATTGCATGCTAAATATAGCTTAGCATGTTAGGAGGTATGGTGTCCATTTTAATTTTGGCTCCATATAGGTGTATGGCTCCATTTTCATAGGGACAGTGGGTTTGATTGTGAGACAAACCCTTAAAATGTTTTAGTCCTATAGCCAGTAATAGAGACTTGATTTTACAACTTTGTACAGATGCATAACAATGCTGCAGACTGTGGTTCAGCTAATCTGAATGGCAGTTCAGACGATTTTGACTGTGAGGTCTTGAAGTGTCAGTTCTCATCAAATACGACTATTGTTGAAATATATTTCTGCATTTAAAAAATGTATTTCCTACAGAATAAGTCTCTGTTTGAAGCTCTGTTAAGCTCCCCTTTCTGCCTTTCATTCTCATAATAAATAAGTTGTTTGTCTAATGTATTTTTTTTCCATTGCAGAAGAAATTCTCATGGAAAATACATTAGCAGCCTTGGAACAAAAGGGGCAGAACAGGGAATTTCCCAGTGCCTTCCACCACCGGATTGTTCTGTTCTGTGTTGAGAAACAGTTGGTGTGCTCATTTATAACTACATGTTTTTGTAGACAGTCATTGGGCTGCTAAGTGGAAAACACAACAAGAGCTTGTGTGAGCAAAGAGCATCTTGAGAAGAGCAGAGTGGAGCAGCTGGATTACACACTTGCTTAGTGGTCCCTATTCGTATTCACTATACCCCAAAATGCTCACAGCTGGGATACGTGCCCCTGCGGCAGGTATTTTGTCATTACAGCCCAGCACAGACAGGCACAGGGGAAGTATATATTTTCTTAGACACAGTAATTCCTGTGTTTATTAGGTTATTTGACCTAGATGCCTCACAGTACATGACTTTCAAGAGTTCACATAACTGATGGGAAGAGAGAAAGCAGACTTTATTTAGAAACAGATGGGGAGACTCATCCTAGAGTGAGAGGAGCAGTCCCTTTCTGGTTGCTGCAATAAGAGCTCCCAGCTCAGTGTTCATGAACTTCAACTACTTTTTCCAAGTCAGAAAGATATGCAGAGGTTAGGCGGCTGAGAGGTATTGTCTCTCCAGTCCTTTCAGACAGGGTTTTTTAACCTGGAGAAAAGAAGGCTCAGAGGAGACCTTATTGCTCTCTACAACTACCTTAAAGGAGGTTGTGGCAAAGTGGGGTTCAATCTCTTTTCCTAGGCAACAAGTGATAGGACAGGTTGCAAGAGGTTGAGGATGGATATCAGGAAAAATTTCTACACAGAAAGGTCAGCATTAAAACGGGGTCACCAGGGAGAGTCACCATCCCTGGTGAATAGACATGGTGCTTTATAGTATGGTTTAGTGGGCATGGTGGTATTCAGTCAAAGGTTGGATTGATGATTTTGGAACTCTTTTCCAATCTTAATGATTCTGTGGTTCTTGTGGCAATTTTTTCGTCGTCATGTCTTTGGCCCTTTGTGGAGGGGAACATTATATAGTGGTAGTAGAGATGTAAGAGTCAGCACAACTGCCAAATGAATCAGGTTACTGACCTTGCAAGCTTCTGAGCTCTAATTCTATGGGATCAGTTGTAAGCAGTTTATGCTAACAGACCTTTAGATCAGTTTATCTAGAGTCTCAGTGATGTGAATGTAGTCATGCATGTTATCATCTCTGCAAGTTTCTGTATAAAAAATGTAATTATTCCTCTTAAAAATCAGGTTAGGCTGTCTCTTCTACTGGTTTCAGCTGGGGTAGGGTTAATTTTTTTCACAGTGGCTGGTATGGGGGCTGTGTTTTGGATTTGTGCTGAACACAGGGTTGATAATATAGAGATATTTCTGTCATTGCTGAGCAGGGCTTGCACTGAAGCAAGGGCTTTTCTGCTTCTCATACACTTGCCACACTGCTTAGGAGGTTGGGGGTGCCTGGGAGGCTGGGATGACACATGGCTAATCTGTCTCATCAGGTGACCCCAGCTGACCAAAGGGATATTCCAGACCATGTGACATCATGCTCAGTATATAAAGTGAAGTTAGGAAGAAAGAACTGGGGAGGACGTTTGGAGTGATGGTGTTCGTCTTCCCAAGTAACCATTATATGTAAAGGGGCCCTGCTCTCTTGGAGACAGCTAAACACCTGCCTTCCCCCGGGAAGCAGTGAATTAATTCCTGGTTTCACTTTGTTTGTGTATGTGGGTTTTGTTTTCCCTATTGAATGGTGTTTATCTCAATCCATGAGTTTTCTGGCTTTTACCCTTCCAATTTTTATCCCTGATCCTGCTGGTGAAAGAGTGAAAGTGCAGCTGTGTGGGACTTGGTTGCTGGCTGGGGTTAGACCATGACACTCTCTAGATTCCTATGGAGAGCTTCACTGCACCCTGTGACCTCTGCAAGCATTACCTCTCAGAAAAGGAAATCATGAGCTGCAGTCCTTTTAGTCATCTCCTTTTTTGACATGGCTAGTGTATTAATTCTTCCTTGCATGTTATCTTCCCCATGTGATCTTGTGTATGTTTATTGCCATAATGCTCCAAAATATTGCAGTTGTCTTCCCGTCCTGGCAATGTGTGATGGCTGCCATCTCCCTGAGACTGGGAGCGTCTGTCTGCGAATGGGTCCCTGAAGCAATATGAGTCAATTTCTGGAGATACTTCCTGAGGTAGAGATGGAGTGTGAAGGAGATGACTGACTTCTGGTGCTCTCCGTCAGGACCACATGCAGTTACTTCACACATCTGGGTGAGTGCAGGGGGTGTGCAGAGCTCCAGCAGGAGTGCTGGGGCAGTTGCTCATCTTTCAGGAAGCACTGACAGGAGCAGAGTCACAGTAACCACTTACACCTGTATTGCGAAATATACACATTCGGAATGCTGGTGAATGAACCAAACAACCAAATTCTGTAGTTTGGATTATTCTTCCCTTTCAGTAATTAATTTTCTTATATAATCTATGCCAGGTTCCCAAACACAAGAAGAGCTTTCTGATCACTGCAGTCTGTGCTGCAGGTTCCTTGGCCAGGTAGTGCCCAGTAAAGAAATTTTTCCTAGCAGTTTAGCAGTGCTTTCTGCACAGCAAGTATAATGTGAAGGAGAGGCATGAGTATGAAGCCTTCATCGCTCAGAGAATTAGAGAAGAATTCATCCACTGACTGAGATCTCTGCCCTGTGGCTGACTTTTCTTTGTGTGTAATAGGGTGGAAAGCCAAAAGTCAAACCCTGGAGTCAGCCAGGTGATAAATGATCACTTTCCTATGTTCTGCTAACCTTATTTTCTTTCTGTGACAGAATTAAAATAGGGTTGTAGGAAACCAGACTGCATGAAGAAGTCTAAGGAAAAATGGAAGCAGGATAATTTTAGCCCAGGAAGAAAAGATTGATAGAGTTAAGGACAAAAAGGCAGGCTGGAGAGGCACAGCGTGGTGTGCAGGCATCAGAGCAGCTTGTCTCTGTGCACACTTGGGGCTAGGGATGCAGGTCTGAAAAAGCAAGCTGCCTGGAAGTATTTCTTTGACAACAGGTCTTCAGGCCAAATATTTGGCCACAATGAAAAATTACTAAGAGTGACCCTAAAGCTCAAGAGGGCAAGTCCTGTGACTGAGAGACGTTTCAGCTTGGTGTGCCCAGCCCTTCCAGCTTTTCTGACAGGCTTTAAATGTGTGGGGGAAATGTCTGAGAGCAAAAGGAGACACCTTTTAGCAGGAAAGAAGTCTGACAGGGGTTTGATGGGAAAGGTCTGCAGTTCAATACATGCTCTGATGCCTGAGCGGTGCACTCCTCAGGGGTCCAAACCTGCTGATGTAAAGTAGAACAACTTTATAGCAGTTCTAATTTGTGCTGATGGCTGAGTTGGCCTCTGGCCAACTCAAAGTTGGGGCAAGCAGAAGGAAGGCTTGCAATCACCTCTTCCTCTCCACCAGAGCTGATGCTGTGCTGAGCATAAGCTTGGCTCAGTGTGGGACTGTGTCATTGAATCCTTCATAACAAAATGCACTGGGTCCAAAGCATGCATTCTGGTCTATCATATAAGCAATATGCCTTTTTAAAATTGTCACCAGCACCTTTATACATGCCAATTCTGGTGATAATTGCTGAATTTCTACATTTAGAGGAAGCAAGTGCTTCATTAATATCACAATGTGCTATTGTTTATTGCATGTGTTCTGTTCCTTCTAAAAATAGAATTTAGGTAATTATCACTGTGGTTATTTATTGACTCGTGGCAGTTCAAATGTAGATACATAAGATCTTGCAGCAATATTTATTTTTAAAAGTTTGGAATCTGAAAAATCTCTCCCTTAGATGGGTTCAGCTCTTAGCTTCCTATAAAAATTTCATATCGCATTTTTGGATGGCCATCTGGTTTGTTGAAGCCTGGAAAATCTGCCTTACACCAACGCAGAAATTTTGCTTAAGAAAAAAAAAAGAAAAAACAGCACCCAACCCTCAAAGAAATCAAAGGGCTTTTTTCTCCATTCCTAGCAATTAAAATAACCTTGTATCTATCTTTTGTTAATCTTTAGTACTGGAGGATTGCAAGCATCTCTCAAAATTAATGTATGGAAAATAGTTCAGGAGAGTCTCATATTTTTCTTTTGTTGTATTTGTGGTGATAACACATTTTTTGTGTCTAAATTACTAAGAAAGCTTGTAATTTTTCAATCACAAGCTTCAGTTGCCCTGAATGGCATGTCAACCCTACCTGTGCTAATAGGATCTGTCTGGTCAGGAGTAGACAAGAAAGGCAAGAGGCTTGGGAAATTGGAATTTTGACCACCTATAGATGCTGGTTTATTCTTTCAGCACAGAGTGTTGGATTGTTTTTCCTAATCACAACTCAGCTCTTGCTCTAACCAAGTATGACTTGCATCATGTGGCAAGAGAGAATTGTAGATAGCATTTCCTTGCATTAGACTACGTAAACATAGAGGAAAAGTTCTTGCTGGTAAGAGGCTGCACTTGGTCACCTGTTTAAAAAATGCCCACATCTAGAATGGGATTGTGAGAATGAATGTGAGATGCTGTGGTGTCTTTTGACTTGGCACTCCTCATAAGTAAATAAGAATGAGAGAATCACAGAATCACAGAATGAACTAGGTTGGAAAAGACCTTTGAGATCATCAAGTCCAACCTATGACCTAAAAAAAGAAGCATCATTCCAAACTCTGAACTGTTCTGATGGTAAAAAGCAGGAATTATGAACAGCAGCATGTCAATATTGGCACCCTAGCTGCTGCTTGTTCCTCTGAAAATCTCTGAAAACTGATGAATTTTTTTTTGCTTCACAAAGTACCATTTAATATATATATTTCACAAACCAAAAAACACAACAGAAAGAAATACAGAACACATCCTTTTGGAGAGTTTGGCTGAAGTATAGCTTTTAGTAATTTTCCACTTCTAGTGACAGATCACAGTCTTCAGTTTTTGGGCAGGTGCAACAGTACTTAATTGCTGTCAATTATTCATATAGCTCCAGAGAACTGCAAAGACTTTCTTGCAAAAATTACAGGTCAATGTCCAAAGGACTATTAAGATCCACACTGTCATTAAAGTAGTATGGTTTACATTGAGCAGAAGATGGAAGGGGAAAACTGTGGGTTCCTGGAAAAAAAGTTGATGGGACTCTTGCTGTTCACTGATGAAGCTCTGCTATTGCAGTCAAAATGCAGTCAAGACTTTGCCTACTCTGTTACTTTAGAAGATACTGTATGTACATAATGGTGAAGTATGCCCAGTGATTTCCTGTACTGCTGGGCAGGTATGTGGATGGGAAGCACAATATTCTCACTCACTCTTTTAAAGGCTGATGAAGACTAAATTCAACAAGAACTGATAATGGCTTTGGGATTTGCCTAAAAAGAACAGGTAATTAGTCCTTGCCTCATGTTTCCTTACTTTTCATCAAAAAAGAAAAAGAAAGCAGTACCCAAATGTGTGTTAATTGTATTTTAAATATAATTTTTTGTTTGGACTTTAAGCAAATTTTTTTATTTAATTTATTTTTCTTTTGCTACTGTACTGACTGATCAGATCCTCAGACTGTTACAAGTTATGTTGTGCTTTTACTCTTTTTGTTTTTAGCATTGAAATGATTATTGTTTTATTCTGCATGTATTTATTCTTTGTCTTAGGTACGTACAAAAAAATAAGCATTCCTGTGAGGCACTGCCTATTCATACTGTGGTGGAGTATTCTGCTTTTCTTTGATGTACAGCCTTTAAACTGTTTGCTCACCTCTCTTTTCCCTCCTGCCAACCTCCCATTACCATGAGCTTATCCTACATTTGTTGGAACATGCTCAATTAGAAACCCTCATGCTCTTTTAAAATCTGTTCTGTACATTTTCATGTACATTTTGAGTGTTTCTTTTGCATATCCCTTCTTGTGGTGATATCATTAGCACTTTTGTTCTGAGGACACAGTCATACTTGATACTAAAAGTGTACAAATTATTGGAAATAATTTTTTTCTTCTTAAAATTTGTTTCTCTTCAGTTTTATAAGAAGAATATTTTAATTTCAGATGGTTAATTTAACAAATAGTTTGGAATCAGGTATTCTTCTCCCTGACTGTCTATTCCATAATACGGTCAATTCCATAATAGGCCAATTATTTGGTTAGAGAAATGGCACTTAGAGTCATGTTAATTGTCATAGATGTATATTATTAACTTAGTAAGACTTTTGACGGTTCCTTACAATTGATCTAAATTAAAGCACAAAACAAAAAGCAAATCTCTATTTGCAAAATGACACTCAAAGCTGTTTCAAAGGATTTATGTCAAGTTTCTTTAAGGATCACTCTTGATCCGTTATTAACTGAAACTCTGAAATCCTGCATGACCACTCATTGTGGTCTTTTTAGCTTTATGGAAGGTTGAAGAAGTCCTGCAGGTTAGGATTCAAAAACAAAAAGTGTCTTGTCAAGTTTGTGATGATGCCAATACTACTGTTGATGCAAAGCAACAAGTGTAAACACGTATATTTGGGCAAGGCTAAATATCTGTACATGCCTTCTGTCTGGATGATACAGGCTGTGGAGTCATTTGCAGCAGGAATGAGTTGCCTGCATTATCCTGTTACAGAAAAAAGGAAGAAAAAAGAACAAAAAATGCAAATCTCTACTGAAACAAAACTTGTCTATAAGAGAGAAGGAAAGCATTTTATTATATCTATCTGATGATATTATAGTCGAAAAAAAGTCCAATTATTTGCGCCTTTCTCCACGAAGGTCTGGATTCATGGTTTTTAGTATGGTTGTTTGTGAGACAATGATTTGAGATCCAGAAAATATGATCTACTAGGAAGAACGGAGTGATTTGGGCTTATGTAGTTTTGAACAAGATTATGGTAGCAAAGGGTTTAATAGGACATCAATTTTGCAGTGAGAAGGGTGGCAAATTTTCCCTGCGCCCAAGGAGCAGATAAAAAAGTAAGTATTTTAACTGTAAAATATTTTAACTCTTTTCTAGGACTGGGAGAGCAGAAAAGAGAAATGCTAGAAAAGATATTGTGGTCTTTCCAAGCAGCATCTTTCATCAAAGACCTTTAGGTGAGATATTTGACACAAGTGCCAGGTGTGATGAGGGAGAATCGGGCTTTTGCTGGCACGGAATGATTGACCTGCCACAGCTCCTACTGCTATTACATTCGTAATAGCAAACTACATAGCTGATACTTACTGACTTGACATTGCTGTACTCAGATGTTTTAAACTCAGCCTTTATGAATGTAGCTATATTTTTCATAGTGGTTGAGAATTCCTCCAAAGCTGGTGTCTTAATACACTCTGAATTGCATCTTAGGAGGACTTAGAGGGATGTAATAGATAGATCATGTGCTCAATGGGATAGATCTGTTGAAGTATTTTCCTGAGGGCCTGTCAACACTCAGATCTCCTTCTTGGGTTTAAGTGAAATTCACTTAGACAATGATTTTCACCTCAACATCTTACAGGGGAATAATTATTCTTTTGTGACTAAAGCAGCATAGCTTTGACATATGGGTAAAAATTCTGGCAGCAATGGAATTATACTAGATTAACATCAGTTGAAGTAATTAGACAGGGAAAAAATACAGAAAAATTTAGAAGTAAAGAACATGGTCTCACAAACAATGTAAGAAATCAAGATGTCCCTTGGGAAAGTTTCACATTTGTTATTAACTGTTTTTTTTTCAGTTAAAGATTTTTGTCACTCAATATTCTTTAGACTGAAAGTAAGGTCTGGTTTAAGACTGTAAAACTGGATTTGCATGGATTTTTGGATTTTTTTTTTCTTCTTTAAGGAAAGGTGTTTATAAGCAATATGTAAACAAAGGCATAAACTTGAAAGTTGGAAAAGCTGAACAACTGTATTTACTACTTTTTCAACCTGATTTTTCCCCTAATATCAAACTTATTTATATTGCCTGACAGCCTTTGCCCTTCAGTATTGTAATTATTACCTTGAAAAAGTGCATTTTAAAGATGATTTAAAATTAAGATTGGTTGAATTCAATTGCCTATTAAAAATCAAAATACGAATGCAAGATTTCATTGAACAGAGTTAAAGAGGAATAAGTTCTTTCACTTTGATCAAATGTGCCCTTCCTTACTTCTATATTTGCATCAAATAAGATTCTGTGATCTGTAGGATTAAATGAAATTTCTGCAGATATTGTTCTTCAGATAATGAATGTTGTTTCAGGGTAAGGTTATGTAACACAGTTCACTCTGTCAGATTAGAAATTATGATTTTTCTTATTTTTTCCATTGATAGGTCACTGAAATAAAAGAAGTGTTTTGTGAACATGAAAATAAATGTCAGAGCTTTCAGAATGGAACCTTAGGTCTTTGGCTGGCAATTTGAAAGTAATTCTTTTTTTCCAGTCTGAAAAAATTTATTATGTGTTCTCTAGCACCAAAACTATTCTATTTACAGAACCAATACTGGGGTAGAATCATGCATTTCTATTTTTTATGGATGTAGTTAATATGCTACTTTTTTTAATATGTATTCAGGGATATTGGGACTATATTTGGTATCACTGAAATATTTCAGGGTAGATTCTCAGGCTTTGCTTCTCATACGTATTTTATAGCTGGTAGTAAGAATAAAATGACAGTATTTGGAGGAGTTAACCTTATTTAATACATAATTTGCTATTAACAGGCACAACTTTACACACCCTTTCTGACACAGCCTCCATGTCATTTTGTAGAGCTGGCTGCTAGTTTGGTAGGAAACTGCTTAGAAGTTGCTAGATAATATGAATTTTCTTTATTCTCTGTTGTATTCATAAATGAAGTGCCGTAATTATTTAGGATTAGTTAACTCAACATCTACTTGGCATTTCTTCTCCCAAGGTACAACACTATTTCAGCTTAGGATATTTACACACAAGTTTATTCAGGACTGGGTTAAATTAGTAACTTTGTTTACAAAAATACCCCCCCTCTCTGATCAAGTGAAAGTGCATGCCAAATCACTAGTGTATCTGAGTCTTTTATGTTGACCTTAATGAGGCTTCAAAATTAATCCAGAAAGCATATGGTATTTTTGTTCTTTTAAGTAGCCTTTTAGCAGCACTCCTCCACACAAAATGTTCCCACAATTACAGGTAATACAGCCTTAAAAATTCGCACTTAAAAGTACAGTAAGAGCATGGTCGGAAGTGGAGTGGGGAGGAGGGAACTGCTAGACTAGGATTGAGGACCTTTGTTTTGTTCTTGTCTCTACCACTATATGGCTATATCATTACAGGAAGTTACTTATCCATCCTATTTGGTCTCTCTCAGGTGTAAATCTTCCAGATGGTTTTTCTTTTCTATAACACCTAACACTGTAGTTCTATAGCCTCAGCAAGAATATGTTTTGAAAATTATGTGGCACCTTCTCTTCTTGGATCTGCAAACCCACTCAAAGGAAAATTTTGCTTGCCATAGGCACTGGTATCAGAATGGAGGCACAGGTTCTAAGGGCTGTTAGCTTCTGAGGTATTTCTAATGGTCTTCTGGTGTCCATATGTAGCACCATTTATAGTTTTAAATGCAGCAATCTATCTCATAGAACAGTATATTGCAATGAATTTTTCAGGAGTAAGCAGTTAAAGTTTAACTGCTGCAATCCGTATATTTGAATTCAAAGTGCAGTATTCATTATATGTTCAAAGAAGAAGTCCCAACTTCTCTGCTACAAAAAATGCCATGTTACAGATAATCAAGTTCTCCCCTTTGGAAACAATGTAGTAGGAACATGAATTCTAACTTATCTCCTCATTTCACTTTGGCCTGTTTGTTTTCCCTTCTCTTCATTTGATTGAATTTAACCCTTATCTTCACCTGACGAAAGTTCTAAAAAGCTTCAGAACTGACATTCAATACTCTGGGAGAGAGAACTAACCCTCAAGGGTGCAAGTCCTTCCTTTGGGATGCACAGCCTTCTTTGTGACACTGATATAAGACAATTGGAAGTGAGCTGAATTGAAGAAGAATAGTCTTTGTATTACGGTAAGGAGACTGTCACTCTGCTGGCAGCTCTGAAAAGTATCACACATGAAAGCTTCCACACTGAGATGATACTAATTCCAATGTCCCATATACAATCACTGTGTGTAGGGTGAATGTGTATGCAAAAGGGGAGCTAAAAACATGGGAGAAGGAGATTAAATGAATGCAGCTTTTGGCTTTTCTATTGCAATAAAAAACCCCTTATAATAACAGGATGTAGTCAAAGTCTTTGCTTTCCTTTGTTTCTTTTTCTTTTCTTTATTTAGTTGCCAGTAAGGGATTAAAAATTGACAGAAAACTTTGGGGTTTTCCTATATTTTAAGAAGAAATCAGAGAAAAGTGGTTGGAAATGGTGACCTAAATATCTGCCTCAAAAAAAATTAGTATTGTTCTTTGGGTGACGACAACTAATGTAATTGTAACTGTTTTCTGATTTCTGTAGTTCTTTTATTTTCCCCTAGATCATGAAGAAATAATGGGTTTGTTTTGTATATTGTCACTACATACAGCAAGGATGGATTGGTAGAAGAATCCAAACAAAATAAAAGAAAAGTTTAAATATGCAATAGTTGTAACATTGATTGTAACTTGGTAAAGTCTTTAATCTGCTTTGTAAAGTATGTGTAATTTGAATATTTTGGATGCAAAACACACCTGGCTGTGTGTGTTGAGGATCTGGGAGATGTGTGGCACTGCTGTGGTGGTATGTGCCCCATTTCCCAGAGGATGGAAGATCCTTATTGTCTCACTGACAGCTAAAATTTAGCCCTTGTACAAGTGTCGGGCTTCAGTGCATGTGTAGATATGTGTGCACTCCCCATATGCTTTTTAGGTTTTAAAATGCTAAGATTAATTTAAAAAAAAAATTAAAATTTCCTTTTAGAAGTTATATCAGAGATCTAAGTTTTTTTCTCAAGCAATGCAGTATGGCTGATTTATTTTTAAACCCTTAAATTGCTGGGGGAAAAAAAAACAAAACCAAGAACAGCTAGAATAAATTCATATAGTCTGTATTTGGAATTTTACCACTTACCTTAAAGGAAATAGCTTAAAGAGAACCAGTACCTGGGCTCCAATGTGTATAATAGGTAACTTTTTTTTTTAGATGATGTGAAACTCAAATGGTGTGATGCTGACCTTTGAGAATAAATCAGCCTGATTCTTCTCTCCATGGCATGGTGAAAAATCTATGTGTAATTGGTTTTGTTCCTTTTATTAGCTGTATAAAGAAGCATGATTTATTTCCTTTTTTAATTTTGAAGCTAAAGCCAACTCCAGTCTCCCAACGAAATAAAATTTGTTTCTCCCTTTTTCTAACCAAAATCTTCTGAATCACAGAATGGTTCAGTTGGAAAGGACTACAGCTAGCCATTTGATCCAACCTCCCCGCCTCAAGAAGAGTCATCATAGAGCACATGGTACCAAATCATGTCCAGACGGTTCTTAAATATCTCCGTTGAGGGAGGCTCCACAACCTCTCTGGGCAATCTGTTCCAGTGCAAAGCCACTAGCAGAATAAAGAGCTTCTTCCTCATATTTGTACTAGTTTATAGCAAAGACGTAACTAAAATCAACCACAGTGGTATCTAATGCATTTTCAACAGTTTCATACCTTGCTCTCCCATCACCTGTTGGTTCCTGTTTGCATTATCCTGATACCTGAACCTCATTACACCCAATTACTGAGTCCTGATCAATATCAGGTTGTGATCCTCTTATGACAAGCCAGCTGCTGGATCAGGCTTTGGGGTTACCAGGGTTATAGAGACTCTGCTACTGGTCTCAGTGTAATGTGAATTACTCAGGGTGTTGAAGCTGGCCAACAGAGTGTTTATAACTTGTTTTTGTGTTAATTCTGTCTACTAGCACTGACAGATTTTCCCCTGACTTGTGCTTGTTCTTTACAATTAGATTCAGCAGTCATAGCACATATCAGCATTTTTATCAGGCTAATCAAGGCATTTTCTGCTCTCCCCTGCATGGTAGACTTCTCATAGTGCCTATCTGCATGTTCTGCACTTATTTCAGCTGAAATTGAGCTGGTTTGGATACAGAGAATAAAACCAAGCAGTCTTTCTCCACTTTTTCATACTTCTATCATTCCTTCCTCTTTCTAATTTCCTTACCTTGTTCTGGTTTTTTCTCCCTGAAATTTGCCTTCCACTAAAGCTAAAGTAGCTTCTAGATTTTGGGTTTCAGATGACAGCATTAATGAAATGTCTCAGATGAGAAGGGCCTAAGGAACAGGCCTGTGGTGCTTCATACATGTCACTCAGATAACCCACTGCTGGTTTTGACTACTCAGGTAATGTTAAACACCCTGTAAATAATATATCCTTGTGAAGGGGGAAATACTGGTAGGTCACTGTGTTCACTCCCATGGATACAAAATCACATCTGGTCCATTCTTAGCCTCTTCCTGTTTTCTGACATGGAATAAAAGTTGGTTCAAGCTGATTATACAAGTTTTGATTCAGCCTTTTAACTATTGAATTAAAGCTAAAGAGCCTGCCAAGGGAGGCGGGGAAGACAGATTGGAGAGGGAGGAGGTGAGAGGTGGGAGAGGGGGAAGCAGAGAGAGGAGTGTGGAAAGTCTTAAAGCCAAGAAATTTGAAGAAATGGGGGTTGGGGGGAAGGGGGAAGTTAGTAAAAGAAGTAAGAGTTATTCTCAGATCATTTTCTCTGTAGTTGGGATAATTTTCAATTAGAAACTATTTTTTGGTATACGCTGGAGACAAATAGTTAATGAGCTATTGCCTCTGCCCCTGGCCCATCATCTCCAAGGCCCCTGCAACACTGAAGGGGCCTTTTCAAAATCATGGTAGCATTGTAGGGGTATGCTTGATCGGAGTAACTTCCTTCCTTCTACAGGCAAAACTCATTGCTCTCGGCAGCATCCAGCTTCTGGCATCATCTCTGATAACCCATCTGAAGATTAGTGATAGCCTGGCACAACATATGTACTCTTGTGTCATCTCATGTGGAACCACATTCATTCCTGCTGGGTGAATTTCTGGAGACAGTTGCTAGAGGTCCAATTCTGCTCTGTAATATTAGATGTAAAGAAACTTCCTAATGTCCTTGATAGGCAAAGGCTGGCAAGAGTAATTCTGTTTCTCCTGCTTGTCTGCACAAACCTTTTCAATATTTTCTGTATCTGATTTATTCAGATGTTAAATAAGTGAAGGGTTGAAGCTTTCTTTATAATTCTTATCTTGAATAGGCTCATTTGCTGGAGTCACTAGCAGCACTGGCAAGCCATAAAGCCCAGATGATGATCCAGCCCACTGTATTAAATTGAGGGTAAATAATGCCTTGAATCAGTGTCTTCTAGCACCTGAGATCACATATTATTTTATACACATAATGGAATGGTTTACACGTCCACAGAAATACGCTGCTTATTGAAAGGTGGATAAGTCTGAGCTGGGATGTTGCACACCATTTTAGTGCAAGAAATGAAACTACTTCAATTAAACCATTCAATTAAACTAAACAAAGAACATAGGTGGGTGGAATAGAGCTGCTTCCATTTGGCACAGCACATGGGATAATACCCCTGCTACTGGTGTTTCAAGTAATTTTAAAGACTAGGAATGGACAGAACTTACAGTGATGGATGGCTTTTTGTTGGATAAAGGATAATCTACAGACATGGGTTTTAAGTCTTTTTTTAAAGGAAAAAACATTGGAATTGAGGTTTCTGGTTTGAAATGTGGAATGTTTTACATTGTTATTGTTGTTTGCAAAATCGTGGTGATGTTCAATAGTAGAGCACTAGGAAAGAAAATTAGTCAAGTTTGTTTCTTTGTAGAAATGGAAAGTCCTGGGAGCCAAATGTAACTAATAGGCCTGCAGTTTGTAAAGGTACTAGGGGAGAGGAATCAGTCCTTTCCAGAAAGATGATATCTGATGAAAGAAAGCTCTCTGCCAAGGGCTTGTGGGAAACCATCCCCTCAAGTACAACACTATTCTCTAATGTAATCACAAACTGTAGTAATACTATTACTATTGAGTATTGCTCTACCATAAATCACAAATCACAGTGAAACAGGTCCTTCCTAGAAGAAAATATACTTTCATACCTCTGCACTTACCTGTGTGCTACTTTGTTTCCAGTTTGTACTGGAAGTCATAACCCTAAAAGAAGGAACTTTGGTGAGAATGGGTTGTTAAGGATGTGCAAGAGCTCCTATATAAGATACATGCAACCTTCTCTGGCTCCCCTTAGCACTTTCTTTGAACTAAATGAAACTTTTCGTTATTGTAAGCCTGAGGAAGCGATGATCTGCCTCACAGAAATTCAGTGTTTAACTGATTCATCATATTCATATGATGGTAAACCTATCTCCTGCTTTTCCTCCAGTGCGGTTGCTTTTCACATTGTGCAATGTGAAATTGCAATTTTGTCACATGTTTTCCAAAGCTAAATTAGAACTATCACCAATTTTCATTTTACAGTAATCCTCTACTGAAACCTACCCTATCTACAAAAAATGGCAAACTTGATCAATAATACCTTTACATCATGCCGGATAAAAAAAGAAACTGAGGCAAACATTTTTTCTTTTTTAAACTTTTGTTTAAATGAAGCTACTGGCAGCTCCACAAGGCATAGGTTTGTGACTGAGTGAAAATGTCCAGTCCTCATGAAGTGGACCTTACTGTTCTCATCATGCAGATTTGAGTAACATATTGCTCATGCTCAACACTGTAAAGAAAGGAAAGACAAAGGTAGCCAAAAAATATCTCCACTACTTTTCCTGATGCTCATCTGATCAATAACCCTATTGTGCTGACCTGTTTTAGAGCAGACAGTTGATGTCTGTTTGCTGCCTGCTGATCTCCTGTTTTAAGAGCAGCAGAGGGGTGTAGGAGATAATTCTTCTGTGTATTTCAGTACAGCTAATAATGGGTTGCACCTTCTAGATGTCTAACTACTGCTGGAAAATTTTACTTTAGTAAACAGGGTCCTTGTGAAATTAAATCAAGTTACTTCCTTTACCTTCTCATCCAGTATTACATATAAAAATCCACCCAAATGCGAAACTTAAAAACAGTCCCTGCAACTTACATGTGGTTGGGAGTGGTGGGATCTCTGTATTGCTTCTCCAATAATATTAATATATATGCTTAATATTTTGTGGTAAAGACCTTCAACAAGAAGCAAGACCACGGAATCTTTTGAGCTTCCTTGGTTTGGGCAAGCTGAGGTGTATAGGAGTATTGAAACTTTTAAGGAATCCAGGGTTTATAAATCAGAGTGCTACAGATTTTTTTGGTTAAACTAGGTCCTTAAGGCCTAAACTCACAAAATAGACAAACTTCTTTCATGCCCAGGAATCACAGAGACATTAGGAGGCATTACTTATTACATTCTATGTGTACTTTTGTTTATATACATTTTTATAATAATTTCTGGTTCTGTAAGTTCTTTTCAATGCAAGTAAATAATGTCAGCAGATAATGAAAACATGGTGAAAACACCTTTCTGTTTTATAATGACAGCTTTGGAAAGATGTGTTTAGATGAAAAAAAAAAAAAAACAACACAACCAACCACCAAACAACCCTTCAAAGAACCATCATGTGAAAATTACTTGTGGTAACAGGCACAGGGACAAGGGAGGGGAGCATAACGGTTTTTCAAACTGAACAAATTTATTTTAGTTCAGAATACTGTTACGTATGTGATTAACAGCAGTCTGTCAGACACAAAGAAATAGCTACAGAAAAAAACCCAACACAATCCTGGTTGTTAAAGGAAGCATTCAGATGCAAAAGAACTTTGAGCACACACAAAAGCAATAACATGACTTCAAATCGCTTTATGTTGCTTTACAGCACTATGATGGGCTGAGCAGAGCTGAAAAAATAATAATGAAAAAAGTGACTAGCAGTCTGTTCTTTGAAAGGGAAGATGGTTTCTCTGAGATTCTCACCCCTCTCCAGCACGGGAGGCACAGTGATGCTGTGGTGCCTCTTGCAGTGCAGCTGCAGAGATGGAATCTTCCTGGTACCATTCCTCACATGGACAATTTTCTCCAGTATCGAGTGGGCGTTTGGAAACACAAATGAAAGGGAAGAAAAGGAGAGGAAGGAATTTTACCCAGCAAGATCTGAGAGATATTACTTGTAGGGGCTATATAGTTAGGCCATCACTTTTAGAAGAAAGTGAAGCTTTTGGTGCTGTCAAATACGTTGGTTGCACAGTTCAAGGTACACTAAGGATTTAACATTTCTTTTTTTTTCTGACCCAACCGGCTTACAGAAGCATGAAATTCACTTAAGATAGGGAAATGATGAGTGCTTAGGCATGGTCAATTCTCCCTGAACATTTAGGTTTCCACTCTTGACCAGGGGTAGGTGAAGAGCATCAATTTATAGCCTATGTGATAAAATAATGGTCAAAAGTCCAAACATGAATATGGAGATTTTCAGGATCTGGGCTTTTTCTAGCTTAATTTTATGTGGTCCTTGTCAGCATACCCAGTGCTGGCCCTGAGATCTATCAACCTTACGACAATCTGAAATGGGTAGTGTATGGCTGGCTACAACCTCTGCTAACAGACAAACCTTATGCTGGGTGTGTATGCTGGGTGTGCATCATGTAATGCACCAGAGGCAAGAATAGGTGACATCATGCATGCCTTAATGACAATGGCCTGCTGATTATACAATTTAAAAGATTATATAGTTTGAAGACATTAGGGAAATATAAGAATTGTTACCTTTTTATACTGAATACCACGAAGTCTGAAAGTGGGTTCTTTACAACCCAAATCACACAGAGCTATACATCACTTTTGGTCAGAACTACAGGTTCAGCTCACTTTAGTTGTAATGGTAGTTTTTAATAGAATATACTCAACTCATCACAATAATTCTGGTAACATAAGACATTATGACATTGCATTAAAGTTTCAACCTCCCCACCATTCCCAAGACAAATAAAAACTTATAATAAACCTGATTTTTAAATTTTATTATTTCTTAGTAATATAATAATATTGAAAATTATATCTGTTCACCAAAAAACCCAGTGAGACGAGTTCTATTTCTTGTAGTCTACATATCAGAAGCTGTATATACGATACATATCCTTCTGATTATTGTGTTAGACAGAAGTGTTATCTAAAATTAGATGGTTTGAAGTACCATTCTGAATGGAGAAATTGGTACTGATATTGATGGTGATACTACCAAGTACTGGTGATGTAGTGGTATAAGACACCTGGGAAGGATGAAATACAGTAAACACAGGAAGTTCTGGGTTCTTTCCCAGAAATCCAGAAATACCCCAAGTTCTGAGGGCAAGTTTGGGTCTTTTATGCTAGTTGTGTGCTGAATGACTCCAGTAGCCAGCTAGGAAGCTCTCATCCACTTAGATTTATATCTAGATTTGATGGCTTATCTATGTGAACTCACAATTTAACTTTAGCAGCATTCATTCATCATATGAAGGAAAAGCCTAACCATGTGGGTCATTTTGACTATCAATTGACTGATAATTGATGAAAACCAGAGCCAGGAGGTTTCTGAAGGGAAACTTTCAGGTCTGCTTCTCCCCTCTTCAGGTGATGAAATATGGTGCAATAAGGCAGACTTGTTCCTTCGCTTTTTTTGCATCACTGTGGGTCATAGGTAAAAAGGGCTATACTGATATGTAATCTGGGCAAGAAGGAAATAGGGTGGGGTTTTTCTATTGCCCAAGCCTCTCTATTGCCCAAGCCTCACAGAGTTTAGAAATAAAACTTTGTGTCAGTGGAGCACATGGGAAAACATCTTGGTCTTCAGAAAATCGATGGAAACATTTCTGTGGCTATTACTGCCAGGAACTAGGGGTTTTTGCTTGTTTGGTTTTTTTTTTTTTTTGGGCAGGGGGAGAGATTTTTAGTTTTGGTGGTTCTCTGCTTTCTTTTTTTTGTTTGTTTGTTTTGAGGTGAGCTCTAGATTACAAAAATCTGTAGAGAGTACTCAATACAAAACAACTCATACTGTTGTGTGCTCTGTATAAAGCACTGCAGTGCAGGTCACGAAAGGAAGGGCCTTATTTCATTGTTTAGATTTCCATGTGCATGTACAGCGTGAGTGGGTGTAAATCATCACAAATTCTGATTTGGTGCACAGTCGTGGAAAATCTATAACTCTGTAAAAGAAACCTGAAAGTTGTTGTCAGCCAGATCTTTCTGGCACTTCCTGGGGAAAAATCAAATAAAATCAAGACATTTGAGAGGATAGTAAAATATGGTAGAATAATCATCTCCTCTTCTAGTGACTGCTTATATTTTCTCTTATTAACTGAAGTGATCTGTTTTTATTTTGCATCAAATTCCTTGTATTTGAACTAGGATGATACAGCTGCTCATCAGCCATTGTTTTCATACAGGAATACTAGGAACAAGCTAAAATGGATGGTAGATTTAATTACTTTATTCTGCAAACTGTGAATCCAGATTAGGAAAAATTATTTATTGGTACAGTGAGTTTCACGTCTGGGCTCATTCTTTGTTTTAGATCACCAGTAGATAAGTTTGGTTGTCAAGTTTGTTTGTCCCTATCAACCCCCAAAAAGATGAATGTTTGAGGTGGAGAAGTATTAGTACATTAGTACCTTTTTATCACTCTTGCCAAAGCTAAATTTCCCCCTATAAATCCCAAGCAGACATTTGTTACTACAGCAAGCACCACATAACATGGCATATTTAAGTTTCTGTTCCGGAGTACTCCAGATGTGAAGGATTGTACATATTGCTTTTGTGACATAACATGAACTGGTATTCTAGGGTTGTCTTTAGGGAAATAAGACTTCACTGAGGAAAACCCTGGAGGATTGTGTGCCTATGTTTTGAGGTTTTTTTGTTTGTGTTTGGATGTGTCACAGATTGCACAATTTTATACAAGGGTAGATCAAATTAATTTTATTAACCTCTCTTTTTCATGAATGTCAGATTCAAAATGGATAGCCAAGAGATCCCAGGGATAGGGGAGAAATAACACTGAAAATTCTTAAAATTAGGTAGCTTTAGTATGACCTGAAATCCCAGCAAACATCTAAGGGACAGATTATTTTATTTAAGTACTGTTTTTCTCTTGGATTTCATAAATCAAGAATCACAGCAAGATAGAATGAGAGACTAACTGCTGTTTGTCTTTTTTTTTATCTCTCTTCTCTCTTCTGTACTAACTTGGACTTTTCTCTTTCTCTTTTTTTTTAACTTCATTATCTTTTTTTGTTTAATATACCAGCTGTACCATACGCCATTTTTCCTACAGGATCATTTTAGAAAGGGAAGAGTATTGTATGCATAAGTAGACACTGGAAATTATGTGATTAGGTGATTAATTACCATTCTTCACATCAGGCCTAAGTTCTGATGATTAAATCCATCTCTTCAGCATTTAACTTCTGAAACTCAAATCTGTTCCAGCCTGCTTTTTCAGAAGGGAAATTTCATAAGAAATTTCATCTTCTGGGCATTTCTGGGAATAAGCAAAACTTTTCAGTTCTAAGAAATACTGACCAACAGGTTTAATTCCCTCTGGCCTTTATAAGTACACCAACACTTTCTGTCTGTGAAAATATGCCGGACTATGAACAAATGGCAGGAAAGTATATGAGCTGGTGCACAACACATATAATCCTACTCCAAAAAGGAGTAGAGTTTGTGGTAAAGCTACCTAGTATTGCCTGAAGTAATGCAAAATTTTCAGGGCAAGCAGTTGGTGCAGCTTCACCATAAACTACCTATTCCTGGATAGTTAAAGAGGTCAAATGGGAAAATACATTCAAGCTTTCAAAAGAACATGTGAAATTCCCTGTCTCACTTTTTTCTGTTGTAATAAGAAAGTCTATTCACAAAATGATCTGCCGCGTGCATTGCCCATACTTTGCAAAGCAGAAGGACAAAGAGTCTGTAAAACAAGCAGGTAAAAAGAGTCATTTCTTTGGTGGCATCAATGACAGCTTGTTTGGAAAAGCTTGGCATCTCTTTGATGCATCCTGCAATTTAGCAATGCATTGGATGGTACCATCTGTTGGGTTAACAGGTGTTGGCATAAGGAAAGAGTTAAACAGAGAGCGACAGCAGCAGCACCAGTAGTACCAGCGAAAGGTCTCTCTGACACAGTGTGCACCTGAGATAGAACTGAACGAGTGAGTTTCTACTTCTATGTCAATGTAAGACGCACACACTTTACGCACACGCTTTGCGCGCATGCTCCACGCACACTCTTCATGCTCCTTTACCATGGCCGTGGAGAGAACCATGGAAAATGTCAAGACAGATTTATTGTAGGACTGTGATCATGTTTGTAAACTGTAACTAAAAAAGCTCTTAGAAGTAAGGATATATATATTGATGCTCCTGAATAAACCTTAGATTCACCTGCATCTCTGTTGGTGGGTCTCGCTCCTTCATGCATCACAGCTATCCAGAAGGCACAGTCCACATGAGTTCTGTAATTCTGGTTTGTAGGTCTTCCACTGATCCAAAGCAGGTCTTACTGCAACTACACAAATTAAGCCCTTTTAGACACATGTCTTTCAAGGCTCCCAATTTTTGTCATTTTATTCCAGTTCTTCTCTACTTTCACTTCTTTTGTTGTAAAGCTAATCACAGATCAACATGTAATCTGTTTCAGTGGTAATTAAGAATTAAGCAACAAACCTAATATGTACTAGATTGCTTTAGTATTCAGTGTTCTTATGTGGGGGAGTAAGTTATTTGGTATTCAGCAATCAATTATATTCTAAAATGTTATTACTTCATGGTCTCTAACACTTGAACAGTTTTTTATTTGTATAATTTGCTATGCATTTATCGGATTCTAATTAAAAATAAATAAAAAAGAACTGAGGGAAAAATGCTGGATTGCTTCCCATTCCAATGGCAAAGGAAAATATACCCAATCCCCACCACTATAGCATGAAGGGCTATATGATGTATTTATAACTACTGAATGGGACTGCCTGGGTTCATTGACCCCAGTCTGGCTGGTGCTAAATGTACAGAAATAAACCCATCCCCAAAAGATTGCAATCAAGAGATAAAACAAGAAACAGATGGCTGGTCTTGCAAGGGGAGTGTTAAAAATAAGAGGAAATTGACTGGCACAGTAGGCAGTGGTCTTGGCACACCAGCTGCTTAACCATGGACAATTTTTTTCAAGCATCATGGCAGAGGAGAATTTTTAAGGCTAGTTTTGAAACATGAAAATTAAATGGTTCTTTATTTTCCAGGCAGCCCCATGCTCTCACAGAGAGTGAGTGTGAAAGCACAAGGGAAGTGTCTGTCACTGGTCAGCTGGAGATTTTGGCATCTCAATAGAGTCCAAGGAGAGATAACTGGGATAGTGTGGGAGCACATGCTGGAGTCAGCAGCCGGTTAAAGAAGTGGGAACTAAATGGACTGCAAGCTTTGGGAGAATGACAGGTTTCCGCAAGCTTTAAGTAGGCATAATTGGCTTCAGTGTTTGCCTGGCTTTGGTTAGAGAAGTCAAGAAGGAAGGAAATGAAACTGGTAAGGCTATCCTCTCTCAAGAAGGATAAAAAAGTTCTGTTAATCTGCTGAGCTTTGGTGTATATTTAAGTGAACTGTATATACACTACAAAATAGGTGTCACAGAAGCAGCGCTGTACCTTTGACTGTAGTCATACAAATGTCACCTTCAGTGTTTTATAGCACCACAAGATCATGGGGAGGCAAGTACACCGCAAAGAAAATGACTAGCGTATTTCTAAATTTTACCTCTTTGTATTCAAGTTCAAAAAGTATTATTCCTGTTCTCCTTAACTAGTCTATTTTTTTTTTTTTTTTTTTTTTTTTTTTGTGGAGCTCCTCTGCATGGTTTTGTTGTTTTGCTTTGCGTCAGACCTTTTTCTCTGGGAAGGGACTAGCTAATTGCTTGTTCTTGTAGTACAGGAACACAAAGACGTCAGCTTGCGAATCCAGCAGCTACACAAAACTGGGTCAGGTAGCTTGAACTATTTTTAAAATGATAATCTCCTTTTTCCTTCAGTTCTCCTACTTCCAGTAGGTATTGCAGTGTGTCTTAGTAGTAAACTGGTTTATTTCAGATAGTGCTGTACAGATGTAATTCTCAGTGGAAAAAGAAAAAAAAAAGAAAAAAAAGAAAAAAAAAGTGCTTCAGAAGTCTGAATTACCCAGATCTCTCCTAATTGGTGAAAGAGAATGCTGAGTATGGATGGCAGATGTTTCCTTAATTAATATCCTACTGGGTTAATCAGCAGAACCTTGGGAGCTGCTATGAGACTTTTTGATGTGTTCAGAGAATCCAAGCCTTGATCCACAGACTTTAAACTCATACTTATAACTGCTCCAGCTATCTGTCTGTGTGATACTTACATATAATAGAGTCTTCAGTCAGAATTTGTCTTTTGTGTAACCTAATTCTAAGAACATTTTGATGACATTTGTGTTCAAAATTTATAGTAAATCTTGCATGCAAATTGAGCTCCTCACTAAATTTGAGATTTCTTACAGGTTTTAAAAAGTTACTTATTCACAGTTCAGAATGTTTGCCTTTCAATCTCCTAAGAACTCAATACTCTATTTTTAATTTTGTGAGGTCTGTGTTTTACCATAAGCTCATTTGATACACAGAAAATTTGTCATGGACCTAATGGCACTCATTAGAACTGCATGTGCTCTCACTGAAAATAGAGCTAAGTCAGGAGGAGAAATTGCAATCTCTCTAAGTTTTACAAGCTGAAACTTGGAAAAAGACAGTCATCTGTAATTTTTTTGTTGTTGTTGTTTTCACATAAGTCTCCCCATATTTTCTGAAAACTAAAATTTTGAACTTTTCTCTAAAATAAAAATGAAATGGAAAGAAGAAAAAATTTTCCATTTCTCCTTCTGTCTCATTTTGCAAATACCCATCTTATAAACACTCAGATTTTAATTAATTAGCATATTCTAGAAAATGCTGAAGGATCATTGCAAGCTCTAGATATAAACTTCCTTATACAGCTGCATATGGGGAGGGGTAAGGGAGGGCAGAGAGCAAAAAAAGCTGCAAAAATATTGGTTTTGTACTCAAGTTAGCAACATCTTCCTAATGCAGCAAAACACCTGTGGGCTTTGTGGGCTTATTTAGAGGCTTGGATTAACATCTTTTTACTCTTTATGCTCTAACATACTTTCTTAAATCATTGGCCTTTCTGTTGAAAGTTTCTTAAATACTGCACTATGTGTAATAGAATCATATGAAAAAGCAGAATTTACCTCTCCTCTAGGTGCTTGATTCTTCCTGGAGCAACCTTACACCTAAGTAAGTAAACTCTGGAGACGAACTGGGCAAAAGGGGCTGTTACAGCAGGGGAATAAAAAGGGGCAGTGGAGAACCCTCTCTTTGAACAGTTCAGCCTTATTTTGCCTTACATGGGGGGTTTAAATAAGGAATCTATGTAATACTTTTATTGGTTTTATTTGTTGGGTTTTTTGGTAGGTTTTGGTTTTGGTTTTCCTTTTTTTTTTTTTAATTGGGTACCTCTTCTACCTGTCTCTGCCCCTCTGCAGTCTGCAGCAATGTTTTCCATGGAGTGAACCTCCACCAAAAAAAGAGAGTATGAACCCCAAATTCCCTTCTGAATCTCATAATTTCTGTCTTGGAAACTTTGGCAACTACAAAGTAGAGGCAAAACTTGCTCTCACTGAGTAGGAAGCAGAAATAAATGTTATATTAACCAAAAGGGTGTTTTTGGAAGGACATGCCACCTACAATAATAGGGAAGAATATTGGTTCTCACTGGTTTGCCTTAATATTTTAAGCTGTTCTTTGCTCTTTTCCTCACTAGCTCACATCCCACTAGCTGTTTACAGTTATTTCACACATCTTATGCCAGCCTTATGCCATTCATTCTGTTGAGACCTGCTTGAAATCTCCTTGAAAACTTACTGCTATGGATTTTTTAAAAAAAAATTTTTTTAGCTCCTGCCCATCAAAACTGATTCCCCTACAGGGAAAAAAAAATTACATCATTTAGTATATAAATCATGTCAATGATTATGCAAAATCTCGGTACTACTCTTGTTCCCTCTGTTCCTCCTATCTGTCAACAACAGTCAAGTATCTAAAATTTTCCTGCAGCACTTACTTTGGGACTACAGACCTTTTTCTTCCTTGATTTAAAGTCATGTTTATTCTCCAATATGCCCCGTGTATAGACAGTGACTCCTGAGACGAAGGTACATTCTAGGTCTTGCCTTCACTCTGCCATGTTTAATAAACACACATCTCAGTTCCTGAGAGAGAAGCTGTCATCGTCTCCCATTTAAGGGAATATGACTGAAGGCATTCTTTAGCACTTAGATCCATGCATTGCTGGGCCGGATTTATCTTATTATGCACGTTGATATTGCGTCATTTGGGGTAGAATGGGGTAGATCCTTCACTACAGTAACTAATGGAGAAATAAAATTGAATGTTTTACAGCACTCAAGTAAACCAGAAATATTTTCTCCAACTGGCTTGAAAAGATGTAACAATTCAGCATATGATTTTAATTAATGTCCATGTAACTAAAAATGTGTTTAATTCACAATAGCATTACAAGAAAACATATTGACATCTAATTAAGGATCATAGAATTTGCTGCAGAGAAACTGTAGTGCATCTGTTCAATGAGACACAATCATGGAGAATGTTAAATGGCAAAATATAATGAAAATGTGAACCAATACACAAATGAGGCCATTAAATACATCAGTGTGAAACAAAGGGGTGATATTCAAGAGAAGAGCTTATGCATAGGGTTTGGTAGATAATACAAAGTGATATTGTTTAGTAAGGGCTTTTTTGTTATTATTTACTTGAGAATAGCAAGATTTCAGCTGTTGGGATGTCTTAATGGGAACTGCTATTTCCAAGTTAACATGAAATACTTGATCTTTTGCCGACAATTGACAAAATAATTCTCATGACTTCCCACAATAAATGCTTAATTTGTTGCAATTATTTTGTCCATTCTTGTGCTAAAATCTTTCCTCCTAAATACCAATTTTACCTTAGCAAGCTGATTTCACCATTCTTACACTGTACTCTTCACAGTGAAAGTCAGATTGGAATCATAAAATTAAAAAAGCTAAAAATTATCTACATATTTGGCAACACTCACAATAGTCAAGAAGGAAACTGAACTCAACTGATACAGCAGTGAACATTCCTACTTGGAATAGCTGTTAAAGCACTCCAGTCTGAAATATCTTTTAACCTCCAATTTCAATAATCCTTTATTCCTTGTCTTCTCTTCCAATATTCATAGGCAAAAGGGGTTCGTAGAGACGTGAATCAAGATTGCAAGAAAGTAGTCTCAGTTTTGGCTGATTTCTACCTGAACTTATATTTGGAATATTAAGCTAGCAAACAACATTATGTAAAGAAGAACTTTCTTAAATTCATCATCTAGGATCATTTGCTCCTGAAATTTGTGCTTATTCAACAAGAACAAAATTATAGGAACCAAACACAACTGACCTGAGCTTGAGGAGCCTTTTGGTAAAGAAAACTGAAAAGAGATCCCTCCACCTTTGAATTTTGAAAAATACAAAATTGAAAAGACCTTTAGTCCTACTGCTATAAAGAAACTTTTTGTTTGTCGGGGTTTTTTTGGTTTTTTTTTTTTTTAATCTGTTGATACAGAACCTTACATTAAATTAGGTGTTAGAAGGCAGTCAGATGTACAAGCAGCTTGGTGACTGAATGTCTTATGCACAGTCATTAAAGAGCACAAATATACTCAATTATTACACTAATGGAAATACAGCTCCTGGGCTGTAAAAGGATCTGAGTTGATTAAACTGTTCTTCCCCATAACCTTTCAAATGAAATAAGACAGTGATTAGACTGCCACCGACTCATGCAAGTCATTTAGACGGACATGTTATTCCCAGTTGTGTTTTCAGTGAAATAAAAGCAGATATGTTAAAATGGTGGGCAAATTTCTCTTTCCCAGTGACAATTACATTGAACAGCTTGGCCTGTAACACACATTTCAGTGAGTGCCTTTTTACTCTTCAGATCACAAAGGTATGAGTGATCTGTACACCTGCAGGAAATTCAGAACCACAGCTAATCCTCCCCAGTGTGTCCATTTTCTTCTATCTCTTCCCACCTGCTGCAATATAGTTTTCCTTTTGTAGACTACTGCTATTCCTCAAATTCTGAAACAACTCATTAGATACATATCCTTTTAGTTAAACATCCTTGAGGAAAAATAATATTCAGAAGATCATTTCAGAAAAGAGTGGGATGCCTGATGATGTGGATTGGGGATTTAAGATCAACAAAGTAATTGATTTTCTTCTGAATGAGTTGTTTTGTCTTTGCAGTAATAAAAGAAGGGATTTCAGGGTTTTGGACATGAAGTGGAAAGTGATGTAAAATTAATGAGTGATAAAATCTTAGCTTTCAGGAATGTATGTACTGATTCACGCTGATAAATCACCCAGTAGAAGGTGGAGAGAAATCCTGAAGTATTTGCAAAACATGGTCAACAACTTTCCATTTACTTCCTGAAGTCATGTCAGATCTCATCGAGATTTGATTTTATATTTCAGCTAAGGCAGGCAAGTGCCTGACATTAAGGATTTCCTGGCCTTATTGGAAAATGGTGTGAAAGTGTTGTGTATATTGCCAGAGTCACAGGTAGCCAGAGTTCTCTGACTTAGTTCAGCGATCAGATCATTGCAGTAAAAGGCAGGAGACTGATTTATTTGTCATGTGGAAAGGAGAAATTTAGGCAGTTTTGAAGTTAAAAAGATTCTGTCTTGAACTATTTGTTTTTCCACAGAAAATATTGTCTAAAAAAATGGAATATACCTTGAAGACAAATCATAAATAATTTTCTGTGAATAAGCCCCCTTTCCAGACACGAAAAAAGCCTCTGGGAAATGCTTCCCTGGACAAAATACCCCAAGAGGGCTTTAGAAAATAGTGGAGACTTCCCATTTATTTAAAATACCAATAAGTGATTGTACCTCTAGAAAATATTTTATTTTTAAGCCAAATCCTTGAAAATCACTGCTGTTTTTTGTACCTTAAAGCAGATTTTGTGATCCAAAGATTTCTGATCCAAAGAGATACACAAGCAATGTAACTTGTCATGTAGTAGCTTTCAAAACAGATCCCAAAGACCTATCTTAATTTAGATGTACTCATTTTGGAAAATATGTTGTCTCACAGATAGTGGCTTAGCGGTATGCATTTTGCTTCAAGTGGGAAAATGAACTTAGTTCATGCTTAAAATGTATTTTGCTTAGCAAGACAGTCTTCTTTTTTAGTGTAAGGAAGTCTTCTTGATGCAAAAAAATCCATTTCTTGTATTTAAATAACATATATGCATTTCAGCTTTTGCGTTTTTAGCAAAAAAAGAAATCTAGAAATCCTAGGGAAAAGAAAAAGCATTTCAAAACCAAAACATTTTCTAACTTAAATTGATAAAAATTCACTAAATATTGACATAGAGAATACCTGTGATTAGGTCCTAACCTCAATCCTTCTTTTAGTACTGTAGACAGAAACAAATAATGTTTTTATTGTCCTCAGTTATCAAGCCTTCTACAGCACTGATAAGTATATTCTGCACTGAGTCTTATCAGAGCTCTCTCAGAGCAGTTCCTGGAGAGCCCTGAGACTCAACTGAAACTCCTGATCAGAAATTCATACATAACTTTGCAGACTGCTTTAAAGAATAATGGTCACAAACTTCCTACTATGTGCAGATGGATCAAGCATTTTTGGGTGTTGCTACATCCTTGGGAACTCAGGACTAGTTCTGAGAGAGCCCCTAGACATTATGGCAGTAAGTGTGTTTGTAATCACAGAACCACAGAATAGCTGGGTATGGAAAGGACTTCTGGAGATCATCTAGTTCAAAACCCCCTGCTCAGGCAGATTGGCCCTGAGCAGGTTGTACCAGATCTAGTCCAGACAGGCTTTGATTATCTCCAGAGGAGACTCCACAGCCTCTCTGAGCAGCCTGTTCCAGCACTCTATCACTGTCAAAGTGAAGACACTTTTCCTCGTATTCCAACAGAATTTTTGAGTTTGTGCCCTTTGCCCTTGTCCTGCCATTAGGCACCACTGAAAAGAGTCTGGCCCCATCTTCTTGACACCTGCCCTTAAGACGTTTGTATGCATTGCTAAGATCCCCTCTCAGTTGTCTCTTTTTCAGGCTAAACAGGCCCAGATGTACCTGCATAGAAGAGGTGCTTTGGTTCCCTCATCCTCCTCACAGTCCTCCACTGGACTCTCTCCCAGATTCAGAGGAATGCAGCTGTTTTTTATTTCAGTCTTTAGCCTTTTTTATTATTTTATTTTCTCACTGTAATGTCAGGTGAAGACTGCCAGCTCAGTGTACCTCTATCAGTTTAGTATAGGGAGAGAAGCATGCCATTGAAGGATCAACTGATATCCTAAATATTTTAGCAACTATAAATTATTGTCTTCTAAACAATTCCAGCATCTAAATACCATGACACCTTGAATTTAAGTATCCTGCTTTCTCCGTGTTTCACCATAATTCCTGTGAGCATTTAAGGCTTGATCCCATTTCTTCTTCAGATAGGTAATTTCCAGTTGTGGCACATTTTCTTTTTAACTTGTAAGTGTTGGGTTTTGGCTTTTGGTGGTGGTTCCTTTTTTTATTTTTTAATACGTTATCAGCAACATCTTTTCTCATTTCTGTGCTGATTTTTAAGTTGTGAGAATTTGTGTAGCTGGTTTGAAATATTGAAAGAGCTCAGTTTTCTGAAAGCTGGTGGGCCAAACAAGGAAAGATTTCAATGGATCAACGTGTGCATGAAGCTGTAGTAGGCAAGGTTTACAGAAATATTATTCTTGAATTACGTAACCTGTCTCTGTTTCAGGATCTTCACTTATATCCCTGCATAATCTTCCTTTGCTCCATGGCATGCTGAGTCAATTGATTTTACAACTTCTGAGCACAGAGAAAAATATAAAATTGAGGTAGCAAAGAAAATGCATTGCTAGCTGAAATGGAGAGGAAGTAGTTTTGCTGGAAAGGGAAAAACCTGCAAGAGGGTGGAAGTCACTGAGTTTACTTTATTAAACCCAAGAATGAAGGGTTTTTGTTTTCAAAATACTTTCATTTAATGTTTTCTGCACATACTGAGTACAGAAATATGGAAAAAGGTGCATAATGTTCCATGATTACTGATGGAACAGTACATACTGGCTATGAGCTGACCTGAGTACTTGTTTAGGGGTACTTGATATAGTGGACTGAATTGAAAATGGAAATTACTAGAAGAAGGTGGAGTAAGGGTAGCATTTTGAATATTAATTCAACCTTTGCATTCATTGACTCTTGGCATTTATTGTAGCTTTTCTATGGGCAGGCCAACATCAGTTAATATAACTCCAAATAAAAGATTTTATCATTGTTTTATTTATGTTTACGAAGTTTAATATATATTAAGCTCTAAAACAGGGAAGATGTACAAAAGCATAGGACTGTTATTGGATTGGTGTACACCACCAGGGAACTGCATTGAGTAAAGGTAAAGTGCTTAAAAACAGGTTGAGGCGACCTTGTTTGAAGAGACATATGTAAATTGGACTTCATGTGCACATAAATCTGTGTTATGAGTGTGAATAGGTAGATGACTTGTGATTTATAGGCTGAACATTAGGGACAATATGCTTTCCTTTGATATGGAAATAATGGTTTCTATGTAGTTTTTCAGCAGAAGAAACAGAATATGTTTCTGGGCCTGTTTACAGGAAGGAGATGCTGAAGAGCGCAGATGACAGAGTTGGAGGGTTTTGCACACAAACACTGGCCTCTTGTAGCTCCATCTTTACTCAGCCTTATCTTACTGCATCATCACTGTTCAGATGCATTAATTTCTGATATCTCTCATGTTTTTATTCTCCTGACAGTTTCCATACTGTATCTGATTTACAGCTCTCTTCTGCTGACAAACTTCCCAAAAAATTAACCTTATTTTGACTGCAATACATAAAGGGAAAGTTACTCTTCTGAAAACTTAAAACCTGGTGAAAAAGTCCATAGTTTATAATTATCCTCACAAATTTATCTTCACCTGCTTATTGATTTCTCAATTAGACAGGGCTCATCCTTCTGACATCCTTGTGAGTTTAATATCCCTCTTATACTTTCTTTTTATCTGCAAACCCCTTGTCTCTAGCAGGCATTCACCACGTCTTCTTCATAAAGCACCAGCTCTGTGGGTCCATCAGCTTCTCTCCAGGCTTCACTTTGCATATCTCAATGTGTGCAGTAGGGTCAATCAAAATATGTTGTATTGCTGGATATACAAGCTGAAAATCTTACAAAAAGAACTTTCTGATCAGTCACAGCTTTGCTGATTAATGCAGAGCACAGGGTGTTGTCAAGGGGATAAATTTATTTAGATACCAACCTGGCAATACTTTCAGGTTTCAAGTGATTTAACAATCTACCTGTGAAGAAGATTCAACAGGGAAATCAATTCAGTTAAAGATTTTTTTTTTGACGAGCAAGGGAGAATGTTTAGATTTTAAACAAACAAACAAACAAATCTAAATACTTGCTATTAGCAGTGAATTTGCAGCTTTATTAAGTATTTTTCATTAAAGATACCTCAAGTGACAGATGAAAAAATGCTGATCAATCATTCAAGCAATTCTTCCTCCCAGTAGACCCTAAAAAATGTTGTCATGAATCAATCAATTCTTTTCCATCTTACCTTTGAAGATGATGTCTGAAATGTAAGAAAAGTGGGTTACAGACCTTAGGTTAGATTGGAATGATACTAATTGGAGCTCATTATGGTCTAATATAAATGCTAATCTTATAAATATTAAAGAGTCAAATCTATCTTAATGTATTACACAGTACCTATATTACCTTCAAAAAAGTCAGCTTCATATCAACAGAGTGGAAACTCTAGTTGTTAAAGTTGTAGAGGAACTTTTAGAAATGAACTGTCAATATCCATAATTAAAAACCACTGGTCAGGCACAAGGAGAACCCATTGACAAAAAAGGTTTGGTTTTTACTTTAAGACACACTTATTGCCCTGTCTGCACTCTATTCTTAGAAGATTTCTGGGGATCTATTTCCTTGATAGCAAAAATTCCACTGTTTTTTACAAAAAATTGCCTTTTGAAAACCTGACTGTATCATACCTATGCTATTTTTGATAAGAAACATTTTTGGAACACCTTGCAAATGCCTTGTCATAAAATTATGTTATATGTAGATGGATACAGGCCTGTATTTTTATCTATTTTTTGTCTATTCCTGTACAGTCTTGTTAGGTGCCTAGAAAGTCTGATCAGACTTCAGTGCTGTGTGCTCCGTAATGGTAAAAAATAACTTTGTCTCTATTTTTCCTTCCTTCTTCTTAAAAACCTTCCTGTTCTTCCTCACAAAATGTAGAAATGCTTTCATTGGTAAGCTCAATTCACTGTCATCAGAATTCTGTTGGGGGAAAAAAAACCAGGTTATGTTCTTCTCTCCTTCAATCATGTTCACTCTGTAAAACCAGAGAAAATTATTTTCCTGATAGAAAGAAAAGGAACATGTGAGTGAGTTAGGGGATAAGAGTCTCATCAAGCTGAGCATGTAGGACTTACTTATGGGAAAAGTGGGGGGTGAGATGGAGTGTTTGGAGGACGGAGAAGAGAGCACTGTGCTCTAATTGTAAAATTAAAGTAATTATTTGGAAGAACAGAGTCTTGGGCTCTCAGCCCCAAACCGGAATAACTATTAAACATCTGTACACCACCATTCTGCTAAACAAAGCACAGAAATTCTGTTGAAATG
The DNA here is from genome assembly GCF_000738735.6 of Corvus cornix cornix. NCBI lineage: Eukaryota > Metazoa > Chordata > Aves > Passeriformes > Corvidae > Corvus > Corvus cornix. The sequence continues at coordinate 55,394,971 of NC_046357.1, forward strand.
TATATGTAGCCCCAAATATTGTCTTTTCTGAGTACTTCTCAAAATTGTACTGTCTCCTCTTCCTATTATTTCTGTGCTAGCTCATAAATTCCTTTTCCAGAAGATACAAATTGATGTTTCACACTGAATTTTTTATGCAGAATTTTAACCTGATCACAGGTTCTTCAAATTTGTTATTCAAATTTTTTTTGAAACTTCTTTGTCTCTGTGCACAGCGACTGAGCAATTTGAGAGTATCCAATAATTACTTGGTATTCAAACATGCTTGCTAATTTTGGGAAAATGTTAGCTAAGTTAAAAAGAAAAAACGAAAAAAAGAAAAAGAAAAAGAAAATAAAAAGGAAAAGGAGAAAGGAGAAAAGAAAAAGAGAAAGGAAGAGGAAAAGGAGAAAGGAGAAAAGAAAAAGAGAAAGGAAGAGGAAACGGAGGTGGAAGAAGAAGAAGAAGAAGAAGAAGAAGAAGAAGAAGAAGAAGAAGAAGAAAGAAGAAAAAAAGAAAAAGAGAAAGAAAAAGAAAAAAAGAAAAAGAAAAAAAAGAAAAAGAAAAAGAAAAAGAGAAAAAGAGAAAAGGAGAAAAAGAGAAAAAGAGAAAAAGAAAAAGAGAAAAAGAAAAAACTAAGGGAAAAAACAAACCTCTCTGCCTAAAAGAGGAAAAAAGTTGGTAGTTTACTCCTCGCTTCAACACTGGTTGCAATAAGTAACCCAAAGAATGAGAAAAGAAAATCTACTGCAGACTGTTGAAGATACTTTTTCTTTTCTTTGTGTCCTTTTGTCTCTACTTTTCAAAAACTTTTATCAATTTGGGATTTTTTTCTGTCTTATAATTGGATATAAGCTCTTAGTTCTCAATGTTTGCAACAAAAAGGCTGGATGTTGAGATGATAAACTCAAGCATTTTGAAGAGTTACCAATGTTGTCTGTTAATACTCCTTATACCCATGGTAGTTATAATACTTATTCATAATGATATACTAACTCTTGACTTCATTGACATGGTCTTTCCACTAGTGATAGTGTTGAAGCCCTTGGGTTATACCACTGAATCACAGAAATAATAAATGAATTAAATTTGTTGCGTTGTATGAAAGAAATATGGTTCTTTTATGTTGCATTTGACAGGTATTTTTCATTTTGAGAAGGAGGGCCCAGAACTTCTGAGTTCACACACTTTACTGGTTTCTCCTCTCACCACCTCATGGGTCCTCTCTACTCCTCAACTCTTTTCCTCTCACCCCCTGCAGTTTGCAGCCCTTCACAATGATGGACATATTTCTTTGCCAAAATACACACTCTCCATTTTGAGAAGCTGCCTTATTCTCTGGTCTGAAATCACTACTCAGTGGTGTGATCTGTGGCAAACACAAGCCAGTGGAGTGTCTAATCCAAATTCAGGAAATAGCCTGTCTTCTATACGCCAAGTGGGGAACCACTTATCACCATACCTACAGATTTTCTTGCTGTAGTTACAGGAGACTTTGTTTGCCTCTTCTTTATCCCTATTTCATTAAAAATAGTAGAAAAGAGGAAAGGGGAAGGGAAGGTGCGGGAAGGTGCGGGAAGGGAAGGTGCGGGAAGGGAAGGGAAGGGAAGGGACTATTCAATTATCATGTGAAAAAGAAAAGGAGAAAACTCTGGGCACACAAAATAAATATTTTAAGGCAAATATTAAAATAAGCTATAATATCTTCTAGGGTTTTCTTTTATAAATTACATTATAGTTAAAATAGATATAAAAATATCTCCCCGTTCATACCCTATCTGGCTGGTTATAGAGGAGTTTTTCTCACAGTAGGTGGGGAGTTGGGAGAGTAAGAAGTGAAAGCATTTATCTAAGGGGAAAATTGTCTTGTCAAAGCTTTTAGAAAAGTGAAGGAAATGGAAGAAAAAGAGTCTGAGAGATAGCTGTTTAACTTCTGCAAGAATGTGAAAAAGAGAAGAGGGCTCTAAGGATGTATTTTTCTTTCTTTTCCTTCTTTATTTTTGCAAAATAAATTGAATGTACATACTTCAGCCATATTCATGGCATAAACTAATATGTAATATGTTAAATCTGAGCCCTCAAGGAATTTAACAGAACACACTACTACTGTGTTTTGGGTTTTTTTCTGAGTGTCCAACAGTCTAGCAAATTTGCACACAGATTCACTTATGAAAATTAAGTCATTCATCAACCAAAAAACCCTTTATTAATTTCAATATTTATATATGCAGATATATTGTTTTCTGATGTTTGTACAAAGTAAGGGAACTTCTTGGGAAACCCTGAAGAAATTTATATTTTAGCTATTAACTTAATTGATATCTTAAATACTTAAAAACTCATTTGGCTAGTAATTTCCCTCTTAGAGTAAGACTGCTACAAGGCAAAGAACACTTGATGAATTACTATTTGTTGTGAAGTGATTTAATATATGTTTAAATAATTCGTTACTACTGTCAGTACATTTTCATAAGAAGTGGTAACCTGGAAGATTTTCATGTCCTCTACCTTAAAACCAGAGCCTCAAACTGCTTTTCTGCTTCAGCTATACAGTGATGTGTGATTTTTTATCCATGACCCAAAATTTCCATTTTGATTTGGCAGTGGCCAAAAATTGCAGCATATTCAAAGCCAATTGTCAGGAAACCCATACAATGCATACATCAGATCCTCAAAGCCAATGATTATGCTACAGGTCTACTACTAAAATGTAGTATTTACTTGGATATATGAGCAGCCCTGGGCAATAAAACATTTATTTGGGTAAATGCATAGTAACCTTATTTCTGCAATAACATGTCTTTTTATGATTGAGTTCTAAAGTGCCACAAAATTTGTTTATACAAGTTTAAGCAGTAAGAAAATTTCTTCCTTGTAGGTTTACCATTAAGCTGCAGCTTAATGGTCTAGGTCTAGGAGTCTAAATATGTAGTTATTTCTACCTTGTACATCCATCTTGTCACTTTTCCCCTTAAAAAGTTTTCAAGAGAGGACAAGGGCTTAAGTTATTCTCTAAAATGAGAGGGACGTAGTAGTTGAACTTTAACACCTTTAAGTGAAGTTAACATGTTTAAGTTTTGTACTATGACTACTACAGAATACAATTAAGGATGAGACTAAAAAAAAATCCTAATTAACTTTTAAAAGAACTGAGAGAGATCAAAACCAGAGCTGTTTTTTGGGGTCAGCCAGATTGAGATGCTTACTATCTGTTTTTTCTGTGGTGTTTAGACTGTGTTCCAAGCACATCTCCTTCCCACCACAATGGCAGCTCCTATCCCGATACTCTGTCTTCTGCCTCAAAATTGTTTTTCCTCCTGGTGACAGATCTTAGCTGAGCTAACTCTTCTGGCATGGCCTTACTTAACTTCTCTCCCTCCGCGTTTTTACTCTTTAAGCAGTCATGGCCACATGTCAGGCTCATGGCCCAGAGTATGCCTGGCTGGCCTCCCTCCCGGTTCCCTATTGATCCAGATCTCACGTTTGTTCCCTCACCAGCCTCCTCTCTACCACAAGCTGGCCTGTTCTCAGCCCAAGAACATGTTGAACAACCCCTTGTTTGAACAATATGATCTTCTCAGTATTGGCCTCCCCAGGGCTGCAAACACTAAAAACGGAGTAGGTGGTTTTGCTGTTATGTGTATGAGCTTTATCTCTGCTTGCTGTTACATCTTATCTCCTTCCCTCCCTTTTTCCCTTGCTTTCTCCCCCCATGCCTCTATCTCTGTCCCTTTGTCTTATTCACTTCCTTCCTCAAGTGGGAGTCTGATCATGATGTTTCTTTCCAATTGCTCACTCTATCACACACAAGAGAGTTCTCATCTATGATTTGTTGGTCTGAGTACCTGAAATGCAAGATTTGGGTAGTAGGGGTGTTTGGGTTCTTTTTTCCCATTCTAGGAATCAGACTTGGAACTGTTTGCTTGGAAGTAGACTTTGAAATGACTGGGGCGTCTTTTCATTGCATATTCACAGGCATAGGTGTAACAATATTTCCAAAGCTGTAAGCTGTGCCTAGAAGCCTAGGCTTTAGGTAGCCAGATACTTGTGGCTTAAAACATTATTTCAACAGACAGTTTTATAGCTAGTACTCTTCTGTTCAAATGCATTGTGTCGGGAACAATAGGAAGTGTGGAGTTGTAAATTTTAAGGAGAAATAATATTCACATCAAATTTTAACACACCCTATGGTGGGTTTATTTGTAAATGGGGCAAAATTAATCATCCTCCCCTTCTTTAAATCTTGCTCTATTTTATTATTCCCCTTCTCTATATTTTATTATGAAGAATGAGTGGCTTCATTTGAGGTACTAAAAACTTGTATTGAATCATGAAAAGAAAAGAATTCATCATTGCTTGCCAGGATATATTGTTGCCAGGAAACAAGTCACATGCAAATATTTGATAGTCAGCACATATGAGATAGATGCTGATTTTTTTCAGACCATTTCAGATTCTGTTTCTCCTAGAAGAGAACATGTATCTGTTCACTCTTTTCTTCTCTTGTGCCGGGGATGAGAGTTGAAGTTTCCTGCTTTTCATCAGAGGAAAAAATAGAATGAGGTTGGGGAAGGGTATTAGGTTACTGTTGCAAGTGGAAATAAGCTGGGGCAGACTGTGATGGACTCAAAACAAGTGAGAATGAGTGAAAAAAAAAAAAAAGCACCAGAATGTAAACAGAAGGAGAAATAAAGAAATATCCTCAGCAATCTGAAGAGAGTTAGAGCTAGAAAACACACATCCAACAATTTCCAGACCCCTAACAGTCTTTTTATTTTAAAATTTCAAATCAAATATTATGATGTACCAGTCACTCCATAATGGTGATAAGTGTTATTTTGTGTGACCCTCAATCAAAGGCACTCTGGCTCAAAGCATCAGAGCTGAGTAATAAGTTTCGTCTTTTTAATGTTGCCCTGAACTTTAGTAAGACCTATGAAATTATCAGATCATGAGTGGGTTATCGTGGGGTTTTTTTGTGAACCTCAGTATGTGCTTGCATTTGTCAGCTTTGCAATACCTGTTTTATTAGCACTTTTATATATAACACTGCCCTAAGAATTTTACATATGGATCACACATACATAATAAAAAGCTTTTCTTGGTATTCCTTCAAGTTATGCTCACACACAAAAAATCTTTCCTTGAGAGTATGTTGTCCAGGCTTTTGCAATATGCATCCAAAAGAAAGCTACAAAGAAATCCAAAGAAAACCTTTGGGTGGAAAGATGGTGAAATCAGTACCAGACAAGAAGCTGATTTCATGATTTCTGAAGATTCATTCATGTTCATGTGTCAATTGGCATGCATTTCTTAGCTGCAGATAACTCTAATGGGAAAATATTGATTCTGAATGCATATTGATAGAGAGGTTTGAATCACATTTAATTTGGAGATTGAGCAAAATGATTAGGAGAGAAAAAGAACATTCCTGATCTGGGATATTTTTCAGATGAACTAAACTGGATTTGCAAACCACATGATAACCAGAAATATGTCTATTCAAGCAGGAATACAGCATGAAAAATGCTCTTTGTTCTTAAGATTAAAAAATGTATTTTGCTTTTTATAGGTCATGACTGTCATGTCCTATTTTCTGATGTAAACACCCTTTTTTTCCTCTTCATTAGTAGTGAGATAAGCCAGCATGCTATGTTGGCAACTAAAACCTGAAATCACGGTACCGCTTGTTCTCAGGGCACTATGAATGTTCATTTTCTCTCTTGACATTTCTTCTATTTAATTATTTTCACAAATCTTGAAATTGAAACTCAAAGCAAAAAAAATATTAGCACACAACTCACTAAGAAGCACAAGAATTTCAAAACTTTTGGCCAGTTCTTATAGTAGTTTCTACTGAGACGACACACAGAGATCAGATATACCTTATGTTTAATCCACTGAAGCTCTGCTGTCACTGTTTGTCATATATAACAAGTGTCTTCAAAGCATAAAAAATTGAAAGAGATTTGTTGAGTAATAGGAGTACTCTTGTCTTCTTTCAATTTTCAAGGTTATTCTTAATTCTATGATTTTATGGATAATCAAGAGAGGTCAGAGAATTATTTAAGAAGAGAGATATTTTTGGTTTGTATAACTTCAGACAGCTGATAAGTATCATAAGAAAAAAAATTGTCATCTCAAATCATCTATGTGACAGCTGTGTAGGAATTAGTTGCATGAAGAAAGAACGAAAAAAAATTGTCAGTAATGACAGAAATTGTTGACCTGCTTGTGGCAGAGGGAAGACTTTATGGTAAAGCTTAGTGTTTATTTTTTTTGGTTGACCTTATGTACCCTATCTACTAAATTCAAAAGTCTTTCTTAAAGACTTAAAGGGTTTCGGAAATATACCACATGTTATATAATCTTAGGAAACTGTAATATATTTTTTACTTATGGTTTATCATGAACTCTTCATATGAGAAGCAGAATTGATTTGGATAAAAAACCCCACTCTTTTAAAAATATGAAAGCACAAAAAGAGCATTTAGGGAATAAAAATTACTAAGGAAGATGACCAGTGTTTTTTTCTATCTTTTATGAGATGAGATCCTTCTGAGTATTGGAAAGGAGAATATGAACTAGACATTTATTATAAAATGATAGATAAATTTTAGCATTTGGTACTGTGTTGACAAGACATAATATATATTCCAGAATTACCTACAAATATCTCTAAAACCAGTAAGAAAGATGGAGATAAACCCCAAACAATAAACCTTTTAGCAAGGCCTGTTCTGACAGTATAAGATGTAATGGCTTTAAACTGAACGAGGGTTGATTTAGATTAGATAGGAAGAAACATTTTACAATGAAGATGGTAAAACACTGGCACAGTGGTGGTAGATGCCCCATCCCTGGAAATATTCAAGATTGGGTTGGATGGGGCTCTGAGCAACCTGATACAGTGGAAGGTGTCCCTGCTTATTGCAGATGGGGTTGGACTTAGATGATCTTGAAAAGGTCTCTTTCAATTGGAGCTCTACAATTTTAAGATTCTATAAAGCAAAGGTTACCGAGACCTCCCTCTGCAGAACCAGCACCTTTCCTTTGTCCTGTTAGGTCTGAAGATACTGGGGAGATGCAGAATTCCATAGATGGGACATGTCTTGTGTGAATTGCTGCACACCTCAAGGTTTATTGCCATGATGTGAAATTCCAAATCCATTCCCTCTTCCAGCTGCCAAGTAGATTAGGACTCCACAGTATGGCATAATTAACTTCTGGTCATGAGCTGTGTAGTGTGTACTTCACACTACTGGTCCTACAGCGACAAGGAAAAGAAGAAAAAAGGCAGAAATCATCCCTTCTTTTTAATCTTACAATTCCCTACTCAGCTGGTGACGCTTCTTGTCCTGTACACTTTTGTTCTGCCCTGCTTGGCATGCATGGCAAAGCCTTCAGGTAGAATAAATGTTGCCTTTACTCTGCTGAGGCCTTTCTCTGGTCAAGTCTAGCTATGTGTTTAAGAGTTTGACCTGGGGTCCCTGCAGGGAATGCTACACATGTAGGGTGAATGAATCAATGAACTATCAAGAGTCTGGCTCATACAAACTGTGTGAAAGTGAACAGTCTTTGTAGAAAAAGCCTATGAAAGTCAGTAAGCATGAATGTCTGTGCTCTATAGTGCTGAGATCTCATATTTCTCATATGTCTATTGCCATTTTTAACTAAAATATTTAATGTACTGTGACAGCATATGTGATATTAAAAATTAATTGTGATGTTAATGACGGAATTTCTAGAGAAAGCTTGTAACAGCAGCAAAAACTCTCCATGTTGTTTCAAAGTGAAGATTTCCCATGTAATTTTAAGTTTCAGATGTGAGTATTTTACAGTTAAATTTTGCTTTATCAAAACAAAGGCCCTTATCCCTACTTTTCATTGACTTTCCTTTACAGGTACTTTGGAATTACACCTCTTCTTCAAAAAAGAAACTATGTGTAGAGGTAAACACCCAGACCTGTGCATTCACAAAATTTCTTTTTGTTTTTTTTCCAGTTTTATTTTGTATGTTTTGTTTTATTTAAAATTATTTTCTTAAGTAGAGCAAGAAATGGATTATTTTAGTACATCCTTAGAATTACACTTTGTCAGGAAGTCATTAGTTCTTTCAAAAATGTTTTGCTATTTCTACATTGTTCTATGACTTTTCACATTAGATCCAAGCCCCTTATCATCTTCATAGGGAAAAAAGAGGAGGGTCTGCCAAAGACATTTCAACCAATTCTACCAATGACATAATCATAGTCTCACTGGGTGGGTAATGGAGGTTTGGAAATTGTCAGAACTCCCACAAGTGAGGTCAGCAATGATGAAGTGTGGAGCTTGAAAGAGGACGTTTATAAAAGCTGTTGAGTCTTACTATATGATTCCTACCATGTTCTGCCCTGCCTCATGTCTTCCTAGAATAGCCACGTGATTAGGGCACTTACCCCTGGTGTTGAAACCCAAAATTCAATGAATACTTAATACAATTTATACAAAATAGAGCTGCTCTAATACTTGAGATTGAAAATGTTCCATCAAGAGTAATGGATAGCCTTGAGGGCTTACTGGGAAAAGGCTGAAGCTGAAATCTTCATTCTAACTCCAGGGGAACAGAGCCTGAACATGGGTCTTCTTCCTGGAGGAGATGCCCCTTTTGCTGTGCCTCTGGTTATTCTGATATGTATAATATAGTCTTCCTAGATAAATAAGTCTATGCTTGCTTGAGAGAACACATGTGTTCCCTCCTGCATGTTTTGGTGTGAATGAATTGCCATTTTTCCAAAGAAAGGTTACAAATGGAAAATTTGGACACATTAAACTGAAAGACTACTCAGGATGAGAAAAATGCCATCATAAGACAACTGCAAGGATGACACCATATTCTTCTGTCCTCTGTGTTTTCTACCTTTTCAATACTTGTATAATGATGCAGCTGACTACCTGCTAACAGCAAGGTAAATTGACATTGCTTGTCTCAAGATATATTTCTTGATGTGATCCTTTTTTGTAAGTAACCTTGTACATTCTCTAAGTTTTTTTTCTCTGAGTTTGGTAATTTTCTTTCCCCTCTCTGAGGTGATCCATTTTTACTGCTCAGTTTCATTTCCTGCATTGTCTCTGATGTTACGCCCCTCATTAGTTGCATGTCTACTTGCTCTCCTTCTCCATCAGGAATGGTACTGCCTTTCAAACACAAGTCCCTTCTTTTTACAAGGAATCTCATTTTTAAAGTGTAATTAGTGAGTCTTCTGATGCTTGTCTTTTTACTCCTGGCTATAAAGGCACTTAGAAAGGAAATAAAAAAAAAAGGTGTACTGGTAAAGGCTGGGACACTCAAAACTTTGTTCAACAATGTTTTAATGTGTAGGACACATTTTTTCTACTTCATGACATGGAATTCCTACCATCTTGAAATCTGCAGTTTATTGGGCTCTTTGTTTTGTAAAGTTCCTTACAGAAAGATTTTAAATCATGCTGATAGCCTGAAAGTAATTGCTTTTTGGGAGCATCAGCTCCATTTAACTCATGTACTTTTGATACTTCCCACATGCTACTGGTGAAGGGCAGAAATAGATAATTTTCCCAGACATGCTGGAAAACACTGTGGGAGCATCTTTGTATATTTTAACAGCCCAAATTTCATTATTAATGTTGAGAATTCTGTCACTTTTGCTATAAAATTTTATGTGGATCACGTTTTTGCCATGATTGACAGAAGATTCTTGCCTGGAACCAGCTGTTTGCTTACTGTGCACCACAGAAAAAGCATCTGAGATGGGCCTTGGCTATCACATTTTAATTCGATGTGCACTCGCATATACATGTGCACATTACACAAAGAACAGAAGAGCTCACAGCAGCCCCAAAACGGCATCTGTTCTTTATAGTGAGATAAAGAAACTGCAGAAGGTTTGTTGAAACTTGCTGATGCTTGTTGTCACTTAGCAGGAAGTGTTTAGGAGTTTGTGAAGAACAAAATTACAATTTGTCAAATGTTGCAAACCTCCAAGTGATCGCATATTATTTGATTACACTATTGCTATAAATAGGATTTCACTTTGGAGGATTACAAAACGACCAATTTTCTGTTCAGCAAAATATTGTAATTTTAGTCTTTTTTCTCCTTTATATTTTTCCCTTTGTATTTTTTCAGAATATAAAGGGTGAAGTTGCCACTGATAGTATCCTACAGTATACTTTTGCCAGCGCATATTAACATGTGAAATCCAGACATTATTTAGCCTTCTGTAGGATGACATGACAAACCTTGCACTATGATGAGATGATTTGCACATATGGTGTTAGAGTCTTCCATACTGGTTAGTAGTATTTCACCTTCTAGTTCTCCCTGAAGTGATGAAAAATATCAAAACAAGAAGCTTATATTTAAAGTCATTTGGTTCAACAGGAGTAATTTAAATTTTTGGAACCTTTTTCCGTTTGGGCCAACATAATCATCCATGAAAATCTCAATGTGTCATCTTCACCTGTGGCTCCACGGAAGAAGACAAGTATTTCTCTCATGGCTACAGCTGCCAATAAGGAACTTCTGTGAGAGCTGGAAGGGCTTTTGACTTTGGGAAAAACCTCATGTGTCTCCAAGTACATTTAGGAAGAAATCTCTGCAAATAAAGAATGAGTGGGTCATTACATGTCTTTGGTAAGGATGTCTTCTATATGTGCATAAACTAAGTTAATTCAGCTACTAAAGAGGATGTGAATCCCTTTAAGACCAGAAAATGGAGACATCAGTATTTTCCATAACTAAATACATACAGGCTACAGCCACAATCAAGAGTTGTGAGCTGGGTTGAAAAGCATGATGGAAAGACAGTGTTGTACTGGACACCTGAACAAGAAATTATCTGTCAGGGATAGCCTTATCTACTACCCTGCCATTAGTTGAGCTGTCAGAAAGGTCAAGGTATAGCTAAATTTGGAGGTGTGGCCACAAGGCACTCCTTACGAATGATTGCAGAGATCTGTCATTGAATAATGGATTACCACAGGTGAATTTTCAAGTGCTGGTCATTAAGTTAGACCACTTGAGATGCAGCTCAGCTTCAGACTCTTTTCCCAGCTGTTGCCTCAGGTTCTACAAATGGGAATACACACTAGTGAAGGTTTTTAACCTCTGGGCTGAGTGAAAAGGCAGTTCACCAAGGCATGTGACCTGGAGCATGCCTTTTCCAAGGTAGCGTGAATAGGAGGGCTGCAATCTTCTAAGTGCTTTTTCTAAAGCTACCCTTGGTTTCTCTGAGCCATTCACCATTTCTCTGAACAATTCACCATAACAGCCAGCTGTAATTCAATTTTTTACCTTAAAAATTAATGGGTTGGATGGAGGCAAAAACTGTCACTGCTTTACCGACTAGCTGAGTCTACCTTCAACTGAGCTTTTATCTGAAATGGAATAAAGGTAATCAAAAGTTTTTATTTTCTGGAGAATGGAAAACAGGCTTTCAGGACAAGACAAATTATTAGAAAACCTTTTACCTCTTTGACTTCTCAGAGTTTTCAGGTGATTCTTCATTACAAAGTCACTTTGGATCAAGCATGTAAATTAAGTTCATCAGTATCTTACTCCAGTTTAGAAAATAGAAAATGAGTAAGTTACTGAATGCCACTTCTAGTTCTTGACTAGAAATGGCTGAAATAACTTTCCAGAGTAACTCAGGAAAAGCTGTGTAGAGCTCTTTGTGAAGAACTACCTGCTTTCTGCAGAAAAGCAATCATAGAGAATTGGCGGGATAACATTGGTATATGCAAGACTTTCCTTTCTCCTTTCTTCTATGTAATCTAGACAGGCTCAGGGAAGAGCCAATAGAGACTGTAGTGAGTAAAGGAGAAATGGGGTAACAAGACATACATGAAGCAAAAGATATAAAAAGGCCTGGCAAAAGAAAAAGTACATTACTTATATATTGTTTATTTAGATTTGTTTGAAATCTAAGTGTTTGAATTTTCAATTTCCTCTTAATGTCAGAAAACTTCCAAAGAAACACATTAAGTGGGAGCTCTAAATAATGGGAAAAATGGGAAACTGTACACCTGCCTTGCACACACAGATATGTGTAGGGCCAGTTTAGGCTTTAGTATCTCCCTAGTGTCTAACAGCAGTATATTCTCTGAGGTAATGAAGGAATTTCCTGTCACTGTTAAAGAAAACCTTTTAAAGCTGCTATTTCAAGCTTGCTAACTGTATTAAATTTTGGAACATGCTTTCCAAATACCAAAGGTTATTTCTGAAAATACACATTTTACTTACATTGTACTGGATTGTATGTTTGTACAGGGTTTCTATAGGGCATTAAGTTTTAACTGCATTCTGTGACATGCTTTCTGGTGCCAGCACTTACCTTTTCCTAAGAAGATGTTGAAGTTCATAACCAAAGTAAAGGCAGAAGTATGGTTGAACATTTTAAGTGCCTATGGAAAAAAGCCCTTTGCCTTCAGGCAAGGATATATGTCATTGAGTCTTAAAGTGTGATAAACCAAAAAGAAAAGGAAGGAAAGCAAGTCCCCAGAGCTGAGTCATGTCAACATAAACCATTTTTGACTAAATCCTGACTGTGCAACCCACCCTCAAGCCAATGTAAACCAATTTAAAGTTGCCATAAACTTGTCCTTTGTCAATGAGTTAAACCAAGATGAGACATATCATGAAAGTAAGGGAATTGGAGCAAAAAGTGAGCCAAGTCTGTATTATAGCGGGGATATTTTCAATTTAGAATTCATTTTCCTGTGAGCATATACTGCTTGAACTATTCCTGAAATTCAGACTGCTAAACTTTGCTTTACAGTTGAGGTTGTGCCAAGGGAGCTAGACCGATAGCTATATGGAAGTTCAGGAAATTCACAAATTTTAATGTAATATGTGTATTTCTTTTTCTTTTTTTTCACAATACTAGAAATTTACTTACTGCAAGACAAGTAAGGCAATGCAATTGTAAGGATAGTGTAAAGGATATGGCTTAGAGAAAATATGCAAATCATTGCTCTTTTATTTCTTTCTGATCTGTCTGCTTAATGACTGAAGTACAATCAGGGGCTGTTGATAACCTGATTAGAAATGAGATAGAAGAAGCATATAGTACTTGTATTTTGAGGTTGCTAGTAGTTTTATTTAGCTGATTACTCTTACTATCTGCAGGTTACATGCACTGTGTGCAACTTTTGCATCTGTATTGGGACATGTTTGTAAAAATTGAGTGCACTTAAATATGTTCTATAAAGTTCTCATTGTTGTCAAGAATTACTGTACAGGTTTTGCAGGAAGTAGACTAACTCTATCCTAGAACATAAATTTTTTAAGTTAAAAGTAATTGAAATTGGAAGACTTGAATAGAAATACAGAAGTCTCAGACTGGGATTAATTTTTGTTCCCACTGTCTTGTTTATAAAATTCAAGTTTTGCCAGTTAATAATTGTTTTTTTAATAAATCTTCTAATTAAAAAACTGTGAAGATGATATTACAATGTGTTATGTGTTTATTTGTCACAAATGGTGCTATTTTATCTTGAAGATTCAGTTAAAAACTTCAACTAATTAATATTAGAAAAATATATCTGCTTGATTCAGAAACTTGTTCCATGGCATAATGGTCAATATTAAACTCTTATTTAAAAAAGGAAATTTAGTACATCATAAAAATGGACGAATGTATCTTTACCGTTAATAGTTTAGAACTATGCTAATATTTTGCAGTCTTGTCTGGTACATTAAAAATACTTTTCTGTGGCAGTTCAGGACATAGTTTAGTCGTGGCTTGGCAGTTTAGTGGGTTAAAAAAAAAATTAACAGGATTTTTTAAAATAAATATTGAGACTAAGACCACATTCAAGTGTGCAACTCCCATTAACCTCAGTTTGTTGTGGAGTGAGGGCAGGGCAGGGCAATGGCCAATGTCTTACTGTTAGTGTGGAATGGTGGTAGTGTTAGGTGCTGGTTCAGTCAAGGCCTTCCAGCATTTCCTGTGGAGTTATACCGGGTCTATAAAACACACTCCATGTCAGGTTGATGTACTGTCTACCTCCCGAGGAGTCATTACTATCACTTGAATGATCTGCTGATAGCGGGGATGTATCTTTTGTGTGTGTAATGGGTCTGAAAGAAACAGGTCTACGGAAATTGCACCACGTCTGCAGAGGGCAGCAGGCACTCCATGGGAGTACCTGATACTCCCCAAGATTCCTGGGGGTTGTTATTATGCATGAAGAATATTAATAATATTCATATGAAGAAGTCTGTTAAAATCACCTTCACTAACCAAAGAAAAATCAAAGATGCCGAATCTGAACCCCACCTAATCTAGACAATGGTAGTCACATTTCAAGCTTGGGGTTTTTTTCACATTTGCTAAAAGTTGGTTAATTTTGCCACAACATTACAGAGCCTTGTTTGACTCTTGTCTTCTCTGTTCATAGGCTTTTTCTAGGCATATACAAGAGCTGTGCACAGCATGGGTGAGCTAAGGGCAGAGGAAAAACCTTAACACTGAGTTTTCTGGCTGCTCTTAGAGCACTAATGTTGTTTTAACATCCTTTCCTACTTCATGAGCATGCAGCCACAGATAGACATATAGATATGTCTGTCTTTGATAAATTAAAATCCTAACAGGTGTGTGAGTCCTTGCCAAGATAGTTATGAGCTGGTCAGCATATATTGCTTGCCCTTGGAAATAGTGCATTAGAGAACACTTGACTGTTTTACTGCTTTATAAACAGATGGATTTGGCATTTCTGCAGTCATCTGCAGAGGGAAAGAAAGTAATAGATGGATAAAATTAAGCATAGATCGTGTTTCAGAATCTTCTAGACGAAATTAATTGATCCCTCAGCATGTTCATTCCTGTCATTATCTTTTCTGATCCTTTGTGTCATTTTGGTTCGATAAGACTAGCAGAGATGAAAGATGTTCTAGTGCTGTGGGTGCTAGCCTGAGACCTCAGAGACCCCAGATCAGTTTCCTTTTCTGCCACAGACTTTGTAAGTGACCTTGGAAAAGTTTCTTAGACTGGTTGACATCCAAAAAACCACTTAGGAACCTAAAATGTAACTCAAGCTTAATTTAGGCATCCTTGTTCAGGAAAGTGCTCTGTGAGAACTTAGCCAGCCTAGGTGCCTGAGAGGACATGTACTTTGGTTTTGTCTGAGAAAGAAAATATATAAAAGATCATTTAAATGTATTCAAAAGCACCACTGTCCTCAGATGAGTTGAAAATAGAAGTAAGCTCATTTGGAGTCTATTTAGAAATGACATTTTCAGTTATGTCTCTAAAAATCCTGATCTGCTAGGTGTCCTCTGAGTGCCTGCCATGTGCAGACAGCCTTGAGTTCAGCATATATGTGGTAGTTTTGGCAACATGTATGTGTATATTTTACAAGCTTGAAAGAAGAACGACCTGTCATCCACCATTTGTACATCGTTCCGGTGGATATAATATTTTAAGTGGAAGGAAATGGTCCATGCATCATTTTCACTACTAAAAATGAAACATTGTGCCTTTTTCCTTTCCCCTGTTCTTCCCTTTGTTTTCTAACAGGGACTAATTTGAATGTTTCAGTTCGTGAATAGCCAAGTGTCTTAGGATCATACTAATGAGACTAGTGGTTTCTCCCTACTGGATTATGTCACAGAATCACTTTCTTCCCTGCCTTGTATGCTCCTTCATTATGTGGCACTTAAAATTTACTATCTCTTACTGTGATCTGCCCTGGGAAAAGAGTAGATAACTGCTGTCTTTATTTTGAAATCTGTGTTGTTGTGCAGAAAGGGCAATCAAGGTTCACAAAAGGAGAAATTGCAATTATATACGGATAAGATACATAACAGCAAAGCCTGTGGTTAGAAGGTAGAACTCTTGGTTCTGCTTTATGTTTCCACAAAAATATGTTTATACTTTTTACCCAGCCACTGCAGTTCAGCATGGGGAAACGGTCCCTTAGTAGTGACAATTTTCACAATACTTTTTAGGTTAGACTCAGTTCTTGTTAGTACTTCTGGTTGTACTTCTCTACTCCTCTCTGACACGAACTTTGGGATCAGAGTTCATATTTAGGCTATGTGTATTTCTCACTAGTGTACCAGAGCCCTCACTTCTTCTCTCTCAAAATCACAGACTGTATTTGCTATGTTTAGCCAAATCTTGTTTTACCTGCTCCTTTACCTAGTGGGTCATACAATGTCCTTTTCCTCTTTTCCTTTACTGTTACTTTGATAATTAAGAAATTTTTAAACATGAGTTTCAATTCTTCAGATTTAGGAGGGCCTAAAGTCTAGACCTTCCTCTTTCCAGGCAGATGTGATCTAAATATTTGCCTGCAACCATTTCGTTGTGTCCTCTTCTACCTTTTCAAAAAATTCCTTGTTCTGTATCTGAGTATTTGCTTCAGGTGTCCTAGCCTAGCCACAGATTTGCAGCTCTGATCCTACAGAGATACCAAACTCACAGATATCTTAATGTAGAACAGGCAGGATTTGAGGAAACTTTCAACTTCAGTGTTTTGTGCGTGTGAATCCCGTTTTAAAAGATAGTTCTGATTTTCATGTCAAAAGCCTGATCCTGGAAACTATATATTAGGGCCGGGTACTGAGTTATGTTTATATTCCTCTGTCTCAGAGATTTTGTTTAGTAAAATGAGAATGGGGTAACTTGCACTAACGGTAATGGTGTGACTGTCTTTTCAGATAGGACAGTGCAATTTAAGCGCTATATGCTCCTTAGATACCACAGTAGCAGGGACCATGTAAAAAGGAAGGTTTGTCCATTCAAATTGAAAGAGCTGAATTTAGCTTACACTATAAAACAGAAGCCCATTCTTTCTTCTTCCAAGCATTTCTTGTTCTAATATGGGATAAATAGAAATCAGTCTAATTCCAGTGTACAGCATAGTGTCTGCTTACTGCATGAGCCTTATAAGTGATCTCAAAATAATGAACTGGTCTGAACAGATATTTCAAAAGTTCTTCTTTCTGACCACCATGTTTTCTTAAGTCCCTGGTCTCCCTGATAATACCATTTTTCTATTGTGTGGCATGTTCCTTTAGATACATTTATGTCATAGTCATTGCCATTTATATTCAGAGAATTGCATGAGCATGGAACTGGTGGTTGGGTACCTGCAGCAGTATGGGACCAAGGGTGCGTTTCAATATCTGTGTGCTTATAAAACTTTCTGACTGCAGTTTTCAGGTGGCCTTGAACTCCAGTTTGCTGAGATGCATTTATAAGAAGCTCATGAGGCATATTTGTCTATCTTTGCTTAGCCACAGTGGTTGCTTCAGACTATTAATACCATTTGATGTGGGTCCCTTCTCAAGTAGGATTTGGGGTGGTCTCTTCCAGAATTAGAACAAAAAAAAGACATAATCTTTTTTCTTTCTTTCTTTTTTTCCCCCACACTGAGTAAAAAAGAGAGCTTTTTGGATAAAAAGAGGACAAAACACGTCATGCACTTTAATGACACACTTGCTCATAATGGCATAACTTATACATGCAGATAGACTTTGAAATTAAACTGAGCAAAAGATCAGAAAGCAATCTTTAGGGAACAAGGTTGTACTGTCAGGAATGGCTAATCTAAAAGACATTTTCCATTTGCAATGTCCATGAATCTCAATTCCAATTCACATATCTTAAAGAACAGTATTTCTGAACAACTTGGCAAGTGTAAGCTCAAACTGAAATACTTTTCTTTATAAATATCACTGGGTTAAGGTGATTTCAAGATTAATTCACATGAGAGAACAGAAAGTAATTTCCTTACAAATGGTATTCTAGCCAAAACTACTCTTGCATCAAGGTAACAAAAGTTATTAGTCTTATGGGAATTGTGGAATGAAGGTTAGTATATACATTATTTCTGTTCCTCTTTCTTTTCTAAGAAATTCTTTTTATATGAAAATGTGTATGCAATATTTTACTCTATTTTTGGTGCATCATTTATTTTGATTTGAAGATAAATAACCTCAAATAATCATATAAGTATTAGAAACCTTATTTCTCATAATTTTTGATCCATAATTTATCTATAATATTACAGAAAGCATGAAATTTTTGAGGCTAAAAATGGGCTGGGCACAATGCCTAGAACATTTAACCTATATGTAAACAACTGCAGAATAGACATCAGACTCAGAGCACATTGTTTCTGTGTCTTTATACTCATTGAGGGAGAAGCATATTGCAGAGTACTTGGATTATATGACCAATTTTAAGCAATACCCTTACAACTCAAAGAGTTGCTGTCCAAAAATTGCTCTTTCTTTCAGAGGAGGCTGTAAGAACTCTTCAGGCAACTGGCCAGAAGCAATATGCAAAATCAGGTAAGATGGAACACTTTCTATTCCCAAACCTTGGTGCTTTTGCAGAAGACTTGCAGCTCATGAGCTTATGAAATGGAGAGGCTTTATATGCTAACTGTCCTCTGAAGCAAGTAGAAAGCCTAAGTGATGAGGGTACATGTCATAATTACACCACAGTCATAAGGCTGTGCCTTAAAGACACAGTTTCTTCTGTAACTTCTTTGATGGTGATCTCAGCTCATATTACAGATGAGATTAACCCTCGCCTTGGAATAGTGATCTGGAATAGATCTTCAACTGGTGAAAACCATGGTGAGGCTCCATTTGAAAGCGTTGGAGTGATGGTACTTACCTTGGCTGAGGGTATGTTCCATCTGTTGTTGTTTAACTGTAGACAGAATGACATCTCTTTGTTTGACAGCTACCAGAGAGATAATCATAGCAGGCATATCTCTCTCTGGATATGGAACTGTGCCCAGGTTATCAGTATTCAGATATATCATCAGATTAACTTTGAGGTTGGAAGCTTGGATTTGTATTCTGTAGATTTGCTTTTTCCCAGTACTGTACAAGTTGGGGTTTTTTTCCTTCCAAAACTTTAAAATAGATTAATTTGTTTTGAGGCTAATTTCATCCTTGAACTTTCTGATTCCTGCTTTCAATAATTCACATTTAAAACAAAGTGAATCATTAGCCTGATCTCAGCTGTGTTGAGATATGTTACTTTTTTTAGCAGGGATTGCAATTATTTCTGTTGTGTGGTCACAATGGTTCAGTCCTGTGCTCCAAATTATTGATCCAACTGGGCCACAGTTTCTCTCCAAGTTTTCAAAATCGTTTTTCAGTTTCATATGCAGATATTCTACTGCCAGCAAAGATTTTGAAGGCTCCTGGAAATTATTTTAAGTGATTCCAGAGCAGGGCAGAATTGCAAACTATTGCTCCCTCTCTGTACCTGCAACATTTAAGGCTGTTATCCTGCACAGGCAAAGCCAGAATGCATTTTTGATTTTGCTTCTTGAGATGTAGAGTTTTGAGAATTTAAACAGAAGATGTGGTAGAGGTACTTTCCAGTCCTTCTGATCTATATCTGTATATCTATATCTATACCATCTATAGCTATAGATTTAAATATAGATACACACACACACACACACATACACACACATACACAAAAACAACCAACCTACCAATCAAAAAAAAAGAATTGTTTCAAGGGTCTTACTTTCCTCATATCTTGGGCAAAGCTTCCCAGTCTTTCTCTTCCTTTGTACTTTATCATTGGCTAACTGGCCTGAACAGACAAAGGATGTCAAAGCTCATATGTTTCGAGAGACCTCATTTTCATGGCCCTGATGTGCCCTCCTTTAGCCTGAATCCACCACAATCACATGATGTAGTTCTGATGACAAGTACTATCATCTGGGAAAGTAGACAGATGAGATTTTATCCTGTTCATACAACACATTGTTGCGGATGATGCGGGTTTAAATAAGTCCCTGCCTTTTGCCCAGGCCTCTGGCAGCAGGCAGTCGTGTTATTGAGGTGGCCAGCACCCCAAGACCCACTCTCATTCATAAGTTCTTTAGTAATGGTTGATTCAATCTGTTATAGAATGAATTATTTATTTAATAGACACAAATCTAACAGACATAGGACTTAAACCAGACTATTACTACGCAGAGATAAGACAAAAGAGAATGCTAGTATTATACATGCAGGGTTAAAGGTACCTATTAATTTTACTGCTAGAGAAGAAATAGTATAACTTAGGATCCAATGTTTCTCACCACCAAACTGTTGAAGGGGCACACATCGAAATCCTTTCCTTCAATTTCCAGAAAAGTAACCATGAAGTTGTGTCCAAGCTTCGAGAAGAAATCATCTCGCATGTTCCCAAGGAGTGTGTAAGAGACTTCTGCCTCTGTGATAAACTGTAGTACTTCTATAGTGTAAAAACAGGCCTTTTGGTCACCTATGTTTTTTTATCTCTTCCCACATCTGTTAAGCTGGCAGACTTTTGGTGCCAGGAGATGAACCCACTGGGCCTTGCCCGCCTGGGTTATCTCTTCTATCTGAACCAGCCACCTGTGGTGGGGAGAAGGATGATATGCCCTGCCACAAACATATATTTTAAGTTAGCACGACACTTTAAAGCCAAATTAAAAAACTCTCTTGTAATAAAATGGTAAGGCACAGTATTGTGCAGGTAGGAATAATATACATGTGATTTTTTTCTTTTGTTAGTATTGAATCCAGTTCCCTTTTACATAGTATTACAGATAGAAAAATAAGGACCTAGAACAGAAAAAGTAAAGAGATGTTAAGAATGTCATATATTCACAATTTTTTCTAAAAAAATGAGGATAATTTTTCCTGATTTCTAAACTGGCATTCTTGATATGAAAAATTTTAAACACTGACATTTGACATCTGATCCCTGTGGTTCAGCCTGGTGCAAGGACTGGTTAATGCTGGCTCCCAGAATTGGAAATCCTGGATTTCTGTTTAGAACCTTCCCATTTGGAAGTACATCTGTCTCAGCATCAGGGTAGATCTGCACTTTGAGCTTGGAGAATTGATTAGAGATTGCCCCTCCTATGTCTTCCACAGAAATTTCATGGAGAAGATATGAACTCACTTTTTTCTTTTCAGAATACGTGGAGGTTTGGGGTTCTGAGGATATAACTCTAATTCATCTGAGAATTTTTGAAAGTGCAGTTTTTTTCTTCTTTGTGTTGTCATTTTGGTACAATTGCTGGCAGCTAAAGGAACCATATTTCTTCATATTTTAGATTGTCAATACTTGGGGTTTTTTGATTGATTGTAAAAACTGTGGAGATTTTTAGGGAAATGGATCTAATCACTGCCTGAAACTTACTTTTCAACTTCAGAGAAAAATATTCTTGATGAATTTCTAATTAAAACATAAAAAATCAGTTTTCAAAGAACTTTGAAAAAAAGAAGACACAAGCAGTTTGCCTGTGAAAGCAAAAACACAAAATGGGAAAGTAATTTAAGGGTTGAAAACCAAGGGGAAGGATAGCATTCCTGTGGAAAATAAGCAGCTGTTGCCATTTCTTTCATTCTTTGTTCATGATAGATGTGGAGATGAAACACTGTTGGGGGAAAAAAGTAACAAATTGGGGTCTGAAGATACAGAATAAATCTACAATGCCATGCAGAGGTACACAAACCTGTGATAAGGTAATATGCCTACCTTTTAGTGGGACAGTAGTGTTGGTGTCAGGTCTCTCTGGCTATGCCTTTTTCTGCAGAACAAATTTTATTTGAAAGGTGGCATCATAATATGTCAAGGGAGCCTAGCAAAAAATACCCCAAACTCAATTCCATTGCAGCTCTCGTTCTCTGTCCCCCTGTTTCCAGGACAACTAGGGAGGTAATAGAAAGCTTCATGAGTTTAGACTGTTATGGTCACGAAGCTGGGATTTTACCAGGGCCCATTAAAGATGGTCTATGCACCAGTTCTCCATCCATAACACAGAGATGACTGTGCTTCCTTTCCTCACAGAGTTTTCTATCAGGACCTTAACAGTGTAATAACTGACAATAATCAGTTAAAATCTCAACCCCAGCATTCATTTAATTGATTCTCATGGTCAAATAGATAATCAGGGGTGGTTTTGTTGTTTTTCTTTTTTCTTTGTCTGCTTTTCATTTGAATTTACTCTTTCACTTCAGTGCCTAAAATCATTATTGAACTTTCTTTAACCTGATGAAAAAATCATGCTCTTTTTCTAAGAAGCAAACCAACCAAAAGGCTTATCTATTTATTTATAACTTTTCCATTTACAAGACTCTTTTTTGCAATATGGCCAACTGCTATCCTGATATGATTGTAGGAAATATTTATAATTCTGTTAAATGAGACTGATTATTCTTGACTTGCTTTTCACCAAAGTTTCTATAGTTAGATGACGAACTTTGGAAGCTAAGCATCTCAGAGAAGAGCTGCTACAGGCTAATTCATAACACAGTTTATGTCATTTGGCTGTTGATTTAAATATTAAGATTGAATTTTCTCATTGCATTCATGTCTTGCAGAAAACATTAGAATTCATGTGGCACATGTGGAAGAAAATTCAAGAGGATCAGTGAGAAGTACTTGTTCTTACTTATCTCCTTCCCTTTGTTTTGATAGAGGAAAAATGTGGCCTGTAGCTATACCACCACTCCTTTCACACTGCAAAGATGATGGGAAGCCTCCAAGACTGTGTTTGAATCATGAGCTGGGGATGGGTGCAAGATTCTTCATAAACTTTCTTCGCCTCCCTTCATGTGCAGAGCTTCAGCTTGCAAATGCAATATGTCGTGGCTGAAAAACACTTTTTCAAACCTTGATCAGCAGCCAGGCAGGACTGCGAGATGCACACCCCTAGATATGTTTGCCCAGTTGTTCATGCCCTATTCACAACTCATACACTTATTTTGATGGGGGAAAGATGTTTTTGTATTCTATCTAGGGACTGCTCTCTTTATCATCTTGATGGACTCTCTCTCTGACAGGTTGTTTTTGCAAATACAGCATTTTGATATTGACATTGTATCATCAATGGCCAATTGAGTTGATTCAGTAGATTTTTTTTAAAGTTCTCTATAAGAAGCAGAGGGAATGCTGTGTGATCTTTTTTTTTGTCATTCAGTTAAGAAAAAATACAGTTTCCTGGCAATATATAATAAATGATTAAAATGGAGTAGTTAAATGTCCCTTGCACTCTTTTGATGTACCAAGTAGATCTTTTTCTAATGGTGTCATAGATTCATCTTGCTGATATAAGCTAAGATTTTCTCTCTGTCAAACTGTTCTAAATAGAGCTAGAAGGTTTTTATTTGTACAGCACCTGAATTAACTCAGCTTTTTGTTTTACTTGGATCAAGGATACTAATTATTTTAAACACCATGATTCATGTCTGGACTTTATTAAATTATATTCTCAGGCTTCAAGTATCCTTTTTCTTTTTTTCTTTCTGCAGTTTATTTTCCTTTGTTTTCCCATAAGAAAATTACAAAGTATAGTTTTGTTAATGCCATATAGCTATCAAATCTAGTTATGGATAGCGCAGCCATCTTTTCTTATTAAAAGTATAAAGCATATATGGAAGAGCACCTTTTCAAGCAATGACATTTGAGTTTGTTAAGAAGTTGTAATTTCCCTCTTAGCACCATAATCAACAGCTCAATTATTGAAAAAAAGAGGTAGAAAACAGCTTATAATTAGTATACATCTTTTTTTATGAGTTTTCAATACATACTGAACACCCCCAAAATGTAGAATAGTAGTTCTGCTCCATGACTGTATCAAAAGAATGCAGCAGCCTTTCTTCATTTTCTGTTCAGGTCTAAACCTGGCTTATATTTTTGATACTCCTCTGCAAAGGAGAAGTAATTATCATTTGTCACCATCCCTGATGATTCTCTATCATGAGTAATATTTGATTTAAATTCAGCTGACAATGTCAATGCATCTGGCTCAGGACACCACATAATTACCAGGTGATAGCTATTGCTGGACACTTAATGGATTGTATCAAAGCAAACTAAGAATAAAACACTCCAGTTTTTGCAAATATTTCAAAGTGACGTGTTCTCATAGCAAGTCATAACATCATCCTAATTTCTCACAGCTGTCCTTCCCACCTTATTTAATACAAATGACATGACAATTAATGTCACAAATTAATTGTTCATGGATTCTTATTCTACATTACTTCCACCTGTTGCATCATCAGCAATATCTGAAAACTGTCTTGCTGTTCTCAATAGATGAAAGATTGAGTACAAGGAAAACATTGACTATTAATCAGATAGAGAAACCTTCTATTTATTTTTTTTTAAGGGAATGAAAGATTTGGAAGAATAAAAATACATGCTAATTATGGTGAGACAAAGGTTGCTGAAAGACAAATATAAATTCTTATCTCATGCATTTGTTAAAAATAGTTTTGCACTAGCCTCTGTCTTTTTAAGAGGTGAAATCATGGTGGATGTGGACTTTTTGCTCTGTGCATTATTCATAGTACTCATCTGGCAGAATCCTGAAAATTTATACCTGAAAAACTGTGGCTGTTCAAACCACTAGAGAAAAAAACAGCAGTCTTTGGAAGTCAATCACTGCAAGTATCTGAATCCAGTGTGTAAATTTCCTCTGGGCATTTTTGCCAGATGCTATCAGAGGAGCAGAAAAGTGGTTTCCAGTCACCGTCCTCACCTCTTTGCAGCATTCTGTTAACTGCATCTTCACTAAATCTGACCCAAGATGCTTTCTACTTTATTACTTTGCAGTTAAATATAAAACTTGTTATTTTCATGACAAGTTGTATTAGATCCTCTAATTTTCCAGAAGAGAAAAAAAGTCTACAAACCTGCTGAGGTGTACTTAGAGTAGTCCAGTGGCATGGGGAACTTTAAATATACTCATGCTGCTCCACATTAATCTCTGTTGAGTGACTTGGAAAGATCCAGTAAGTGAAGCAACTGCTTTAAAGGACAGGACGCCATAAATAAAGTTATCTTTTTTTCAAAAACCAGCCAGAATATCACCAGGAGCTGATTTTGGTGACAAAACTTCATTTTAGGCTGTACTTTATAATACAGAAAAGATCATGGTATGTTCAGAAAGTGGGAAGATGTCTTTCATCATTCAAAGACTTTAGGCTTATGAAGTAAGAATAGCGATTTTTTTGCGCAGTTGTTTTTTCATCCTCTTTAGGATGCCAGCAGCAAAAATAAAGATGAGTGCAAGTGTTCTGCCATTTGTGTCTTTCTTTTTCATGTCTGCTGGATCTATTGTGCCCGATATACCTAGGGCTAAGGACTTTATCTCTAAAATCCGCTTTATATAAATTGTGAGTGTTATTGTACCAGTTCAGTTTTTGGAGCCTAAACTTGAAAAATTATTCAGGTTTATATACAGTTTTTGGGTTTATAGTATTGTGGCTGCTGGTTTTTAAGTATTTTTTTCAGACTCAGCTCTGACAGTGCATCACTGGGTGTATAAAGGTGTGGAGGAGGTATGGTGCACATCACAGGAAGTAAAAATATCAGTGGTTTGGGCAGATTATCCTTCTATGGAAATCTATGTGTTTCTGGGAACAAGAAGTCTAAAAATTATTTTGAGACTTGGTCATGACCACGTGCAATTTCCCCTACTTGATCTAGTGGTTGCCTGGTTTAGTTAATGGCCTACACCTTTCTGCCTGGGCTGTAGATTTTAGACAACATTCATTTCATAAACCAAGATTTCAGAGGAACTTTCCCTGCATTGATCTTCCATTTGCGAAGCTCTGCTGTTAAATTAACTGCTGTCAATGTCACATAGAATTGGGGTGAAGATTAATGTATTCTACAAGGATTAAATTTTCTCATTTTTCAGACTGGAATACTCATGCACTACTAAGAACCCCCTCGGCAGAGCCACCCCTGAGTTAATGGCGTAGCACAGAATGACAGCTTAGTTCTAAAATCATTTCTATTGCTTTTTTTATCTTTTTTTTTTTCCTAGTTGGAGCTTTATATAGCAGTTGGCATAGTAATATATTACAAGCTTGGGACCAAAAAGCTTTTCTCTTATTCAGGGAGCTCTAAACCTTTTTAACAATTTCTGCTTGAAATGTTCGTTGATATCTGCATGAGTTTTCTTTCACGTTTCTGCCTTGCTGCTTCTTGTAACTTCTCCTTATGTCACACCCTGTCAGTGTGATGACAGGCCTCTGTACTCAAAGCATCAACCAACACCTGATACACACGAATCTGGGAAAATCCCTCAAACAGCAGCTGCAAGCCTTGACCTAAACCAAGGCTCTCAGAACGACACCACAGGGAGCCCCATACTCTTCCTTCAAGTCATTCACAAATCAAACTGTTCTTTACAAAAGGGAGAATGAATTTCTTAGCTATATTTTTGGCCTCATGATGATCTGTTCTCAAAGCATTTCTTACTGGTAGAATATCACCTTCCATAATTCACAGGTATTTATATTTGTCAAAATTAATATCTTAGTAACAATATGGGGCACTGATATTTACAGTAGAATAGCAGCCAGGAAGATACAGAATCCAGTGAAATAATATTTAACACTGTGCAGTGGCTTGCGCATATAAATACATAGAAATATATCTGTAAAATCACAATGTTTAGTAACTGCTACCAGAATTACCTATGTATGTACTTTCAAATTATAATGAACAGAAACTAAACAAGTAAAAAACTAAAAAAACTAAGAAAAACTGAACAAGTAAACAAAACAGACATCCATTTACTGAACCTGGTCCAAAATGTGACAATTATTATAATACAACTTTTAATTTTTTTTTTATAATCATGTAATTTTCATATTCACTTTTCACAGTGAATATGAAAATTTCTGGTTTTTCAGAGTAGCTGGGAAAAAAAACTTGTTTATTTGAACAATGAGTACCTGTAAGAGAGATGAATATATGGGACAGATTTTTTTTCATCTTTTAGTACAGTTTACAGCTGATCATTTATTTGACATGTATGGAGTAACAAACACAGATTATTTATAATGTCTCCAAGTGTCTAGTTGCAGACATTGACATGACCAAAATTTAGGAGGAAGAGGGGTAGAGAATCAAAAATGTATGATAATGGGCAAACTAGTAGTGAAACGGTTTATCATTTTCACTGAACATCATTCTTCCTATGCTGGTTCTTACTGCTTCCTGTTCCACTTCCAGTAATTCCATAATTCCTTACCTCTATTTCCCTGGCCTTTTGAAATTACCATGCTTCCCTTAAGGACTGAGGTGTTTGCTGAATGGAGATGCTTCTTTCTTTGGAAAAAAAAAGAATTGTATTTTATTAAGCATTAGATTTATATTAGCATTTATATTCAAGGGGAAGGACTTAAAAAAATATCACTGCATGCTATCTGAAAATATCTGAAATTAAGTGTGAATTTTGGAATAATGTCACACTTTTGCTGTCAAGCTCGTAAAAGGCAAGAAAAAGCCAAAACCCAGAATCTCTGATCTCATTTTGAGCATTACCTTTACGGTACAAGATTTAGTTATGTAATTGTCTAATGTCACATAAACTACTGTGACATGGTGTATCATCAGGGGACAAGGACACTGGGAAGAACTAGATGTAACTGTTAGGCTTTACAGGTGCATAAAAACATAGGGCACTTGAGACTTGGTATCATTTAGATTCAGGAAAGGACTTCTCTCCTCCTTATGGGGCCCCTTTTCCACTTTTCCTAAACATATCCAGTTTTACTACCAATTTGTGGCTGAGCTAAAGCCATACCTTTATTGTGTATGTATGAATTGAAGTTCTTCTACCAAAGGCAGGTTTTGGGATGTGGGAATAAGGGGTTCATTGCAAAGGGCATAATTTTTTTATTTTTTTTTTTTGCCAAATATCACATTGTTATACCAAAGTATAAGAGAGAGAAGTTTCAGTAAACCATTATCTTGTCTCCTTTGCTATTCCATATTATACATTTTCTATTGTAATTTTTTTCATTTATGTGGTGGAATTGTTTCTGTTGCTGTTCCAACTTATAGCTGTCATTCCCCTTTCCTACCTTTTAATAATCTTTGGTTTATCTCCATGTGACCTATCGGAAACAGGAATAGACTTGTTATTCTATAATAACAATAATAGACCTCCCCATTTTTCTTGACATTTTGTTAACCCATAACTTCAAATGAATGGTATATGAAGTGTGGCATTTCCCCACAAAACCACCATGCTGTTGTGATTTTTTGTGTAGGGCATAAATACCTTTCTTTCATCTCATCTCCTTCTCCCTTTCCCCCTTTATGTAAATGATGAAGAAATAAAATAAAACTTCTCAATAAAACATTTACCTGTCAAACAATTGCACAGTTTTAGGCTAGTGCAGCCTGCCAATGCTGTTGATTCCACTCCAGGAACTGTGAATAAAAGACAATATCTCAGTAATGATCTTTTATTATGATGCTTCTGTCATTCTTCAGAATATATTTTGCAAAAGAAAAGCAAAGAAAGAGCTAATAAGAAAACAGGTTCTCATCATGATTCTTCATTCCTTTTTTGCTGCTTATGCAAGAAAGGATGTCACTATAAGAGAAAAGCTCCAGGAGGTCTCAAAAAGGCATTATTTCTACAATGTCTACAAGCCTCCCTTGATTACAAAATCCAGATCATTGCACAGGTGGGAGCAAAGTTCTGAGGGCTGCTGTAATTCTACCATTCAGTAATGCATCACATTGAAAAGAAGCACCTGTGTTTCATAATTTTGTGCTGATGTGCTCATTTAGTGGATCAAGGGTCAGGTCTACCTTTTTATACTCACTTTGGCTTTGTTTTTTGCAGCAGAATCCTGAACTTCACACCATATGTGCATCATCACTGGTAGAGAGGCAGATCATTCTCATGAAGGTTTAAATTCTGGAAACAAGTGCCTGCTGGTTCACAGTGCAATGTGCTTTGTTGCTGATAATTAGTTGATTTGGTCCTGAACCTGAATAGCCTCAATGAAACACAAGGATAAAATTAAACATCAAATAGCCTGAAGACGCCAGCAAGACAGTGACAAGGGAAGACTGGAGAAAATATGAATTAATTGGAAAGAACAGGAGGTCAGATACCACAACTGCAAATTGCTGAATATTTCATGCTTGGAGAGACCTAATTTTGTGAATCCTCAATTTCCTCTGAACCCTTTATTGACCATACATCCCGTTCTGATTTACATCTTTATCTGGACAAGGAGATTAAGTGCGCTGTCAGTCAGCTTGCAGATGGCAGCATGTTGGTCTGCTGGGGGGTAAGAAACCTCTGCAGAGGGAACTGGACAGTCCAGATTAATTGCCCGAGGCCAATGGTATAAGATTCCACAAGGAACACTGGGTCATGCACTTGGGTCACAGCAACCCCCTGCAGTGTAGGAGGCTGGGGCAGAGTGGCTGGAATGACACCAGGAAGTAAAGGACCTGCGGATCCTACTTGACAGACGGCTGAACATGAGCCGGAGTGGGCCCAGGTGACCAAGGGGGCCAATGGCATCCTGGCTTGGGTCAGCAATAGTGTGGCCAGGAGGACCAGGGCAGTGACTGTTCCCCAGCGCATACATGGCAATGGTGAGTTCACACCTCGAATTCTGTGTTCAGTTTTGGGACCCTCATAACAAGAAAGCCAGTGAGGTGCTAGAGCAAGTCCAGAGAAGGGCCAGAGCTGGTGAAAAAACTACAAAACTAGTCTGTCATCTTATTAATGTCTACAACTACCTGACAGAAGGTTGTAGGCAGGTGGGGTAAACCTGTTCTCCCAAGTAAAAAGACAATAAGACATCCCATGGGATTGCCTGATCCCTGGAATTGTTTAAGGCCAGTCTGGATGGGGCCCATTCTAGTGGAAGATGTCCCTGCCCACAGCAGAGTTATTGGAAGTATATGATCTTAAAGGTCCCTTCCAACCTAAGCCATTCTATGATTCTGTGATTCTATGGCTAGAGGAAATGGACTCAAGTTGTGTCAGGAGCAGTTTAGATGGGATTAGTCTTTGCCAAAACTCTTGTCAAGCTCTGGAACAGGGTGCCCAGGCCAGTGGTGGGGTCACCATCCCTGGAGGTAATTGAAAGACACGTGGATGTGGCACTTGGGGACATGGTTTAGTGGTGGGCTTGGCAGTGCTGGACCAGTGGTTGAATTCAAGGATCTTGAGGACTTCTCCAGCCTAAATGATGCTGTGGTTCTCTATTTCTGTAAAGTACGCAATAAGAAACACAAGACTGCAAGCTCTTTTCAAATGGTAACATATTTTTGTCACTCTTGGTTTTGTGGGACCCAGGTGCATGACTCAGAGCCTTGCATCCTCATGAAACATTAATTAATTATAAATAATTTATTTAAGTCATTTATGTACAACTTATCATTATAAAGTTAGTTGTAAGCCCTAATTTTCCACTGCTTAGTCACGGTTTCCATCTTGTCTAGATAGTACAGCTGGCAGGTGATTAACAGGACAGGCACTTATTGCAGGGCAGCAATTCAGAAAAACAGCCTAATCCAATTCAGATTGAGACATCTCAAGAACATAGGTTTCAGACAAAAAGACTATGGGTTCCTATAACCATAGGTTTTGGGCTTACTTAGTAGTTTCCTTCCCCATCTCAAAGTCAACTCTCCAAAAACATATCTCTTTTTGGGACCAGGAGACCAAACATCCAAATACGATACCCTTTCATGACCTCTGTCTGTTGTCTAGGCCTAACCTGAGCTATCTATAATTTAATGACATTGTCAATGATGTGGACAAAGGGAATGAGTGCTCCCTCATCACACTTGCAGATGACACCAGGCTGAGTGGTGTAGTTGATGTCTGACTAACAGAACGCCAATCAGAGGGACCTGGATGAGGTCCATGTGGTCTAAAGGGGGCCTGTATAAAAGACAAACATTTTAATAGGGCCTATTGCAATAAAAATAAAGTGAAAAGGTTTGCAACTGAAGCACTGCCAATTTAGATTAGATGTAAGGAAGAAATCTTCTACAATGAGGATGGTGAGGCTCTATACACAGGTTGCCCAGAGAAGCTGTGAATGCCCCATCTCTGTAACTGTGCAAGGCCAGCTGTATGGGGCTCTGAGCAACTTCATCTAGGGGAAGATGTCCCTGCCCTTGTCAGGCAGTTAGATTAGTTGACCTTGAAAAGGTCACTCCCAACACAAACTATTCTATGATTCTGAGAGGATCTTGTCAGGATGAGGAGAATATGGATTTCCAATCCTAGCTAATGATCCTTTTCAACAGTGAGAGTGGACCAAGACAGTTGATTGGACTGGACTTACAGTTTGGTACATGCAGTGTACCAGAGTGAAGATGTTTGTCTCCTGTCTTTGACATGAAGACCTATTGATTCTTGCACTTGTAAAGTTCTTGTGTCACAAGTCCTTGAGGTAAATGAGTAAGGTCCATCCTTGTCCAACATACATATCCAAAAAGCCAAGAAAAAACATCTTCCTGCACTTCTGTCTGTCTGCTCCCAGGATGGCTGAGAGAGGCCCAGAGTTCCCAGGAGGTCTGTTCTCCAGAGAATTTTGTACCTGCAGATCCCATCATCTGTGAGACAGCACCATGCTCTGTACAGAAATCTTCACTTTTCCCTCCCACTGTAAGGTTTTTCCTGAGTCTTGAAGGGTTTGCCCATACTCCTTTAAGAAACTTATTGATAGGGAACTGAATTCTCCACCTCTCTTTTCCCAGAAGTGCATCCTGCTGCAGCCAAACTGCCCTTTTTCTTCCTGTCCTAGTATCTCCAAAAATCACTTTTGGTTGCACAAGGTCCCAGGAACTTACTGCAAAAGAGCATAAGATGTGGGAGTTTTTTAACATGCTTTCCTTTCCTCCTTGCTGGATGGGGTTTAAGAGAGTAGCTTTACACACTGACCACCACCTTCACTGAGAAGGAAGGACCTAACCTTCACCAGCAGGCAGCACTGCTCATAAAACATCTTCTGCATCTTTTGGGGTCTGTGGTTTACATCTTCACTGGTTGATGTGCTGACTCCCTGTCTAAGACTCCTAATTCTGCATGCTATACAAGCAGAACTGAGCCAATGCTGTTCACCCATGGAGCTATCTGATAGATTTTAAGTGTTAGAGATTAAAGGCTCACAAAGAACAGAAGCAAAGCACACCACTTGTCCCAAAAACTCCTGTTTAGTACAAAAATGCTTCATATTAACAGTGCTAAAGAGTTTGCTTTCCAAGTGAGAACTGAAGTTCTCTCAGGTGGTTAGGTGCCTAAACATTGCATTAAAGATCTGATTTTCACAGATCCTCGTATTCCCACTAAATCTAAGGGATGTAGCGCTCATCAATTTTATGAGACCAGAGCACTGGGGCTAAATAGGAACTCCACTGTGAAAATTATTCCCAGAAACTGAAGGGAGAGTTGATATTTATTAAATTTTGAAAAAAGAACAAAAAACAACCACAAAAAACCTGAACACCACAACCAAACAAAAATCAACAAACAACACAAAACCAAACAAAATCAAAAATGCTCCCCCAAATAAGAAAAAACAACCAAAACAAACAAAAACCCCAAACCAATTCCCCTCACCTTCCCCCCCAAAAAACCAAACAAAATCAAACAGAAAAAAAAAATTCATTTTCTGCACTGCACCCTTTTGTTTATCTCAGTCTTTGTGCTGTATGGTTGACACGAATAAAAAAGATCTGATTTCTTGTTACGGTTAAGGGGTCAAATGCTTTGCCTTATCCTTGGGGTTCATAACAATTTCTTGTTGTTCTTTTTAAAATCTCCATTTGTGGAGTATCCCATAAGGTAGACCTCATTACTCTGCAACAGGAGGTATATTGTGCCTTATTTTCTATGCACAGAGAAGTAGACCCCCAGTATTTTATGTAGTGTGATTCCATTACAATGGAATCCCAACACCCGCTTTGTGAAGGTGTATGTACAATGATCTAAAATGTTTTCATTATTTCTATGGTCATTTTCTGGAGGTGGAATACATCAAGGAAACATTTTCAGAGAAGTTTTGAGTATCACTTAACATCTTCAAAAACATGTTAAGGAGTTGGTCTTTTTTCCAGGGACTGTGTTGAAGCATATTTTGTTGAAATGGTTCAGAGTTAGCCAGGGACAATGGAATAAAGTCTACACATGAGAATAACACAAGGAAGACTAATTGAACTCCTGGGAAATTCTGACTTGCATGATTATTTTGTCAGAATCATTGATCTCAGTTTTGCTAACCCTCTATTGAGAGGGAGAAAGATGACATTCTTGTATGCTATAAGCTTGAGAGCAAATGATACTAATTTACTTTATATAAATACCTATAGATGGGAATTGGGTGCAAAAGAATTTTTACTTCTGAAGAAAAAGGAAAATGTGTTGCAAAGGGAAAATGTATATATTTTGTTCAGTGCCTGCACTATATAACCCAAAGGTACCAATTGTATTTATTTTACAGGATTAACATCTGTGTTCTGATATGTAATTGGGATTTCAGATTCTATGTGGAAAATCTGTGTTTATTTTTCCAGCATTGTAGATTTTTCCCCTGTTTGTGCTAATTGCTCCTCTGTGCATGTAGTGCATATTGTCTAGCTTTCAGATAACCTCATTTGTGCTATGCTAGTCTCAAACACACCTGCAAAAACCTGTGACAGCTTTTAAAGCTGAAGGTGTTTCCCTTGCTGCTTGTAGCTCAACACTCACGACTACCTGAGGTATCATCCTGAAAGATAGGGTAATTACAGCTGAATACACAGAGAGAAGGAATGCAGTGGTACATAAAAGATCAACATTTAGGTATGTGGAGCAATCTGGGCCAAACAACAGTGGTTAACGTCAACATCCTGGAATTACACAGTTGTTTCTACCAGCTGCTTTCCTATTATTTAGACATACATGGTGCTGTAAGTTTAATCTAGTTTAACAAATAAAATAATTATTTTCTTTGGAATGAAACATTTCCGCCCTTGGATTCTTAAAATACCTTGCACTGGACATGATGTGGAAAGCAAATGTGTATTGGATAAAGTGGTGCGTTTTGATCTGGGAGAAGCTTGCATAGCAGCTGCATGCAAGGCTAGTACTAACAAAAAATGCAAAAGGCTCAACACTCAATTTTTTTGTTTGGTTGTTTATTGGTTGGGATGATGGGGTTTTTTTGAGTTACTGTTTTTGTGATGGATTTATTTATGAATGCTAGTAGCTCTCTACCAAAAATCCAAAATCACACAGAACTGAGTCCATGCCTGGGGAATCTTAAAATTCTTTATCAGAGGACTGCTATTCATCCTTTTACTCTAAAACTTGAAAATGCCTTCTCTGACCTGATGCTGCTGCTTTGCATCATTCTGACAGCTTGAAACATGCTTAACTGGCCAACTGAGGATTCCATTTTTAAAGCTATAATGACTCCTATGATAACCTGCTCTGGCTGTTGCCTCAGGGTCAGAGTATGACATGTTGGCTTTCCACTAATTCCCTGCCAGCTAGAACAGCCTTGTGGGGTCAAATGCATGGCAAAATGAGAGGAACTCAGGCGGCTGTAATACACACCAAGTATCACTAATGTAGGGAGAGAGGGCTCTTTAATTAGCTCCTTTGGTTCCTTTCTATGGCTATGGAAGTTCCCAAGTTTTGCTCTTTTATTTCTCTGTTCTTAAGAACAAATAGATACAAGATATGTAACTGTGAGAGAAAAAGACTTCAGGGTCTGATATTTTATCTTAAAATACTGTCAGGCCACACTGCTTGGTCATACACCTGTGCAAATGTCTGAAGTTCCGTATGCAAGTATGAAAAGAAAATTCTGATGAGGAAGAGAATTTTATAGGCGCTTATGATTAAGGCTATAAATGATTCCACAATGTGCAAAGCTATGCAGACTGAGGCCTGATATCTCCTTCAAACGAATAAGTGATTCTTGCTTTTTATTCTGCTCAGTATACACATTTGAGATATTTTCAGTAAGGAGCAAACACATTCTGCTGAAGAAAACCATCTATTTGCATCCTTGTAATCTTTGCACAGCTGTATATCATGATTTCTGTTCTACAGAGCTCTTCTGAAATGGATGAATCTGGGACACCTGAAAGTCAACTGAAGGTGTGCAGGCATTGGCTCTGCTCAAGATGCTTCAGTTCATTTCCTGTAATACAGGACTCTGATATGGTTTGTTGCTTTGTCATTGTCAAGAAGTCTGCAAGAAGGCTAATAAGTACAGCCAGGCTGCTTCTCTAATCTTTAATCGCCAGTGTCACTGATACTGCCCCTTCCTTCCATCTTATGCTATTAATCTGTTTGCAGGTATGTTTTAATGAAAACAGGTTATTGCATGGCTTGCAGGATAGGTAGTTCTTCAGCTGTTTATGTAAGTACATATATTCCACAATGCAGAAGTTTCTCCTTACACAGGGAACTGATGAAAATATTGTATATAAGGGTATACAGACAATTTCCTTAGCTTCTCTCCATTTGTTTTTTTTTTTTTTTTTTAATCTAGACAAGAAAGCAGAATCAACAAGAGTTCAGGGGGTTTTTTGGGTGTATTTTTTGCCTTTGGAACCCATCACCATTGAGCTCAGATCATATGCATGGATTTGAAATATCTATTTGCTGATTGTTTGTGACAAGCAAGCTCAGTAAAAATGAAGGGAGTTGGCTTAAGCTGGAAAGCTGCATAGCTATATGAGAGTATAGAATACAAATATGAAACTAAGCATTTCTTCAGGCAGGTAGCAAACAAGAAATCTCATAAGACTCTGTCTTTGAAATTCTTAATAAACACTTATTTAAATAAAGACAAAATGGTACGCAAATAGCCTTTTGAGTGATATTTCTTGTGTGAAACATCAAATTTAAATGAACAGCAAACAGAATGAAAATATCATAATACTATTGATACTCAAGAGAGGTTCAGTACCAATTAAGTACTGGACAAAATTTTGTGTCTATTTTATTCTTACCATCTTGTCCATCTTCAGCAAATACTCTTTTTAAAATCATGAGCAGAAGGAGGAATTCTGGGAAGTACTTTGAAATGCCTCCTTTCCCATTACATGGTAAATTTATATTTCTCTAAAGGGCATAGCCATTTGGGCTGTTTCCCATTTATATTTTTAAAAGAATGATGAAAAGGGTCATTCTGAAAGCCTTTGTTTTCTGTGTGTCGCTAAAAATATGGGTATCTTTTTGCTTTCCAGCCTGTTAATTCAGTGACAGATAGCAGTGTTATATTTAAAGGTAGCCCACCCAGCTCGGCCCCCTTGTGAGAACACCCCGTGTGTGGGTTGGTCAGATGATAACCATGTGGAGATCTGTGTGGGCCCTTAGTCAAATGGGTGTGAGTATCGTTACTCAAATGAGTATTCATAGCCACTACTTGCTTTATTTTTTTCTGGAGCAGCAACAAAATGGCAGAGACGACAGCTGCCACATCATATACATACACACACTCCTACACAAACTATGCTTTGTACATCAGAAGCAGCATAAATACCATGGCATGTGGCAGTTACCATGGTAACGTGTTTTTTTAATGAATAGCAGATGGAATGGGCATGTAAAACTTACATAAGTTGTTAGTAATTTGTAAGTTACTGCAGACCAGCTACTGCGGTAAACTTTTTGTTTTCATTGTTCCTATTTTTTCCCCATATAGTGTTCAGTCATTTCTTTTCTTACCACTGAGTTTACCCTGATCTAGAATACAGGCTATGGTGGTGCATAATAAGTAGCAATGGCTAATTTTTTTTTGTGGGTGAGGATCCATAATACAGTCAACACGGGAAATAATATGGTTTAACACTTTTAAAAAATTTATTTTTGCAGAATTATTTTGATGTAGCCTTTAATGATAAAAATATAAGACATCACAACAACATACATTTCGGTGCAAATTCCTTCTGACTGGATGGTGAATATTAAAACTGGTGGGGACAAGTTAAACAATCTGCATAAAAATTAATATTTTGATTGATATTCTGACCACAAATCGTTAGGAGACAGAAATTAATAATTTACTGATCAACAGGGAAACATAATAGAAAATGTTCTGCATTGTAAAATTTCAACCTGTAGGATGCTGAAAACAAGATTCTTCCTCAAAATTTGAGGTGTGAGCTCCTTGGAAGATGTGAATAGCTGACCTGAACTTCATAGGCAAGATCAGACAACACTAAATAAAGAACTGGAGGTAAAATGAAGATGCCTTGGCTGCATGAAGAGCTCACTCACCTTCAGCATTTCCCAGTCACACCAAATCAATTATAACTTAGGTTTCTAAATCCTAAAATCTTTTTAAGAGCATGACGTAAGTTAGATGCTTACATGTTCCTAAATGTTTTTCTGACCTGGACTCTGCACCTTGAAAAAGAGACATTATTTCAGGAGATACTGATAACTAGAAGCGAAATAAAGGGAGCAGGTTCTTTCCCAAAAAAGGGGAATGACTTCCCCTTTTTTGTGTTTCTTTTTTGTATGTTGTTCAAAGATAATAACAAATATTCAAATTACCAGTTTCTAAGCAGCCACTATGAAGGGAGGTAACAGATACATATGCCTAAGATTTTCAGACAGCTACTAAAAAGTTTGTACTCTTGAATTTATCCAACTACCCTTGGCATTGGATGGGGTTGAGATGTGAAAGTCCCTTAGGCTCCCCTAATTCTGGGTTACAAGAGTGGTCTTGTTCCCTGAGGCTTAATTCTTCAAATTCCCTTCACTGTTCTTTCTCCTTTCATCTGGAAATTTGAAGCCAGTCTCCCTACTGAGGAATGTTCCCTAGTGTCAGTGTGGTGGTCAGGAGCTGTAAAAGCTACCTCTTTTTTTCATATTGCTCACTGGTAGCTAACAACTACTCCTAGCAGTGC
This sequence comes from Corvus cornix cornix, assembly GCF_000738735.6. Classification (NCBI taxonomy): domain Eukaryota; kingdom Metazoa; phylum Chordata; class Aves; order Passeriformes; family Corvidae; genus Corvus; species Corvus cornix. The sequence goes on from NC_046357.1 coordinate 55,432,641, forward strand.
TGGACTTTCATTTTCTGGTTGATGTTACCTATCTTCCTTGGGCTGTAAACCTAGTCTTGCCTTCTGCAATCCTTTCTCTGACTGCTCCAGCATCAGAAGACCTTCCTTGTGTCAATTGCTGACTGGCATTTCTGCTTCTCCAGGACCAACTCATTTATTCCTCCTGTTCGTTACAGTGATGGTCTCAGGAATGCTTATGGCAAAACATAGTCATCAAATAATAGCTTTGTCAAAAGAAACCCAGTGTTTCTACTATCTTCTGGCTGAGACACACTGGACCAGTATTTCCACTGAGTTCCAGAATATTCAGAAATCCTCTTAATCATGTTTTTGTTGTGTATTTGTTTGGCTGGTTTACATTTTATTTTTTTTTTAGTACTTATTGCTAAGAATTTGTGCCAAAAAGAGCAAGTCTATCACAAAAGAGAAAGTAAATACATCAAGTTCTTCATTTTTTACTGTTATTGAAAACTCCAAAGTCTCTCTTTTATTCTCCTGGGGATATATTTTCAAAGCAGTAAAATTAAGCATACCATTCCCATGCATTAACCATAACTTAAGATATACAGGTAGATATATGCTAATTGTTCCTTCTAATGTTCCAAGGAAGTTATATCTAGATAAAATGAACACTTGATTTAGGCCTCAGAATTTAAAGTCTTAGAAGTTATTTTCACCCACGAAACAGCAGATAAGAGCAATTACTGCCGTCTTCTTATCTCTTTTACCAAAGTAACCCTTCATTCTGTGGGAAGCTAAGTGAGAATTAAATGTTCCATCTTCATGACGGTTGCATGTATTTTTAAATTTACATTTTATTAACAGAGTAATTGTGGACTTAAATTTTGTTTAAATAGTATGCTTCATATAACTGCTAAGTAGCTGTTATACAATTGTAGAGAAAGCTTTGCAAGACATTGAGACACTAATGGCTTTTCAACCTCAACAAGACACCTAATAGAAAAAGATGTGAGAGCCTTGTAATTAAAACAATCTTCTCAGTGAACTGTTGATATGGAAAACAATGTGCTCTCCTTTACATTTTCCATTTTAATTTACTGAAAAATTATGACTAATATGTATTGTGAAGGTGCACTTGGGCAATTTTTATGTTATTGAGAGCAGTTTAACTCACCGTTGTGCCAGGAAATTGTATTGAATATTTCAAGTTATCGGTATTAGTGTGAACTAGAAGTATATTCTTAGACTTCTCTATCACTGTTCCAAGTGTCCTTCCGAAACTCCTTCAGTCACCCAAAAGCTCTCATCAGAAAAGCTCTCATCAGAAAAGCCCTCATCATCATCTCCTTGGTGTCCAAAGGTCTTAAAGGAAGCAACTGAATGCAGCATGAGCAGTTCTGGGAGGCAACACGGCCTGGTTTCCTGTGGATCTCTGTCTGGCAGATAGCTATCCCATTGTCTCATGCAATGCAAGCATTCAGGGCATCTGGGCATTCATTTTCCAACACCCCTGAAGGAGTGAGCTTGAGCTGCATCCTCTGGAGTGAGGGCTGTGAGAATAGAGAAGGAAGTCCTCAGACCCAGTCCTCTACTCCCATGCAATTTGTTTACTGAGTACTGAATATATAAACTAGAGTTTACTGTCTTGTTTCCTTAAGAGACCACATCGGCCACTAAGTCTTTCCTTTGTATTACAGTGCCAGGAATCAGTGTGTCCTGTTAGACTACAGCTGTGACTTCCAGAAAAGGTGGATGTCTGGGTAGACCATGAGATTGTTCTCAAAAAATCTAACATAGATGAGATAAGACAACACAAAACAACAAAACAGCAATAAAAAAAGATATCACTGGCAAGTCCTCTCTTAATAATACAATACCAATACTGAAAGAATACTACAGAAGGAAGGTAGAGCTGGGTAAAGTATCAGACCAGAATAAATGGAAGTCACCTTCGCTGCAATAGTTGAGTTCAGATGGCACAAGTAGCCCAAGTAAACTTCTGTTAGCATTAAAAAAATAAGATTTCCATATCAATTAATTACAGCACACACAAACTAACCTTTACACATTTCCATATATGAGAACATTTACATGCTGTCTTCCCATCAATCGGTCAATAGTGCAAGCCTCAATCTAAAATTAACTAAAGGTTAAAATAGCTGCCTTAAAATATTAAATTGGTCATTCATATTAGGGTCTTTGGGCCTGAATATTCCACTTGTCCCCATTAAAATTGTTCAGCAATGATTTTTTATCACTAGACTCAAAAAACCTCATCTGAGACTACCAAGGTCAGCAGGGTAGTGTCTCCAAGCTTACTGCACCATGTGGCTTCTCTCCTCCTCAAAAACTGTGGAAAAAATCTATGTACATTTTTGTGTTAAAGCTATTTCCTATAATTGTCATCTTCCATGCATTTGGCAACATGTCACTAATCAGTACAATATTTACCCTCATATTACACCAGTTACAAGCTGGGTACACTTCATATGTTGTGCAGTGTGGTGTATGAGTGGTACTTGCTAAGTGGGAATTGATAGTGACACCAAAATCATAGTGGTTTATCTTCATGCGCATACTTATCAAAGATTCTTTGTATCCACAGATGAATAGTCTTCTAGAAATGAAATAAAACCTGCCTTCTGCATTACTTTTGAGGCATTCTGCTATCTCAGTAGGATCTCTGACTCTCAAAATGCTTGCAGTGTCTAATAATTAGATTTGGATAATTCTTTCTCTTCCAGGCATCACTCTTTATTTTAGCGAGTATTTCCCTCCACAGCAGTGCTGTTGAAATTTTGAATTAGGAGAGATACAAAAAGAGCATGGAGAGGGGGGCAACCCTTAAAAATGCTCCTTGGGATGTGGAGTCTGCCTGGGAAGAAAAAAGTGTTACAAACTTCTCTGTTCTTGATGTGGAGTTGCAAAAGGAAATTAGCTCATTTGTAATTTCAGTTAGTCCCCCCATCCCAACACACAGACTCCATTAATAATGAGTTGAGAGAAAAGAGATTCAGCATGTGTGCCCGCTCAAATAGAGCGTGTACTTAATAGTCCTGCTCATACAAGGCTCCCCAAACCTGCATGCTGTGCCTCCAGGGACTCTGCACTGGAGCTCTGTGGTGTAAGGATGCCATCACCCCCAAGAATTCCACAAAAACCTTCCTAAAAAGAATACATTAGGCTAGAAAGCCCCTACATAATTAGACAATGTGATCTTGCATAAAAAGAGGCAAAATACTTTTCAAGTTTCCAAAAGGCTCCTCTCCTGTAGATCCTGTGCAGATTCCAGCAGGTGCTGGTGAAACCATCCATATTCTTCATGTTATGGTTGTGGGCACAATCTTCAAAGGTGCTCAGGTCTAACACCCATCAGCATTTGATCCTTTGAGTCTAATGACAAAAAAAATGGGCAAGAAAATTCTGCCTTCATGTGGATGGGGCTTGGGTTTTGAGGGTTTGTTTTGAGGTAGTGAGGTTTTGAGGTAGTCCCTCTGTGTCTCATTGGGAATGACAGGCTGGTATTTTTAGTGCCTTTATTAGGTTGTGTGTGTGTGTTTTATTATTTTTAAATTATTTTTTGAAATCAGAGGATACCAAACACTTTGGACCCTTTAATGCAAACAGCACTTCATAATCCTTAAATTCTGCCAAGTGTGGTATACTTAAGGAATGCATTTTATAGATTAATGGGTTTTTTTCATGCTGTATAAACCAAATACACTGTAAGCTAAAACTAGTTTAAAGACAGTGGCAGACAAACTAGACAAGACAGTGAATATTCACTGACAGTCCAGATAAACAGATCTAAAATGAATAGGACAAAATTGCAGAGACCATCAGTCTTTTGGTCTGGACTGTCACTCTTCTGGCCCACAGGGGCCGGAAAGTAATTCATAACCGTTACTATCAGGTCTTAACATTATGTTACTTGATAAATTCTGGGTACTTTATTTATGCTGTTGCCCAGAACAGAGAATAGTTTTACTATATGAATTCATGTTACAACATTGCAACTTCTCTTTATATTTAGAAAGAACCAGGGAAAAGTTGTGGAAGGCCTCTTACAGGAGGAGAAAGAACGCAAGCAATTATTGGTTGGAGCAAATATAGTCAATCTGATCTATCCAGCTTTTCTCATTCTATTCCATTTAATGCAGACAACTTTTGTCTCACCATTTAGTTGTGTATGTGGATGCTCCTAATAGACTGAGATATATGAAAACTAGTTTAATCAAGTTTATTGGTAAATTGACATATAACAACCATCCAAAAAACCCTGTATAAATAGGCACATTAACCAAAACTCCGGACAAATCACAAATGTGTTGAAATAAATTAGAAATATAATGAAACTAAAAATACAACTGCTTTAGAAAGGAATTATATTCTTATGATCTTAAAATATCCCTCTAATTTGAACCATGATGCCCCTAGTACACAAAGAAATCTAACTGGAGCAGATGTGTTAAATTCATGTAATGAAAAGAAGCCTCTTTGTGGATCTGCCCATCACTGAGAGCCATTTTCTCCACCCAACCCAGCAGCTGATGCAAGTTTCATCCATAACCAGCTCAAAGCAAAAAGTGAAAGCCAACCAGTGCTTGAAGCCAATTGTCTGAACAATAGACAGTATGTCACCGTATGGGACAGCTCTTGAACATAGTGTTCTTACAAGCTCAGCATGAAAGCCACAAGAAAACCAATGACAGGAGAGTGTGACTATTCCTGCAAAGAAAAACTAAATGTCAGTAAACAAGGGTGTCTTCTGTGGCATGTCAAATAGTGATCCACCTGGAAGCATTAAAAACATTGACAAGTTTCTTTCCGCATGACATACTAGCCCTTGCTGTGCCAAATTCTTACTTTCACTCCGGATTTCAAGAGAAAAGAGTCTGATGTTTCTTCTTTCACCAAGACCAATCTTTAGAACAGTCAATAGACAGTAACATTTTTATGAACTAATGAAATTCTTCTGTTTTGCAAAGAGGTTTGGCCACAGAGGTGTGAAGGGAGGGAGAAGAGTTGGCAGCAGATAATGTTTTGTCTGGTGTATTTTGCTCCTATGCAAATCTCCCATGGTATCAAAGGCCCATGAAAAGGAATTGTCACTTGCATGGTACCACAAAATCATGCCTTTGTAAAGGTCTGCTGTACCTAGCTTTGAAGATGACTGTTCACACTTCTCAGTTTTCGGAAGGGTCATATATACCTTTTAAAAAAACCCCTGCATTTGCAATGCACAAGATTTATGCTCACTATGACACTCTGGGAAGCTGTGCAGGACCTTCCTCCAAACAAAGCAGCTGCATTCAGATAACAGAAAGTAAAGATTAAATTAACAAAACAACTTGTAGAAAATCAATAAATTTACTTCAGGCATTTGAAAGTGCACCAAAAAAAAATACAGAAGGCTGTATGACAATTGCTGGTGCAAAATGCATCAGCAAATTGCTCTCAGTAGTGTTTTTAAGTGGAAATGGAATGTCATAAGACATGAAATGTCTCATGAGAGTGAAAGACTTTCATTTGAAATGGTTCTGGTTTCATGTAAACCAAGGTAACACCATCCAAGCTGCTGACGTCAGACCTATTTTCCTTAACCAGCCCCAGGGTCCAGCGCTTCTGACTGCAGAAGGGGGGACAGTCTCTGGGATGGGTCCTCAGTGGGACTGATGTCCTCAGGATTTATATCCTGCTCCTGGAGGGTGAGAAGGGAGACAAACGCAACTCAGTGTAAAGAGTAACCCAACTCCAATTTTTTTCATTAACCATCAGGCATCTCTGAACTCGTACAGTCATATCACTCCTGGATTTTATAACTATGTTTTCCTGCTCTACCATCTGATCCAACAGCAGGACTAGTGCTCTTATAAGAGGGGTTGTGGTAAATAGTTTACATTGCATTACATTACATTTTAGTAGTGTTAATGTGTGTTTGAACTTTCAAACATTTCACACAATCACCACTCTGTGTGAAGGCTGTAGTGTTAATGTTCTATGCTTCTATGCTTCTAAGATTCTATGCACTATATACCTATTATTCAGTTAAGTGACGTGCTTCTATGCGTTGATAATATTTTGAAAATGAGGGGGAAGAATGTAAAGTAACAAATCATAGTGTGCATGTGATTACTCTGGATATGAAGTTAGTTCTTTTCCTCGTATTTTTCAGGTGGCAAACCTTTTTTTCAAGAGAAACAATATTTCTCTTATGCTTTTAAAAGTATGCCATATCTTTTGCTAAATACTTTATCTTACCTCTTTCTTAAGCAAATAAAATCCTTAGGGAGATTAGCCAAATTCCCTGCCACTGGACAGTAAAATTACTGTGCATATATGAAAAAATACATGCACACACATACATATGTTTATACATACATTTGTATATATATGTATTGTATATGTCTAAAAAATATGTATGTATCATCATACAATCACAGAATGTTTTGGGTTGGCAGGGATCTCAAAGATCATCTTGTTCCAACCCCCTGCCATGGGCAGGGACTCCTTCCACTAGACCAGGTTGCTCCAAGCCCTGTTCAACCTGTCCTTAAATATGGGATGCTACAGCTTCTCTGGGCAGTCTGTGACAGGGCCTCTTCACCCTCAAAGGGAAGAATCTCTTTGGATTGTTTTTGTAGCGAGTTTTGTATCAGACATGAGCACTTAGGCCTGAAGAAAAAATGCCATGTGCATGAGGTCACTTACTGAAAGGGAATGTTGCAATAACTGTCTGCAGTTCTCTATAGAAAGACATCTTTGAAGGGAATCATCAGTTCCTGGGCAGCTGGGGATGAAATCTCTGTCTCCTCTGCAAAAGAGAACACATAAGGTCAGAAACTTCAGAAATGTATAGAGGCATTTACACTACATTGAATTTCTCTGGGTTCTGTTTTGAGATAGAAATTGCTAGAAACTGTGCTATTTCATCGTGTAGCCAATGCTTTTGTCTTGAAAAAGGTTGATTATTCTGTAAGTAAAATGAACACATTGTTTGCACACCAAAAAATATCCTCCTTATGCAAGCTACTTATACCTTTCTTAAGACTGAAGTAGAAGAATTAGCTTGGGAATTGGCTTTGCACTGGTCCGGTTTAGGGTTACGCAAATGCAACAGTAGCAGCTATTTCTTCTAATCCTATTCCAGCTGCCTGAGGCCATGGGGAACACAAATAGTTGTTTGATCCTCAGCTTGGACACAACTCTGACCCTGCAAAAGTGTGAAAACCTGCCTCAGCCAGAGGGCCAGGTAAATCACGACCCACTTTATCTCCTGGAATATATGAGGGAGATTAAGGTCAGCTAACTGATTCCCTCTGAAGACAGAGATGCTATGTTCTCTTATAAGACCTGCATTATAGGCAGAATTCTGTTCATACGAACATCTCACAGAGGTATAGGCATCCTTTTAGATATCACAAAGCCCTATAGATCTTGCTGGTCTCATCTCTCATCCCTGTTTTTTTGTATTTTTTTTTCCCATGTGATACTGTTGCCTGTAGTTTGTGCTTGGTAAATTGTGCCTCTGCCTTTAGCCTATTTTGTAACTGAAGAGAATTATGAAGCTTTAATTATTTGAAAGAGAAGAAGGTTTTCCACACATCCATTTAAAATATCAGCCACATAAATGCCTCTGATATTACAGAAATTGAAGATTTTTGTATAGGACTAAATAAAAAATTTGGATGAATTTCTCACCCCACCAGAGAAGAATGTCATTTAGCTGACTGAGTGAAGAACTAGAGAGATGCCTGAAATAGAGAGGACAAACTCCCCAGTGCCTAAAATTCCACATATTTTTCTTATTTGAAACAGTAACTGCCAGCAGGATACTGGGACATCCCATTAGCCATACTGTTCTCAGATGCATATCCTAGGATTTCTACAGTAATTTCTAGGCCTGAGTTCTCATGCCTACAATGAACTATTGATATTGATAAACCAAACAGAACAAGGGCTGAAAGGCTTCCAAACCCTGAGCCCAAACAAGAAAGCCAGGGGAAAGCCAGGCTGTGATTTCAAAACGAAAGCCTTTTGTTATCTTTCCAGCAAGCCACTCTCTCGAAATAATTTTGTCTGAGTGCAAACATCTAATTTTTTTTCTCCACAGTTTAATTAGTGTTAGTGGAGAAAAGTGCGCATGGTTGAGGATATAGAGTGGAAAGAATGCAGAGAAGTGTCTTTGATCACTCTCCACAACACTGCTTTAAACCGAAGGAAAGTTGATGCTTTCTCCTATGCTGTCAGTTCAGCAGAAAGTTGTGTGAGCAAGACAGAGCCAACTTTCCCAAACAAGGAGTGGAACTGCACCGATTCATCCCACAAAGCTACATGGCAATCAACAAAATAATGTTTTTGCACTTGAGAATGTGTGACTTGATTGATAATATCTAATTTTACATGACTTTTAAGCAAAACTGACAGAAAGATAGGGAGACTTTTAAGGAGCAGTGGAAGAATGAAAAGCTGAATGAAGAAAATTGTGCTGCACATCATCTTGTCTTATTACTGTTAACGCCAGCAGTCATAATCAAGAGTTTATTGTACAGGGCAATCTGGATGATTAGAAACTGGATTCAAGTTCATAAAAAACATCTTGACATAAAACTCTTTTATTTTTCACCAATAATACCAGGAGGCAAATTCATCCCCTCCCTCTGCAGCCTCTTTTAATTCAGTGGAATTATACCAGAGATAATTTTAGCGAAGTATTATCAGGATTTTTCAAAAATTATACTTCAAATAAATGTACATTTGCAGAAATATATTTTGTCACAGTAAAAGGTATTGATACTGTGAATTTAGGTTGTTCCTTCCTCTACCAACTGCATATTTTAAACTTGGAAGAAATAGAATTCAAACAGGCCAAAAAAAAAAAAAGAAAAAAACTCAACCCCCCAAAAAACATAACTATAGTGTCCAGTCAGGTTATTTTCTTTCAACTTCTTCTGCAATTATAGAAAAGACCCACTTTCCTGTTTTTACCTCTCTGAGATTTCTCAGCAGACCTATATCAGATCAAAATGAATAAATAGTAAGATATTGCTAGAAATGGGGCAATGAAATGGTCTGTATTTTTAGAGACAGCATCAAGACACTTGAAAGGGGTCACCCTGGAATTTTTTTATTATTATTCCATTCAAGAAGATTCCCACATTGCCTTTCTTTCCTACAGATACTTTTTCTCCCCCCCCCCCAAGTTTTTTCCCTGCTTCATCTCATCAAACATCTTTTGTCCCTTTGCTCTGTTTTACTCTTTTTCTATCAGGATAATGTTCCCTGCTCAGTTGAAACCCTCACTCCTGGGCTCTGCTTTTCTCCACCTTTAAAGTAAAATCATTCTTTACTACTTCTTAAACTGTTTCCTGCTTTGGGCTAAGGTGGTGGTGGATTTATCAGTCTGTCTAGTTCTATAATCTCTTTGTGGCTGCTACCAGCCAACTTGATTTTTTACCCTCTAGTGACTCTTGCAGATTATTAGTAGTTACTATTAGCTCATGATGAATTTGCTACTAGATAGCTTTTGGGGAACATTGCTGCTGCTCTTCCTCAGTTTAGTCAAATGTTTAAGAATGAGGGGAAGGACTTGGGGCACTATGACCCCACCAAAAAAGAAGCACTGAGGAAAGAGATTTGCACACAAACTTGTGCTTCTGCTTCATGGGTCAGTAACGTTTTGTGGTATGATATAGACATACCATGTGGTTATCCAAGCCTTTGTACTATAAATACTGCTGTATTAAAAGTATTTCATTCTTTGAAAATGCAGTCATGTCTGGAGTGGTATACGGGTGCTCTATAACAATGAATAGCAACCTGCTGTGACAAGACATGAAAAGAACAATACTTTGAGAAATATATTTAGAGTTCAAATTGATAATATTGAAAATTATGTCTGTGTAATCTCCTAGACCTGCAAATTAGGCATTATGTGGGATTTACACAAGCTCGAAGTATCTTTCAGATTAAATACCCGGGCCTGTAATATGATGAAAATCACTCTGTGTCACTGTCACAGAGCTACATCATATTTATTTTTGCATTGAAACCTCCATTTTGTGAACAGTACTTGCAGACACCACAGATGGAGATTTGAATGTGGTGTGATACTGCACATCAGGAACTAGTTAAGGTAACTGTTTTGCAATCTGCGGTTTACTACTGTGGAAACATCCCTGACTCTGGGTAGGAGATTAACCACTGTGTGCCAGATTCATTCCAAGTTCAGCTATGTGTATGTGGATCATCTCTGTAAATTTAAGTGGGTATACTACTTTTCACTTCACATCCTCAAAACATTTTGTATTGCTTCTGACTCTAAGAAGCTGGTATGAACATCCCAAACAGAGATTTTATTAATTTAAGGAATAACTGTATTTCTACCAGTAAACTTCAGAGGTTCTGTTTCCCGGTGCATAATTTGCACAATGCAAAATTGTGCCCCATGTTGTACTTTTTATATATCCATTTATTAGCAAAATAAATCCATGATACTAAATCTCCAATAAGTTTACAAATAATGTCATTTAGAAAATAATTCCTTTTTTTTTCTACTTTAGGATTCAATGCCACCTTTCTTTATCTAGCAGATAAACTCTTTAAACAGTGCAATAAAGAGGTGTTCTAGAACATATTGAAATCAGTGCTTTTATCACTGAAGGGTTCATCTGGCCCACAAAACTGTCTTAAGGCAGGAAGTAAAGTTATATGAAGAACAGCCCTCAGGCTGCTGCTCTCATTCAGAGATAAAGCTCACCATGGACTAGGAACATTTCTCATATAACAAGTACAGCACAACGGAGTCATAAATTTCCTTGCTGAGAAACTATGCCACAGTACACCAGAGGCGGTAAATGTAACCTGTATGTGCCCAAACTATTAAAATTCTTAATCTACTGTCCCATCTACTGTGCAGACCCTCTATGCAGCTAATTAAACCAGAATCAGAGATAGAATAGCCACGGAAATATCTCAGTGATTGTGTCCAGGGTTTTTCTGGGTACCACTGTGTTTCTGTAACACTAGAAATATTAAGAAATTCTAAAAAACATCAAAGGCTTCGCTTAGGCTCATTCTTTATTTTAAGAGTTACAGTGACTGTAAGATGGGTCAAGGAATAAATTAGAGTCAGAAACTAGCATACGAAGCCTAATGAGAAAACAAGATTTCCCTGCAGTTCGTTTCTTCTTTTCTTCTTTTCTGTCTTAAACTTGTTTGATACTAGAGAGAATGCAGCAAGGGAAAGGTGGTAGAAGAGGGGAAAAACAGGAGAAATGTTAGAACTAGTTTTAATCACCTTCAGCAACCTAGCCAGGAAAAGAGCAGCATATGCCGATGCAGACACTGCTGCTGAGAAGTTCCCTGACACAGCTGCGCACACCAGGAACCTGTGATTCACAGCTTTATGGCAAAGCTGACAAAACTCCAATCCTCACTCCCATTTGCAAGACAAAAAACACTTCCGTACATCAGTCCTTAATGACTCCTTAGGTCTTCTGCCTCTGCCAGGTGCAAATGACTTCTCATGTAGGCCAGAAGTACAACTTCCCTCTCTGACTTGTGGTATTCTAAAAAGTTTGAAGCGTGTTTTCCCATTCTGGAGGGTCCAGTGACTTATTTCTCCTGTTGGCAGCACCATGCTGGTTTAGAGATGTGTTTGGGGGTTTTTGTTGGAGTGCAGTCTGTTTCTAAGGCTGCTGCTTCGGCAGCATGTCAGAAACTGCTGTGAGTTTTCTGGTTTTGGATGCAATGCCAGAAGATGAATGAAGCTATGAGCAAGACTTGCTAGCTGCTTTTGGAACTTTACCGCCCTGGAGTTTAGCAGGGTAACATATTCTTCCTTTCAGCCATCACATTTCAGCCTAACTCCACAGAAGCCAATGAAGAGACACAACAGGCTGAACCAGTTGAAGCTGTTGAATGAGTGTGTTAGGTGGACATATATATGATAAAAAATAGAGAAAGCAGTTGATCATTTAATAACTATACATCTTTTTTTGAGAACATGAAGTGCTCTCTTGTCATGCTGGCTTGACACAACTGGGTGACAGTAGTCTTAACACCAGAGGGTATCTCTTATTTCTGTTTAGGTTCACCACTCTGGAGTCAGATATGAATTGCTCCCAAAAAATGAGCAGGACTTACTCTTTTCAAAACACAGTTGTGGCAGCTCAGTGTGTAGTATTTACTTAGGCTATAAGAAGAGGAGTTTCAAGTTTCCACTTGCCTTGCAGGGATTTGAGGTCCTACAGAGGTATATTTTCTGTTGGCAATGGAGTGTTTGGTGATGGTATGCAAAAAATTTTAAAAGGTCTGGAAACAGGATGAACAAATGAATATCTCAGTGTGTTGAATGTGAGTGTCTGGCAGAGCTGCTGTTGCAGTTATATGGCATTCCAGGCTGGAACTCGTTTGTGCTTGAGGAAGGTGGAATGGAATTCATCTCAACCCATTCAGATAGACACGTGCAAAATTCCCCTAAAGTCCCAAGGCCATGTGCCTAATTGCAGCAGTAGGTCTCATAATGCTTTTATAATTAAGTCCTTTATGATCTTCACTTTACTTTTTTCAATCCTGATCTTGAAAGGTCAGGTGTTAGACACCTTAACACCTGGCATCTGCATGTAGCTTTCTGGATTTGATTCAGATGCTCTAATAGCCATTGCCAGGCAAGGGCTGTACAAAATTGCCGTGTATTTCTTTTAATTATTAAATTCTAAACTAATTCACACTTAATGTGTTTACACTTACTTTTTTGTCTACTTTTCACATATATCCTAGCAAAGAAGCCCGGCTGCAGAAATATTTGCAGAAGCAGGAAAATTCTAAGTGAGAATTAAAAATAATTGTGAAAGCAGGTTTTGTATTTATCAAGAACCTTCCTGTAAGAAAGATCCTGTCTGTTCAGGGCCCTGAAGTATGCTAGGTAGCCTTTTTTTAAACTTGATTTATTTTGTAGGTTTGACCACTTATAAACAATCTAACAAACAGCACAGCAGAGACTTTAGAAATCACTGGTATATCACCTTGCTGCATCCACATCATACTACAGATAATTGAGCATGACCTCTGTCCCTGGGAAATCATGGAGAAGATCTTTATGTAGCAACTTGATCTAGTGGGTAGAATCCCTGTCCATGGCAAGGGGGCTGGAACTAAATAATTTTCAAGGTTCCTTCCAATCCAAACCTGTCTATGGTTCTACGGTTTTCTAAAATGGATTAGTTCCATTTAAAGAATGTAAAGGGTTTGGATTCCCCATATTCTTGCTGGGAGGCTGCAGCAGCAACTGAGAAGACCGAATGGTCATTCTGGGTAAAGACAGGCAGAAAACATGGAAAGGAGGGAGAAGTTTTCAAAAGAAAAATTCCTACTGTCTTCTTTGTTGTAACTCTTTATATATGGCATTATAAGTGTATAGCACTTATATTCCAGTCTTTGGTTTTGAGATCTCTTTCAGTATGCCCTTGCTGACCAGACCTAGATGTAAAGAGACAAAAATTTATTTCTTTCCAATGAATCTTCTTTCAGTGTCTCTTTCTGCAGTTTAAGTCATTGGGCCAGATTCTTGGTCCCGGTTGGTGCCACTCGGTCCTGAGCTGCCACTGAGACCATTGCTAGCAAACTCTACATTATAATAAAGTACAGAGTTTTCAAATGATCAAAGAGTTTGGAGTAATGACCAAATGCTACTTCTACCTTCACCCAAGACCTGATGTTTGTCAGAGTGCAGCTGGATGAATTTACACTGGATTATCCAAAAGAAAAAGCTGCACTTAATAACAGTCATAAAAATAAATTCCTATTCTTCACACCTAGTATATTTGTATGGTAAGACAGACATCTGGATCTGAATTAAGTCTGAAGCTTGTGTATTTTTCATTTTGTTCAATTTCAGATTGTATTTCCACTAGACTCTCAAGCTTGATATGCCTTCAAATGTTTAATGTGCAATGATACAGTACACAATAGCACTTCTCTAATTTCCTGTATTCAGATATCATTTTCATTGAATTCAAAAAATGAGACAGAATATTTTACTCATTCCTGAGCAAAATTCTGCCTCTCTTAGTCTTCTTTTTCCTCTTTTGCTTCTTAGAAGGCTTTGCTTTATCATTGACATAGGTTGATAAATTTGTTGTGGAGTTTTGCAAATTTTACAAAAGAGACAAGTTCACCGTGTGGGAAAAAAACCAGAACTTTCACCAGGCTTCAGACCCAAAACCATCTCCTTTCCAAGGCTGCCAAATCATTCCAAGGTACTGCAGTTTATCAAATAATTTCCTTGTTATTCCCCATCAGTATCAGATGCAGAAAACTTGCCAGTGCCTTGTCTTATTGGTTTAAATGAAAATGTACAGTTTTTCACGAGTGAGTGGAAAAACTATCGAATGTTTCATATTAAAATGATGTTTTGGCAAAGAAACCAAATGTACCTATGGATACTTGGTGTGCGCTTTCACTCAAACATTAAGCTTTTGGCAGAAGTGCTTCCATGGGTTTTTTTTATGCCATGATATGATAACACTACAATAATACTTAAATGCTGACACAACTGAAAATATTGTCAGTTAGGACTCCCAGGCACTGGCAAGCTCTTTCTTATATTTGCAACCTAGCACTCTCTGTGAGCTTCACAAAAATGTTCATCACATTCCATGGAGGTGGAGGGAAATTAAAAAAGAAACAAATTGCTTTACAAAGTGTTGAGTTGGAGAGAGTATCACAACAAACGGAAGATCTGTGGCATGTCAGAAACTTTTCATTTCTTCCTTCCAGGGTTTTTTTCTCGATTTATCTCTTTAGGTGCAATCCATTTCCATTCTACCATTATGTCATCCATAATTTAAATTTATGAGACAAAACTTTAGTCTTGCCAGGGGAGCAGCTGGAGAGCTCTATTCCCTTTGCCATAGAAATGTAAATGTGCTGAATGTATTGTGTCTGACAAGGTCTGCTGAAAGTACTCCTATCTTTTCTGACAAATATCCATCAGCATGTAATATTTATTCCTCTGTTTTAGTTTCCCTGCAAATAATTGACAGTCCCTCAGCAAGGAATGAGTTTCCTGCTGAGGCAGCACCACCTGTATGGTTTTCCCAATCTCACATCAAGTGCTCCAAAATGGAGGATCCCACAGGGCTAATGGATAAAATGAAGGAAGCAGATGCGGTCAAATGTAGGGAAAAATTTTTTTCTCCTCAGAACTGAGTTGTTATAGTTAACATTGCTCCACAATAACAGACCTATATCACCTTCATTGCAGGTACAAAATGATTTTTCAGACATTTTCCACTTGTATTTTATTGACCAAGCAGCCCCCATTCTTATACAGTGTAGTTGTGCAATTCAGTAGGTTTAGATTAAATATTAGGAAAAACGTTTTACTGTGAGAGTGGAGAGGCAGTGGCACAGGTTACATGGGGAAGTTGTGGTTGCCCATCCCTGGAGGTGTGTTGGCCAGGTTAGATGGGACTCTGTTTGAAGTTGTCCCTGCCTATGCTTCCAAGTTTAGTGATGTAGAGAGTATCTCTGATGGTGTCCTGCATAAACAAATATTTTCAAGGCTGGCTATGTAGTTTTGGGTAGACAATAGGAGATATGTTTCTCCTTTGAAAACTGGACACCTCCCAGGAACATCCCAGGTTGGTCACCTTGAAAAGAAGCTGCTGCTTCACTTTTGGCTAGCGAAGTGTAATTCCCCAGTGTGGGGCTACACAACGTATCAAAAATTCTGGTGAAAATGGTGCATCACTGAAGAGCACAGAAACATTCCTGCTTTTCCCCAAGAAAGATCAAAATATGGCCAGCTCCTTTCTGATCCTGTCACATTTTTTGCAAGTTGTGATGTAAGCCATGTAAGCTGCCAAAAGAATAGAACTAGGGTTTTTGTCAAGTACTTGAATTGTGTTTGCAGAGCTGGTAGCTTAAGAAATTTCTGTTGCACAGGAACTAATGTCCTTAGTGATCGTTTCTTTAAATGTAAGTGGCATTTTAATAAACTTTGTAATAAAAGTGCTCAATACACTGCTGGTATGGCAATTACTGATTCTTTAGGGAACAAACTCTACATTATTGGGCAAGAAATATTGCCAATAAGTGTATTTTATGCATCTACCTCTGTACTTAAACCCACACAGGTAGACATCTCCCTTGTAACCATGGTGATAGTCCTTGCTTCCTTAGGTCAACATGCTCCTTTTAGCTAAGTGCAGTGCATAAAAACAGTATCACAAGAATTAATTTTATGATTATTATTTGTTTTACACTGGAGATATCATTGAAAAAAACTAACCTTGATTGCAACTGTCCTGTGCTAGTTCCATACAGCAGTCAAAAGCAATTCATGATCTCTACTAAAAAGAGAAGCCCAATGTTCCAGAAGTCACAGAAAACACATTTTCAGAGAAATCAAGTTTGATGAGAGAGGGGTTGCAATAAAAAGGTTGTGAACCTTTATGTTTCTACTAAATGATGTGAATCTTTATGTACATTTTAAATAAATTTCTGTCTTTTTAAAGGGTTGGTCATTGTTTTATTTTGTTGTTTTGTTTGTTCTAGCAGGGTTTTATCCAAATTCAGGAGATAGTATGGAAAAAAATATGGAGCAATATATTTTCATAGAATTGCTGTTATGAAATGGAATGGTTTTGCTATCAAAGTTATGTGTAGAAACAAGTTTGGCCATACTTGGATTAAATATCTTGGAGGTGAGGCTGAGTAAAGTTTGGCTCAGTTGTGACTTACAGTAAGATCAAATAGTAGGACCTTTAAAATAATGCTCCAACTTAGAGTCCAACTTACTGTCCAGTCATCCCACCTAGGTCTTTTAATGGCCAGCTAGTGCTAAATAAGCTGAAAGAATGGGCCTTCCTTCACTTAATATCTAGTGCGGAAAGTTATTTTTGGGTCACTTTGTTTGTGACTCAAAACACATTCAAGTGTGTGGGCTGGGCCCTTGTATGGTTCAAACTAAAATAAAGGCTGGGACTCAATAATAGTAGAACAACAGAGGATGGTCCATGAAGATGCCAAGGTGCACTTAAGAGTGTGTTGTTTATAAGGTTTTCAAAATATAAGACCTCACAGAAACCTTCTCTACTGTGACTGCAGGAGTAAAACTAGCTAAGGTTTCCAAACAAATGTGGTTTAGAGAAAGGCAGTGTTTTGCAGAGGGATATCAAATGTTCAGGAGGAGATGGCCTGGAAAAGATGATGTCCCAAAGCAGAGCAATGAGTTAAGGCTTAGTTTTAAGTTTTTCATCTTGGTTACAGAATGAATTGACTTCATTCTTCGTGCTCAGGAAGGAAAGTAGTCTTTTTCTGCACCAGAAGCAAAGGTTCATATTCAGAGAAGCTATTTCTTGTGTTACTGAGAAATGAAAAGGCAAAGCTTTTCCTGAACATATTCACAGTTGGTTCTGAAGCAAAAATGAGCTTTATGATTTTTAGTGCTTTGGCTATTAGAATAATTATCAGGAGCTAATGAGTTTTCAAAGGTTTCTTATGTGAACCTATGATTTTGGAACCTGTCTGCTGTCAAAATGTAACTAGGTTACAGACAACATGACATGATCTATACCCTATTTCTACTAATGACTAAAACATGAAGGTACTGCCTCCTATGAATAACATTGCTCACTTGTGACGGGGAGGAAGCTTTGGAAATCTGAAATGCAAGGCTCATGCGCCATCACCAAATTGTTTCTGAAGTTTATGGAAAGCTACAATAACAACAAGCAACTAATCTCTACCTGTGTGGTAAAACAGAGGCTTTTCATTACTCAATAATGTTGAAAAGCATAGGTAGGTAGTAAAATTTGAGACAGGAAGCTGGACGGTTTAAGTTGTCTTTGTTTTGAGAACTAGCTGTATTGGTTTTGCAGGGCCTGGTTTTGGTAGCGGGGGGCCACAGATGTGGTTTCTGTAAGAAGCTGCCAGAAGCTTCCACCATGTCTGGCTGAGCCAATCCCTGACAGCTCTGAAGATGGATGTGACATTGGCCAATTAGAGTTGGTGGTAACACTTCTGTGATAACATATTTAAGAAGAAATAAAAAAAAAAATGTGTGGAGCAATTTTAATTCCAGTCAGGGAAAAGCAGGGTGAAAATATGTGAGATAAACAACATGCAGACCCCAAGTTCAGTGGAGAAGGAGGGGGAGGAGTTGCTCCAGGTGCCAGAACCAAGATGCTTCTGCAGGCCCTGGTGAGGACCATGGTGAGGGAGCTGTGTCCCTGCAGCCTGCGGAGGATCATGGGCGATACAGAGATCCACCTGCCACCCATAGAGGAGCCCCCACTGAAGCGAGTGGATGCCTGGAGGAGGCTGTGATCCTGTGGGAGATCCGTGGAGAGAGGGGCCCTGCTCCCATGCTGGAATAGCCTGTCCTTGAAGGATTCCACCCCATGGAAGAGTGACCCATGCTGCAGCAGTTTTGAGAGGACTGTTTGCCCATGGGATGGACTCACATTGCAGCAGTTCACAGAAAGCTGGTGCTCATGAGATGGAGCCACATTGGAGAAATTTGCAGAAAACTCTCTCCTGTGGGAGGGAACCCACAAGGAAGAAACAACAGGTGATGAACAGACATAACCTCCATTCTCTGTCTCTTTGCACTGCTGGGGTAGGAGGTAGATCTGGGAAGGAGGGAGGGGTGAAGCAAAGATGTTTTTAAGGTCTTAGTTTACTCCTGCTCTGATTTTGTTAGCAATAAATTCACTTTATATCTCTAAGTTGAGCCTGTTTTGCTTTTAATGGTATTTAGTGAGCAATGTCTTGCAGGCCTTATCTCAAACCATGTACCCTTCATTAAAGTTTCTCTCCTCTGCCCAGCTACAGCATGGGAGTGAGCAAGCAGCTTTTGTGGGTGCCTGGCCTATGACCAGTGTCAACCCACGACACCAGCTTACTCTGGTATCAAGTGACATCTTTTACCATTTCGTGCTTTAATACACATAACATTGGCCAGTGAAGTCAGTCCACTCTTTAGTGGATGAGTACAGGCTTTGCAACATGGTCTTCTTAAAATGAGGCACCCTGTCTGATGATCTCAACAGGACAGCTGAGATAAAATGTTAGTCTCCAGTACTTAAGTGGTTTTCTCTGGAAGAGAGGCTAAAGCATTCTGAGAGTACCTGGGAGAGAAAAAAGGCATTCCTGGTGCCTCCTTAAAAAAGGGATTATACATGGGTCTTTGGTGCAGAGTGCTGTTAATTTTGTGTCTATTGACAGTACACTTTTTCTACAAAATAAAAATATATATTAAAAGAAAGTAAAAGAGAAGAAAAAAACCTTAGGTAATAGAACAGTCAGAGTGGAGTCTCATCCATTACCTCTTGAATTTTGCCACTTTTCATAACACTTGAGGAGTGTTTGTTACAACTCAAAAAGGTACTTAATGTTGTGTCTTGCTGGTATTCACCTTAATTACTGCACTGACAGTGTTTTTGTGAGTTATGAAATGACAAAATTAGAACTGAATTTCATCCTCTGTCACACTCACTAAACCACCAGAATAATAAAGCACAGGATACCCTCCCATGTCCAATACCAGTATATGACTTCTCAAGCTCTATTCATCTCTAGCAGTGCAATAATGCATGAAGTGAGACAAGCAGAGCAAATCAAAAACAGAAAGAAAAAATATTGGAATGAAGTATCTTCTGCTACATGATAGTTTAAATTTTGAGAGGGGGACAGTCAAACAGAATGGCCAGTAAAAGTAATTGTTCACCAGATGTGTCACAAATATGCTCTTTCTACATCATTTCATGGAAAAAAGTTTTCTGTATATAAAGTTCAAAACTCATTGAAGCTGAAAGTAACCTATATACATACGTGTAATTTATCTATATTGGACTGAAGTTCTTTGAGACTCCGTTATGTTGCATGTGGTTTCCATTCTCTTGTTTTTATAGTTTTTGGAATTTATTTTAGAGCTTTTGAGACCTCTAACCATTCCCTGGCTAGAAAGATGAGGTTTCAGACTTCTCAGTTTGTTTCAGAGTTTCTCATTTCTTATAGCAAATCTTTGTGTGTTTAACTCTGTATTAGACTTAATGTTCTTCGATTCCAAGCATTGCATCATTAACAAGCCTTGTTTTTCCTTTTGCCGGCATTTACAACTCATCTAGAAATAGTGTCATTTCTCAATAAAAGACAGTTTCAATTTTATTTGGTTTATTCTTTCTGTATTTATTGGGGAAAAAGTCCCCAGATTATAATTATTTGACTGTATTATTTTTGATGAATTTTGATGAATTATGGTATGTTTTTCTGACTCCATTTTTTTTAAATGTTCATGGAAGGAGAGAAAACATGGATAAATTCTTACAACCATAGGATTGTTTCACAGCTTTCAACAATGTTTCCATTAGGAAATTTAATAGACCATGGAAAATAAACTGCCAGAAAGAGACAGACCATACCATGTGCAAGACCCTGTTGTGGAAGTAAATTAATATATAGTCTCTCTGAAGTTATCAAGGCCAAATCAGGAATTGTGTGTAAGGAGGTCAAACAAAGGCTTCCTTACCATCCACTGTATTCTTTTATTTGCTGATCTCTTGGGGAATCTAAGTTACCATAACTTGCACACCAAAGAGTTGAAAGGAGTTATTCAGGGAAATAATGCAGAGCCATCTTTAACTTATTATTTCTTACTGTGTCCAAGTTGAATAGTTTGGGGATTTTTTAAAATCACGTTTTCTTTTGCTGGGTCCCTGTGAATTCAGACCTACTTTGTTAAGCATGTTAAACAACTGGAGGAAAGAAAATTAAATTTCAGTAAGTTGGCTGATGCAAATTAGGTGGTGGCTAAGCTGCATCATTCATCTAAAACCTTCCTACCCCTATACTTCTATTGTTTTAATGGGAAGAATTAACTTGAGGTTTTTGTGTATATCAGCAGAAAATAAGTCTTCCCCTTAGTACAACTGCTGCAGCAAGTTTGGTGCATCATGCCGTATTAGGTCTCTACCATTCCTTCTCCTTTAGGATGATGTGCTCTATCCATGGATAGAGCAGCAGCAGTACCGACCTCCTACCTGTGCCTCCTGAACCTAAGCTTTCCATCTAAGATTCAGGGAGTTTTTGTCCTGTAAGCTTCCTGAAAGGGAACACAAGTATTTGCATTAGGAACTCATTCAAAGGCTGGAAGGCCTGGACAGATGTTAAGTGGCATTTTTTGATATCCACTATTTTAGGTTTAAAGGCACAAAACCAGATGGCATTTAGCAAATTAGGAGCAGCTGACCTGTGAGAGTGATTCATGTTCTATAACCCATGGCAATTCAAAATGAATCAGTTTTGCTTACTCACCTAACTGGCCACATTTGAAATTCATTTTGCTTCCCCACAGCCATCTCTGAATTCTAGCTACTAGGACTAGCTACAAAAACATGAACTACTTGGTGACAAAGAATATTTGTTGGATCAAATCTACAGCTGCTGCTTGTGCTAGAAAACTTCATTATGCGGCACCAAATATGGTGCTGTCTTGATGTGCATCCACTTTCAGTAGAAATAATCTCTTTAAACAGAGAGTATGCATATATGTATTTACATCTCATGCTTGTGTTATCTTATAAATCAGTGGAATATATAATCAGATACTTAAATGGGAGTGTGCGCTGCTGAACAGGAAGTCTGTAATCATTTCATGGATAGCCCATATAATAGTGGACTACATGGCATGGAAGACTGGGAATCAATGCTTCCAAGTGGTGATCACAGTGCCAAGTACACAAGTAAAATAAAAATTGCATGCTGAGACTGACCATTATATGGCAGTTTTGAAATGAAGCATAAGTTAGCTTTTTCCTTAAGAGATAAGGCACTGGTGTTGTAGTACCCAAACACACATCAGTGGCCATAAACAAACAGAATAATTCACTACAAATTAAGTGGAAAATATGAAACCGAAAGGTCTCTCAATCAGGCTGGTTTTTTAAGCATGAGATGCTGGCCAGTCCCTGCAAGAGTTTCATGAGAAAGGCAGGGTGCATTCATCCCTCCAAATTTACATTCCTACAACCCCACAAGGTTCCCCCACAGATGCAGTCCAGAACAAGTGGTGGAAACCAGGAAGGGCATTATTTCACACCACTGTGACTTCTGCTCCCATGGTTTGCAGGGAAGAACGTAATATTCATTATATTATATTCCCTGTTTAATATTGAATCTGTGAACAAAGGGCAAAGCATGTAATGTTGATGCTGATTACTTTCCAGGGTATCCCATAACTAATAGCTGCTGCAGACACACAAAACATTGTCTAAAGATTTGTTCATTTTCTCTCTGCTGCTGTTATTTTAATGGGTTTACAGCTCAGGAGCTCCTGGCCACTTGCTCCTCCTGCTCATTTCAGTGGCTCCAGGGAGATGGTGAACAATGCCTCAGATTGGCAGTGCTCCCCCGACACCATGGGGGAGACCATTAGCTTCACTCAACATTTCAGAGCCAGCACCACTCCTGACACAACATGACTTGCAGCTGTGTAAGTGCCACACACACAAACTTGCTATTACCTGCACATAACAACCTGTACATCCAAAACATACTTTCCTTTTCATACTTTCAGGAAAGCATTTCCAAATGCTTACCACAATTATTTTGTTCAGATTCTCCATTATGCTGTCTTGAAAATTGCTGCTCATTTGTTCTCCTTTCTAAGGAGCAGAACAATTTGCCCATAAAACAGCAATGACCGAGATTTTCCAGAGGCATGTTTCAACCATGGTTTTATTTGCCTAGTATCCTCTGTTTATATTGTGACTCCAAGATTTTCTGCAGACATTGATCACTGATTTTTTATTACGTTTTTACTTGTGGTAGTGACAGTTTGAAGCATTTTTTTTACACTGTTGCTTGCAAAGCAGCTCCTAGGACAGGAAGTTCTAGAACAGTGCTCATCATACACATATTCCAGTGCTTGTTGTACTTTTCTTGACATTTTCTGGTATGCTTTTTGACATCTGCTTGCAAACTCCTACAGCCTTTTCAGTCCTGATATTCACTTGTTTTATCTGATGCTGTTTTCATAGTCTAGATATGCAGGCTCATTGCTTTCCTTCAAGCCTTGTCTGCTCAGTCATACTGGGATAGTCAGTCCTGAAGGCTTTCTTTTTACTCAGCCCCAAAATCTTTACAGAGCTTCTCGGGGAAAAATGTGCTTAGGTACTCAGGTATTTAAACTTTACAGTTGTTTTCCTTAAAAAAAACAAACAAAAAACTCAAATCAAAACAAACAATAAAACAACAACAAAAAACCTGTAAATTACACACTAACCTTATACTCTGTGGATGTCTAAGGACAAGAGTGGTAAAGTTTTGTTCTCCTACATAAATCTGACAATGTCATGGCATAATGGCAAAGTGGGAGGAATGCTAAAAGGTTCCTCTGCAATGTAAGCAGTTGGATCAATGTGGGGTTTTGTGTTGTGTGACATTAATTGTTGTCAAAAATGCCCCTTTCAAACCATGGAAAACTCCAGCAAGCGCTCAAGATTTTCTATCGTCTCATGTATGCGATATCCTTCTTAGCCTCCGTTCACTATAATTTAAGATATTTGGACATTTTAAAGTTTTTTTTCCACTAGTATACAGGTCTGTGTACTTTGTGCAAAATAACAAAACAGAAAAGCACAATAGATATGTATGCAAATATTAGAATGCTAACAAGTAAAATCTTTGAGATTTTGGATAATTCTTCTCATGCAATTCTCAAATTACACTGAAGAAGTAAACTATGAAGCATCACACTCAGATAAACAATTCACAACAAATGTTTTGACAAATCTGCTGCCTTTTATGTTTGAAATGAGTCTGTGAAGAGGTTTTGCTTTTTTTCTCATTCATTACTGAAAATTTTTCAGCCATGATGTCTACAGAGGAAAAGCCTCACCCTGTGAATCTTCTGAGTATTATTTGTGAAAATTGTTAATGTTTACAGTTTTTTTAATAACCACAAACACCATAACTGACTACAAAGTATTTCAGCTTTTTGCAGAACAGGAAGATGGGTTGATAAGCAATTTTTGTCAACGTGTGTATGATACAGGAATAAATGTATGTGAATTTCTGTGATGCTGCCTGACTGCACATTTATGCAATTATATATTTGTGAGCTAACTTCCATCATTCATGCAAATTGTTAAAAACCCATGAGCATGCAAACAAGGTAGAACCCATGAGCATGCAAACATAAAACTAAATTCAGTTTTTTTATTTTAAGAAAAGGTCAGATACTTAAAGATCTAAACCATCCTAGACCCTAAACCAGATTCTGTAGTCTCAGGGATCATTACTATCAATTTAGATTAATATAACTCAGGTTATTGTTGGCTGATAATATTTATAGACCAAAGGAAATAATCAGTAGTGTTGTATTTTTAGTATTTTTAGATATTTTGTTACAGCAAATCTGGTGTTAATTAGAGAGCACTGTATGTTTTATTAATATATTAATGCACACTGAACATTGGATTTCTTCTCTTTTTTCTCTTTGTTCTTGTATTGTTATATGACATTGATCATGAAAGGTTTACTAAAAAAATCAGGATAATTTTAAATTTTATAATACTATATGTTTTAGATACACTAATATCTAGTTATTTGTTGCTAATTTTAGTTATTAGATAATTGTAAAATATAATATTTCAATTATACTTTTAACACCTGTGGTTATGAAAGGGTGTACCTTGTGTAGTATGTAAAATTCTTTGGCTTTTTGCCGCCATTGAAAAATCTACCATTATCGTATCTTTTCTTGTTTTATCACTTTACTCTCAGTACATTTACAAAAAGCTCTTGTTCAGAACTCATGTTTTCTGTCCTTTCCCACTACCTACACAGGGCAAATTTCTGGACCAGACTGAGCTGCAAACAAGATGACTCCAGGCAAGAGTGAAAGAGACTGATCCATTCACTCTTTGTTTTATTAGGAGTCATCTGAACTCCCATGAATTTTTCACAATCTCTTCTAAGGGGAACACATCTCCAGTAAAGGATGTGCTATAGTCACTCTTTGAAACTCAGTTTTCAAATGTGATCAAAATTAGTCAGAAGGAGTTCATCTGATTTTCTTGATTACACTCATTTTTTCCCTCAGACACTGAGAGAGAAGATCTCAGTTTAAATGTAGGTTCAGCAGCAACTTGATAGAATATCACGGAATAGAAAACTACTGATTTTTGATGCATGAAACACAAAAGCATAAGCCATTGAAAGTAAGAGTACTGTGAAATAGGTAAGTGATCTTGCAAGGTTTTAATTTCTGCAAGTTCTTCTGAAGATCAGCAACATTTTTAATTTAAAAATAAGTACTTTCATTTTGTTTTTCCCCTACCAAAAATTACAAGTGATCTGAGAACTTGGTCCTATATTCTACACAGGTAGTCATTTATTTATGTATATACATTTGTATAAAATACAACTTTTTCTCTCCTTTTCAGAGGTCTTTAAAAAAAACTCTTCATTTTTTTTCCTGGAAAAAACCTGTTTTCAATATGAAGAAGACCTGACAGGGTTTTTTTCTTAATTCATAATAACAAAAATTTTTACAGCATGAGGAAAATATCTGTAAGCAATGATGATACAGATCTTACAGTTAGATGTGGGAGAGGTCAAATTTTCTGTAGAAAATCTGATTTTCTACAGAAACTGATGTCTCTTTTGATTCAGCTAAAATACTTCACATCCTGAGGTGAAACCAGTCACTTCCAGCAGTTGCTAAGATATCATTAATAATCATACATGCAATAAATAACAACATCCGAATTAGCTCCTGAGAGATATATGGCTGCAAATTGCAGCAACAAATCACTGCCTCTGTAAGAGAATGATCATTACTCCAGTGTGTACAAAAGCTGTTTTAACAACTGTATGCTTTATGGTGAAGCTCACCCTAATTAGCCTTTCAGATTCCTGAGAGAAATGTCTGCAGAGCATTTGACATTGTGATGTTTGATTTAGCAGGGGGATGGGAGGATTTGTTTCTAAACCTAGAAAGCACAGGGCCACAAACTTAGCTTTCAATTAGGTCCCTTCTATTAATGGGGAAGGGAAGTAAATAGCCTTTTCAGGAAAATAGCTTGGAAGTAAATTAATAATTAATCAGTTTGGTATATGTAAATGTTTTACAGATAGCTCT
Organism: Corvus cornix cornix; assembly: GCF_000738735.6. NCBI lineage: Eukaryota > Metazoa > Chordata > Aves > Passeriformes > Corvidae > Corvus > Corvus cornix. The sequence goes on from NC_046357.1 coordinate 55,458,757, forward strand.
TTAGTGGCAGGATCATCTTACTATAAACTACATGCACCAAAGTACACATGTGCAGGCAAAAATATCACTGTTGTATTTATTTCTTCCACTATCTCTATACCAGTGAAGTTTTTGTCACCGACCTACCCTGTTAACAAGTGCTGGAATTTTGTAAGAAGCTGACGAAAAAAAACAAAAATAAAAGTTGGTCAAGTTTTGCTGGCCCAGGTACCAGGGAGGCAGATGGATGTTGGTGCTGATACTGAGCCATCCATTCTCTGCAAAGATCCTGGGCTGGAATCAGTCAGGTAGTGAAGTGTCTGATGGTTGTGCAATCTAATGGCTCAATTGTAGGTGATTTGTTTCCTTAAGGAGATCTGGAAACTAAGGTCAAATTTCTGAAATTGAGTGGGTAGACTGAAGTGGTCAAAAAGGCGACAATACACAATTTTTCATACTGTACAACATGGATAAACAGGCACATAAAAATTGATGCTCAGTAGATTTGAATCTGACCACCCTCAGATTGTCTCTTTTTGCAAAGCACCAACACAGTTAATAAGCGAAGTGAATACAGTGATGGTGGTAGGGAAGATTCCCATGTTATATGATAGCTGTTACTGTCTTGGTCAGCAAGCAGGATGCCCAGGCTCACAGCAATATTTCCAGCCATCCTAGGAGAGCAGCCAAACAACAACTTGGGAAGACGGTTTAGGACAAAAAAAGGAACAGGATTTAAGTTACTTTCTTATCCTTCTTTTTTTTTTTTTTTTTTTGAGAGAAGAAGCTTTCCTACTGGCTCATTGAAATTGCAACCTGCCCTTTTTGTTCTCTCACATTTTATAGAGAACCTAGAAACCTTTGTGGAGCTATAGATTCTGTCATGATTGCAAGTTACCTGGTGTCTTTTTGTGGATTTTAAGCCTGTATTTGATACCTGTGCTAGTATTCAGGGGATGGTGTGAGACAGCTGTGTTACATGCTCAGGTGTTCCAACCATAAATCCATGTACCTAGTGTTTGCAAAACAGATGTAACAGTCTAAAGAGATGTAAAAATCAAAGAGAAACAGTTTGGTATGGTGTGTGTACGTACATCAGTATTTTTTAAAAAAAGGAATTATTAGATAAGTTTGCTGCTTTACTGCCTATTGCTCTTTGCCAAATCATATTTCCGAGAGTAAAAAAATTATATGCTTCCACTGCATGCCCCAACAGCTCCAGCTACAATGCTGGAGTTTTTGAAAATCCAGCTACAGTTTTTGAAAATCCGTCCTAATAGTTTGGCACTCTAAAATGATGCTAAGGGCTTATGAACTAAGGAAATGTAGTACAGTCTACTTTTGTTGTTTGCTTGAAATAAGTCCTTCTTCTGCAGACAGAGGAAGCAAGTAATTTGAAAATATTTGTTACAGTTTAAGTTTGCCTACTACCCTAAATAATTCTTGTGGTTGAATTGACCCAATTCCCACTTCTGACTCATCCTTCTAGACCCCATCAGGTTTTATATTTGTTTATTTTTATAAAGAGCTGATGAAGATTTTGAAGAAGTTATGATGAGGATTATCGTATTTTAATATTTCAGTAGCATACAGTACTTTAAAAGGTATGTGTTAAACTCCATGCCATATAGAAGCATGGTTCTTGTGCCTGTATTTTTATTGAAGGTGGTAACACCTTTATTATTTAGGGAGAGGGTATCTATTAGAGGAAAACTGTGATGTAATTGAAATGGAACCATTGACATCCTTTGCAAAATAATTATGGACTCATTTAATAGGTTTTCTTTCCTCCCTCCTGCTGTATTATGAAGTGACACAGAAATATAGATTAAGTGAATCATTGACTGCTCTGGAGAGGTAGCTCTGATCATATTTTTAGTATAGTTTTCTGAAATACACAATGTATTCACCCAGGGGAAATGTGATAACTTGTAAATTGATAAGTCTATTGTAGTGAAAGGCATAAATAGTGTTGGGGAGGGAGATGTAGGTGGGCTTGAGAGAGTATCTGAGCTAGAATTTGCTCCTGAGAGCTGAGGCTCTGAATCAACAAGCACTTCAGCATGCATATAAGTCCCTCCGAAGCCAGCCAGATGCAATACATACTTAAGTGCTTTGCTAAATAAAGGTGGGAACTAATATGTTTTTTACACATGCTTAAGCAGTCTTTTCTAAACCAGGGCCCAAGTCCCTTAAAAAGAGAAAAAAAAATTATACACAGATGCACTGGCACCACAATCTAGTCAACTTATGAAGAGTAAGTTTTTCCACAACAGAATCAGCAGGAATTATTATTAAACACAGTCATGTCAACAATACATAGTGTGGGGCTGTGGGCCAAGTGGAAAACTGTCTTGTGCTCACCAGTCTGCTCAGAGGATATGAGGCTCCCCAACACCAAAGCAAAGATAGAGGCTAAAAAATGAAACTGATAAGTAAAAACGGATGACAATAAAAATACAGAGGCTTTCTGAGGTGCACGTGAGTATACATGAAACTGGAAACCATGTTGATTTTTTTAAAAAAAGTTTTCTTTTTCCTTGACTGGGGCCATTTAGATGGTTACTGTATTTCAAGGTGTGCAAAGGAAATCTGAGACTGTTTTTGCTAGTCCACAATCCTCTGGGTAATGCCCTTGCTTGTCCTTTTCCTTGTTCTTTTATGTGTCAGCAGTTATTGACCTCAACCTTCATTTTTGATGAGCTATATAAAACATTAATAAATGATGAGTAAAAAAATGTTGTGGTGCATGACAAAATCACCCGTATTACAAATAAAATGTTCACTTCTGAGATTGCCAGCTATTTTTACATTCAGCACTCTAAGTGTTTAAACACAGTAGGGCTTTAAATGAAATATACACAAAAATCCATTAACAACTGAGGTTTTGATAGAAATGGGCAAGCATGTTGGTTCTGTACTCAGGACTGGTAAAATATGAGTGAGGAAAATATAGATATTTCCTTAGTGAAAATTACAAGGATAGACACTATGCTCTGGTTTTAAATAAAATATTTAAGGTAATTAAGTCAAAGGTAGAACTGGATTTTATAAAGTAGCCCAGAGGAGGGGAAGAAAAGATTTTGCACAATATTCCTTTTGGGAGAGAAAAGTCTTTATTCATGTTTATTCCTTGTGTCATATGTTAGGGGTTTTTTTGTTTTGTTTTGTTTTCTCAAAAGAAATAACAGCATCTCTGCGCAAAATGCACTTTCTCCAACAAAGTGAATTTACAGACCCACTGAGGCTGAGCCCAGCATGGTCTTGCTGTAAATATGTGTCACAGAGAAAACCATTAGATTGTCAACAAGGGTATGTTCTGCAAAAAATCTGAAGGTTTTATGCTATGGCAATTCCTACAGGATCTGGATAGAGGCAAATAGTACTTGTCTTAGGTCTGAGGATATTTTACTTCAAAGCTTAGTTTGCATGTTGTGTTTCAATTTGACCTCCTTGCACAGCTCAGTTTAGGAATTTGCTAAAAACGAAAGAGATTCATGAGTTTATTTATTTTGTGACACTAGCAGTGGCCAAACCAGGCTGGTCTGGCTAGCAGACTCCAGAGAAGCCAGCAGTATGTGTCCCTAATGGGACCTAGAGGCACAGACAGCTGTGATGATCCCTGGACATCCAGGTGCACATTGTCACAGATTTGTAAGGCTAAACACATCTTCCTCACCAGAATCGTCTGTCTGCTTCACATCTTATTTCTTACACTTCTCTTCTTGCAAGGCAAGCCTGCCAATGTACACCTTCCTCCTTAACCCGTGACCTCCAACTTAAGAGACAGACAGTAGTCATGAAACAAAAGGAGCTTTTTTTCCCCCAACATGAAGGAGCCAGATATACACTCTGGTCAGAGCTACCTGGGGGAAAGGAATCTTGGCTCTCTGTCCTTTCACACTAGGAGGGAGAGGCAATGTTTAGATCAACAAATGCATCTCCACTCTCTTTGCCTATCCCTAGCTGCTGGAGGTGGAGGGACACAGGCAGGAGAAGTCCTGTGGGACACTCCTACCTCTTCTTCACAGGAGAGATGGAAGGAGGTGCATCAGGCAGGTTTATGAATTTATAATATTCTGCTGTGCCTGAATTTCAGGCACAGTGCCTGGAATTCTTCAAAATGGAACAATCTGGGATGTTTACTCAGTGATCACTTTGTGGGAACATGTTCCATGAGATAATATTGACTTAGGTGGATAATTCAGCTTCTTTTTTTCATTTTTTTGGGAAGGATGAGAGCCTTGCTTTAAAAGCATGAAGGATAGACTGGATCCTTGTTGGGTGCAAGTGGATCTCTATAGCTGGGACCAAGTGCAGACTCCTGGGTCCATCTCTCTGCTGCAGCTGAGCCCCTGCTCCATGCCGGGCTGAGACATAGGTCATCCCCTCCACTGGTTCAGGCTAGTGTATAAAAAAGCTCCAGTGCATGCCTCAGAAGACAGCAAGGGTGCATTTCATCCCTTGCAGAATGAGTAAAGGACTGGGATCTGGCAAAGGGCCATGCCCAAAGCAGAAGTTAAGCAGACATACACCCTGAAAATCCATATGCTTTCATTATGGATATTTGCAGTCTGAAGTTGCTTCATCGTTGCTGGTTAAATTTTTGTGAGTCAGTCTTTTTTTGAGATCACAAACAACTGTCCTGAAACCTTTCATGTGGGCAAATGAGCAGTGCTGTAGTTAACCAAGTAAAAAAAAAAAAAAAAAAAAAAAAGTGACACAGTGTAGCTAAGTTTAGTCACCTAAATCCATATATAGGTTCCTAAAATTAACTCTGGTTCTCAGAAGGTCATAATTTTTTGAGAAGGAAGCTAGTAATTTGGGCAGCTAGATGTAAACTGAGGTCTCTGAATTTAGCTGGTAGTGAAGCAGCATTTTTGACTTAAACCCAAGCCTTTCTGCCCTTGGAGAATACATCCTTGCTGGAAATGCTAGAAATTTGTATGTACAGTGTTTTACAGATGTGTTCTGTTCTTCATTTTTCCACAAAGAAACAATGATCAAAAAAAAGAGTCTGTGAGTTTTTTTAAAGTAGAAGATAATTAATGTAAATCAGTCACTAGAAACAATACAGGCTTATTTTCACATTTGCTTGGGATTAAGCTGCTTCCACAAAGTACTTCCACATGTATGCTAATTAGTTTTATAACAAAACCAACCATTCCACAACGAAGAGTGAAGACAAAAGTCTTATGAACCATGCCTTATTCAATTAACATTTATCTCCCTGTTCCAGGCCAGCAGGATTCCCTTCGGGGTTAGCTCCTACTGAGCACTATAGACCTCCATCGCTCAGCACCTGACCAAGCCAAGAGACCTCTGGGTGCTTGGGAGTAGATAAGAAACCTCCTCTGATATGATTATTGTCAGGAGAAAATGGTATATTCTCACTAGTTTTGACTTATTTTTCAGTCTTTACTCCATTTCTGCTCCTGGGACCTGCTTCTGTGTGAGGTGGTCTCTCTGTGTCAGCTGTGATGTTATGTTCTTATAAACACACACAAGCCCAACCTTCCTTTTTTGCTGGATTTGTTTGCATATACCATAAATGAAACCTGATGGGATATCATTGTAATTCCTTTGTTGTATAGCTGATTCTAAGGATGAAGCTAAGTGAGAATTTGATGGCAAAGGATTAGAAGAGCTGTGATAAACTGATGTAGCTCATTCTGCTGGCAGCTGCAGAGAAGACAAAACAATACTCTTGCTCTCTCTTCCTGCCTAACTTTGCTCTGACAATGCAACTATTTATGTCTTTTTACTGTAAACTGGATCTCTAAAATGACTAAGATTAAAGATATCCTCTTTTCTGGAGGGGTAATGAAAGGGAAATTTCTACCCAGCCTTGCCCAGGAAGCCAGCACATAATCTAATGGAGCCCTTGGAAAGACGAGAAGCTCTCACCGTCCAATGCGGTCTCATAGTCATACCCATAAGTGCACTTCTTCTTGTGCCCTTTGTCACCTTCTGAATTTCTGGTTCCTCCATAACCTGAGCACCCACCTGATACGTTGCAAACTAAGAGTTTCTTTAATGGAAACCAGAACATAGAGTCAACTGCTGAGTGTGCAGGTATCATCTACAGATGGGCTACACACCTACCCGGGAACAAGAGTTATTCTGGTTGCAATCATATAATTTCTGCTTCCTCAGACTTTTTCTGTTATTCTTTTAGAGAGACATCGCTCTTTGAAGGACCAAAGTGATACAGTTCCCTCAGAGACAGGATAAACATGTAGACTATGGAAAAGAAACTACCATTAAGCTTTTTTCTTACCATTTGGCATGTCACACTCATTAACTGCAAATTTAAGGTAATATCTGAGACCTGCATCTGCATCCTACTTCCTGAATGCATCTGATTTCTGTTCAGCATGCATAGAACATAAACCTATTTTGATCTTTTGATGAAAGTTAATAATTATTAAATATCTCATCCCACAATTGCTGTATATACAAATCATATCTTGAGTGCAGACCAGGGTGTGTGACTTCTTTACAGAGTGAAAAGTGATCCTGCCTTATCAGACATTTGTCGATACTGCTATTTCTGAGCTTTAGTGGATGCTGCATTACACAGCCACCTTGGTTTTAGTTATCAAGGCAATTTCTTCTGCAGCTCTTCAGCTGCCTTTCTGCTTTTGGTAGCCAATAATCTTTGCTGTCAGTACCTGGGTAAACATGTTTTTTCAATCAGCACAGCCTTGCTACCATAAGCATGAGAGTCTTCTACAGTAGCTGTTACGTTCTGTGAAATGTTCCTAGACATACTCTTAGAATCTCACATAGACTTGTTTCTGGGGCTGGTTGCAGCTTACCAAAGACAAATATGGTACCAAAACCAAAAGACTACAAAGGTAAATGGAAAGTGTACTCTGGTTCGCTTTTGTTAGTTCAAGACTCAAGGCTGTCCTGGGTGAAAGGTATCAGTAACAGCAGTTACTCCTTGAGATATGTTCTGTGATTAATCCAGTGTGCATCCACATCATGCAACCTCTCAGATCCCAAAATGAGGTAATTTATTAGAAGAATGTATGGCTGAGAAAATTGCTAGATGATGAAAACTGTGCGTTAACATCTATGCTTTTTTGGAAGGTAAGAGATTATAGGCATGAGGGCTAAGGTCATATAAAATTTTAGATCACAGTATTTCCATCTGCAGAAGATTGTACAGAGGATTTGTGAGAGGAAAGGTGAAGGAGAAAATTTTAGAAGCTGCAGTAGACAGCAGCAAGGGGTCAGTGTTTGGTCAGGGTCATGTTTAAACAACGGGATACACTTGTCTCTGCATTGTATAACAAATAATGTTTCTGTAATTAAAATTATGTATTTAACTGCATATATTTCTTTATTAAGCCCTTTCTATTTCTGAAACAAGAGCAGCTTTTCTTTGTGTACTTTAAGCCATTTCCACAGCAGTGCAAATCAGGGCTAATGGAGCACAAATCTAGAAAGATAGTGAGCAAGGTACATAGCTGCGACCTGTTTGTGTGTAGCTGTGTAGGTGTGCCTTTTTAGGGTGTGGAATTTGAGGAGGAGGGCAGAAACCAATTACAGCCCCCATCAAACTTCAGCTTGTAATATGAAACAGGACATATCTTTGCATAGGAGGAGGAGTGTTCCTCAGGGATCTGTGCACATCCCATTGCAGTAGTTTCATTTTGAATCATTTATACTATAGTGGTACCACTTCCACATATAAGCACCTCTTAGGCTGGAATGAACATTTCTTCTTAGCTGCCTCCTGGTAAAGCATCTATCTTCTACAGGAAAGATCATATTTTCTCCCTGCTGGATTGGCATAACAAAAGAGGCTGAGGGATTTACTTTATTCTGCACTGGAAAAGTACACCTTAATAAAGCATATTTTTAAAAAATGGCCACTTCATGGTTTCATTTTAATTTTCTTTTTTTCACTTTTCATTTTTTCATTTTTTCATTTTCTTTTTTTCTTTTTGTCTTTTTCTCTTTTGGGATTTTTTTTTCCTTTTATTTTTTCACAGGAATGGATGGTACTTTCAGAAGATGAGAGCAAATCCACCACCTGGGAAATTCAGATACTTACTCAAGGTATAGAATTTTCTAAGATATCCTGCAGGGATATTTTTTTAAGAATTAAACAGTAGCCTTGGTGCAGAGGTTGATGTGATTTCATAGCACAGCAGGAATCCCATCACAATTTAGAATAGTTTTTAATCTCATACTTGGTATCAGAAACAGCTGTATTAGGGTGGACTCAACCTTGGAGGAGATCAGCCAAGTGAGGTCTTAAGGGTGCATTTTCAGAGTGCTGCTTAGTGATTTAGCCACATGACTCCTATTACTTTAAATCACTAAATCACTAGGCACCACTCCAAAATATTACTCCCAGAGCCTCTTTCTCAAGGAACCTCATGGAGCATATACATTGAACAAGTCTGAAACACCTGGATAGCACTGTTTGCCTTAGCTCACTCCTAAAACGGTTTTCTTTGCACTACTGCACTTGATTAATTAATTGAAAAGTCTTGTGTGGCTGTTTTGCATCCTGCTATTTATATTTGAATTTGTCATCTAGGCTTCAAATAAGACTTTGTCAGAAATGCAGAGAAACATATTTTTTCCATTTGCCTTTATTCAATGTACATTTCTTGCATTTTAGATACATGTTGTGAGCATTACTAACAAGCTGGTGGATACTTGAACATCTTTCTGAATAGAACTAAAGCAGTAGATAAGGAAACGTGACTATTTAAATTGAACAACCATTTTCAATTTTTTTCCTGTGTGTAACAATTAAAACACCTAAACCTAAGTCTTCTATTTCAGTGTAAACTGTCCTATCCATTTTAGACTAATAATACATTTAACTGCTTGACACATCAGCTGGAATGATTAAATTATGTAGGAGTAGAGATATCTCTGGAAACAATGACAGGTGGGACAAACCTACCAACAGTAGTTTGAAATGGTGGAGGGGGAGAAGTATTTTCAAATCTTAAGACATCAGCATCAGTCTCACCATTGTGAAATACAGCTTCAAGTTTATAAGATTTGCCATTCAACCACCATTTCTTGTCTTCAGCGTACTCTTCTCAAATCTGGACTGAGAGGTGTGTGTTTGTAGATGTGAATATGTATATACATATGTGAGTACACGGAAAGATCAACCTCTTGCCTATCTTGTTTTATTAGAAGGATACTTAAGTGGTGTCCTGCATGTTCAATGCTAGGACATTGTACCTAGTTTAGGTGGAAGCACATGGAAAGAGGAAGACCCCACCTGGAATGAACACAACTCCCTGCTGTTAAGCATATTATGGTGTTTTTCCTTTTGGATCAACCTATGGAGAAAGAAGGCCTGATGGAAAGACTATCATATTTGCATTTCTCTCCTTTACAAAATTGTAGTTCAGAATTTCTTAGCTAATCAAGTCTCACTGGGGCTTTTTTTTCAGGGAATTGCAGTCTGGTCAGTGTCAGGACTGGGCTGAGGATTTGGATGGCATTAAAAGTACTCACTGTGCTCCTTCTTCTTCTAAAACTACTGTGGGGGGAAAGCTGAAACCAGCTTTCCTCTCAGTATTTCATTAGTCTAGAAGCCATGGATACACATTTGTTTGAAGCTCATTGTTTGTTAGAAGAGACCTCTGTGTTCTTTTCTCTTACAGTAAGGCTGAGAAACCCACTCTCACAAAGTTGAGATATTTGTAAGAACAGCTCTAGAGTCACCCAGAACCCAGTCAGAACACATCAGTGTGCAAAGTCACTGAGTGTTAGACCTGGGTACTAATGTTCAATCATAGAATCACAGAATCACAGAATCATTAAGATTCCAAAGACCTTAAAAATCACTGAGTTCAACCATTAAGCCAGCACCATGGTGTTCACCACTAAACCATATCACCAAGTGTCATATTCGCGCAAGTGTTGAACACTTTACCACATCCCCAGACAGCCTTTTCCAATGCCTTATCACCCTTTCAGTGAAAAATTTTTTTCTGATATCCAGCCTAAAGTTTTTCTGGCACCACTTGAGGCCTTCTTCTCTGCTCCTGTCCCTTGTTCCCTGAGAGGAGAGACTGACCTCTACCTGGTTACAACTTCCTTTCACATAGAGATAAAGAGGGATTAGGTGTCCCTGGAGACTCCATTTCCCCAGGCTAAACAACCTCGGCCACTCCTCATAAGTCTTGTGCTCTGAAACATGCATTTTGCACCATTGGGTTTTTATCAGGCAAACCTCAGGCAAAAAAATTGGGGTCAGCCACCCCAAAGCCTTATCATTTAGCTCTTGAAGAACATCTTATGCTTCCAGATACTGTTGGATGTCTCTGCCGATGAAACAGCACAAAAAGGAGGCAACACTCATCAAGGAGCAGCTGCTGAGAGTATCAGTCCTGCTGAAAAAGAATCAGAAGGCACAAGCTGTAAGCAAGATGTCCTGTTATGCAATTGGATGATCAGTGAAACACTCACATGTCTAAGTGCTAAAGGTACATTTCTGCTTCCTTCAGGGTCTGACTGTTGAAGTGAAAGCTTCTCTGGACTCAGGCCCAGAGTAAAGCCAAAGCACAGGGATTTAATTAAAACCTTTGGACAAGCTGAGATACATGAAGTCACACCTAAGTGAAATAGAAATACAGATTTTTAACTTTTAGTAGAAATATATGCTAAGTGCCTTTAAAAGTGCCTTAAACATTAAAAAGCTGCAGCAGAGACCTTAAACACAGTTCTTACTGCAGCAGTGTTGTTTTTTCACAGAATTCTTTACTTTAGACAAAATATAGATAAAATTACACTGCTCACATTTTTTAGATAGAGTGTTCACATAAACAGTAAGAGCTGATAGAAACTGTATACACAAATCTGTGTAATACCTATGTAACACTTGTGTAAGACTTACGACTGTTAGAATTAGACCAGGATAGGTTAAGAAAAGAAAAACTAGAATTGTGTGTTAATCTTATTGGTCAATTAACAAATATAATCCACACTTCTGTAAGAAAAAATATAAAGCATATAGAAGAAACTAGAATTAGAAGAAGAAGCTGTTTTCTGCCTGCTGTTTGCTGTTGCTGCTTGGATTTATCATGTAACCCCCTTTGAACTCTGCCTTCAAGAAAGCTATGAGACTATGAAATAAAGAACTTAGCAGAACAGCAGCCTCCTCTGGTCTCTTATCCTGGTCTGAGAAAGAAGGGTATCCCATCCAAGCTCAACATCTGACTAAGCTTTCTTTCCTGACTCTCTGCTGGTTTTGGAGCCACCAAAAGGCATACTCACTAGGAAGTTAGATGTATAGTTGCTTCAAGATGAACAACTTGAAATTTCTAGTACAAAGCATTGAATTCCATTACAGAATTAATTTCTCCAGCAGATGGGGATAATCCAAGCTTGGTTTTCCATGCTCAGTATTAAACATTATCGTTTCCTTTTCAGTATGGAACCTATTTTTGCACATCTTGATTTATCCAACCTTGTGAATCACAGGGTTCTAAAAAGATACTTGGTCCTTGTGGAATTAAAAAGTAATTATTCCATTCATCTAAAGGGACAGGAAGAGACAAGTCTGGTAATTCATTTCTTATACTCTTCACTGGTTTTCCTCTTCTGAGGCAAAGGCAGAGACAGTTGTCTTTCCCCTCTGTGCAAGGCTCCATCTTAGTCTAACAGCTATTCAGCAGCAACAACCTCCTGAAGACGTGGTCAGCAAGACACATCCCTCTTTGCAGAAAGCCCATGTGCTCTCATTAAAGCACTAGGTATGACACATCCTCTGTGTTACTTTTCCCAATTAATCAAACCCAGCATTCGCCAAACCTAAACTTATTCACTCTGTAACCAGACAGAATTCAAGGGAAACAAGAACTACATCAGAAAGAGCCATGGGATGTTATCCATAACTGTCCAAATGTTGAACTTTCTTAATTTAATTCCAATAAATATCAGATTGCTTTGGTTTCTAGCATTTTATTTTAGAAAAAGCCAAACAAACAAACATAAAAGACTTTGCTCAAGACACAAAGAGGAGAAATTGAATAGGTCTTAAATAAATTTTAAGTTATTGGAAAGGTCCCTGTCCACACAATGAGAGAAAATTACTACTTCTCTGCAGTGAAAGTTATGTATTTAGTAGTTTCTCTACACAGAAGATACAGTACATTAATCATGTCAGAACACCTCTTTTAGTTTAGGTCTTTGTGTCTAGCAAACCATTTATTTTAAACTTAAGACCTGTAAGAATTTTTTTTCTTTTTTTTTAATGTTTGAGGGAATTATGTATTTCAATATCAGAAAAAATCCATGATTATTTTTTGTAAAAACAGTTTCAATTCCTTGAATTAAAGCAAAACACAAAAAAATTTTGTTTCCCAAACAGAGATTCCATAGTATTCCCTCTGAAAAATGGAAAGATCAAAAACCATCTGGTGGTTTTGAAAATAAATGTTTCTTAGGCTCGCTAACCTCTGTGTTCTCCCACACGCTGACCTGACAAGGCACTGGGATCTGGGAGACATTGGAAATTTGGCGAATGTCCTTGGAAATGAGGAGCCAGAACTTCAGAGCTCCCTTTCAGGCAAGCTGTTTGGAAGCGCATAAAAGCTATCATTATTTAAGGCCAAGGGTTTTGTGGGTTGAAAGGAGTCCAGCATCTACTGACTTTTAGAATTACATAATTCCATTAAATGTATCAGCAGGAAGTGAGGTCAATGCATTGGTAGAGAATCTGGGAGGAGGATGTGAGTAGTCTCCATAGGTATGAGTGCAGTAAGGTCAGGAGGCTAAGTAGATCTACTGAAACCAAAGAAAATTTGAGTACATCTGTAGATAGGGGTAACTATATAAATAATTAATTTTGGTGGCAGAAGGTATGTAACTATCAGAGCAGTGAAACTCTGAAAGATAATTCCAATTATACACAGAGGAGTTAAAAAACCTTCTCTGATGTTTCAGTGCCCAGGTTCTAAACATTTAATGGGGCAGGAGATGGGCTTGATGAACTGTGCTGAATTCAATGAATCTTGCCGCCTTCTGTTCAAAACGATACACCAGTTTCTCCAAATCAGCATTTTCCTGCAATGATGCTGTCAGATTTCCAAGTTGCTCTACTTACATGTCAACAATGTGAGTGAGTCTGCAGGGTTCTGACAGCTGTTGGTGGAGAGACTTCAGTAGATAATTGCCTTCTTATGCATCATAGGAAGAAAATCCCACTGCAGAGTTAAGCAACTTGATGAAACCTTTCAGCTTGATAGTGGTCATTGGAAAGGCTACATGAAGTCAGGTGGAATTTGGTAGGGCTTGAGGACTGAATTCCATTACAAGTAAGCATGTGAAAAGCATAGATTTTACAAAATACTCCCTTAAAGAGGGCAAAATTTAGCTGCTACAAAACTTTCATCATCATGACCTCTCTATGCACAAATAATGAGTGTCACACACACAGGATGTTCCACTTGCAACTACAAACCTAGGAATATTGGAAATACTGGAAGAACCTTAACAATAATTCACCTACTTTCTCAAGAGTGTTTTTCATTCTTTTAAAGCTTCTGCATGAGAGATACCAGCAGAAACAACTTTTCCAAAATTTTATTTCCCTGTTATTAATGTTTCATCCTTCTCTGGAGTGTTCTGAAAACACTGGACTTAAATGGAAGAGCACACCAAATTCCTTTCACCAATCTTGCTGTGTTCAATTTTCTGTTATGCCTTTTCCTGTTATCACGCTATTCCTAAATTTGACAAGCATCATTGTTCAGGACTACCTGATGTTCTGTGGATAAATTCCTCTGAATATATTCAAATAATCCATGAAGATAAGCAGTCATAGCTGTCAGAAGAGCTCCACTGCAGTCCAAAACACACAGTGCTGCTGATTTTTGTGTCTTATTTGTAAAGTAATGAAAAATGTATTTTGAGTAAAATTCATTATTGTGGACAGTGTTTGGAAGTGCTTATTAAAGCAATATTTGTTTGTGTTGTATAGATAACGCCCTACTTTACATTCTTGAACCTTTACTGGAACCTTAAACCTTTGCCCCAAAAAAGCAAAAGTGGTACCACGCCCACTGATGTCAGTGAAACTTATATTTTGGAGTGAAATATATTCTTAAATGTTTGTTGGACACAGAATTTCCACGAGATTTGTACTGGGATTGTTTAAAATTTTAACCTACCTGAAGATGCTTTTTTGGATCATGGAATATTTGTCTGCCATGCTAAATTCTTTAGGCTCTTAATCTGATAATGTCCACTTCATTCTACCATGAAGTAGTCCCTTCCCTGATGCAGAAAAGGCCTAAGCAGTAATAAAAGGCAGAGAATACCCAAATACTAGTATGATGCTATTTTATCCCTGAACCTATGGTAATGCCAGATGAAAATCAATGAGTTCCAGCTATGAGAACTATTAGAAAACTCTCTGCTATGTCTGTGACAAGAAAGCATAACAAGTACAGACTGTGTCCCAGGAGTGTTGGGCTGAAGCAGTACATGACCACTTTGGCTGCCTCCCTGAAAACTGGTGAGTGGAAGAGAAAGGACCACAACTTTCAGTGGCCAAAGCTACCAAACATTTCTAATCTGCTGCTCATGCAAGGTGAAGAAATGAGTCAGCTAATTTATCACCACTTAGCTTTGGCTGTTTCTGTGTTTCCCCTTTTGTGTTCACTCTTTCGTTCTTGGTAAAGGCTCTAGTCTGGTACTAATCAATAAATCTGATATTAAGAGATTAAAAGAAACTCTACCAAAATACCCCAAGCCTTATCTGATGGCTCTTTTCCTTCTCTGAAGACAGAATGGAAGTATTATTCTCTGTCTTAAATTAATCGATGTGTTATTTTTTTGTAAGACAACTCGGTTTTGCTAAGAATTATGTATATCAGAGGCTTCTGTAGCCTAACAAATTAACAATGAAAGGTTAAGAAACTGGTTTTGTAACTCTTTTGATGTTAATGTTTGCTCATACTAGGTCTAGACCAAATTCATAGCTGTAGTGCGTATAGCTGAGATGAATGGGAATGATGGCAGTATATTTGATGAATCCATTGGTTCTTTGTTTAGCTGGAAATCCAGCCTTTCAAACAATTTAATGCAAGCTTGAGTCTTCAAATTATACTTTGAATGTCTTAGAAGTGCTATCTGACAACCTTCAGTCACTGAGCCTTCTTCAGCATGACCTAATGATGTTCATAGATCAGAGTACAACTGGTCATAATTTTCATTCTAATTTATTACTTTTATAATTTATTTTCTTGATGATTTTCTTGGCAAAGGATGTTGATTTCCCCATATTGAAAAATTTTTAAAAGTGTCAATTTCAATTATATTTAGGACAAAAAAAAGTGAAAGACAGAACTGTGGTAATGAATTTTTCGGCTCTCGCAAAGACACAACTGAACATATGCTGAAGCAATGAAAGTCACAAAGAAATGTTAAAAAAAACCCGCAAATGAACAATCTTTATTTACCCCAATTATTTTTAAAATAAGTGTTTAAGAAAGGTCCTAGAAATCTTGGTTAGAGGTTATGCTAAAGGGATTAGGACCAGTTTCTGACACAAATGGCACACAGAAGAATGACGTAGATGATGCTTTGCTCCCATTCAAAGCACAGGTCAATGTTGACAGTAGGCATGAATGAAGAATGAAGCTGCACAGGTCAGGAAACCTCCAAGAAACTGTAAAATGGCTATAACCCTGGTGTAAAACATTGACTTGGTTTCATCTGTTACTTCTTGATGAGAAACTTTTGTGTTGCCATACTTTCTCTTCCATGTGCCAGTTATCTCAGAAGTGGCAGAGCAGGTTCTCCCACTGCCATCTTTCCTCTGCCTGTTTGACATTCCCAAGGGAAGGGGCTTCTCATCTGGGAGCAGAGGTTATGCCTTTGGATTTAAAGAAAAAGACAATTGTGCTGTTTCTTCACCACTTGTACTTTTAAGAAAAAAAATTGCTTAGTGCTGAGCTTACCATAGTTTTAGACCCAAAAGGTGTTGAAGACATTCATAAAATAGCAATACTATTGTATTGCTACAATGTCCCTCTGACTTCTCAGCTGTTTTAACTGCAAGTATTAGTTTAGTCCTTAGATGCTGAATGCTTCTCACTTCTGATTCAAAATTATAACCCCGAGATTGTTTTTATGATCGTGGAAAAAGGTGATGGAAAAGATACATTGAGTAGTGAATTTTCTCATCAGTTTACTAGCGTTCAGTATTTTCCCTACCACTTACTTTTAGTTTGTAGTGTTTGGCGTATTGATTAGGCAAAACACGTATTCGTGCAAATAGACTGCTACATATATGTTAGAAAACAAAAAAGCCCCTCTGTAGAAGACTGCACATTATGTATATGCGTTTAGTGCATGGAAAAGTTTAAACTGACTTCTGAATGCTCTGGTACTCTGAATCAAACAGGAAAGTGAGAAAAATATCTCTTTCAGTATCTTTCTGATATATATTTAACAGTGCTCCCAGACCTTTGCTGAGTCTTGTGTTTTTTTCAATGTCCAAAGTATTCTCATCTTCACTTTTTCAGAAGTCTGCAATTTCCTGCAGCTTTCTCTTTATCAGTGTGAGAAGGAAAGGAGCATCTGGTTGGGGAAAAATAGATAGCTTGATAGTCTTGCTGTATTTCTTTGGAAAGGCATTAAAATGTCATAGCAGTATGTGTATAATATGTACCCTCAGATGATCCGTCAGTTATGTAAAGACTCATTTTGCAGAATAACAGGGCTGCTGTCAATATGGAGTAGAAGCAACATTTTTTAAAATGCCATACCTTATACTTAAACACCTGGAAAGCTGAAGAAACTCTCTGTGCTGCAGTTTCCAATTTGTTACACACAGAAAATGATGATTCATTATTCCTTCTTGTTGCACAGCATTATATTGTGAAGTCATGGTTTTGGGTTTTGGGGTTTTGGGGTTTTTTGTGGGGGTGTTTTTTGGTTTTTTTGGGGTCTTTTGGGTTTTTTTTTTAATTTTTTTGTTTGCTTGTTTTTTGGGGGTTTTTTCTGTTTTTTGTTTGTTTGGGGTTTTCTGTTTGGTTGGTTGGGGCACATTTTTTGGTTTTGGTTTTTTGTTTTTGTTTTTTTGTTTAACCTGTAATTTGAAGGTAAAGTTTTGGCTTGTTTGGAAACATTTTGATGCAGCATTTTGGCTTTAAGGTGTAACAGCCTTTAGTTCTGAAACTGCTTAGACATCATGATGAAAGGCATTTTTGATACAAGATTCTTAAGATAATGCTGTTTGCAATTCTTTCCAGAGGATGAACTTGTATTTCCTGTTTCACAATACTGTGGGTTGGAAATTGCCATCTAGACAGAGAGATTTATGTTGCTATTAAGTGTTTTAGGTTTTTTGTGACTTAATGGTATTATTTTCTTTTCCTTATAAAGGTACATTATTGTTTTCTCTTCCATTTCCCATAAATGTGTACAGGTATTGAAAAGAGAAAAATAATCGAGGACTTCAGAACATCTTTGGCTTTTTTTTTTTTATTGACATTGATTGATCTTTCTTTATCTTATCTATTTTTCTTGAAATAGCTTCTGAAAAATTGCATAAGGACACATCCTTTGCTTAAGAACAAATACTTCTGCTTTCAAAATGGTGAAAGAATGACATGCAGAGAAAAATTCTCCCCCTCACTTAAGCTCTAAACTTAACTGCCATCAGGACAGATTGTAGCCAAAAATAAATATGAATTTCTCTTGCCTTAAAAGCATATATATTTTACCATATTATCTTTAAATGTGAGGTGCTTAAATGTCTCTCTCTATCATGATAATCATCCTTGTGTTTTTACCATGTTTTGTGTAGAGAACAAAATGCTGGGTCATTTTAACAATACTTTCCACGAAATGTTCAAATTTTGACTTGTCCTTATATATCGTTCATGTGTGGGGTTTATATTGTTGGAGAGAACCTGTGCAGCCAGAGGAGGTCATACCAACAGATCAGGACTATCAAATAAAACCTGCTGATAAACTGAGAAAAAGTAATAAGGGTAAAAATGCACCAACAGCATAAATTATACTGTATTGTAAAAAAATAAATTTAGTGTTTGTATATTCATTGGACATGTCAAATTTTAGGGTTTACTCATGTCACTTGGCAGATCAAGTTATCACATGGAAGGTATGAGTGTAATGAGAAAGCAGGTCACACTGTGGATTGTCACATCACTGCAGCACTTTGAATGTATTGCAGATATTTCTGACTGACACTGGTTTTACAATTAGTGACACAAATGAGGACACACATGTGCGATGTCTGCAGGAGAGATGTATTTTTTCTGAATTCTGGTAGATGCAGAAGACGTTTGCAGGGGAGTGGCATTTGGGACTTTTTCTTTAATTATGAAACCACACCAAAGTAAACAACCACATTCCTATTCTGACTGGTGCCTCACCAAAACCTTGCCCAGCCCTGGATCTGTCGAGGAGATAACCAGTTTGGTTGGACTACTCAGAAACCTCTCTTCCCCTGTTTCAATTTTATGTACCAGGTTTTACACAGTGTTGTGATTAATATTCAAGGCAGCATTTCATAAAAATTTTTGCTGCTTTTTTGTGCCTCATGAATGACATGTCTTCACTTCAAGGGTGATTTTCCTACTGGCAAGATGAGGATGCGGCACATCAAGTATCACCTTCAGGAACAAGCAATATCAGTACTATAATGAGATGGGTCTTTGCAGAGCCTGTAATTGGTGACAAGGCATGGCAGCTTCATATCAGGCAGAGATGTACAACACAGGGCTGATTAATGAGGCTGGAACATCACAGTTGAGAGCCTTCCAGGCACTACTAGACAGAAGAATGTCATATATTCTGCAGGTTGTTACTGTGCCCAGAGTCTCCAATTTGCATCACAAAACCTTCAGGTAGGCCAATTCAAGATAATCCAGGATGGGATCCTGGATGTTTCTTAGATGGATTATCAATTCTATGGCCTGCAATCCATCATTCTTAATCCCAGCTCTCATGGACAGCAGTAACAGTCATCTCAACTTGCAGCTCTGCTCACTTTAACTGGGTTAGTTTCGTAACCCTCCTTGTATTAAAGTCAGCTTAGGAAGAGATGTAATATTTTGTTAGGAAGACATAGAAACTGGCTGTAGTAAGATTTGATTGTCAATCAAGAAATAGGAATTTAGTCATGTTAAGAAATTTTCACAGAGATCTATGTTGAACAAATAATGAAATAAAATGGCTAACAAAGAATTCTGCAAAGATACCACCAAAGCAATAAGGAATCTGATTGGAAACTGGTTAAAAAAGGGTTTTTTCTTCAGAGGAACGAGATCGATGATTTACTATTTTTATTTGATTTATGTATTCTGAGTTTGGGTTTTGTGTGGTTTTAGAACTTTTGGAAAAAAAACCCAACTACTTTTTTAAAAAAAGCACATTCAAATTAGTAGAATTTTTAGATAGATTTTTCCTGTTTTTAAATAAGCATAGATGACTATTAAAATAATCCATTGGATTGTGTCTTCTCTCTCCCCCCTTCCGCTGTGAGATGTTTTAAGCAGGATTTCATGTAAAGGGTAGAAGAGAGACACTAAGTATGCTGCACTCTAAGAGGTATTTGGTTTCATTTTTAGAAACCATCTTCCACACATGCCCCTGGCATGAATAAAGTCTGTGGCAACTCTATTAGCTGATTAGTTGATTATGAGGTTTGATCAGAAAAAAATAGCAAAAGAAAGAAAATCAGATTCCAAAACACCTTTTGGTGCCAGTTATTAAAACCTTTGTTAAATATCTTTCCATGCTAAACACAAATATGGCCAGATCATGTTTTGCAAGTATCTCTCCAGAGTACGGTCAATGATATACAAAATGCAAGTTTTGATTAAATACACGGGGTTTTCTTTTGTTTTGGTTTGTTCTTAAGAAGCTATGTTGCTGAAGTGACAACACTATACCACAAGCACAAGAGGAGCTTGCCAGGCAGCATGCCACTGCGCTGAATTGATAATAGTGACTAAATAACACTGCAGGCTTAGCCTACGGATTTCTCTTCCTTTGCTGACCCTGGTCTTTCAGACAGTGATTCAAAAGGATTACAGTTGAAGCTGATGTTATTTGCTTGTGGACAGTTTCAAGGATAAAGTTTTGAATATCGTACTTTAACTAAAACACAGATTCCATCAAAGTAGTAAATCTGCCTTGTCTTCCAGCTTAGCTCTCAGTTATCACTTTCCCTTGAGGCTAACACATTCAGATTTAGTAGTTTGTGTGTGTGTGTGTGTGTGTGCATGTCTGTGGGTGTGTGTGTTGATAATTAAAATAATGACCAGAGAACTCACAGTCCTTTAAGAAGGTAGATTTGGAAATTTATGTGGTAAATCCACATGATCAAAATCTCTTAGTCCTTCTACTGGAAGCCAACTTCTTTTACTTTTTCTGTGAGCATTTTAGGGTTTTGCTTTATTTTTCTGGTCATGATTGCAGTCTTGTCATCTAGATTCTCTTACACTTTTATCTAAGGCAGGATCCTTATGCCATGTAAGTTATTTTTAGTATCCAACCAATGGCAGATTTGCTAAGGATAGTGATCCAGTATTTCTTGGAATATCTCATAAATTTTTAGAAAAAAATCTTGTTATTTTAATTTGAAGTTTTCATTGAATAATCTCTCAGTATTTTTATGAATTCTGATAGAAAATAATCATTATCCTTTAAAGGGAAGATGTTATTTTCACATATCAAAAGCAGTAGATATCCATTGAACCATAGGGAACCTTGACTAAAAAGGTGTCATTTTTCAAGGCTGAACCTACACTGAATGACTTCAAAGGAGCTGCCAAATGATTTGACCTGTGAACGCTTCTTGAAGCTGATATGTGAATGCCTGTTGAAGTAACAAGGCTATGTGTAGCCTTTTAAATGGGCTATCACTTTTACCTGTTTGAGTGTCTGCTCACGTGGAACAAAACTCAGGTAAAAACAAGCAGAGAGGAAGCACAATCAAAACATGTCAGAGCAGACACTGTAGCCAAAGCTTTCAAAATTTCAAGTATTTATAACAGCTTTGTTCTTGTAATTTTTTAATGATTCCTGGAGGACTTTGAATATTGAGTTCTTCATCGTATTGTATGGTTGTTGTGTGAACAAAATGGAAATGTGTTCCAACCCCACAAAGAAATTAGCAAGGGCTGTCAAGCCATGGTAAGACCTCCATATCATGTCATAGGACATAGCCCCTGAGACCCTAAGATAGCACCAGAAGGGAGAAATCCTTCAGGACAAATGATCCACCTCTTCCTCAGATTGACCTGATAAACACTGCCAAAAACTTTGCAGCTTTGAGCTGAGATAATTGGTCTTGATGGTGGGCCCTAAATTCTGATATTTTTCCATTATGTTAAAAAGGTCCTGTAATAAGAATTTTAAGTTCTTGGAAGCCCAAAGTGGAACTTGATTATGAACTGCAGTCTGAACCTTGTTAAGTAAGGACCATATTTACAAACTTTCTAATAACTGGGCAGTTTCCATAATGAAACCACTGGCTGGTTTTTCCAAGCACATTAGCACCCACTGTATGCCCAAGAGGCCTAGTTGGTTTGTGAAAATCTGGTAGCCATTGCATCTCTCCACTGTTTCTGAAAATCAGTGACATAATTAAACAGATGTCTGGTTTTTCATTTTTTTTCAGTTATAATTTGGATGGGACTTTCCTATTGTCTTGTTCTCTTCTCTTTTTGGTGCATCAATAACTGCTAAGTAAACACTGCCTTTGTTTTAGAAGACAATAAAACAGTTGGTACCTTTTTGCTTTTCTGAGTC
Source organism: Corvus cornix cornix (assembly GCF_000738735.6). Taxonomy (NCBI): domain Eukaryota; kingdom Metazoa; phylum Chordata; class Aves; order Passeriformes; family Corvidae; genus Corvus; species Corvus cornix. The sequence continues at coordinate 55,480,525 of NC_046357.1, forward strand.
TCCTAACACACGATTGTTCACCTATAAAGGCATACATTTCCTTTTGCTAGACAATTGCTTCTTAACAGCTGGCAATTCACAAATGACATGATAGGTTGTGATCCTGTAGCCTGTTTTGTACGTATAATCCTTTGGATTTCATCTGCATATCACTGAAGGTCAACAGGGCTCTCATGACAATTCACTTGTATAGCTTCAAGTGTGCAAAGCAAATAAAAATTTGGACTCAAATTATTGAAAAAAAAAACCGAAACCAACAAACCAACAAGTGTAAGGCATTCCCTATGATGGTCCAATTTTACACATCAAAGGAAGCCTAAAATTTTACACTCGCAATAGTTTTTGCTTGTTTGCTTGTTTTTCCTCATTTTTGAGGAACTCAGTAGATGTATGATGGAAAAATCAGAGATTTTACAAGCCATAATTTTTTAGGCACCACTTATTTTTCTTATCTGAGGAGTCAGGTATGTAGCATGGGAAACAGCTGTGGTACCAGAGCAGAAAACGTTATGTTACTGACAGCATGAATTTATTATTGACAATTTTGAACTGGAGAACTTTTTAATACCTTGTGTTTACAAACTGTTGCTTGGGAGAGGTTTCAGACAAAAGGTAGAACTGATGTTTTGGCTCTAGGCTTGGTGTTTGTTTATTTGTCTCTGTTCACTTTACAGTTCCACTTCCGAACTTGTGAACCTCTCCAAAGGGCATTCACAGAGTATTTAGCTCACTACAATTCTGTCAGCAGAAGGTGTTTGGCTGACCCATTTGTATCACAACCTTTCTTTCTCAGTCATATCATCAATCAATCAATCAATCAATCAGCCATTTGGGCATGTTGGAAAACAGACTATCTTAGGAGCAAAGAATCCCCTTCCCCAGAAATGAAGAGAAAACTGAGTGATTTGAGACTATTTGTGAGGTTTCTTTTCTTTTGTACCTGCTTTTCCTGCAACAATAGAAAATACACCGTGGTAATCCAGAGACAGGAGAGGAAGAACAAGATTAAAATTTTTGCAAAAATCATGTCCTGAACACAAATTTAAATGCCTAGACATCTGACCTCCAGAAGATTTTCCAGTCTTCTTTATTTATCCTTATATTAATAGGAAGAAGAAAGAAAGAAAAAAAAAGAAAAAAAAAAAAAAAAAAAAAAAAAAAAAAGCCAGTTTCATATCATGGTACTCCTCTGCTCATGCTAATTGTGACCAGGAATTCTAACCAGCACGGGCAACAGGTTAACATGGAAAATACATAATTTTGACAATTAGGAGAGGGACTCCCACTCTCACCTTCTCTGATGCAGGATGTTTTTTAAGTATATTCTGTCATGGTAGTAGTGGTGACAGTCCAGGTAGGACATGTCCCTCTTGGAGTGGACTGACTCCTCTGGTATTCTTCAGGCACCACTGAAGATGTTTGTGGCTGAAGAAAAGGACCGTGGTAACTCCCCTTTGCTGAGAAAGGGCTTTTAACCGCTGGATGGTTGAATAAACAGTTTATATTTTTTGAAAGAAAAGTAAGGTAACTCATAGATACTCAGTATTGAAATTAGAGAATATTCAATATGGCAGATTTGCAAACATCACTGGACCCTTATGGAAGGAACAGAAACACCAGAAAGAGCTTTTTCACATGGAAAATTGTCCCTTCCTAGTACCACTTCTTTGTGTATGGTGTTTCTCATCAGGTATGGCACCTGAGCATTCTTGTCAACTTATCTTTGGAATTTGGCTATACAATATTTAGATTGAAGTGTCCTCCTTTGAGGCTATAAGTTTGGTTTTTCAACACTTAGCACTGAGCCATTTGCATGTGGAGGAGGGAAAGAGTGATTTTTTTTGGTTGCTTTTGAAAGAAAACCCACAAGAAAACCAAGTTTCAACTCACACAGCCACTGCTTGAAAGCAGATGAACTAAATCTTGTGAAATTCTCAGCTCTTGGCAACTATATTAGGCTCTGAGACTTAATGTAGAGGGTCTTCTGTCAACATACTTAACACATCCATCAAGGACTGTATTCAGGGGATTAGAACTTTGAAATAAAAGTTTTCCTACCCCCTGGCTTTCTATAAAAAGACACATTCTTTGTACCTTTTTAGGACTACAAACAAGATCAAGGTAAGCAGCAGAAGGCAAAGTCATGGTGGAATTTTATTCACTTATGGGAGATAATATTCTAATCTCAGTGCTTTAGGTAAAGGTTTTCCTACCTTTTAGTAATAGTTATGGAAAAATGGCTCAGATAGTTATGCAGTCATAAATCTTTTAGGTAAATTATAAATACTGTGGAACAAATTCAATTTTCAAACTTTTATTGGATTAAGTAGGGCTTAATTAATGATGGTTTCCTAGATACACTCTCCTTCCTTTAAATTCTTTGTACTCTCAGTGCTTTAATCAAAATCTGTTGGCACGCAAAACAAGGACTTCTGTGTAGACCACATGATCCAGATGAACAGTCTGTCCACATGTTGATCCCAGAGTGCCAGTTTTCCTTGCCCTTGTTAAATCCTGTAATTTTCTTTCCAGGGAAAGAAAACAGGGAGCAGGCTCACAGGAATCACTTAACACTGTTTTCAGAGAGGTTCTGCTGCAAAAGGAAGGAGAGAATACAGAGCAAAGAGGAAGCATAAACAGAAGGAAAAAATATCTAATTCTTTGTGCCTGCAGGAAAAGGAGATCTGAAATTGAATTAATTTCAGCATTCTTCACAATAATCAATAGTTAACAGTTAGACTACCACAATCTCCCTCAACTAACCAAGGCTCCTGAAGATCAGTTCTGTAGAAGGCCATTTATTGCTTCTCAACTTTTTTCATGTGTTGTTACTTCCTTTCTCTTCAAAACTTCAGATCACATAAAAGCCCCTTTGAAAAGCAGCTGGCTCATATTTTTTATAATGATGTCAATTTAATTGTTATTTTTATCTCTTTTGGAGACATCCTGGTCTTTTTGGATTTTGTGTGACATAGAAAGTCTGCTGCAATGCCTTTAGAGAAATAAGCTGAGCCCTAAACACATTCAAGACGAAGATAGAGAGAAATTCCTCTCTGATACCTCAGAGCATTCCACATTTCCAAGGGGCAAAATCAAAATCCCCAGAGAAAAGTGATTTTACCATCCTTCACATCCACAGTATAATTGTATATGGGAGAAAGAGATTCACTAGGACTCCTAACTGTCTTGGCTGAACTGTAAATCTCAGGATTTGCGGGACAACGGTATATGCTTACAGTCACCTGTCTAAGGTCTAATATCAAGATAGGTTTCAGCTTGATCATGTCATGTTTGGATATTAGGAAAGAATTCTTCATTGGTGAAGCACAGGTTGTCTAGAGAAGCTGTGGCTGCCCCTTCTCTGAAAGTTTCCAAGGCCAAGCTGTATGGGACTGGGAGCAATTTTGTCTGCCTGAAAGGTGTCCCTGCACATGGCAGGAGGTTGGAACTGGACGCGCTTTAAAGTCTCCAACCCAAATAATTCTGTGATTCTGTGATTTTGTCTGTTAAAATTAGGCAGGGCTGCTCTGGAGGGCAGCCTCTAACAGCCTGTGTGTGGACAGGGCTCACCCAACTTATTTTTGAAGGTACGAACCTTTGGGAGATGGGCAAGCTGTCTCACAGGCTTAGGAGCAGCAAACCAGGAGTAGGATTCCAGTTAATATGGTCTATTCGGAAACACTAAATTACAGGTCAGTAAATATCCTTGCGCAGTCATTTTCTTTGAAGTGACATGCATAAAATGACCTTCTTTGATAAAATCCCAACAACAAGGATTTACTGTTCACCACTATCCATTCAGCAGGTGAAGAAAGTGAATCTTTAGTTTCTCTGGTCAGATATATTTCTCTGAGCACTGTCTTTTTGTAACCATAAACCTGTTCAAAAGTCTACTGATTTTATTCCCATGTACTGGAAGATTTCTGGAGGAAGCCCATGCAATGTAAAGATGGATATGAGAGAAAAAGGAAATTTTGGTGGATACAAATGGAAGAACGAAAATTTATGACCATTGCTTTCATATACACACAAGAAAAATTTTGAAATTAAAAAAAAAATACTTGTTTTCAGAAAAAAGCAGGGGCCAAAATTGCTGTTTTAAGCTTAGAATTACTCAAGATTAGATGAAAATGAACCCAGAGAGCATTGGTTTACCATTTTCAGCCCTGGGAGATTTACTGTTGAAAGCCATCCTGCCCTTTCAATATGATTGATTTTTGATGGCTTAATATTCTTCTGTATTCATTGAGCATACCCAGTCTTCCTGCAAGCTTATTTTCAGGGTTGTAAAACTAAAAGGAAATGCAAAATGTACCCCATCACAGATTGCCATGATTTGGTGAGAAAGAGATGTTGCTGTTTCTTACAAATATCTGAAAAGTATTCTGAAATGAATTTTGGGAAAAAAAGGAAGACTCTAGTTAATTCACAAAGCCAAGATACATACTTAAATGCAGTTTAGCAGTTGTAAACCAAAAACACCTAACAACTTGCTCACCTCCACACCTACCTCCACCTTGAAGAAGAAACTCACAGATAATTGGAATTAATCAATCAAGAACCTAGTAAATGAACAGAAGTGACAATACACAGATAAAGTGTATTCAATTAGTGTACTAGTTTGAAAACAAACCAGTGGGAGGCACCAAGTCAGAATAACAATTTAATGGGGAAGTTAAAAAAAAGAAAAAAACTAAAAGAGAACACTGGTTCAAACTGACAGAGTCAAGATACAACCTGAGTCCCTGTTAGGCAGGGTGGTGGTAGCAGTCTGGTAGAATGGTGGCTGCAGTCCTCTGAAGCGGTGATCCTGTAGAAAAAGGGTCTGCTCTTCCTCAGAAAGTCCAGTGGTGGCTGTGTAGCTCCTGTCCTCTGGAAATCCAGTGGGAAGGCGTTGTCTCTGGTGTTCAGCCTCAGCTTATATCCATGATGGGATGCTTGGTTCCTCCCTCTGGGTGGAGCATCTCACAATGGGATGATGAGTCATGAGGCCAAGTGTTGATTAGGCTCATTAACAGAAGATAGTCTGGAGGGAGTTATCTCTGAGTCATGTGGCAGGATAATGATGGGCCATTAACAGAAAGATAGTCTGGGGGGAGGAGGCAAGGAAACACTGCCCCACCTGATTTCAACAGCTCATGAGGATGGTAATGGAATACACTGCAACCCAAGACGATTAGTCAAACACCCTGCTGGAGTAGGACACAGTTTACACAGGCTTTCTGGTTCTTGGATCTATGAAAGAACCTGAGATTTTTGTAGATTTTACCACCACTATGAGGTCATTTCTCAATGAAGCGTGCTGGAGGATAGATTTACACTACAAACTCTAACTCCTTACATATATTAGGATACAGAGTTCCTGCTTTGCCCCAGCCTCTTGCATTCCCAGCTGGCATTTGTCTGACAGATCCCAGCAAAGATAAAAAATGACCTTGTAACTGCTGTCAGGAAAACTGTTCTTTTGATAGTATTATACATTCAGTCTGAAAAACTCTGATGAATTTGCTTATCATGGCAATAGAAATTTTTCAGGTTTGTACTTACTTTAAGATTTTGAGGGTTCTTCATTTTGGAGTTTTTTGGGGGAGTTGGTTTTGGTTTTTTTTTCTGTTGTTTATATTTTTGAAATGTGCTATAATGTTCACATTCCAGTTGTGCTAGAGAAATGCAGCGGTTTCTAGCCTTTCTTGAAATGACTGCTCATACCTCTTGTGCCTCTAACTTCCCATGTAATTTTACTGCAACATTTTAAGTAGCCTCTTAAATGCACAACTCTATGGAATTATGGTGGAGAAAACAATCTAACCAGTTCCTGGTGTCAGAGGATGTTCACAGTTAAAGGTGAAAACCATTTCTGCTGTGATTTTTTTTCTCTATTGTGATTTTTTTTTCTCTATTAGCTTCTGCTTTAATTCCAAATGTAGTTTTCAGACCGTAAGAGTTTCATAAATATTTTACTATTCACACTCCTAAAAAAATCTCTAGCAAGACCAAATGTCAAATCTATGGTTTGAATGTGTTCTGCTACATCAACTAGCGCAAAGATGGAGATAGAGTTTAGGATGACTTAAAACAGCAGGGACGCAGGCTCAAATAAAACCATCACTCCGTGTTTGAGGAGCCACAAGGGGAAATGCGGGAGGTGATGAGTCACATAGTCAGGACAAGGAGGCAGAGGGAGAGCAAGCGGAGCAGTCGTACCAAGACCTTACCCAGAGCTATTTTTCACCATGAGAGGGGGAGCACAGAGCTGGAGGGAAGCAATAGGCACACGCTGTACACTATCCTTCTGCTGCCTAGAAAGCAGCAGTCACCCTAGGCCTCTGCATCTGTAGGGTCAGTCTCCCATGGCAACAAGATGAGTCACAAAATTATTACCAACAGTAAATAACTACAGCTTACCTAAAATAATTCTATGGGTTTTAGCATTTTTTTCTTCAAATATTGCAAGAACCTTAATTCTCAAGCATATTCAACTGCAACAACAAAACCATTTTTTAACTGAGCATATAGAAACAACATTGGTCAAGAATTTTAAATCATGTAAAGTTTTAAGGATCTGCAATTCAGCAAGGATCTAGGATTTTTCCAGCACTGGAGAAATCTATCCCTTTCATTTCTGGTGACTTGCAGGCCACTGCAGTTTCCCCTACCAAAGTTTATGATTCTGGGCTTGGAAAATAAGCTCTCTTAGAAATCTGGTTCACTATGAACACACTGCTGTCTATATATCATCTATGGTAACTTTAGAATTGTCACTACATGAATATTCTGAATATGATGACACATATTTTATTATGCTTTGCAAAATAGATAATTACTACCATACTTAGAATGAAAGGCAAAGGAACAGCTATTAATGTTCTAATGATTTACAGGCCAGCTTTGCTTCCAGACAAGAAGACTCCAAAATTGCATTACTATTCATTAAAACTTGCAAGTTCATTAAAAACATTGTAAGATTTCTGTAAATCTTACTGAAAGTCAGAGACTTTTAAGGTCCAAATTTCAGTGGGAATTAGGTAAATGAAATTCTTAGGCACTTTGGGAAATCCCACAAGGATAGGATCCCTGTATAGAAAACAGATAAATACTTTAGCCAGCTAAATGCATTTAAACAAATAAAAGCCTCTGGCTCCTGGCTGTTTAATGCCACTGTGAGTTTCCCGGTTTAAACTGAAAATTCTTTCACACCCAAAATTTCTCTTTTGGCACATTGTCAGATCACCCCAGATTCCAGTCCTACTTGCCTTCTGAGGGGCTGAAGAGTCTGCCTTGGCAGATTATGACTATTTTGCAGTCAGGAACCTTTGGATCAAAACCACAGAAGAGCATGAGAGAGATGACAACTGACCAAAAGACAGACCTGACCTTTCTAATTACGTCTTCCATTTTGTCTTGTCCTGAGTAGAAAATTTGCAATGAGAGTACCTCAAGATCTTCCATGTACCGTGCAGGGACTGGGGAGCCTATCAAAAGAGGGAAAAGAGGGTGATTCTTGATGTGATTTCTTCACATACAAGGTTTTTAAAGCCGTAGTCTGGTCTGAGGAAGCAGCATTACCCTGCTGCTGTGTCTTGGAAGAACCATTGATGTGCAGCTCTTCCAGACATAAATTTGGATATTCTTCACCTTTTTTTTTTGTCTGGCTCTTGTGACCTCTCCTGATTATGCAGAGATTTTAAACCAGTTTCAAAAGGAGTAAGAGACCTTGCAACTCTTAAAGATCTCCTTCAGTAGGAGAAACTTATTTCTGGCTTGTTTGAACAAATCCAGCTTTACATATCTAACGTTATGGCTATAAGGGAGGGTGATATAGGACTGTCCATCTGGAGTCTAGGATGTACAGCAGTCCCTCTCGTTGCAACAGCATTGCTGTGTATCTGCATTTGGAGATGACTTAATTTATCTGCACAGTACTTCGCTGCTGTTGTACATTAGCTCAACATTTTGCATTGCACCCCATTGTGGACTCTGAATAAAATCTACACGACACCTTAAGTGACACTATATATGACTGATTGCCTTAAATACTTCAACTGTATGTTGTTTCAGGAGGCTGTGAAAGAACCTCTTATTTAAAAAATATTATTATTTGTAAAAATAGGTGTGTGTGTGTGTGTGTTTATTGGTTTCATGGGAAGAGATGGGAAGGTGGATCAGCCCCAAATCATACTGCACTTGCAGTGTCTTAAAACAATTTCCCTGGAGTGATGCAACTTTGATTTCAGAAGAGCTTCTCCAAACTCCCTGACCTAGGGTTCTTCACAGCTCATCCCCTAGTTACATCTCTATTGCTGCAGAACTAATCCATGGTGTACTATACGTTCAAATCCAGTGGTTTGGAAATTTCCTGGGGGCTTCTACAGGGCTCTCTCATCTTTGATAAAGAGATGATGTTTGATGTTCTGTCAATCCCCTTGCCCTATTATTTTACATATATGCTAGGAGAGAACTGGTTAGTCCAACACATTTATGTCATTAGTAGAGGATATGTTTTTTGTGATGAGCGATATCATGTAATTTATTTGCTAGATTTCTTAAGTAAGGTTAGTAATCTCTTCCCCACTTCAGATCAGTAGAGATACCACATGGATTCTTATCACACAGTGCACTTCCTTATGATAAATAAGCAGGGATAAATTAAGCTTATAAAAGGCCCAGATGGACATTATATTTACATTGCGAATGCATGCTATGATGAAAATATGGCATGTGGAAGGCCCCTTTGAGGCTGAGCTCTGGACCCACATTTAATCTGTATTGTAAAAGAAAGATGTGAACAGTAAATTCAGCAGCTCATGACAAGCATGTTGGAAGATTTTGGCTTCAGCAAAGAACCTCATTTCAATTTGTGTGGAAGAGAATGGCATGAAAGGTCTGACAGGTTCAGCTGGCATGTAATTTTTTGGTCAGTTGCAATTGAGACTTGGGACTGAATAAAATCAAGCACATTGGTGTTATTCTAAAGTTCCAGGAAAACTAACTGATTGACAAATGTATTTGTAATTGGACCAATTATGGAGTCCAACCCCTAAAACAGCAAGGTCAGGAAAGTTGTGATTCATGTTAACAATATGACTCCACTGGGGAACTAGTGATTCTATTCACTTCTGCTCATGAATAAATTAGATTTTTAAAAAATTCATAAGAGACAACAAAATCATAGGAAAAATAGTACTTGCACTTAGAAAGATAGCTTACGACTGTGAGCTGAACATTGCTGAAGTTTTCTAAACCAAGTACAAAAATATCTTCTTACATAACTTTTATTTATATAGGAAAGTAAAAATAGGCAGACAGCAAGAAGTCAGATTTAGCTTTTACACAACAAATATGAGATATCAGGAGTTAATTTCTTGTGCATTTAAACCAGTAGTAGCCAGTATTGTGGAAAACCAACTGGAACAGAATGGGGAAATACAGGTGACATGTTGACGATCTCAAAGGATGCTTAAAACATATCTTTGGCTTCACATGGGGCACCATTATGTCGGCAATCTCCGACAAATGGACGGGGAGCCCAGACAAGCTTTTAATTCTTCTATTTCTGCATCAGTCTCACAAGAGATGGTAGTGGGCTCACGCATCTGAGATATCTAACAACTTCCTAATTGCAAAGCATTCTTAAAAGACTTTTAGCCAATCAGCATGCTTCCAAAAGTTACAGACAGCTGTCTTAACCAATTCATAAACAGTGCATGTACCTCTGCTATATGCAATCCTGGCCTATTATGTTTTAACAATGCACAATATCTTCATTATAAGGCTTAAACTTATCTTACTAAGCATATTTTTTGCAACTCTAAAATTTATCTAGACCAAACTTAGAAACCCTAACCATTGTTTTAATGTCCTTAGTGCTGCATAACTGCATCTTCTAGTTTTTCACAAGCAAAGCTGAGTTTTAAATCCTTCGCTTTATTTTCTGAAGCTGGCTTTTATTTCTCACACCTAAAATCCTTTCCACCTTTTGTTTCCCCACAGTGACATGCATGTTTTTAAAGAAGTAAGGGTTTTTGTTGCATTTCTTAATTTTTCAGTCTGTCTTGTAGTACTATGGTATTAGGTATTGATGTGTGATCATCACTGTGTATTACTGCACTTACCAAAAGAGAGAATTATAATTTTGAAACATAGGTTAGCTATATTTAAAAACATTTCCTGAAGCACTGATTCTCCTTACATTGCCTCAACCTCCTTTTCCCAGGACAGTTCATCTTGACTTCACCTTTTCTGTCTGTTCCATGGACTGGGGCGAGAAAGATTCACTAAATTTTGAACATATATGAGTTCCACATCTGAATGGACTTTATAAATAATACAGTTCAATAATTAATAAGTAATTATGTGGTGAATTTCAGGACACAGAACCACAACCAGGATATACTAATGCAAAGCAACTTTTAAAATGTCATTGAAAGGTTTATTTGGTTTGTATAGCTCCATGGGTCCTCAAAGCACATTATGTTCTCAGATTGAAAAAAATAAGAAAAAAAATAATAAAGGAAAAAGAAGAAGAAAAAAATAAACTAAAAAGAAAAAAGCTCTTTAAATAAAAAAAGCTCTAGTTCTATAAAATAAAAAGGAATCCAACAAAATCTGAGAAGATGGATAGACTTGTGGTTTTGGAGTTAATTGAGGCTCAACTTTAAAATGTGTATCAAACTAGATTAAAAGCTCAAAAGGATTGGGGCATTCCCTTTAAAAGCCTATATCCAAGTTCTTTCCCCCATTTATAGCTGTGCTTTTAATATAAAAGGGGCCAGAGAGAATAATTTGAGAAAATCTTTCATCGAAATCTCCAGCAACTTCATATTACAAGATATTTACCTGGGAACTTTTTATATGAAGGGGTGTTTATTCATAGAGCTGGGGGAGGACTATACCATAACTTCCTTTCATACTATTTTTAATGGAGAAGAGGAAGTTAACTTGGGAGTTGGAGATCAATGGCACTGATGAACAATAATCGTAATCAAAGCTGTGACCCGCAATTATACTGCAGACCCTCTGTCAGACAAAATTATATTGTGGTCTCTGCTCAGCACTTCCCTATTATGATCTAAGATAATTGTCAGCTAAGAATGATGGTTTACTTGTCTTATCTTTGAACTCTGCTTTATGCATCCTTTAGGGTCATCTAGGATCCCAGACGGTTCCTGTGAAATTTATGTTTGCAAGACTTTGAGGTTCTCAACATTTGAGTCTACCTCATTTGAAAACCCAGCCCTGCACATTTTGTGATGGCCAGTCTCTATCCACATAGAAAAAATTCCTAATTTTATTTCTAAGTACAGAGAATGTGTCTCCACTCTAGATGACAGTCACTCTAGATGACAAATTACCCACTCTGGGCTGATTTTATTTAGTATTTAAGTTTGTCCAGATTTCAAAAAAATCTAAAGAGTTTTTATGGTCACTCTAGGCAATACAACAGAGGTACATGCCAGCTTTACATGTAGTCTTTCCTAACTGTTGATTTATTGGTTTTCAATTATTTTTATTATTGTTATTTCATAAGACTATTACTTAGGTGATTTCACGGGTTCAAACTAACCTTACAGTCAGATTGAATGCAAATGACAGTTTAGGTTCGTCAGCAAGCTTCCTACTTAACTGTAGACTGCAAAAATAATGGTGATTTTTGTTGTGGTAGTAGTGATTTCTTCTGCCTAGACTGGAGTTTAGGGACAAAACCTGAGCCTGGCGTTTGCTGCATTTATACCTGTGGACACTACAGGAAAGCACGTTAGTGCAGAATGTGAAATCAGATTTACTTTCAGACAGTTACAGTCAAGGGAAAATACAAGAAAAACATTCAGAGATGTTGCATGCTTTTTAAGAGGCCATGGAAGGACATTTTGATGTACACTGAAGTTAAGTAGTGTAAATTGGTTCAGTTTCATGAATAAACTATATTTGGCTTGTACCTAAATTTTTCATGAATTGTTAGTGTATTTTATCAAGCTGTTGAGAGAATAGTGCTTCCATCAATTCAATGTCTGTTCTGTAAAACAAGGTAAATAACCAAATTTTTTTCTCCATACTCTCAAAATGATTTGCATAGTACTAAACAGGAAAAAAAGCCCCAAAAAAAACTTTTAAGAATTTGCATCACAAAGAAAAACAAACTCCTGCCTGCAGCTCATGTAGCTACACTTGGAAAATCTCCTAATAGATACAGAATGTACAAGGAAAAAAGCATACGTGATGGTCTTATTTGTATCAGCACCTATGTAACAGCCATAGCAACAAAAGCCCATTCTTGCTTATGAAACCTTGTCTATGGTAGAAATGTTGACAGAAAAGAAATCTTGCAAGAAAAAGAAACAAACACAAAAATCACAGTCTTAACTGACATTCCTATATGAGTAAAAGTTTGCAGAGACTCCCGACTCTGACTTCTAGTTGTTTCTTAGGAAACCCAAGGTCTTACGCTGGAAGATAACCCAGAGAACTCTAAATGACTCCAGTTAAGAGGTGTAAATATCATTTACACCTATTACCTTTTAGCAAGAAATGCTACAGCCAGAAACACATAGCACATAATCCTACAGAGAGCCTTTCAAAGAGGAGAGGTTGATTTTATTCGAACCATACATCTTCTTAGCCTGAAAAAAAAAAAAAAAAAAAAGTAGAATGTTTAGCGGGACAAAAATAATAGTTCTCCTGCTGTGTGTTCCCATTTTGAAACAAATGGAAAGAACCAAGACAATGATTAAATAAAACTCCAGATTAGTGAAAATATTCTTTAGAAAAAAGTACATAAATACAAACAATATGTGATTTAGAAATGTGAGCCAAAAATATGCTTAAAAAAAAGATTTGCAGATTTTTCATTGATTGATAGCAGGCACTGGCTATAAATTTTCAAATAATGAAATTCTGCTTTAAGTTTTCACCTGCACATGAAAGAATTTCTTGTTTGAAGACACTTAACTGCTTTCCGTTTTAGAGGGCAGATACAAATCAATCAACTTTTCCAAAGTTCTTCCAAGTAAATATAAGTTTGTGTCCAGATTGCCCTCCAGTTGCCCATAATGTCAGTTGCCTAAACGTGGTATTTCCTTTTTTATCAGAAATGTATTTTTTCCCAAAGGGGAACCTACCTCAAGGATCGTGGCATCTAGTCGCCATTGTCCTTGATCCATATCTGACTGCCAGTTCTGTCCTTCTGGCCTTCCCTTTACACTCCATGAAGTTCTGTGCTGGTACAGCACCTAGAACCAGGATGGCAATCCATGAGTGAATTCCTAGGTATAAAGGTAATTCAGGTAAGATATTACACAGCTTCTGTTTTAACAAGAGTCTTCAAATTATCTGCCAACACATCCCTTTTGGATAGTCTGGTGGACTTCTATTAGGAGATAAATATATCCATATATCAAGCACCTCAATGTTGTTGTAACTCTAGGTAGTCTCACGAAGCATGTTTCTTGTTGAATATACTGTCAAAGACAGGGGAACACGGTGAGTGTACAAGGAGATCAGGAGTAACTGCAAAAAGCAGGACATGACTGTTGTCATTTACCAACAAGGATCATTTACCAACAAGTTTGTTCTTCCTTCTGGCTTATCTGCTCTGAATTTTTAGAAAAACTGATTCTCTCCATCGTGGCCAGTGCACTATTTACCATTTGGGTTTCATGAGTACAACAGTCTCAGAGGCGGTAGCACTTCAAAGAAGAACATCTAGCTAGAACAGAACTGGTTCAAGCACTTTGCAGAAACTGTTTCAGTGCAAAACCATATGACCATTTTGTTCAGAAAAAGAAACAGCAACAAATAAATAAACCCCAAGCAAAAAAAATATACAAAGAAGAAACAGCAAAAAACTCCAAAACAAACATACAAACAGAATGAAAGAGAACCTAACTCTTCTTTATTCTTTAAATATATTTTTTAAAATTTAAAAATTACCAACTTGATATTCAGAAAGAAAAATTATTGCGAATAAATATTTTTTTGTTATACTCTTATTGCAACAATAAAGACAACTAAATCAATCAGCTGAGCAGGAACAAGGACAACCTGTCGAAGTCTCTGGGAGAAAGAAGTGCAGAGCATCTAGAAGTGATCCTATATCTACCCTTGTTTAGAGTGCAAGTCTATTACAAGTAAGCCTTGAGCAACAGCCTTTTGCACTTGCCTTACAGTCTTTTGTAATTCTCTAGCTTGGAAAGCTTGTGCTGCTACTGAAAACTTTTCTTTTTAAAAGCAAATCTCTTATTGTTTAAGCTTGAGTCACATGAATTTTAATTCTGGTTTCGGGTCAGAGACAGATACAAAAAGGCTTATACTATCCATAATTTGAATTTCCCACCCTCTACACTAAGCTGAAGGAGACCCAAGGCTGCTTTATAGAGTGTTTTGTTTCCATGCCATTTGAGCTCAGGAGGCCTGATCTGCCCACTGGCAAGGGAGAAGGGAATAGATAAAGTGCTCATTCCCTAGCTTTGCAGAACTTCACATAGCAACGTTGTGAGGGATGAGCATGTTTGTGCTCAAAAACTTTGACATCTTGTAAATGAACCTAAAAAAATTTTAATGAAAATGAGATTCAGTAACTTGTTCTCTAGAAAAATGTAGTCATACCTCTTGATTTTTTTATGTATGAGTAAGAAGATTTCCTATTTCCACTTAGGCTACGAAAGGCAATGACTCATACAGTATTATTTCTGTTTAGGAAGTCATTACATAGTGCTTATCACTGGCACATCACTTTAAAATGTCTGGATTTGTAGTATTACCCTCATATTACAAAAAAATATTTGTAGCATGGACATATCAAATAATTTATCCAAGGGCATAAGCGTATTTCAGTAGTAGTATGTAGATATTGATATTTTTTCTTCTTACAAGGTATTTAATAATTTAGGCTTGACTGTCATGTACAATGTATTTGCAAAAGAAGCGCAGGAGAAAACACGTCTATATCAAGGAGAATAACGCTTCCTGGGAAACTTTTTTGGTTGGTTGTTTGAGTTGTTTGGGTTTTTTAATTTCCCATGTAAACTATTCTAAATGTTTGCTTATGTTAAAATGTTAAAATTATATTATCATCTGACAATGAAGATGGTTAAGTGGAATTTTCTCAGTGTGAGAAAAGTCTATATTTCTAATGCTTTTAGGTCATGACTATTCTAAACATGTTTCTCTTTTGCTGCATTTGTGGATGAAAATCAGTCTGGATGCTGCTTTGGTTTGAATTCATTGCTCTTAGTATGCAGTATGCACACTCAGAACCCAAAGTCTGGCAATTGGGAGATTTGGGCCAAGTTTAAATCTCTTTCTGTGTGTGCACAGTTGAAATGAGAAATTTTCATGAGTTTGAGCCCCAAACTGGAGCACTTTGTATAAATATGCAGTGATAAATCTTCTATAACATATGAACTTTTAGAGCAAAAAGGAGAAAATCTTCTGCAATATGTGAATGTTCATTGTCTTAGATATGGTCTAGGATATTTTTGAGGTTATCACATTTGAGGCTGAGTCCCTTTCTGATTTTCTTGTGTTGGAAATAATGTATTTTAGCAGAGCACATGAAACTAGCAATTAGAAAGCAGTTCCTTTTTAGAAGGATGTCCATCACAGTGCACAACAGTAGAAAATAATAGTTTTTGAAAATGGACAAATAAATAAAAGTAAGAGTATTCTCCCTTGTATATCACTTACACTGTTCTTTTCACTTAATAAAAAAAGGCCCCTTAGCATGATTTTTCCAGCCTAAGCACTTGGTGTTGCGGTGCTGATGGTCATTAGCAGGATGTAGAACTGGCCAATTAGGTTTATTTCTGCAGCAAATTAAGCCACAAGGTTTTAGAGTCTGTGCTTAGCAGTCTGCTTCTGACAGGAATTTAGATAGCTGTGTTTCCTAATGAGTGGCAAAGCAGCATAAAAAAAGATGGTGTGGAATGCCTCAGCCTCTCTGTCTCTCTGAAAGACAAGTACTTCCTAATGCCAAAGAAACACTCCAAAATGCTGAAAGTGGCATGGCAGACAAGTAGGTAACAACATGTCTATCCTCTGAAGTTGATAAGATGAGCTGTTACCAACAGGGACTAAGGAGATTGATATGGACAGTTTCTACATCAGTGGATTACCATCAGCAGGGTTGTTTTTCTTTTCTGATGGAGAGAAAGAGATTCCTGAGGTGTCTAGGCAGGGCTTTGGCCTGCTGATCCCACAGGGTGACATAATAGTTGAGACGGGGAGGGACCTAAGGAGATCATCCTGTCCAATGCCTTGGATTCAGTTGGACTCAGTAGAGCTGGCTGCCCATGACTATCAATTGAATTTTTAAAACTCTCCAAAGAGAAGAGACTCCAGAATCCCCAACCCATGCCAGTGTTTTACCACATTCCTAGTAAAAAAGTTTTTCTTATGCTAAGGTGAAATTTCTTATGTTTCAGTGTGTGGCCATTGTCTCTCATTCCATCAGTGGAAAACACTGAGAAAAGCCTGTCCATTTGTTTGATGGCTCTGAACTGGACTCTCCTCAGTATGTGCATATCTTCCTTGTACTGGTAAGTACAGCACCCGACCCAGAACCTCAGATGTACCTCAACAGTGCTGAACACTACTGCCTGATGCTATCCAGCATGTTATTGCCCTGCTGTTTTGCAAGTAAGGAGATAACTGCTTCTTGTTAATGACAAGAACACATGTGACAACATCTCTATGATGTGACATTTAGAGCTTCAGTAATGACTGCTACAGAAGCAAAGAAAATCATACTTTCTAAGGAGACAAACTGAGGAGAGATGCCTTAATTCTATGCAAGAATGGATGTTCTACAGTGATATAGCATTTAACTTCGTATTTAACTGATGAAGCCACTTTTTAAATAAAATAACCATAAAACTCTCCAATGGTTCTGTTAAATTTAAACAAGTGTCTCCATTCAGTTTCTCTTTTAGTCCTTATCTTTTAGAACTACTCACAGAGAATTATCAGTTGCATTGCCCTACACTGCTTTGGGGTTGGACTCTAAAGCACCCTGTATCTGTGTGAAGGAGAAGGGGAAATAATTGATCCTATAAAGCCCTAATCTTGAAGAATGGTTAGAGGATCAGGGGCATGGGTCATTGATAGAATTATGGGATCAATAAAAGAACTGTACAAGCAAAAGCCTGCAAGCAAAAGGCCTGCATGAGAAAAACCCTCCATGAGAAGTGCCTGTGTAAGAAACAGGCCTGAGAAAAAAAAGGGAGTTTTGAGGATGTGCAGCTGTGCAGATAAGATGTACTGACCATGAGAAGGGAGGGTGAACTCTGAGTTCTTTTAAATCATAACATAACTAGTAGAAGCTTACCAATATAATCTAATTATGTAGAAGCAGAAATGTGCTGTGATAGGTTTAAGCCAATTAAGAGTTAACAAGCTTGTAGACTATATAAGTGCCTCTGGATGGCTAATAAACGGAGCTTGCTTTTATAAATCATATTGGTTGTTCTGCAATGTCTCCCCCCGCCACAGTCATCGGACTTTTCCAACACCCTAACGTGAAACAAAAGGTCAGAAAAGCATTGGCCCACAGAAACGAAGAACCTTCAAGGAAAGACCTGTGAAGAAGAGATACAAATCACACCACTTCTAATGTATACTTTTGGATGGAACTGCTTGTGCCTTGGTCTTCACTCACACCTTGCTTGAAGGCAGACTCTGGCTTTCATCAATGAGTGTTAGCCCCCAGATTCACAGAGAGGGAAAAATTATTATAATGCTTTAGTAAACTGTCAGAAACAGGCAAGATGGGAAAAAATAAGCATAGGTTAAAAGTTATAGGAAGTATTTTTCAGTTTACTGCCAGTGATAGTACCATTCTGATTATTTTGGATTATCTGGCACAGATAGACCATAATACCCTCGTATCAAATTTTGGGAGAGGTTATTACATCCAGCAGTATATATGCTGTAAGATACACATGATTTTGTAACTCACAGATATTTTATAATGTGTAACTTCTATTATTAGTAATGTTTTGACAATATGAAAACTTCAGGAATGTGACTTAAGCCTTTTCAAATATAATTTGGTTACCATGTGAAGTAAATCCTGCATCCATGGTGATGGTTTGAAAAAGATCAGGTACATTTCTTATCAGCACAAATTTTTGGTCTCTTAGATTATTCTGTTACTGCCCAAGCCACTGTGGTGTGTGAAAACAGAATTTTGCCAGGGAAAAATACCTATTTACTGGTACTTGCTTGAAGCTACTGAATACATGACACAGTTCTCCAGGAACCTTAAGGAATGTATTTCATTGGGCAAATCGTCTCTGATGACATCTCTGGAGGACATTTGAAATAATTCCTGTTAACAGGTGGAAGAGGTTGTGAAGTTGCTGTCTCTGATATAGGGACCTCAAATGCCTTCAGGGCATTTCTGTCAGTTCACCTGATCAGTGATACCGAAAAAATGTGTTTGTATGAAACACAATATACAAATTAATAGCAGAAATCTTAAAATTTATTTTCTATTTATTTTGTGGGTTCTCTGAATTCTGTCACATTAATTATTGAGCAAAGATTTTATAAATTCTGTTGAAACTTTTTTTTAGAATCCCAAGTTCATTTTGCAGTCTTCTACATGCATGTTCCAGGTTTCTTTCAATGAGATTTTACCTTAATGTAAGCTTTTCCACATGTTGTAGCTCCTAGATACTTACATCTACACTGTGCATCTCATTTCCAAAGCAAACCATTTTTGCAGACTGGTTTCTGAACGATTTATTTCTCTTTGCAGGCCTGCCCTTACGTATGAGCATGAGGTAGGAAAACTGGGGGACAAAGCCAGGGACAGTGAACTGTGAGATTATAAATCCAGATAAAGACATGCCAAATGTATGGAAAAACAAGAGGAGTTTTGAGCCAATTGGGTCAGGCCCGTACCTACAGTTTTAGCAACACTTCCAAGGTTGGATTGGATACCAGTAAGTACTGAAGAGGGTAAAGCTAATAGAGAAATATGGTCTTTTGGAAAACCATAATGCCAGCCCTAACATTTTAGGCATTATATTTAAGAGTTAAACTTGTCAGTTTCTAAAGCTGTAGAAATGTTTAACTGCCTTGTGCTTTCTGTTGACCGAGTTATCATCCATTTGGCAAAGGACTCCACCATGCTTTTCACTGTAATGACCTGGAAGATATTATGATCCAAGAAGATGTGAGACAGAAATAAATCATTGCCAAATTACAAATTGGGCATCCAGTTATGGGAACAATTTTACATCTTTTTAAAAGTCCTAAAGTGCTTGAATCTGTGTGCTGCTTCCTGCAGACAAACTCATAAAGCTTGGCAAAAAAGTCTGCAAAGACTCTGAGATTCCAGACTGAGTGTTTTGGAGACAGTCACATTTGCTAACTAGTGCTCTGGGAGTTTCACTCAGGAAATTATATTCCCTTTCTTCATTTTGTTAATCTCTCCCTTCCCTCCAGGTTGTAATGAAAAAAATTCTTCTGGTCATTGGCAATGTAGATTGTTTCACATCAGATTTTAGATTTTCACCAAACACTCTATCTGTCCTTGTTCTTAGAATATTTCCAAGTGACATTTTATAATCCCAGATTATAAAGCACTGAGGGAACTATTTTATCAAATCATATCCCTTCTGTAATCTTTCATGCCTTGATTTTTAGAGACAGCATCTGAATGTTTTGCTTCCACAAAATCAGTGGAAGGAAGTAGTTCTGTTGCTGACCATTTTAAGTAGACTTGAGCTAATAAGTACCTCCTCCTTATTTTGAGGAAATTTCTTTCTTACCTATTTAAAGTAAATAATATACTCATCCACTTACTCTCATGAAGTGATCATTTTTAGTGCTTTTATGCAGTATTGTGGCAGAAAGATAATTGGTTCTAGAAAATTAAAGATTCCAGCATGTTTCAGCACAAAGCAGTTGCTCTTCACACAGCACTGTACAACTTTTGAATGTTTTTTATATAGGAGGAAGCAAAAATTCCAAGCCATTTCAGGGACAGGAATAAGAACATGTAAATAAGAAGAAACTCTTTCATTGCCTGTAGACAGATCGGTCCCTTCAGTGTCCTGCTTTACTTAGAAGAGTTCATCCCAAACAACACTTATTTTCTTTAAGAAAAGGAATCCCTAGTTGGATTTTAGCATGTTCCTCCAAAATTAAATCTGGAAGTGCTTTATAGTCTAACAGGTATAAAGCTCATCAGCACAATGCTGGCTCAACTATGCTGTGTGATCCTCAAAAAGCCTGCTCTGAACATCATGGACTGAGAGTGCAGCAGCAAGCTTTGGGAATGCAATCTGGTGGACATCCAGTTTCCATCCCATCTAAGGGTCAAGGGATTTCTGAACATATTTCACTTAAACTTGCAGGTCTCCAAAACTTTTCTCTGGAGCTCAGGGCTGTTGATCCACCACTGGCTAATAAATTTTGGAGCTTCATCCAAGCTAGAATTTCCAAGTCATTAGTTGCAAAATACTGGACAGACTTTCAGCTGTAAAAGCAGGTCCTGAAGAATATCCTTGAGGAATATGGAAGCAGCATGTGGAGGTTTTGTTTTGCCATTGCCTTATGGCTGTTCTCTGATCACAGCAACAGTTCGAAAGCTGAAAGCATGCTCAGCTCTGATGAATAAGGCTTACATACAGCAAAGAAGAATGCATTTGTGGGGGAACTAATGTCTTAAAAAAAAGCTGTAATGATATCCAGTTCTGCTATGAAACTCTTTCGTTAAATGTTGATATGGTAATTAGTCTTGTTACTTTCACATGACTGTTCTGGTGATTACCAACAGATTTCTTTATTTTTTTCACTTTGCCTGGAAGGTTTGAGGTAATAGATACTGAATTACTGGTGGTAATTTTGATGTGGTATGGTAAAGTGTGACCAATACTCCTGAGTAGAACAGTGAAAAATGAGGTCCTTAACTTTGATTGTGAAGGCACACTCAGTCTTATGATCAAAAAATTGATAGTGGGGGACCTGTTGAGAGATTTTCCAAAAAAAAAAAAAAACATTGAGGAGCTACACTTGCAGTAAAAAGTGTATATTTGCATGCTTTATTCTAAGCTACCATAGTAGTTTAACCCTAGTGCGAGGGTTTACCTGACATAAATGTGGAGAGTGTCTATGAAGAGAACTCATTTAAGGAATTATCCAATATTATTTAAGAGAATTTTCCAGTTATCTGATGTCCAAAGAGATCCTAAGGCAGGAAAACAATACTGAGCACCAACTGATTCATCCATTCTTACAACACTTTCTGAAGTAATGGTTTAGTGGATCCCTGCAGCAATTCAGGAATCATCAGATTAGTTCATCTCTTGCTGGTGCGTAAGGTTCTCTCTGAAATCACACTTATGACTTTTGTAAAAGTAACTCTCTCTAAAATGTTTATGTTCATTTTATATGGAAGTAATTTTTGGGCAACTTTGAAGTGTGATAGCCTACACTGCAAGGTTAATTTACAATGAAATGCAGTGACTGGCTCACTTTAGCTGAATTTATTAAAGCTTTCTGTCTTTCTGAGAAAAAAATGCATTTGTGGCTCTATGTGTCTATCAAAAATCTGCCTTTTGGTGTTTTGCTTTTGATACCAAGGATAATGCTATTAGAAACAAAGAATATGGATGTAAAGCACTTCACAGATACTGTAGTCTATCAGACTATCCAAGCATCTTAACAAATGTCTTTTAATAGATACTGTAGCCTTAAACTCTTCCTAATCTTCTATGTATTTTACAGTCAGATGTCAGAAATGCAGCAAATGATGGATCATTTTGTGTCATCTTTCAGTCATATATGAAAATCATTACTGAAAGTCAGATCCAGAAGGTACACTTTTTTATAAAAATCAAAATTTTTTGTACTTACGGGATGACACAGTCATTTTTTTATAACAGTAACCTTTAATTATTAACTCATATTTAAAATTTGGTCACCTCCTGCTTAATTATGGGATCAGTCACAGCAACTGAAAGTGATTAAATCTGTATAGGTTATTACTCTATTTAGGAAGGAATTGGAGCAGTATTAATAGCTGAAGTGAAAAAATTAAATAAATATATTTACTAACAGACCCTGCCATGATGTGCAGAAATATTATCACAAGGTTCTGAATAACAATTATTTATTAATCATTATGTGACATATTGTAAGTAATATGTGAGATATTGTAAGTAATACTACTACTGACTACTACTACTGCTACTATTACTAATAATAATTATTTAACTCAGGAAGGCACTGTTGCCTGAATCAAGAAAGAAAAAACCCTTTTCAGATAATATTAATATAGATAATATAAAAATCAGGTCTTTAAAGGAAGCTTGCAGGTGTCCCCGTGGCTGTGGGCACATGTGGAATCTGATTTGTACAATTTTTATTAGGTTAATTAATTAGTATATTTAACAAATACTGTCCAATTAGAAGAGTAGTTGGCTAGGTAATTTCCCCCAGGTTCCACCCCACTGGAGCTCCCCCCGCCAGTCTTTTAGCCCTACATTTTAATGTCTACAATGTGTGGTGCAAAAAAAAGTGTCTTCACCAGACTAAAAAGCAAGACTAAACAGAATTCCAAGAAGGTAGCAAAATATGTGAGAAAGTGCAACTACTATATTAAAGTGACAAATCATTAGAAACTATACAGCTATATATCAAAATCTATAAAGCTACAGATATACAAAAAGCAAAAATCTTTAGGCAACAGCACCAGTCATGTATTTCCTGTCACTGTTTTGTCACAGTTTTTCAGGGGGGAGAGAGGGGGGTAGAAGGGAGGGAAAGTGCTGAGGGTCTGAGATAGAACAATTTCAATGTAAAACAGATTATAGCCCAAACAGGATGGCTATTGTAATCCTCCCAACTATTACTTTTCAAGTCAACACCAAGTGTGGGATTTGCTGGGATGGATACTTTTGTACATCTCCAAGCAGTATGCACACAGTTGCAAAAGCATTTAGTTGCTATCATCCTTTCTTTTCCTCTTCTGGACTATTTTAGGAAGAACACAGAAGCTGAACAGAAGTCAAACTGATTCTCTTAGAATTAAAGTAACAGCTATGTCTTGTGTCATTGTTTCTCATGCCTGCGTGGGTTGATATCTTGAGAGGCGATGTGCCTTTCTTTTAGCATATTGGGCCATAACTGACAAATATTGAGACCAGTGCATGTGTGTTAGAAGGAAGAAGGGCTGTAGAGAGTGCTAACAATGGGGATAATCACAGCTGAAATCAGATCACCAGATACGGTGAAGTGGGAACTTCTCTACCCATGTCAATTTACTCATGGAGAAATTCCAGTCTACACTCTGGATGAGTGTTGCAAGAGTCATTGTACTAAGAGAAATGAGTTTTCTTGGGACTGCACCACCAAGGTATGGGACTGTTAATGGGTAGATCAAAAGTGAATGTATGACATGTATCTCAGATTTTTTTTTGGGTTTTTTTTGCAGTTATAGAGGAAGAATCCATTGGGTACATGTTTCAACTTTGAAGCCTAACATATTTTAATGACTAGTTCTTTTACTCACAGGTTGCAGTGGTTGAGTCCGCTGCAGGAATGACCAAGAAGCCACAGAGCCCCAAAACATTTGAGGTCTGCTGGTGGGCAGGCTCAGACGTCTAAGACCACCCCCTTTTACCCTTTTTAAGTCCATGTTCTAGATAGTTCTCCTTTCCTTGATACCCCACTGGTTCCTGGTTCCGTTCCACCCCTCTCTTTCCCCAGTGGTCACTGTCCTGTCACCTCACATCCTCTCCACCCCTGGCCCCCAAATGATAGGTTCCCACCCCCAGTACCGATCTGGATAAAACCCCGGACCCCTCAGTGTTCTTTGTTCTTTGTCCCTGGATCCCTTCAAGCGGGGACCCCAATAAACCCCTCGGAACTCCATACAAAGGACCCCTCCCGCCTCTTTGTCCTCGGCGACACTGCAGGAGCTACTGACTCTGTGTGTGTGTGAGTTGCTGTGAGTATCCACCAACTCTGGTGTGTCAGAGTGTGTCCAAGTGCATTTGTGCGACACCCCCCAAGCTGCTCCGAGATGCGATCCGGATGGACGAGACTTTCTTTCCACCCCCACCAATCACGCATCACATCAGTCACATGTTTTTTATTAATTAGACTTAAGGGGGTTGGGATGTTTTGTGTTTTATTGGGGGGGGGGAGGAGGGTTGTGTGGGGTTTTTGTTGGGTTTTTTCAGGTTTGTTTTTTTTGTCCTAGAGATCTCTCTCTTTCATGGATAGAAGATTTTGTCCATGGGTTTCAGCATATTCATATAGGTAGTGAAATAGATTTTCAGCACAATCAAAATAACATTTAGCACCTTTCCTTCATGTAGTTCAGCACTCAAGCTGTGCAAAGGGAAGGACTTTTGTTACATCTTGCATATGTAAAGGAAATATTCCTGTAATGTTGTAATGAAATATTCTATCTCAATGGTATACTTGAACAATATCTATAAGAGGATTTTGTAAATGTCAGTATTTCCCCGTATTTTTGCGGGGTTTAGTTACACCACCATTTAGTTCTAGGAAAAACTTCACCAGAAGATTTTCTTTATTAGCCAAAATTGTGAAAGATGTGTCTTAGACAATGACATTTGTGTCATGCTGAGAAAAATAAATCAATTCTGTTCTTAACAAAAAACCAGTCATACAAGACTGGTAATTTAATTCCTTTCCCCATTTTTTGGTAATATCGAGTGTTTATTACTTGTGAGATTGCAAAAGCTTTCAGTTAAAAACAGAAGGGAGTCAATATGTCTAAATGTAGCAGAAAATGCAAGGAAGGGCTTTTTGAGCAGCCTTCAAAGAGAAGTCCTTGGTCTTTCTTGAACCGTCATTCATAGGTGAGTAAAACAATTTAAAACATATGCATGGAATGCTTCATCTTTAGTGTGTATAAATTTGTGAAAGAGACCAGACCAAGTTTTTCAAACATATTATTTATAAATTTGCTCTTGGTCATTATAAATGCAAAGTCAAACAAAATGTACTAAAAAGAGTAAAGAAACTGTAAGTTTTTAGAACTCAAAAACTATGCTCTCCCTTTCACTTTTCACCCCCCGTGGTAGTTTTCCACTTTTTCTGCCTTTTTTGCACTGTCTTTGCAGTCAACATATTCTCCTCCACCTGTGCACACACAGCACAGTTAAGAAGGAAAGGGCAGGCAGCAGTAGGGCAATAAAGGTTTAAGGGCTGCTTACACAGGTTGCATACTTTGAAATCCATGGGGACACCTGGGATTCACCATGGTGGTTAAATGAAGTTCTCAATGAAAAAGTTAGTGTTAGCTTCTGTCTCCAGAAATAGAGGAGAGGAAGAGAGCTTCACCTCAGACCTGTGAGAGGAAGCATGTCCTCTTAAAATAATTTCCAAGAATGTGATATACAAGAAAAGTAATCAGGGATAGTCAGCATGCATTTAACAAGGACAAATTGTGCTAATTCAATCTGATGGCCTTCTGCAGTCAAGTAGCTGTATGAACAAGGTGGAAAGTACTGGATGATCTCTACCTGTACATCACCTCCCAAAGCATTCATTTGTAAAAGGAAAATTGATAAGACACAGGTGTATTAAAATTTTGCTGGCCTGTCAGGTATAAATCATAGCAATGAACTGAGATCCAGCTAGCAGACAGAAAAAAGACAGTATTCAAGAGGTCTTCTTAAGAATGATTAGTTGCACTTGATGATGGAGTTCACAGTTAGTAAGTTTGTAGACCATACATAATGAGGAGGAGTGGTGGGCCCAAAAGCAGAGGTCCTTTCCTCAATTCCTGGGAAGATTGCTTGGTGGGATGCTGAGCTGGGCTTGTTTAGTCTGGTGGAAAGGATGCAAAGGGATGGTCTAATAGTCCCAGAAAACTGTTAATGCAAAATGCTGCTTCACAGACATTTTCAACTCAACTAGGTAGTACAAAACTAACTTGTTGAAATGACACAAAAATTGTAGTCTGAGATACACATATTGGACATCAGGAAGAACTTCTTCATGGGGAAGTATTGACAGTGTAACACAGAGAGCCTGAGGAATCTTTGTCCTTTGAAATTTTCAAGACCTAACGAGGGAAATTCACATTCAAGCTGATTGACTACTCATGATACCTTGAGCAAGAGACTGGAGTACAGACCTTCAAAACTACCTTCCAATTGGAACAGTATTCCATCCGTACTTCTATGTAGAAAGGACAATTCTAAAACTATGATTATTCTAGCTGAGTCATGTATATTTAGCTTCTGGTACATATAAGCATTGTTATTTTTCAGTGAAACAAGCACTCAAAAACTTGTTTACTCTCTGCAACATATTATCTGCAATGGCATTTGTAGCATATTACATCCCTCTTTCTCACATGTTGTTACAAAGCTCTTCATGATTGTTTGCCTTCCCTTCTTTGTTACCTCAATGTAAAGCTGAAAACATTTCCTTCTTTAACAAATTAGTATTAATTGAGGTATGCCAGGACTGAAGAAAATACTTGTTCTTACAAAGTGTGACATGATACATTTCTTAAAGAAAAAAATCAGTCTGCAGTTTTTCTCCAAAGCACTGAGAGAGTCATGATACACCAAATCTACTAAGATTATGTAATTTGCTCTACTTTATTTATACTACACTTGCAATACTTCATGCAAGAATCCCTTTGAAACTGAAGACAGCCTAGTGTTTGTTATTTTCTACTATGACAAATAAAGGCTGCACAATAAGTTTATGTATATAGTGATGAGTGCCACTAAAAAGAATCATGACACTTCTGCAGAAGTTTTGGGAAGAAAATATATTCTTAGGAATTTAGAATAAATTAATTTAAGGTTAACCTTAAATTTAGAGCTGACAGAGCACTGTTTGCATATACGTATGGAATTGATTTGCAAATACTTATTTTCAAGAGTACAAGATATTTTTCTTAAATTCACTTTGTAGTTGGATTCTTGCATAAAGTTTGCATTGTTATTTGCTCTCGTGTGATTCAGTGTTCAGAATCAACTGTGTTACTGTCACAATTTCATGGCTGAGTCATGAGAGATCAACACTAAACCATACTGAGTCACCTTTTTGTGATAGCACAACATGATTCATTGCTATTAGGGCAAGAATTTTTCTTCTATTAATTTTTATTTTGTTTACAGCTTCTCTGTAGCTTTTATTCTTCTCTTTATCCTTCTCTTGCACAAATTATTTTTAATTTTAAATTTGTTATTACTTCAGTTCTATTTCAGTGAACATACAGTTTGAATAAAAGTGTGGAACTCAAATAATTGAACAGGGGTCACATTTGAAGAGCTGGTGCATGTGGAAAACTGCACCTGTGTGAGTTAATGTCTACTTACCAATTTAGAACAAGTAAGCACAATTCAAGCATGTTTGTAGCAAATCAATTTGTATCAATAAATGTTTGTAGTTAATCAATTTGCATCAATAAATGTTCCTTCAGAACCTTTAGTTCAGAAGTTTGTTAGGCTAAAGAGATGAGTCTGCATCTGTTCTATGGATACACCTGTGGCTGGGAATTCTGACAAACCAGTGAAACAGATGTCACTTTTTGAATCTAAAGACTTTCCACGTTGTGGCACTCAGAGAAAGTTAACAGAAATCACCTTTTTTTAGCACTTAAGATTCATTTATAGACCGGTGGAATTACCTGTGCTCAGCTGTTTCCTTACTTAATTCATATCAAAAGAGGATGACTTTCTACTTGAGAGGTAGACAGCAATGGGTGGAATACTGTGTGACAAAGAGGCTTCTTAGAACATCTATCTTTTGATGCTAATGAGGAAAGAGCATACAGCAGAATTCAGGTTTTTCTTAGTCTAGTGAATAACGTAGGACATGCATCCACAGACATCAGCAAAATGATGAACACTTTGGGTGGAAACAGCACCTGGGATACTCAGGTGTTCTAAATATGCCATACTCATTAGAAATAGAGAATTATCTTAGAACAGATAACTTTCTTTCAGGAAACTAGAAGAAATGTAACATTTCTGCCTACAAACCATTCTGTTTAACAAACTTCAATAAGGCTAGCCTAATTAATTCTTCCTCTCAAGCAGAGGATGTAAATCAATTTATGTGTTTTTAGCTACTATTATTCTGTGGCAACTTAGTAAAGAGGAAGTTTCTGCATGATATACCTAATGACACTTAGAACTCCACCCTTTCTCTAGTAGGCAAGTTTGCAGCAATCCCCTTGCAAATGTGCATGATTTATGAGTCAACCTTGTATTAGTGATATAAATAATTTTTCTAGATTTGATTTTTTAACTTCTATTGACAGACTTGAACTATTTTAATGTAGAGGTTCCTAACATGAACTAGGATATCATGGAAATATCCTGAAAGTCTCCCACTACATTGCAGGTTTTTCTGGTATTTACCAAAAGCTTCAGCAAAGCCATCTTGGGCACAATTGCTATAACCTTCTTAGGAGGAAGGAACAATTATGCTGTATTTGACACATCTGGACCTTTTTCCTTATTTGCAGGAGTCCCACACAAAACTTTAAATCATTTAAGATTATTTTGCTGTACAATAAAAGAAAACATTAACAGTATTTTATTTAAACTCTTACTCTGTTGCAAGATATGGTAAATTTTACTCCTGGGATTGTGTAAAACAGAATCCTATTTATCCATACATTTGCTGTAGAGGGGAATTTTTCGTGAAAATCAGTTCCGACAGCAAAGAATCTTCAAAAGTATGTGTACCTATATTACACACTCTAAGATATACATATACCTGTACATATACATATACATGTACGTGTACATGTACATGTATATATACATATATTTAACACCTGTCACACTGGAACAACTTGTATTGAGATAATAAGGGCCTTTTTAGTAGAAGTATCTTTATTACAGGCAAAAAAAGCATGGTTTACTTTTGTAATGGAAGAAATGTCATAGTTTTTTACTGTTTATGTTTTTTCACCATTCTCTTCCTAATGTATCTTGAATTGTGTGTTCAGTCCACAGGCTGCCTGCTTCTTTTTTTTTTTTTTTTTCCTTTAGTTCATTATTTTTACCTTGTGGCTATACAGATGACACTGTAGTGACCACTGTGATTCCAACCCATTGATAAGAAACAACCATTTACAGTTCTTTTCATTAACAGAGTGGACAAAATTTGTTCGGCACTTAATAAAAGGTAAAAATTGTCCATTAGTAAAATCACCTCCAATTTGAGTTGGGAAGCAAGAGGGTGGGATGGTGGGCAAAGATACAAGTAGAGGTGTTGGCTGGTATTTAGTGTCTAAATGAGGAGGAACATCAGAAGGGGAGGTATACTGACTGGTCAGCGCTGCCTTTCATGAAACACTTTGGTTTTGGCAAGAGAGTAACCTTTAGGAAAAGGGTTACAAAGGCAGCTGGAGCTGGGAGCTTCCTCATATTCTTCAGTTTAGTTTATTATGCCAGGTGAGTCAATGCCTTAAAGGGCAGGTATCACAAGGAAACCTCTCTTTATCTCCTTGTGTTGGTCGGTTTGTTGGCAGCCTTTCTCTCTTTTCAACGTTAATCACAGTCATATATTCCTGTCTCAGCCTCATCTCCATGTATATTGCGAAATTTAACTCAACACCACCAAGTTATATTAGTAGTAGAATAATATGTTAGAAGCACATGTAATGCTAATGAACTCTTTGTTTGCAAATATTTTAATATTTTACTGCAGTTATTGACAGGCATGCAGAAGTTCTATAAACTTATAGAAATATGAAAATAAGGACAAATCAGAAAGCTCTCTTGGAGGAAGGACTTCCTATCTTCCTAATGAAGCCAGGATTCCTGCAAGTAGCTGTTCATGTTGACAACAATTGCATTAAGATCAAAGGAGATATGAAAACCATGACAATATGACTGTATTTTATGCACCATGAGGCAGAGTTAGTGTAGATTAGACATATTGTTAGTCAAGGAGTTCTTTTTCCACTGAGAACTCCTGGCTGCTCAGTGTCTTTTCCTTCTATCCTTTCCAAGACACTATCTGTTTAAGCAGAAAACAGATTCCTTCCCCCTAAGACTATGACAGAAATAGGCTACGGATTTGAGGCTATGTCCAATCAGCGGCAATATGCATAGTAATATGTGGCACAGCTTGTGTAATGAAGTTCCCAGCATGCAGCCTGGAAAGGTATCCTCAAGTGTGCAGGGTGATTTATTTCCTCTGTCAAGAGGCAGGACAGGCAGGACTTGTCCTTCCCCACAGTCTCTTCAAGAATACTGTCACCCCAGGAAGCTGTAATAGCTTCTCCACACTCGGGCTTTTTTATATGGCTTGGAACCCTCTTTTAGCAAAGGTTACCCTCCTCGTTCTTTTCATCATTTGCACTTGCTTTTACAAAGTTTAATTGTAAGGAAGAATACCAGATTTGCACCTTCTACTACATTTGACTTTACATTAGCATAGTGAATGATCAATGAGAAGGTATGCTCACTGTGACTGAAGCAAAGAACCTGCCTGCAATTGGTGCAATACATTTAATTCCTGCTTTTTAATGTAATGACAGCATGCAGGAACATCATATAATGTCTGTACTAAGGTGTGAAAAACATTCAACCTAAACAACGTTTTTAAAATGGCAATTTGCACAGAGGATTTATAGGACAGCAGAAGTCAAATGATGGAATTACCCAATTAATTAATTATTCCTCCCCTCCGTAACTTTAATTTGCTCATTCAATATACTAAAAAAACTGTGCTCTGATTTTAGACTTACTGCCTCAGAGACACAGCACTTGGTTTCATCTGATTTGTAAAAGTGCACTAAGTGCTATTGCAGTAGCTTTGCTTTCTGATATGCATAGTTCTAAATGTTTTTATCAGAACTCTGAAATTATTAATTACATCTGTTACAAATGAGAAGATTGAGCAATTTCTAATCCTTACTCAGTGTATAGATTTAATACCTTCTCTCTATTTGAAGTTAATTTCCCAGAGATTTCACCAGCGAGTATATACAGTGCAGTGCAACTAGAGTGGCCTGATTACAACAGCTAATAAAGAACCCTCCTGCCTAGATATGCAAATAGACTCGTACAGATGTTTAACAAAAAGATCTTGGTTTTGGAATCCCACTGGAGCTATTTTCAAAAATCCCTCCTTAGACACAGTTGTACAATATCCTAACTTAAGTCATAGGGATACATAGATTTGTCCTACAGTCTCTAAACACTAGTATGGAGTGTTGCTATCTCCTAAGATACTTCTGCCAGTCACCAGTATTTGGGGGTTAAGATATCTGGGGAAGAATGCTGCATTTATGAACTATACAGTTTTTGGCTGGCTTTTCAAACAGCTCATTGGGGTAGTTGCTGAGCTGCTAGCACAGTTGCTTCTATCTTTCTTTGCTACAGGACTGAAGTGCAAGCACCATTGCAACCTGCTTTGCATCTCTGTAGTCTCAGGGGGTTCCTGGAGCTCAGTTTCAAAGGACATCACCTTTTACATACATCTCAGATCGAGGGGACCTACTTTTTTAGTTTTGAATCAAAGTGCTTTATATGAGCTTTTGGGAGGTACAGTGACACTTTTTTTTGGTGCCATTTTGAGTCTGTTTCCACCACAAAACCTAGCCATCTTTCCCCCTTTCCATCTACCTGACTGTACAAAACACCAGAAATGTGCTTGCCAATTCTCTGAATGTGATATGACATAGGCCTTTCTTGCTCAATGGAATGTCGCTGGAAAGATCAAATGTGGTCACACACGGAATGGAAGTATACAATATCAGTTGTTAGGGTGACAATTGGTACTTGCATTTTTTTAGTGATAGTTTTATCATTGTTGACCATGTGTATAATCATTGTCATCTGTCTTGAACAGAGTTCATGCCTTCCTGGAAGCACAGGACAATTCCTACATCCTCTGGAAAATAAACACCATGGTAAACGAGGAAAACCATAGAAATGTTACATTAGTAGGTAGTGTGAAATTCTGAAATATTGGTTTATCCAACTTTTATTAAAAAGACTCTAATTAAGAGAACATCATAACGCAGTTTTGAAAAAAATCTTTGTTCCTGGCATTTAGTACGGATTTATTCTTACATTTGATTGAATTAGTGATACTACAGTGAGATATTGCTCTCTTACAGGTCTTTTGACATATTTGCATTCTTCACAGCAAATAAAAAGCGTCTGTTAATTCTTTTTGTCCCAAATTGGGTAAAGGAATACAGTATATGTGAAAAATTATTAGGAAGGATTTTTGTGGAACTGGGTTTGCAAAGACTACTGAGAAGGCTGTTTAACAACTAATTAGCTAGTTAGATTAGTTATGGATTCACTTTATTGATTCTGTTACCAGTAAGCCCAAGGGATGTAACTTTAAATGAGGATGACACTCGGTCCTAGAAATGGGTGACATTTGTATCTAGTTCTGAACAGGTAGTTCTCACCAAAAGCAATGGACCCTGAAGAAGAGAGAGCAGCCTAAATGTGCTCCCTTAGATCAGAAATACAGAGGGACCATGACTCCTATAATTCATAAATCCTTCATGAGTTTCTCTAGGGGAACGTGGTTCCATAGAAGGTAATGAAGGGATATATCTAAAAGTCATAATCTAATTTTCTAACTCCAGTCAGCCAATTTGCAGACCTAATGAGATGCTGCAAGTCTGAGAATCTGTTGAGGATTAGGGAGAGAAATGGAATTACTCAATCTGACTGTAACTCTAAACATATCTAATTTGACTTTTCTTTTAAAATTCTTACAAGATTTAAGTTAAATCACCTTAAAAATGAAGTCAAAAAGTAATAAGTAATAATAAAAGTAGTCTTCTGAAAAGATTTTCAAAATGCGTATTCTGAACTTCTCAGCTACAAATGTCCCAGTATATGATAAATCAAACTATAAATCTGTTGGGCAAAAATTGGCTTTTACTGTATAACAAAATTTTTACTGTATAACAGCAAAGGATCACATAATTAGCCCTTCTCTTCTCACCAGGAAAAAGTAGTTTGACCATACTTTTGGGGAATATTTGCCCTTCTGTTCTATGCAAAAGCAAACACATCAACCCATTCATTTTTAAGCAAGTCAGAAATGTGCAATAACACAAACTTTTTGTTTGTTTGTTTTAACATTGAATTCAGAACCAAATAAGATTTACTCGCAGTATCTTGACTATAAATTAAATTATTTTCCCTCTTTTTTTCACTTCAACACGAGGAAGAATGTCCAGTTAAATCCATATAATAAAGCAAGCCCTTTGTCCGCTAGGATTTCAGTACTTAGGTACTTCTAATACAGATTCAAAAGATGATAATAAAGTCAGAAATTTCTCACTGGGTGAGTAATTGAATGTTTTAAAACTTACTTTCAGTTAATGACTAAGGCATTTTCACTAGCCACAATTTGGTTTCTCTTCCCAAGTGTAGAAAAAACGCATTGAACAGTAGACTTGTGTCTTTTCAGCTACCTGGTAAAACCAGCAGCTGCCAGCTAGTGAAGTGATATTTACTTGATTACCTTGGTTTTTGGGGAGAATAGAGAGAGGAGAAAAATCCTGCTTGGAAGAGGGTCCTTCAAGCATGAATATGAGTAAATAGAAAATGTAGGAGCCAGGCTGATGTAGTACACTGTACAATCTGTTCACTGCATTTGGACTGCTAATTAAAAAGTGATATAGACAGTACAGTATGAATGCACCACCACCTGTTGAAGGTCTGTCAGACTTTATCTTCGCTTTCACATGTTTGAATACTCTTTAATAAGAGGTCTTAACTGAAAGCAGAATGTGTCTCTGTAAAAGTGGAGAACAGATATTCAGCTTAAAATTGTTACTGCATTATGTGTCTATATGTGTCTTCCAGCTCCCTTGAGTATTTCTAAGACAGCTACCCTAATTCACAAGCACAAAATGTAAATACTGAGCGTGTATTTCTTTTTCTTTTTGTTTCTGGGAAATAAGCTAGGCTGGAAAGTTAGAAACACAACACCTAAAGATAAATGTGAACCTAGAAAGGAATTGCATATCTACTAAGAAAAATAACTGCTTTTGTTGCCAGCAAATACTATTTTTATGAGATATGCATTAAAAAAAGAGAGGAAAACATACAGATACTTTTACCAATATGCTCTCTGTGTGTCCTTCCATAAGTCATTTTATGCTTTTTTTTTCATTTTCTTCCTTCATCTTACCTGACAGTTCTTGTTTCTATATCTCAGAAAGCCAACTTCCCCTCTTCATAGTTAATTGCACCCCTACTCCTCAGCAAGTAGGATTAATGGAAAATTTCTTGCATTAGCTGGATTACATTACATTAGCTGACACTGTAAAATATAAAACATGTTTTAATAATATGGGTGATTAGAAACAGTCTGGAGATTAACTTGGAAGCTTATCTAAATTTAAAAATCCCAAAACTGAAAAAACTGTAGTTTCCTTTCTGAGGTGATGAGGTTCAGAAAACTTTTTAGAGTGGGAAAAAGAGGTGCTTGGTGGTAGTGACTGCACATGGAGAGTGACTCCACAGTAAGATTATGTCGTTAGAAGAAAGAGGGTTTTTGGATTATTTTGGCATGGTCTCAAAAATAGCCCAGCCACTCCAGACATGAAAAATGGATTGATTTTGAAACCTGTTGATTGGAGACACGCAACTCATGATGCTGAGGAAATGACAGAGGGTAGAAAACCGTAAAAATTACACAGCATGTGTCCAAAGATAATAGCTTTGATTCCAAAGGAGATCTCCCTGCCTTTGCAGAGACTGCCTTGAGGAAAAAGGATTACACTAAGCAATATATATTATCTGAGAGATTGCAGCCAGACAACATGGCAGGAGTGCATGTGTTTTTCTGCTACATATAGTTTTTTATCAGGGAAAGAGGAGATTTCAGGTATTTGTGATATCTCCTGAAGAACTACATCCTGGTCTCTCCATTGTCTTCTACCTCCAAAGACCACAGTGAGATGTCATCTAGAGCAAAGCTGGACATATCAGGATATGTTTCAGCCATGAAGGTGTCCATGAGCTCCTCCAAAGGCAACCCTTTGGAAAGAACTGGTACTTTACAAAAGCTACTTGGTTAGGACCCTAGGTTTTGTTCTAAGTTCCCTCATCATCTATAAGCAAAGGCTTTCTGAAGATAGTCTACAAAGTTTGTTTCAGCAGATGCCTGCTTGAAAACGTAGAGTTTTGAGTATCACAGCGTACTGGTACCATCTATAAAATCTTAAATGTAAAAAAACTCACTGGATTGAGTTACAGTAATTTTTTAGAAACTTTATCTAAATTAGAAGATAGCTTCATGTTCATTAGTTCAGTAATATCTTTCACTTTCTCTTCTTATCTTTGTAAGAGATATAGTGTGGTGCAAAGCCTGCAGAGCTGTGGATAGTAATCTTCTATTTTCAGGTCTTTTCTTGCCACTGAGTTTCTGCATATCCATAATCAGATCACTTCTCTTTGACTACTGCACTTTACAGAAATGTTCTATGGAATAGTTAGCAAGTAACTATGAAGCATTTTGAATATGGAATAAATTACATGAAAACTGTAGGTTTAGAATTTTCTCTATAACGAAGAGGCAAATGACGAGAAAGTCTCCTTTGACAATAAACAAGATGGAAGAATGAAGGGAAAAAAACACAAGAAATCTGACAATGTAAAGTTGTGCTACAGTATGCAAGCATCCATTGTCATAGCCTGTAAGTTAGACTAGAAATCTCTAAAATTGTTGTTCTTGAAGATGGAATAGATAACTAGAATCCTGGCCCATCTCAAGCTGAACAGAGAAAAATAGACTGTATTTCTGGCTTGAAAAGTGCATAAACAGCTTAAAATGACAGAGCAATAAAAGCCAGGAGCAGTTTCAGTTATGCTAGGGGTTTGGTTTTAAGACTGGATGCTCCCAAAGTCAGGTGCTAAAGAACGGAAATCAAGATCCTTTACACTTGCTGTCCAAAGAGCAGAAGAAAGAGAGTATCCCACAAAAAGGAAGTAAAGGAAAGATTGAGAGAAAGCTGTTTGCCTTTGGTTTCTCATTTAGAAGGTCCTTCTGGGAAAAAGAAGTGCAGTTAGTGACATAATACCATTAGAGCATTGTGCAGAAGCAGCTCCACAGGCACTGTATCATCAATATGAACATCATAGACATTATAGAGTGTGATTAAAGTTTGAGCTTGGGAAAGTGAACAAAAGGAGGATGTTATAGAAGTAGCAATTGCATTCCATGTGTACTCTATGTTGGAGATAATCTCTTCTTTGACAGTGAAAACTACAATCTTCTAGGTACTGGGACTGGAGAAATACTGAGAGAACTCAGATTCTAATCAAGCAGTGAAAAGTCTTGCACCAAAAAGGCAAGGAAGACCAAACTTTAGGTACATAGTGGCCATTCATCATCTTTCTTTATAGACACAAAAAAAGTTAACAACAATTTTGGGATAGTAATGCCATGAATTATACGACCTCAAAGACCGATTTTTCTTGTCTGTTAAGACAAGATTGACACATGTTGATAAGCAGTTTTCTAGCTTCTATTTTCTTCCTATCTGCTCAATTAATAAACAATCTTACTGTCCAGGACCCTATTTCTAATACTTATTACAATTGCTATCTTATTTACCGACAAAATGTTGCATAAAAATAGGTTGTCTAAGGCGTATGCTTGATCTCATCTTCTCTGTGCAATAGTCTTCTCAAAACTGTGTTTAGGATAACAATGCAATGCTATTTCTGCAACATCTGTCAATAATCAAAGGCTTGTAATTTTGAGAGTGAATAGAATAACAGTAAAATGTTCCCACTTGAAAGTGCAAATGTAGGTTATTACGATCTCATGCTGCCATAATTATTAGCACTGTCTGCAAAATTTATTTGCAATACTAAAACTACACAGGAAACAGCACAACCTGAGGTTCTTGTACAAGATAAGATAGGAGACATATTGTTAGTGCATTCCTAGCCCTAAACTGTTTTGGTTTTTTTTTTCCTAATTATTGCTCAGAGCTACTAAAAGTACCATAGGGTATTCTTACATAGGAAATATTATGTCACACCTTTTCCACACAGACAAAAAGCAATGTATTTCAAACAGTCAGTGTCTGCCTCTTTCCAGCAGAAAGATTCCTATGTGTATGTGAAATAACTGATTTTTACAAGTATGGTGAACTCTGAAGAGCAATATTTTGGGCTCTTATTCCATGCATCTGAATATAAAGACACAAAACTGATCAGTACTTATTATTGCATGGTGGAAATACCTTGATTATTTCTCCTTAACACTGGTTCACATGCAACTATGTATCAGCTGCATACTACTTGGCAATTATATTTAGAAGCTCCAAGAAGTCCATATAATCTTTATTCTGGTTTAGGAAACAGAGTCTTATTTTACTCTATATTTACAAAGGTAGCAATAAAGTTTTAAGTAGATCTGCAGATTCTGTTTTCACACCAGAAAAATCTACCAAAGTGACTGTCTTTTTAATGCAAAATCAAAGATTTTCACCCAATAACACCTGCATAAAAGTCATGTCTTCTGCCATTGTATTGCTGAGATCCTTACATAAACTTTACATAATGTGGTATTTCCTTTTTTTTTAATTTAAAATTTCAACATGCATAATGGCATTCAGGAATATTTACTTCATATTCTAAACCTGCTGTCAAAACTTTATTAAAATATTGTATAGAGAGGTTGCTAGTGCATTATTATATAAACTTCCTAATGTAATCTATATTTCAAACTCCAGGATTAATTTCTTGGGTTTTTTGGCTGTTTGTTTGGTATTTTTATTCCTCTTCATATTTCATGAAATAGTCATTAAAAAGCCCCATTCAGACCTATTGGGAGAATTGCCCTGTAGCAGAATACTTTGTTTCGGTAGATTCTTGTTGTTCTCGATGTTTTTTTTCTGTAAATAGTGTCCTTTAATTGTTTTTGTGTGTATAAATGAAGAAAAAAAGTCTCAAAGACCATTTTTGTGGTCATGACAGAATTCCCACTCTTGTCTTCACCATCGTATACTAAAAAATTCAGCTATAGCAGGATCACCATGGATCCAGTAATATACTTGACTTTGGACCATACTTATCAGCTTGGGATACATCTGACATTTAGTCAAAGAAAATTTAATCCTCAGTGTAGATCTCCAATATGTTTTTTTCTCATTTTGATATTAATAGTGGAAAAAATGGGTGAGTAATGCACCAGTATGAAAGTATTTAGTGTGTTCAGGATAGTCCTCATCCGTGTTCATAAGTGTGTTTGTCTTGTTTATTTCATCATGCGACTGCTAAAACATATTTTTCCCTTTTAGTATTATTCAGCTACCTTGAAACTTTTGTCTTCAAGAGTAAATGAACTTATACCTTTTTTATTCCACTTTTCTGTCATTTCCCTTTTCTCTGTGACTTCTCAAAACCAAATTTCAGAGTTCAGATGACTAATATCTAATTCCCTTGGCCTTCTGAGATTCATTTAATTCAAATTCACTAATTTGTAGAAATTGTTTTTTCTCATATCTGCCCATATCTTTCTTCTTCCACATTTTTTTTCTTAGAGTAGTAGTTCTCTGTATAAATGTTACTGTACATGTTCTGTGAATTGTTCATCAGCTCCACAGTCTATATAAGAGCTTATGGTAATTTTTGCAGGACTAGAGAATTTGGTACTGGCTGTATTTCATTTTTATTCTTCATATCTTACTTTCTCAAGTGAGCAGTTGTGACTATGATACTGTTTGTTTTACATCTTGAACTACTGTTCTCTTCCCCAGAAAGCCTATGGCTACTTTACAATAAAATATTCAGAGCTTATCACACTGACTTTATAAATTTTGTGCTTGTGGGCTAGTTAACAGTTGCATTCCTAAATGTTTACTACAAAGTGTGATTCCAACACAAACTAAAAGAAAAAAAAGGGAATTAATAAAATACTTCCTTGCTAATAAAATAAATGCTCAAATCCTCTGACTTAAATACTGCTGTTGGGGGAGATGAATACAGAATTACTTGACCTGTTTCTCAGCAGAAACTGTCTCCAGTGGCAGCAGATCACTTGGAAAGGACAGATAGGAGCCTGATAATCACAAGCAGTTCTTGAGGGTATGCTCCTTATTTTAGAACATGCTATAGCCTCATAAACAAAGCATGGCAGAAGAGCATGGTGGTCCTCCCACAGCCTGGTCTCTGCCCAGCCCAAGGACAAGGCGCACTGCTGTGTGTTGGAGGGTGAATCCTGCAGCCCAGCTGACATCCAGAGCAGGGCAGATCCTTAACTCATGGTCTTGCCCAGGCACATATCTCATGAAGCAGATAGGTCCTAAGTAGCTTGCCAAGGGGTGATTGTAAGAAACAGCCATTTGTGATATCACAAATGTCCAATAACACCATTCCACAGATTGCTTTTATCTCCTGTTTGGTGCGCCACTTTGTTTGCTACAATCTCAGCAATTTATGTATTACCCAGTCCCTTTGGAGGAGCATGTGAAATATTTATGACTGTCAAGAAAAATTTAGAAGAAATATTTTGCAAGTACCATGATATGATCTGTATAGTGGAAACTTACCATTTGCATTAGAATTGTGCAAAATATTACACTTTAAATGAATCCACTGGTGGGGAAATTTCTATTTCTGCTGTCGGAACCTACACAGAAAAATGTTATTTGTGCCTCAGAGACCGTAATTTTATCAATGCCAAACAATTTACTGAAATAATATTTTTAGATATTTGTTTGTTTTGTTTTGTTTTTTAAACTGAGGCTGATTGTTCAGCAGATGAAAAGCACCAGACTAGAAATAAGACTGGAAGTGGAAGAATCTGGATTCCCATCCATACAAACCTTTTGTGACACCAACAGGAGCCAGGTAAGTCTCTTTGAACTACTCTGTCAAATTACCATGATGGGCCATGTTGTGGGGTCAGATGAATAGTGTAGATTTATTTACACTTGTAGACTTAAGATGGTTGGGACAATCCACTGAAGCCAGGAGGAAGAAAAAAATCCTCATCCTTTTGCTTAAACTCTTCAAGCCTCCAAAAGAGGTAAATTGTGTAAAAATTGCTTCCTAAAATTTTTCCTTCCCCTTCTATCTCAGCAGCAATACCTAGCTATTGTTTGGGAAGCCCACTGCTTTTCCAGTATAGATATTCAAGGTTCTGTGCCCAGGAACATTTCCTGGGGGGTGTCTGGTTTACAGAGGTGAGGATGCTCTGCAAGACTTGTAAGTAGAGGCCAAATCTTACAGGAACAGGAGGAACTGAGAAGTCAGATGGAGCTGGCTTGTTTTGGGGGATAATAATTTTGTAACTGATAATGTCTCTTCCCAGTGTAGGTAGTTTCAAGCCTGCCCATAAAAAATGCAAGAATAAATTTTAATGAACTATGATGACAAAACATTTCACATTTTAAAACCTAGGTTTATTTTTTAAATAAAGCTTGTTTCATTATGGTTTTCCCTTTTAATTTTGAGATTTGTACCTTTGCAAATGAGTGAAAGGATTGTATTTGAATGTCAAGATTTTTCAAGGATTTTTAGATGTAGAGAGAAAAAAAAGAACTACCAAATTGTTCTGTCATGTAACAGAACAGGATTTATGCACCACTGCATATTTTGTTCATGGTACACATTCATATAAGTTGGGACAAAAACGTGCGCCCAACATATCTTGAAAACTACTCTAAATACAGTAACAAGTCAGGATGACTCCCATACAAGTAAAAACTACTAAATGCAAAATATGACAGCAGGTGTACTGTGGTGGTCAGAGAGATCCCAGCTTCTGCTGCTGGACTGAAAAAACAGCTTTTGTTTATTATACAGCCCAGAACAGAAAATGTTTTTTTTCTGTAACTCCACAAACAAATAATATTTTTACACAACTTTGCCAATCTAAATTTAACACGAGTGCTAGTGGCCTGGTTAGCAGCCGCTACAGTTCAGACAGGGTAGCTTGTGCCAAACACAAACGTAATAAGGGAAATGGTGGGAATAATATTAACATATCATGACAAAAAAATAGTTTTATATGAAACAAA
This sequence comes from Corvus cornix cornix, assembly GCF_000738735.6. NCBI lineage: Eukaryota > Metazoa > Chordata > Aves > Passeriformes > Corvidae > Corvus > Corvus cornix. The sequence continues at coordinate 55,521,515 of NC_046357.1, forward strand.
GCTTCACGCTTTTGTTAGCCATGAACAATTTATTTCAATAATGTTCAGTATTGTCCTCTAGAGAAATATCTTTTGTGGTAATATTATCCCCTTTCCATCTTTTCAAGACATTTTTTTAGTGTTTATATACTGTAAATAAATATATATTTTTCCAAGCTGAGACAGACCTTGAAACATAATGTATCTTTTTATAGCACTATTCACCCACTCAGAAGAAAACAATTCACAAATGTGGAGTTTAAAATACATCATAAAATTCATGCTTCTTGCAGTACCGATTTAACTCCATACATCCCCTACATTAATAGCTGTAACACTTAGAAGTAGATATGAAGTAATTTAAAATTTCAGAGTCCAAAAATACGTGCACTTAATCCTAAGGTATTGGAGATAAGACAATCTGAAATGGGTCTGGGAAGTAGGTTTTGTTAGCCAGTGGGTGACAGGCAGACTCAGAGACACTGTTAAAAAGAGAAATGTAGTACTTACAGATCCTCATGTTAGTACCAGGATAAAGCTGTCTACCTCCAGCTAAGCAGCACATCAGTTTCCTCAACGAAGACCTGGGCATTTTTATGCATATCTTTACCAAGACACGTCCTTTCTGAAGTCACAGAAGTCTAAACTGAAAGCATCTTCTTGTCCACCTGATTACTGATGTCCGCCATAAATGTGCTTGCACTGGCCTAGAAACTTCTTTGGTCAATACCCCCACTAAAATACTCCTGGGATGAAGTGGAAACTAGAGTCATGATCCCAAGGTGTTTCCTGAAGCATTTCCTTGAGCAGAGACACACCGCTACACCTTTGTAAAAGTAATTATGCTTTTAATTTATACTCTTCAGATGGGCTACACATTTTTATAGCTGGGTGCTTGTAACTGCCTTTTTTCTACCAGAAAATTCAAACAAGGTTTCAGTCTGTCCAAACCTTGAAAACTGTGACAGAGTATCTCAACATTTGCACCACATAAAAATGCTTGAGAACAAATTCCTTCCTCATATAATGAAGAAAATGTACTCAATCAAAAGAGGAAACAACTTCCAATGCTTGTCAAGCTGTCTCTGTACAGGTTCCATTTCTGAAAATATTGGCTTGTAGGAAGAAGCCTTATTCCCTTAATGAGCTGTTTATCCCCACTGGAGCAGGCAAGGTAGGAAACATATTCTGAAGGATCAGTTCTCCATAAACACATAGCTTATGTGAAGGGGCAGCAATCTGACTGTACTGATGAATTCACACTTTCTAAGGTTTTTATTGGGGTGTAACTCACAAACTTCATCCTGTGCTCATTTTCAGATCTTCTCTGGAGCCATCATTTTTTGAGATTATGAATTATTTGAAAAACATGCTTAATTTTTTTTTTTTTTTATCTGATCCAGGAATTCTGTCTGTGGTTAAAAGCAGAACTCTGAGCTGTAGTATGAGAGATTCTGTATGTATAAGCCTGTTTCCGACTCTATATCTGATAGTGAAAACAAAAGCAGTTGGCACCAACCCTTTCCTCTAAGGCTATACATGAGTGGTAGTTCAATTTTATCGTCCTTATAGACAAGAAATTTATAATTTATAATTTATAATTAAGTATATGCTTAAACATGACTACTAATGATGGTATAGATGTGATCTGATATATTTGTAATTTTTTTACCTCTTTTTTTTACATATTATGAATGCCATTTGATTTTCAAGAAGAAAACAAGAATCCTGCCAAAATTCTAGGTAATCTCTAATGCATAAATCATGTGCAGTCACATTAATTAATAAATATCACATTAGTAACAGCTATGGATCTGTTACTTGATACGTGTACAACTAAACAAAAAAACCCCAACCAAATGTTGAAGAAGTGCCTATATTTTATCAAATATCTCAGGGGTGAGGATATTTATTGCAATGTCTTCTCATGCCAAATTTTAGCATATATAAAATAACATTTTTTCCTCTTGTATATTTGGGTCAGAACATATATATACTTTTATAATGAGAAAGTTCAGTGAACAGATAATTAACCTCTAAGTAGGTGTGATTCATGACTATTATTTAAGAAGAAGCTATCCATTCCAGGAACAAATCTAAACACATTTTAAGCAAAAAATACAAAGAAGGTATTTTTCGTTTGGATAAGAACTATTGTGTGTGCATTTTTAAAGACAGGGTGTATTTCTTAGGCACTCACTTGATCAGGGAGCAAAAGGAACGGGCTCAGTGGAAGCATAGAGGGTTTCTATGCTAGTGAATAGATAGTGAAGAAGAAATGGCATCATGTCACTTCTCATACCACCTGCATGCAGACATAGAGAGAAACAGGATATTATGCCTTGCCCTGAACATGCAGTCAAAGATCTAGTCTTTGTTTGGAGAAGAAGCTTAAATTCATAGTATACAATAAAAAGCATTAGTAATGTATTTCCAAAGAGGTTAAGTCAACAGTATGAAGGGACAAATATCTTGGCAAAACTTGCAGGCATTATAGCTTTAAATGGATTATGATTTGTAAAATACTGAAGATGAAAAAAACAAGAGTTTTGTGTCCAAAAAGTATGTGTGCTGGAGTGGTCACTAAAGGAAAACATAGGGGATTTTGCTTGGATTTTTTTTAATTTTTTTTTTTTTTAATTAAAATAGGAGGGTTGAGAAGAACAGATAAGTGCATGTCTGGAAAAAAAAAAAAAGCAGGGACTACGAATTGCTGACAAGTTCAAACTGGGAAGAGACTCCAGTGGTGGAATTTGTGCATTGTGTTGCAGTCTTTGACCCATTTGCAATTAACCTGAATCTATGGGTCGTATTGTTAAAAAGCTGTAAATTTCCTTAGGTTACATATCTAAATACTCAGATATTTAAATACACAGAATACTGATAATGCATGGTGTGAATTGCAAGTTTCTACCTGTTTCTGACAAGGAATTAGTTTTAAAAATTTTACCCAGGTAGGTAACTACATGTAGGAGTTTTATCATATTTTTTTTATTGCTGTATTCAGTTTAAAGGCAGCTTGGTAGCAGAGGGTGTTTTATAAAATTGATTGTAAGCAAGGAGTTGAAATAACCTGAACAGAGTAACACATAGTCCTTGTGCCTTGAAGTCAAATGCAGGTCAGATTTTGCTCTCAGTTAAATCTGACCTAGGATACCATTTATAAATATGCTTTTCTACATCAATACTATTAAGCATATTTTTCATTTTCAAGTTTTATTTTTTGCTACTGCATAGGTAAAATTATTGTGGTTTAGATATACTCTGCAGCTTCCGTTAACTGAAATTGAAATAGTCTAAAATTTATCTGTTGAAGGGTTCAACTTCAATTCTATTTTCTATCCGTTTAATGGAATAAAGAACCACATTTGGGAAAACACCAAGTGTGTGTTTTGCCTGTCTTTATCCCAAGGCAGGAGAACAAGAGCATTGCAAATCCTAGTGGGGTGCATGTAAGGTTAAAAAAAAGCTTGAGAAGAACTATTGCATCCATGTACTGTTGTCTGGGCAGCTGCACCAAAAAAATAGACATGCGGGTGATGCGGAATCTGCTGAGGCAAATGAAATCCATGATTCCACTACTCTTAAAGGTGTCAGGCTGAGATAAGGACCGTCAATTAGAAAATTTAAGGTATTTTTTATTTACAGACCTGAACATTGTCTTTTCCTACTGTTTAGGTGCATGAAGTACTGAAGTACTGAAGTACTGAAGTACTGAAGTAAATTGCTGTCCCTAGAAAGAGAGAAGAAATGGGGGAAAGGTGGAGTCACCACCCCTATAAGTGTTCAAAAAATATGGACGCTTGAGGGCATGATTTGTCAGTGGACATGGTGGGAGTGCTAGGTTAATGGTTGGAGTCAATGATCTTATAGGGCTTTTCCAGCCTTGATGATTCTACGGTTGTGTGAATTGCATGCTCTGGTTTGAAGGTTTGAGAGCGGTTTTTAAAACAGATTCACATTACATCACAACTCTGCCTGAAGTTGCCCACACTTGGATAGAAGGTGCTGCAGCTAGCTTGTACACCTACATAAAGGTATTTGATACCTTCTATTTACTGAAATTATATTGTTTTGTTTTATTTCAAAATAACTGAGCTCTCTTAAAAAGTTATTATTTTTCTCTGCTAAGGAAACTAAAGAAACCATTTTTATCCTCACTATTGCAGAGTATTAAAATGCTTAGTTTCCAGAAAATTTGAGGAATTATCTAAGGTACCTGGTGCCAGTTTTACTCACTATCATCAAATACATCGTTCTACAAAACACTCCACTTAAAAAGTTAAATTAACTTGATATATGCTCTTTTAACTTTTCAGATGTCATGTTTCTAAAACTCCAATTACTGCAGCAAATCAGAGCAGATGGGAATTTCTGGAGCCTATCCTGCAAAATTCAATTTTTAATTCAGAGACATTCATGATGTGCTTTGCAATGGGAATATCACCAATGGCGTAGGTGATGTGGTGAACCAGAATACCTGACTTTTATGTGCTTCAGCAAGATCTCCATTTTTAAACAAAGTTGGGTTTTTTCTTGTTGGGTTTTTTTTCTCTGTAACTTTTGTATTAGTTAGAGCTCTCCACTTTGCTTGGGCAAATCCTTGAAGCTCAAAGTTCATCACATACTATAGGTCATAAGATGAGTGGAAGAAAACAAGGGTCTTGATTTCAAACACTAGACTATGGAACAACTGGCTGGGGCAGAACAAGAGACATTCAGAAGAAAGCAGCTCAATCTCTCTGAAGGAAGAGGAAACTTTTACAAGGGAACACTCTCTTGCAGATCTTTTCCATTCTTAGGAAGAAAAAACACATCCAAAAAAATACCAGAAAAAACAAGGGTTCAGACAGCAATTTATTGTAAGTGATAGAGTTTAAAAAGTAAATCTGTAAAATCTCACCAAATGTTTCAGATTCTGTAGCTTTTATGAATATGTAACTCACCAGAAAATAAAGGAAAATGAGAAATTAGACAAAAATCCCCAAATCATCAGACTAGAATTTGTTAATTGAGAAATCTCTTCATCAATCACTGAAAACAGGGGTACACTGCATTAATCTTATTCATAGAACAGAACCTTTAAAGTATCATATGAAATGTTTATAGAGCAAAAAATAAATGAACTCACCAACAGAACTAGACAGGCACCATTTCTCTGGTATGATTATTCTTGATTTTTGTCTATCTTTGTAAGCAAACTGATCCAGGTATGGCAGACTGCAAAACAACTTGATATTGCCAAGCCCATTTTATACATTTAATCCATGTGCCAAGAAATGAGAAGCTGGTGAAAGGTTATTCTAAATTTCAATTCATCTTTTTTTTCAAGTTATTGCAACCAAAGGGCCTACAATGAGCTTCTAAAGCCTCAACCATACTGATAAATACCTGTATAACTCTAACAGATGAGGTATGTTTGGTCTGTCAATGCAGATAAGAGCTTGGCAAGACCATGAACACTGAATTACTCCTACCTTTTAGAATTAATATTTATTCTCAGATTTCTTTTATGGATCATTTGATACTTTTTTACACGGCGGTGAATATATCAGGTACACTGCACTGCAGGAGCTGTTATTTGAACTCTGCATGCAAGAACAGCTATGTCTGGATTCTTTGCCTGCATCCTTAGCAAAGACAATTTCCAGTGACACCACAGCTGATTTAGACTACCATGAAATGTTACAGTTGTCCTCAAGTTTTCTCTAATTCTTATTGGATTTGCCTCATTCATCCTCTTTTTTTATTCAAACACTTTGAAACGAGGCCCAAATAAATGATTCAACACTGGTTCTTGGGTACAATAACATTTTGTTTGTTTTTCCTGTCCTGACAAACCTCCATTCACTCATGCTGCTGCCACACTTTGATTTATGTTTGTTGAGCTCATGACAACTGTCAGAGCCACATCTTATGACTCGACTAGGTATGTGGCATGCCTAGAGACCACAGCACCTGCAAATGTGCAAATATATCAAAGCTGCTAAAGATATTTCCTTGTCTTAGTAGAAATTCGTTGACTTTTAAAGTCAGTCCTAAGAATGGGATATCAGTACCGAGACTGAAATCAAGAGAAATAAATATATCCCAGTTTCTAATTGCAACCGATGATGATAAAGAGCTTGGTGAGATTCAGACTAAGGTTTATGTCTATGTTTTCATTGAATACAAACTTTTCTTCCATCTTCTCAATATTATGAAATTATCTCTGGCTTTCCCCTTCTTTGAATGCATCAGAGTCACTCTCAGAAACAGCCTTAAGACTGACCATAAATGTAGCTTGTATCACTTCCACCTACCTTCTGTCCATGTCACAGAGTCTATTAACCCAGTGTACTAACTCAGACGGTATGGTTGGGTGTGCAGGGTCCTAAGTGCTTCAGAGGCTTCTCCAGCCATGCTTAAAGCAGTCTTTGCAGTCTTGCCATCTGCAAGGCTAACATATATCTTCAAAGCTGCCTAAGGACTTATTTTAAAACAAATTAATTTGTGTATCTATTATGTTCAGTGACAGCTTAGAAATACTAAATTCCAGAGAAGTTGCTTGTATATTGTTGCTTTCAATACAGAGCTCAGCTACCAATAGTGACCTACAAATACTTCTGGATCATCTTAGTACTTTAGCAAACTGCTCTCCACAGATGACTGTTTCAAGACTGATTCTATTGCTCTACTGTGTGCAGTAGAATCACATTCTTAGTGTGCGTGCTTTCTCTACTAATAAGACAATCCAACACCTAATGCTTCTAACTCAAAGTTCTCCCCTCCTGTTCTGACAGAATGGTTTTCAGTGCTGAAGTTCTACCATTTTGATATTTTTTTAGGTTACAGCATCTCTTGCAACCTTTTCATGCTGCCACAAACCTGTTGAGCCAGTTTTTGCACATCAATAGGAACCAAAAAAAGACAGAATGCATACCAGAAGTTTTCAGCAGTGACACCCACCAACATGCCTGCTTTCATCCAGTACACTGAAATATGTGCACTCAGGTCTACAAGAGAACAAGGTTCTGAAAAGCAAATCCACACTCTTTCATTTGTATTAGTAAGGGGATTTTTTTTTCTTTTTGTAGAAGCTTAGTGAGTCAACTTTGTTTTGGAGAAATTTCTTCCTGCAACAAATCAACAGTTATGAATTTTCTGTGGGTAGAAGTAACTGGTTCTAAGCATAAACTCAAGTATTCATGTCTCTCTGAACTTAATATAGCTGTGTTCTTGCTGTAGTTACTGGACTTGATTTCTTGTTTCTTTCAACATTTAGAAGTAATGAAAATATGCACACTCAAGGTTAAGACTTTCATGAAAATGGCAAAAGGATTAGATCTCTGTCCTGTGATACACCTAGAGTTTGGGCAAGACTATGGACTGTATTTATTTCATTTTTAATTTGTCACAGAATAATTGTCTTTTGGTAGTTTTCCTTTTGCCGTGATTATTATTTTGTATTTGCATCTGAAATCCTCACCTCAGCTTCATGTACTGCAGTAAGGAAGCATGAAAATACATGTTCAAACTTAAGACCTTAATATAACTTTTAATTAATTAACATCAAATAATTTATTTTGGGTTCATCATCAATAGTCACAGTAACATTAAAAGGAGAAATGCAAGCAGAAGTGTCAATTCTTTGTCAGAGCTATTTGGATTTGCATAAATAGATGTACTATGTGTATGTGCTTTGAGATTGCTTAGGAAATACTTTAAAAAAACCAAAACAAACCCATCACAAAACTAGCTTATACTTGATAGAAAATTATGCTTCTATTAAAGAGATTTTTTTCACTTGAGATTTGCAGAATCTAAACCCAGAACTTCACTGGTGTGGATTGTACTTAGACTTAACAATTGGTAAATTTGGAGGGTTTATAGAAACAGATGGCAAATGAGCAGGAAAATTATGATTTTGAAAAACTATTATTTGTCACCTTTCTAATATCCCTAAGTCATAATGCAGAGCAGGAAAAGTTTAACAATAACTTAAATATTTGTATATCTCTAAGGATGAACACAATTTACGTTGGCTTCAACAAATCTTAGAATTTTAAAATTCTATGGCACTTTGAGGTAGGATTGTCTGAATGAGTTATTTTCATGATATACACTATCTGATCCTATTTGGTTAAGTCTTGTGCTGGTTATCAGTAATGTGCCACTCAGGAGTATCCAAGGGATCCTTTTTCTTCTACTTCTTCGTAATCATGATTTGTTTTCTCATCTGAACAGAAGAAGCTTTTAAATAGTTAGCACTTTATTAATTCATCAGTATCAATATAGTACCTGAACTCTTGGTTTTCTATACCAGCAGAGATAACTCTACTTTTATTATTATTGTATGTTATTGTATGCTTAGAAAGTTTTAGTAATTAAGAAGGATATCTAAAGATACACATTGAAATTATTCACCATTTGCAAAACATTTCTCTGTATAGTGGGCATGAAAATTGCTGCTAGATCTAACAAAAGGATTTTGGCAGTTGAGGTTAAATTAGAATGGATTTCTAAAGTTGCAGAGAAAATATTTCACCCTGATAGCAAAAATTATAGATGTTTTAAATCCACAGGTATCTATGATTTAAGCCAGAATTCTTCTCATGCCTAAATATTTTTTCTTCTGTATCAGGAAAGTTTGAATTTAGTTAGGCAGAGCTTGAGTGCTAAGCTGATATCTATCAAGTTTGGCTGTAGACTCATGGATCTGCATATTGCATCCTAAGCTTCATGGCTGGTCAATCTACAAAGTGAAAAAGACCCACAAACATTTCGACTGAACCATGAAAGATGAGTGTCTGGAACCATCTCTAAAACACATAAAGAAATGTTTTCTCCAGCTTTTGATGGCTAAAAATTATTTTTCTATAGAAGTAGTTAGGACAAGGACATTGGAGGAAAAAATCAAACGAGAAAAGTGAAAACATCACGTGAGGTCATTTCTGTGTGTGAAAGAGTGTGCCTCCAGATGCGTGTATAACTCATTAATATCATCTCATCTGATACGAGTGCCGCTTTTCCAGTTTCAACAGGGAGCATACAGTCTCTCCATTTTCCTCCTTCTTGTGTACATAGTCTACTTTGCAGATTAATTCAGACACAAGCCGTGTGCTCTCCTCAGCGCATGATGATTATTGCTCCTGGTGCATGGGATAAGGACTTACTGCAGCTTTTCCATCCCAAAATATTGTATGCATGCTTGTTACAAGTGGCTGAATGAGGTTACTGCCTTTTGGGTTGTCATAATGACTTCTTGAAATGCTTTAAAATTCATTTTGCATGTATTGCTTTCTAAAAACTCATGTCACACACTGGAAAGGAAGCAATAAATAGAACACAAATGGTAATTAATAGCAAATTGTTAGTCAAATTAACAGAATTTGGAAAAGACTGTGCCCTTTTTTTATATAATCATGTAGCTGGCCCTCTGTAACTTTGATTGTACATTTGACACTACACCATAATAGTATTTCAAGGGGCCTTTCTCAACATGCATTGAAAGCTTGTTGCCATTTAAAACTAAATCCCCATAGAGTTAACTTGAAATTGGTTTACTTTGATAATGGCTTTATTAATGTGGTCTCAGTGGACTTGAAATGAGATTGTTTGACCATTGTAATGTGGTTTTCATAGGCTTGCAGTAAAATAATTTACTCATGTAATGTGGTTTCCATTAGCTTGCACTAAAATAATTTCCCTCTGGTAATGGTGTTCTCATGGACATTCACTAAAACTATTTTGTCCTCAAAATGTTAAAATGGGTATCCTTGTGGTAAAGGACTCAGAGTATAGTGGCTTACGTGGCTATTGCTAAATCTATTGTGTCAGACAGGGTCTCTGAAGCAAAGACAATACTTAGCACCACATTTTGCCTAGGTTTGCCCGCATTTCTCTTAACTGGCATTTTTATTAACTGCCCCAAAATTTCCCTGGTCTTTTTCCATTCAGCTCAGTCAGGACATGTCTGAATCCATAAATCCCCATCTAAATATTTTTCATGTTTCAGTTGCTCCTGATTCTCAACAAAGAGGTGCAAGGGACCTAGTCACAGCTAATTTTCCAGCAGAGGTGATTTCCAGGTCAATTGTTTGACACTCTGAGGCAATACAGGGGAGCTCTGAGCTGTTTGCAAATGGAGAAAAATTACCATTGCTCTACAGGGTCTTCTTCCACTCATAGATAGCAGCAGAGAACAGCTATGGGGTTTTTTTATTCATAATGTACCCCGTGTTCGAAAATCCATAGGAGATCGATATGCTGTTATATTAGGTGTTCTCTCACTCTGGGAAAATTCACACTGGAAATCTCAGACAGATATGTAGTGATTTTACGTTTTTCAAATTTTTACAGAAAATATGAGTGCTTATTTTCCCCTTCCCTCACTCCCAGATACTTTTCCTACCTGTCTCACAGTCAATAAAATAAACATCTTTCAGTAGTATTTTGGGAGGCTTTATCTTGTGAAAGTTCATTTCCTGCTCTGTGGAGTGACTCTATTTCTATCAAAATTAGAAGCCAAGAGAAATTATTCCCATCAATGCCAGACAACATTTGGGAGATTATGTTGCTGTTCCACCCATTCTGTGGGTACAGGAGGGTTGAGGACTGTCAATCTGGCACATTTAATGAGTAACAAAATTCACACACCATTTAAAAATAAAAAGTAGTGTAATCTTTCACAGTGAACTAAGCTTTTCAAAATAAGGCCAGCACAGTTTAAATTTTAATTAAAAGTGGGTTGAGCAGGATGTCTAGAATTCCAGTGATACTGGGAACTTCTGATCCATCCCTGAATATTGTGGTTCACAGTCCAATAGGATCCAAACCGTCTGGAAGAAAGTTGTATATTGAACCAGATTATCATATTTACATATATTTTGTTCATGAGTGAGAAATAAAAGTCGAAGTCCTGAAATTAGTATTACAGACTCATTATTATAAGTAAGATATTGTCTCTTGTTTAAAGAAAAGATCTGGAAATACAACAGGCTTATTGCAGAGGTTTTCCACGGGACAGTGTTTCTATTACAGATTTGATCCAAATAAGCATCAGGTTACTCTGTAACTAGAAAAAGCTGATTCATTTATTTCTTTTTATATGCATAAATCTGCCACTAAAAAAAGGAGAAAAGGCTGATTTTAGAAGCTGAAGGTCTGGGGAGAGAAATCTTCTTTGCTGTTAAGAAGATTTCTGTAAATCTCCATTAAAAAATGGAATATGGTGTCTAGATGTCTGAACTACTGATGGCACTTTTAACAATTGTAATGTAAATGATAGTGGACTTAGTTTTGATTGCAGTTAGAGTGTTTCCTTGTTGGTGGAAAGATGAAAAGGAGTAGGCAGGGCCTTCTTGAAATTAAATGCACAGAGAACTTAAGTTTTGACAAATATGAAGTTCAATACTGGTTACAGTGTTTATAAGTCAATCTCACACTCCCAACCAGTAGAGCACAATTGTAGGTGGGTAGATGAAAATAGGTTTCCTGTCCCTTTATATTCATGTGTTGGGAAAACATTTCAGTGATATTGCAGATCTGTCTAGAAGAAACTTAAGGGAGCTCCTTAAAGCTTCATTACTATTCCAAATAAATGAACAAGAGAGTGAGAGGAGTCTTACGCATGGCGTGCAGGGTGATTTATGTTGTTAACTGTGATAAAGGAGCCTCTTTGAAGTTCCTGATAATACAGAATATCCTGGATTGCTAAGGATATATAACAGCACAGCAGACAAAGCTTAATGAACTGCTAGGGATAACTAAGGGCAGAGAGCTTAAATGGTAGAGATGACTGTTCAGCTTTCAAGGCCAAAGCACATTAAGTAAGTTAATGTGGCTACCTAAGGACACTGAGCATGCCCAGTAAGTGGTGTTAGATTTTTAAGGACTCAGAGCACGGTTTTGTGTGCAGCTCCTTATGCCACATAATCCCTAAAGATGCCACTTTATGCCATCTGGCTTTTGTTGTTATTCCCAGTCAGCACTTCTAGATTGTTTTGTGGGTTTTTCCCACTGTGAAACATATTTTCCTTTCATTTCAGAGATTTTTTTATTTTTATTTTGCTCAAAGCTCATCCTGCATACTAATAAATCAAACTATATATCAAATATTTCTTTCTTGTATTTTTGCTGTGTCCATAGATCTAATTACTTAGCACCATTAGTCACCTTTTTCCTTTCTCGTTTCACTTTCTTAAATCATAGCTTCTACTGATATCCAAGCATCACTGACTCCAGAAGAAGCTGTACATCTAACATATATCTGCCATGCAGTGGAGTCCATCACTGTCCTCTTGTCATTTTTTTTCAGAATTCCTGGGTTTGCTTGCTCACTCATTTCCATGAGTGCCTGTGTGTGATGTGTCCTACCCACTGGAGCCCAGGAATGATGGTGATCTGGTCCACAAGGAAGGCACTTGGCTTCAAACACCTCTCTTGAGGCTGGTGGTCAGTGGATATATGATAACATAAAATTGTAGATTTCTATTTTGGTGCCTAAACCAAAATGCAGTTATGTTCCTGAACCACATAATTTCCATTTTACTCTGATTTTTATCATTTTGCTGTATCCTAGCAAAACCCACAGCCCAAACTTGAGGCCTCTAAATGCTGAAAGAATACACAAATTTGTCACAAGTACTCAGCTATTTCAAAGTACCCCGTGTGTATTCCATATGTTGTTTTGGGGCCTGCATGTTTAAGGCAGGGACACAGGGAACGACCAGGATCTTATGGAGACTGTGCTTCTGGGTGCTGCTCATCATGCAGTGCAATTGCTCATAAAAGCATGATTGATAAATAAAGCATTATTAAGCATTAATAATTGACTTAATTTTCATGCTTGGTTACATTTCCCAGACATGAACAAAAAAACCCTACATATAAAATCAGAGAATACAAGTGGATGTGAAGGGCATCTGTACCACAAAGGACATGAGTGGCAGAAAGATTTGATTTTTCCCTGCATTACCACTTGCCAGAGTGTCAGGAGGGTGAAGAGGACACTCGATGTGAATGTGGCGATCAGGTTCTCTGAGCTATTTTTTTTTAATTAATTCTAATCCCCTAATTCAGGCAAGGGAATGTTGTTGCTGAGTAAATTCACAAAAGATATTTTATTTAAACACGTATATAACAAAGGAGAAAACCTCACTCATACATTCAACCCCTGCCCCCACTGAAAGTGACACCGCATCCCTTTGTCCCCAGGCAAGAGGAATATGGGAGCAGAGAATGTTCCCTGCCATCACCTGCAAGATCTCATGGGCAGAAGCTGTAAGCAGACCATCAGCACAACCTCTGACAGTCAGCAAGTACAGAGGAGGAGGATAGCAGACAGCTTCTGGAGGAGATGGAAGGCTTTGGCTGATGGCTATCAGAAAAGTCCTTGCAAACTCATGCTCAGTTTTGGATTCACAGAAGCTTGAGACTGCTATGAACTATCACCAACTGGTTCCACTTTCCTTTCATTTCTATGTATTCCTGTTATGCACCATTTTTTGGCCATCTAAATATTGAAGTGGTTCTTATAGGAATCAGAATATTTCCCTGTCTAGACAGACAATCTCTAGGTCATAAAATCATAGGATCATAGAATGGATGGGTTGGAAGGGACTTTAAAGATCATTTTATTCCAACCCTGTGCCACGCATAAGGACATCTTTCACTAGACCAGCTTGCTCAGAGCTCCATCCAGCCTGATCTTGAACACTTCCAGAGATGGGGCAGCCACAGTTTCTCTGGGAAACCAGCTCCAGTGCAATAATACATACGTATAACAATAGATAATACATATAGTAATATCCTGTGATATTCCATTGTGTTTTTCTGATAGGGAAGGCGTTTGTTGCTGGGGTTGTTGGCAGCCTTCTGAAATCAGAAATCTGGGTTGGTTTAAGAATTTCCAGGATGCTGGAAAGCATTGGCCTGAGGTCCTTCTCAGAAATTGCTGTAGCAACCCACACCTCTCTGTGGGACAATCTGAAGAAAAATTCCTTTACAGCAGCAATTTCAGATGCATTCATCAGTTAGTGTATAGATCTGTGGCATTCAAGAACAAGTAACCCAGATTTTGTGTATTACTCACATATAAAGAATGCAAAAGTGGATGATCTGCTGATCTGAAATTATTTCTCAGAGCAGAGTTTTAATTATATAATAAACTTCAGAAAGATGTGAGTTACTTGGCAACATTTTTGCAAACAGAAACAGAAATTAGGCCTAGATTTTCAACTCTAGTGGGACTCCAAAACTAGGGTCCTGTATTCATATGGAGGTATCTGTTTTAAAAAAAATTGCTTTCAACTTGTTGTGCACCCAGTATCTCACTTTGATTTGCATTACAGAAAATCAAGGTCAAAACCAAGCCTGACTTTCTTTCATCTTTTGCAGACTATTTATTACAACAGAAACACCATTGCCTCTTGAGGTGTTAGCCCTCTGTAGGACAAAGTTTCATCATTTAAATCTGCTTTTTAGTCCTCTTGACAAAATTTTATATAAACACACACACACAAGTACATATATGTGTATATATATATATATGCACACCTAGATAATAGGTAATTATGTGTCATTTACTTTTGAAGCTATATGGGATAACAAGACTAAGGATCACACCATTAAAATATTTTGGAAGTGTTGCAATAAAAGCTGAAGAAAATGCAGTCTGAATTTCTAAGTGTTGCTGACCTTTGGCATGTAGGTGAAACCTTATTTACAGTTGCTGTCCTGACCGGGCTGCCTGTGAAGTGTGTTGGAGAGGATGAAATTCAGATGCATTTACTTTCAGTTACTGCCTGAGAGGAGGGGAAAGGAAGGAGAAGTATGTAATGCTTCAAGGCTTAAGCTAATGTAAAATAAATCAAACTTGAAATGGTGTTTTAAAAGAGAAATCTGGCAATAACGGAGAGGAGAAGGTGCTAGGCCTGGAAGCATATTTGTCTTTTTTAAATGCTCACTTTCAAGCATGTCTGGTTTCCAGCCCAGTTTGCATCAGAAGGGATCAATTTTTTTCCCCGTTTCCCTGTTCTACTTTTGTGCTGGTATTGTCTGAATCCCAGAGTGAGCAGCAATACATCATCCTGCTTCAACATCTGCTAGAGCCCCCTCTCTTTCTAATCTGCCCAGATCCCCAAAGCCTTCCCCACCTGCTATAGCACCAAATGCTCATTATAGCACAGAGCTATGCCCTTCACTGTCCTTTCTCCCTGACTCTCAAGGTTAACATGGCACAATGACTATTATTAAATGGGGGCTTTAATAATGTAAAGGCATACCAAGCTGAGGAAGGGGGTGGGGGTGCAGAAAGGGAGCTGGGAGGAATTGGGTAGCATGCCAGTTTGCTGGCAACAAAGATCTGCAAGAAGGCTGTGGCCAATTTTCCAGTCGAAACATGACTCACTGCTCAGAGTTGCACCCAAAATAAATAGCTTCCCTGTTCTGCTCCCATCAGAAGCAGGAACCTCACCCTCCTGTGGTTTTGTGCCAGGGTACTGTGGGTACCACTCCAAGCTGCTTGGTGGAGCAGCACAGATAAAAATGGCAATTTTGAAGGAGATGATGCCTCTGGGGGTTTTGTTTACCTCTTGCCAAACTGAAAATCATAAGCAATTGGAAGACCTTCCTCTCTCCTCTTATTTTTTTTCCCCATCCTCCCCAGCTGCAAACTGTCAACCTGCCCATTCTGTTTGCATCATCAGATCCATTGTAAGCGTTGTGCCTGGCACGGATGCATGTGGGTTTTGGGAGGAGAAGGGAGTGAGCAGCAAGGAGAGGGCCAGGTTCACATGCATTCCTGTGAACAGGGCTTGATTCTGTGGTGCAAGGGGACTGCTGTGTTGGAGAATGGGGACTGAGCATGCATGCTGCCTTCCCTTGCTTTGCTTGTGTTCTGCCTTAAGGTAACTTCAGTGATGTGACACATTGGGAGGCTTGGGTTGTTTTGGTCTTTTATTGACATGACCTTAAATAAATGAAGAGGAACCTTTGGTTGTGTCATTTGGCCCTTGCAGTCCAAGGAGTGAATTGTCCTGTCATAAGGACTTCAGATACAATTTGTGACATCTGAGATGACTGTATATTTCTGCATTCATCTCTAAGGCACAATCTTGGTAACCATTGCCATCTTTCCCACATTATGCATTTCAATTTCTTAATAGATGACTGCATTGGCCTTCCCTCATTGCCCAAGCCATGTAGCACATAATATGAGTGTAGCAAGATTTTGGAACCAGCACACCCAGCACTGAGGAGCTGGGTTATATCTGGGCATGTGCAGTGGCAGACAGAAGGACTTGGAAAGGATAGGGAGAAGAGGATGTCTTGTGTTAGTGTTAGCTGTTGCTGTCATATGTTAGGCATCGCTGTCAGATGGCAGCTTTCCTGGTCTCTGGATGGATGGAAACACGCTATGTATCCTCTTTGCAACTGAGCTTTTGAGCCCATGGTTCTTTTAAAAAGCAACTAAAGGTAACAACCTGTTGGAATTAAGAACTTTGTTCATTCACTTACTTGCTCATTCAAAATGAACAGGAACAGTTTCTTAGCAAATGACTTAAAAATCCATTTTTAGCTGGACCTTATGTAAATAAAGGTGCACTGAATGCAAATACACAGAAAAAATCATATAGGAAGGGGGCAAAACACATTGAGTTCGATGGATTTTTTTTCAAAGAAATGTCAACTCGTGCTCTCGGCTTACTGCACTGAAATTCATCAAAGGTGGGATTATGGTGATCTGAAAATAGCATCTAAGCAGTGTTCTTCAAATGAAACTTAAAGCAGGCTAGCTATACACTTTGCTCAAAATATATTATCCAGCTAGAGCTGTTTAGCCTCCAAGTCCAATACCCAGACATCCAAGGACAAGCTTTTAAATAAAAACTACCAAAAAAAGCAAGAACAAATGAGGATTTGGCTCCAGACTGTAAAAGTGAAATCTCCCTTGATCTTGATTGTATTTCTGTTGATGCCAGCTGTGGTTAGGTGATCAGTTTCAAGGGACCAAGATCATGATTTCTGTATTAGCCAAACCGTGACTGTGACTCAACTCCTAGATGTTTGACCCTAAGAGGAGTCCCACTTGTGGGATATCTTCAGGGGCTTTTCATTCAGTTTTTGCCTGGATGAAATTGTTTTGTGGGACATCTTATTTTAGAACATGGACAGGATAAAGGACAAAAAGTACATGTTTTCTCTCTCTCTTTATGCATTTATATACACACATACATGAAGTTTAGAGCTTATGACTACAAGTCAGAAAAGCAAAAAAGGAGGGAAAAAAACCCAAAGCACCATAAACCCCCCCCCACACACACAGACTGGTCTAATGACAGTTGTGGACAGCTATGCTTCAGAGATCCCATAAACCCCCTTTCAGCTGCATGAGGTTTTGCTGAAGTTGGGTGTGGGTGACAGCATGTTTCCGTGTGCACTTCCTTTCGGTTAGTGTCTTCTGGCGAGACTTCCTTTATACTGCTTTATACTGCTAGCACCACCATTTCCACTTTCCACCCACAGACCGTTTCCTGGCCTAAGTAAGACCAGTGGGTTGCAGTCTGCAGCATTTTGTTGCACTCTCCAACACCTGCAAAAAAGACAAGATCACTGCATCAGGCATGACATGCACACAAAGGATGAGCATTGCTCAGAGTTCTCAGCATCATGAAGGATAAAGCTACCAGTGCCTAACAAACAGGAGCTTGAAAACCTACTTTCCATAACAAGCAATGTGACATGCTCAAATTTTAGGTGGATGTGCTTATGTCAAACTTTACAGTAATTGTTGAACTTTTTAGCATGCATTAAAGTACAAAACAGAGAATGTGTAGAAAGTAAAAGCCATGGAAAACAACTAGCTGGCATTTAAGAGTTTGTGTTTTTCCACTCAGCTGGTTCAAAAAATAAAGAAAGAGAAAAAATCCTATCCACTACTCAGGCTTATGTGAGAGAAACAAGGAAAGAGGAGGTAAAAAGTCAAAGTAAAGACCTGGCTCAAAGTCTGCCTTCCTTGCTGGTCCTACCTCCTCAGAGGCCAACTCAGAGCTGCAGATCTTGAGTCTCCTGAATGCTGCCAGAATTTAGATATATTTCTTAAATTTGTAATTTTGTCTCTTTTCTAAAACAAACAAAAACCAGATTAATGCACTTTAAATAACATTGACATTATAACAAAAACTAAAATATCTCAGGAAATGCAAAATTATGGTAATTATAGATTACCTTGACACTAACTGCCCTTAAATCACCATCTGGCCTCCTCTGTCTATCAAAGCTAGGAGTTAAGATTAGAGTCACCCTCCACTCTCAGTCTGGTTTTTAAACCTCCTTCTGTTTCTACCATACCTTCATGTCTCTGAAACTTCTTGGGACAGGATTTGCCCCAAAAGCAGAGGATCCTTGGTGTACAGACCACAGTCTCAGTGACTGAGACACCCCAGTACAATGGCATGTACTGGTATACAAGTGTGTGCATCTATACCAGCGTGTATATAGTTCTTCTTATTTCTGCAGGAAGAGTATAATTCCTGAGGTTTGAACTAGATCTACCGAGCTATGGGATCAGTCCTCAGAAATCTCTCTGTATCTTTGGGAGATCTTACTTTACAGTTAATCACACATCCATGCACATGCATTCATGCAAGTGTCATGAAAAGCACAATATTTAAAATACTGAATGATCATCAACAAGGTACTGGAACAATTTAGGCACCTTATGAACATTAAATTCAATCCCCTTGCAGGTATATATAGGCATGCTATGGAACTGACTTAATGTAATGACCACTTTTCTTTTTTTCATGTGACTTCCACCTCATTTACTAAATTGGAGGAAGGGTGCTTATTTAATGATGAGCCTCTTGACATTTTGTTTTTCCCTTAATCTGCATGTGTCCTTATGCCTCCCTCACTTCCCACAATTCAGAACTGTGCCTTCTGCAGTGCATACTTTCTAGCTGTGCCGCCAGTGAAACAGAGCTCCTACACGTAGCAGTTTCCTGAAATTTGCTGTAGTGGTGCAGACTCTATCCCAGACTTACTCCTCCATCTCCGAGCTATCGCAGTCCAGTGCCTTCCCACTCTTCTTTCCCAAATGCTTTTATTTCATCACCCAATCAGTCACAATTTCCACCGCGGAAGCCCAACCACTCTTATTCTCACCACCATCTGGTCATGCACTAAAGCAAAAGCTTCTAAAATTCCACTCCATAAACCTTGTTATACTCTTATTACTTACTGGAAATGTGAGCAGAAATCCTCATTATCTATCCTTACAAATCTTTATAACATGCTAATCCTACCAAGTCTGCTTTTAGGCACAGAGCTAGAACCCTGAAGGAAACAACACCTTGCAGCCATGGCCATTGCTCCTAAAGGACAACTTTACAGCATTTTGCCCACCTCTGTAGATGGTACATTCTCAAGAGTTCAGGTAGAGTGCCAGTTGTGTTGACATCAGTCTGGTTAATAACAGAACTACCCATAAAGGTAAACCTTGCACTGCCCAAGCAAGGTTAAAGAAACATACCCTTATACAAAGCAGTACAATTTTGTCTGAAAAAAAATATAATATTTATCTTTTTCAGTTCTGTGGGATTTTTGTCAGACTCACAACCAGGCCTTTTGGCACTCTGTTGTTGGAAATTTCCCAAACACATGTAACAAAAAAGCAGTCAGTTTAATACAATTATCAGCTTTTACTCAGTCTGTGTTTAGTCTGTGTTTGTCTAATGTCCATGTAGATATTTTCTGCTTATTAAAGTCAATAAATCTGCTACTTTGAAAATAAAGGAACATTTCTTGTGAAGCTACTGTATGTTGCTCTCTAATGTTGCATCTTGTCCACTGTGTTAAACAGCAGAGAGCAAATGAAACTGATAGCACGTCTTCATCAAACCACTTCAAAAGACATATTCTAAGGAAACATCCAGGGGAGCTATGTGTCCTCCTGTCTTCTACCACTATAAAGTATGTATCTAGGAACATTATTGTATTCTCTTCTTAGGCATAAATAGTGTCCTCACACACAGCATCAGCAGTACTTGCATATTCCTGTCTTTGCAGCAGATTAATTTAGACTTTAGACTTCTTAGGTAGAACATTTACTCTTGTAATTTTATGTTAGTCACTTAAAATTGTCAGTTCACTCTCTATCTTTGGATCTGACAATGTCTTTGTCTTCATTACTTTTCACCTGCAAATATTTAAATTGTCACTGTCTTGTATATTTTATTTTACTCACTACAACAAACTGTTTTACTTTGTGGACATTGCCACTAAACCAACACCATTCACTTTTCTTGGAACACACCTCCTCACTCTTTTGGGTATCTGTGGTGCAAGTAGGTTTCTTTCCCTTTGTGTCCATGCTGAGAGCCAAAACATGCTAAGATTTGCTTCTGGATACAAGCCCTGTGATATCAATAATAATGTAATGGAAGTGACACAAACAGCCACTTTGCTTTCAACTTTACTAAAATAAGCAGATTATAGCATGTTATGTGCATTCTAACCCAGTTCCCATTTTTAACTACAGAAGTACTTGAACATCTTGAAAACACAAGGAGATCAAATTTTTAACTTTTGAGAGAATTATCCTGCTTCCTATTCAGCAGGCTCTCTGTTAACACGCTGTACTTCTTTCTTCTCTCTGACTTTATTTTTGCCCTCTCTTTCTCTCTGGATTTCAGCTTGTCCTTTTCCTTCCTTTGATGTTGTGCTCAAACCTTTTTCTTTCTCTTCCTTGCGAAGGAAGGCCTTTCCCCCCTTCTTAGCTTAAGGCTTAGACTTTTCTTCCCTTTGGCACTTGGTATAACCTCCTGTTTCTCTCCTTTTTTTATATTTGACTTTCTCTCCCTGACTTCCCACATCTAATTCAGTTTTTTTCCTGGAGGTGGTTAGGGGTGGTGAAGTGGTGGTGTTCAAATGCCTGCCTTTCTTGAAGAAAAGGGCCATCATTTCCTGCATTACCACGTCTGACACTCTCTGCAGCTCTGGTAACAGACCTTGCTAGCCAGGCTTTCTCACTGACCTGTCTTGCATCTTTATGAGCAACTGTAGCGCCTTGACTGCAGAGTCTCCTCAGGAAGCACAAAGAGGGTGTAGGTCTCTCCCCAGATGCTGATCCTCATACATCCAGGTTATCCTGTATGTGTTGGTCCAGCTTTGGTTAGGAGCATCCAACTTCTCAGTCTATTGTTAAAGACTTTCTGATCTGTTAAGTCATCTCTATTTCACAGCCTGCAGCATATACCTCAGGGTATTTACTCAATACCTCTTCCTCCTCCTAATAAAAACAATGGCTGCACACAGGAAAAATAACTATTTCTTATGTATCAGAAAAGGTATAGCATTTCAGAGTGATTGTTGAAAATACTAAAGCCATTTCCCTTGAAAAATAGCATCTGTTCATTTGCAATTTTTTAAAAAATATACTCCTATTACCTCCAGGACTTTAGACCAGCTTTCTCACTTTTCCTCTGTTCTTGAGGAGGTAGTTTTCTCTCTGACACTTGGGCAACATCCTCTCCACCCCAATGTATCTCTGCATTTCCAACCTCAAGTCCTGCCTGCCTGATGTCTCCATTTGGCACTGGTTGCTTCCATTTCAGAGGTCTCTTCTCCCTAACTATCCACCACTTGCCCATCCTTTACATGACGAGCACCCTGAAAATTCTGTCTGGAGACTTGGGTCTCTCTTCAATCTATTTTCCCTTTAGTTTTGGTGGTGTAGCACAGCCAGCTATGGGTCTTCTCCAGTGTTTTGCAGGAGGGGAAGTAACTCGCTACTGGGCTGTGCAGAAAGTTTCACTTGGTCTTTTCTCACTTCTTCCCTTTCTCTTCTGTCTCCCCTGGAATAGATTCACACAGCTCCCTAGCTGTGTCTTATTCAAAGGACATCAGCCTGAAGTTGAGGGGGATATTTATTGAGGGTAATGCAATCACAATGTGACATACATGGTAAAGGAAGTAGAAATAATAGAAAAGTCCAGATTTTGTCAAGGGCTCTGATTCTGAGTTCTGACTCAACAGAAATTCTGAATACTGATATTCATTAGAGAACGATGGTCAGACATTGAGCCATGACTGTGTTGAAGAGAAGTTGCAGTTAAAAAAAAGAAAAAAGAAAAAAAGAAAAAAAGTTTCTGGCTGGAAATACAATGTACAAAGGAACGGAAAAACACTTACTAGTCTGTGAGAACTAATGCTATGCAAATTAATTCAATTCAGCATTAACTTCATGCAGATCCATCTGCATAGCATGTTGCAGGCTCTTAAGAGGTGCTGTAGCCGTTCCAGATTGCTGAGCGAGACCCCACCACTTTAGAAACGTTGACCAAAATCAGGATTTCAAAAGTCTGGTGTTGCTGGTCTTGATGATGTCTTTGTGCTGCTCCTGTTCCTCCAGTTGTGGAAGTTGCAGTGTCCTTCCAAAGGCTTCAGTTAGCCTGCGTTTTCACTGAGCTTTTTCTCTCCTGTGGCTAGTTAATTTCTTGAGTTTAGTGTATCTATAAAATTTTCTTTTACAGATACAAACTTCTTCCATGTGATTTTTCAAGATCTGTTCCAAAATAGATTGTCAATGCAAACCTCAGCCTATTTCTCCCGAGTATATAAATTTTCACATGCAAATAGAGCTGCTTGTGTTCATTTTAAAATATACTTTATAATTATTTTTACTTTATTTCCCCCCTCCCCAAAATAGAAAGCAATCAAAGTGAAAGCAGCCAGTCAGGAAAATGTTTAATTGAGTGTAATAGCAATGCTTACCAGCTTCAGAATAGAGTCTGCACAAAAAACTTTTGAAGCACCATCACTTTTACCAGATAGATTGACAATTGTCTCAATCTTCATTCACCTTATGTGCATGGCTGTCAGTATCTGAGAAGTACCAATTTAGTGCAGTGGGAAGTGAGCAAGGAATCAATGCCAGAATTTTCAAGCTTAGGGAAAAATATGAGAAATAATATCACTTTGCATAAATGTCATTCACTCTGCAGTGCTGCCTAAATTCAGTATCTAAATAAGAAAGTAAAAAAGAGCTTTGATCATTCATGAGACACAGATGAGCTCCCTTTCACAAAGGAGTCAGGCAGGGAAGGTCAATGTTAAGGTTACTGCCTACAAGATGAGGCTGCCCTAAGTTATACTTGCCAAAACAGGCTTTGTACTTACCTAGGCAGGCTGAATGAACAAACAAAGGCAGACAGAATGGTTCTTTACCACCACCTGCCTCCACGAACAAAGAAGCTCTAAAGTAATTTCAAAAGAGTTGCTCTAACTCTGCACTGATGGAAAGAAAAAAGTGGACCATCACCTCCAGCTCTACCAGGCTGTTTCCAGGCAAGAGGTGGCTCAACTTCAGCTGTCTCCCATGGTCAAACACCCAAAAGCCCCAACAGAAAATCTAGCAACTCTGACAAACTGCAGTCAGACCAAAGGCAATGCCACCCTATTAGAAGGCATCTCACCTTCATGCTTTGGAGACATGCCTAGGCACACCAAGGTCCCCAAAGGGAACTCTCCCTCCCTTACCCAACTGTAAATCAAGCAGAATTCCTCTGCTATGAACCTTTCTTGCAAAGTTACGAGAGTCAGGTCCCACTTGCCTATTCAGCTTAACTTAGTCCAGGTATCTTACATGAGTTTCTCATGAGGAGAATGCTGCCTCTGATACATCTATAATGAAAAAGTGGCAGTAAACCCACTCATCAAGGAAAAGTGGCAAAAAATTAACTGCAATTTGTAATGGAGAAAGTTTGGCACGAATTTCTTACTGAGAGCAAATGATCTACCAATGTGAGGCAAGATAATGTGGACCCATATAAATGGGAAACTCTGAAAAGATGTGCGACATGCTGTCCCTACATGCATGCCCCTTTCAAAACCTCTAAAATAGCTTGGAAAATATCTTTGTTTTTCAAAGTGAAGACAAACCAAATAGCTTAATGTATTTGTCCATGTATTTATGCATGTATTTATCATCCAAGCTAGATAAAATTATAATGTAAAATATGCCAAAAATACCAGCTTATAAAGACTTTAAACCTTTTTTTTTAATAATGACAAATTACTAACTACCACTGTAGATGCTTTAGCTAATATTATCAAAATGCAAGCTGCTTTTAGGAACCTTCTCTTGTGAATTATGTCTCTTTCATGATAGATGAGAGAGAAAAAAAAGGAAAAAAGATAAATACTTTGAAATTTGGATTCCAAGTTTCCTCACATAAGCTGCATGCAAAACATGACAAAACAGCTGCAGAAAACTACCTGAATTAAATCCCAGTCGTCCTGCACATCATTGTTTAGATTTTGTATGCTTTGTTTGGGGGAACGGTGGT
The DNA here is from genome assembly GCF_000738735.6 of Corvus cornix cornix. Taxonomy (NCBI): domain Eukaryota; kingdom Metazoa; phylum Chordata; class Aves; order Passeriformes; family Corvidae; genus Corvus; species Corvus cornix. The sequence continues at coordinate 55,545,826 of NC_046357.1, forward strand.
GGGATTAAGTCATTGCATATCATGGAGGCCCTAAAGTTGTGATTTCTTGCACCTGATGGCATGAAAGCAATGGGAAAAAAAGAGTCCTGCTGAGTTTGAAGGAGACTTGTGACATTTGCTTTTACTGTTGAATAAAATCCATACCCTTGACTTTGGCATATGGTCTTGTTTTCACCTTAATTTGGACAGAAGCATCTCTCTCATAATTTTAACCAGATCTTAAAACTTATGAAATTGAAAATTATCCTTAATTTACATTTTGGGGTGCTCTAAACCTTGGAGCCCCTTTATTTCTGAGTCTGACAGAGAACAAGCCTTTATGTTAAATTTAACACAACTCATTCCTAATTGGAGGAATAATAAGACAAGTGCTAGAAGAACAAGTGTGTAACTCTAGAAGAAATATTGACTTTTCTCCTCTGCCTCTAAGTGAAGTGCTTTACAAAATGTGTACTCTCTGTACTTTATCTCTTCTGGCCAGCTGCAGTTCACATAGATCTTCTCAGAGTTATTGGTAACCCAGGGAAGGTTCCAGCTTAAACCCTTTGAAAGAGTAGAATAATCCATATTCCAAGTTTCATAAAATTAACAGTGAGAGAGAGAAACTGCTGTATTCATTGCAGCTGGTATCCCTTTTATCAGGTACTGCATACAAACAAATATGGTGTTGAGCTGTCAAGCCTGAGGTCATGGCTGCTCCCGAACTGAAGTGGTTTAGAGTATTTTAGTCTGCATTCATTACAAGATACAGTGTACAGGTAAGAAACATTCTTGCGGTGCCAGCATGTGATTACGGCAAGATGGGGCTGACCCCTGGGAAATTGCTGAGCTAACAGGGAGAGGAGCTGGCTGAGCAGGGTCAGAGCCAAGTTTGTAGACAGCCATCACACCAGCACACCTCACAATGACAGATCTGCACCACTCTGTCTTGGGATGCTGCTCGAAGGGACGGTGTGATTTCCTAAGGAAAAGGGAGCCTGTGTTTTCAGGGGCTGTTTATGAATCCTCTCTGCTATCCTATTTTTTAAATCTTTGGTGTGCCTGTGTGAGTTGTGTGTGTGTACAAATTGTCCTTTCTATCTCTCAATGTCTCTTTGGGTTATTTTTTTTGTCTCCCTCTCCCTGTATTTTTTTTTTTTTCAACTTCTCAGTAAAAGTTTGAAAGCCTAACCACAATGTAAAACAAATAAAATAACACAAAAAATCAGATTCATATTTTGTGGTCAACCAACTGCCAAAATCCTTTCCTGAGTGACCATTATGTGAGGCAGGTAGAAGCCAGACACCTTAAAAATAGTGACATTTTGGTCACAGCACACAGTCTATTTGTATATGGAGGTTTTTCTGCAGGTCAAAAATGTTTTTCAGCCCCTTGTTAACACTATTCTCTGCACACAAATGTTTGCTTCCCCTTCTCCCACTCCAGTTTCAAGCAGCCTGTATATTCAGGTTGAAAAAACAGAGTACAAGAGTTGTTAAATAGCAAAAGAATTTAGAGAGGATGTCAGATGATAACCATGACAACGTAGGGAGCAATAATGAAGAGAAAAAGTCCAAGCCCTGGCAACCTAAGGTTTATCTTTCAAACATGAAGAAAAATATATAAGCTGAAGTGGACAGTGCTCTTCTGCAGGCACTTGGCCATAAGACATTTATAGAGACATAGAGGCCTGTGTTTACAGCAAAGTTTTGCAGTAGCAAAGAGTACTGTAGATTGACCACAGGAAGCTTTGGTAGGGATAGAGAAGAGATACAAAGATTTCCCTGAAACCTTGAGCAAAATTCTTCATCTAATTTGATGCTCACATGGTAGCTAAGGGAAATATTTTACACACAATGTGGAAGTGCAAAATGGAGTAAAGCCTGGCACATTTATTTACAAATTGTTTCTTCAAATAATAAGAAACTTAGAGGTTGTTTTTTTCTCCCCCACATTCCAAGTGTTCTGTTAAAAAAAGTGGACTGCAGTAAGGGCCACATTTAAGCTGACCATAAGCTTCTTCTCCCCCATCCTTTTTAGGGTAGTGTTTTCCTCAGTCCAATCATACTTTTAAAACACCTTTCTAAAAACCTCCTTAAACCAGTCCCTTCCTTCCTTAGGTGACTATCTTGAGCATTTTGAATTGATGTTCTGTGACTATAGCTAAAGCAGCTAGTGATACTGAAGTATGTAAAAAGAATGAAAATGCTAAGGAAAAGGCCATTATAAAAGCCTGATTCTCCACACCTCCAGGAAATTTGGCAAAATAATTTGTCTGACAAAGAATAATGCAACAACATTGCAGGGACTTCCTGCTTACTGATTCACCCCAGGATGTGTTGCCTCTAATAAGAGCATTATGTTATTTTGGGCTTGTTTTTGCATATATAAATAAGAACACACTACCTGACATTCATTTTTGAGGCCCATATTGGTGTGGCATTTTGTAACTGTGAGGTACTGGAATGATAGTGTCCCAGCTGTGCCATTGCTCTCTGGAAGATCTTGGGGAAGTGAAGGTCAAAAATATATAATTTTATGTCCCCATTTGAAATCTGTCAAGGGAACCTGGACGCACAGAGCTTTGTTCATAAAGCTTGGAGAACAACGAGAGGCTGTTAACAAAAGCAAGCCTTAGAAATTTAGACTATTGAACTAGGGCTGTGCAAAATTCACACTGAATTTGATACATGCAAATTTATTCTTCATTTTCAGTGCACAAAGGGCTAAACAACCCTGAAATGCAATTGAAACATCCTCATGTCACCAACTGTCACCCACGTCCTCAGTCTTCTTAGCATCCTCTTCAGAAGTTTCCTTTGCCAAGAGCAGATCCTCTGTCCTCCCCCACAAAGGCCCTCTTTTCATCCTCTTTTCCCCTTGTGCTCTCCATCTATTAAAGAGTTTCTTCTGCTACCCAGTTAAAGGCTTTACAATCAGAAGATTTTCAGAATCCCAAAAGGCTGCTGCGGTGCAGCTCTTGAAAAGGCTTGTTTTATCCAAATTAAGCAACTTTAAAGTGTACTCTAATAGGTGTTTTGGTACTTAGGGGATCCAGGTCTTGGTGCATAATTCCTAAATGGCTTTAACAGCAGCTAGACACCTAATTTTCAATTTTACATTGCAGATGTACATAGAGGTAATTCTAATGGACTACAAAGAGTCCTCTAATTCATACCAATTCCCATCTTATTCTGAAATTTTTAAGTCAGATTTTTTTATGCTGCTGCCATCATGACTATTCTGGGCTTTATTTTAAATAAGAAGGTTTTTATTTTTAATAGTGGAATTCTTAGTTATTTAAATTGGAAGTCACAATCTCTTTATTTTTCACAACAGATGCTCTGCGAATTGTATGAACTTGTGAATTTCAAGGCTTCTCTGAAGAATTCAGAAGCACAGTTAAAACTTGTAAAGTTTAACGGGATAAAAGTGAAAATATCCCTGGGTCCTGACATCTATTTTCTCTAAACCTTACTTATGTAAAAAATGCCAGGCATTTCTTTTTCCAAGCATTTTAAAAGCTACAGGGTTTTGTTAGTAGGGCAAACATAAGCCATTTATTTTATATAAAGAATGTAACCTGAAGATCCTATCTTCAGAGCCCTGAACAAAATACCAAATTCAACAGAAATTAGAACTACCTGCACAAGGGCATTGCCATTGATACGTTTGTTTTAGGAACAACAATTTGTAATACAAAGATCTCAGGGTTTTACCCAGTAGTTGCTGCTGGGAACAGGCAAGATCTGGTATGTTTTTGTGTACAGCCACTTCCTCTCCTAACATATTCTGTGCACATAAAATCGTCCCTTTGCTGAACACAGTTCAGTTGGCTTGAAGTGTTTTCTTAATGAAACAACTGCATGTAGCTCTGTGTTCACTCTGCATCATTTGTGTAATATGTTGCTTCTATGACTTCTTCTGCTCCTAACACTGTAACACTTCTCTAGGGAAGAGATCTGAAGTCTTTGCTTTGCCTTCAGCCCCAGAAGGAATTGCAAAAGCCAGTTCTCTCAGCAGTGTGTCAGAGTGAGATGGAAAGTGGGGGTAGGAACAGCCATGGTGAGGCAGAAATGCAGTGTAGGAGTCGTGTAGGACTGCTGTTTTCCTAAGACCTCCCTGAAGTGAGAAATGGGAGTGTGCAAGACTAGTTTTCAACCTTTGTGTTGTTACCTTTAACACCCAAATTTTTCCATGAACCCCTGCTGGACCCCTTTATTTATAAGTTATTTATATAATTATTTTTTTGCAGTGGGCTTTGCTCCCTTCTCTCTGCTGTCTGAATTCCCCTGTCTGCAGGATCACTTTCTACTTGCTGCAGTAAATAAAGGAGCAAATAACTGCATAGCTGCTACCACTTCCATGCACACAGCTGCCACAGTGACAAATACCAGGAGGACCGCATCTCCTGTTACGCCAAGCCATACAAGGGATGCACTCAACAAATGCTGGGTTTGACTGTCAGATTCTCAGATGTGTCACATATTTCTTTGGAGCTTGGGACTGTTGCAACAGCTGTTTGTAAACACTGAGAATCTAGCATTAGGACTGGTGAAAGCGACTATTTTTTTTAACTTCTATCTTTCTGAACCATCCTTTAAAAAGTTGTAAATACATTGGCATTTATGCTGTTGATCTAAATAGGAACCAGTATTGGTTTTCAGCTGCGCAGGCCAGTGGGCAGGCTTGGGCTCCATCCCAGAGTCCTCTTTTATCAGGCGACATCAGCAAGTCTGAGAATGTGCATCAGGCTGTGGCTCCAGCAGAAAAACACCGCAAGCAGCTAGAGGAGCACTTGTGAGCTGGAGGGTATTTGATCATATTCAGTCTGATGCTAAAAACAAAATTAAAAAATATATTGCTAAAATTGGTGAGCAGCATTCCAGTGGGGTATCTATGCAGTGAAAGACACGCCTCCTCTGATTCACAGAAGATCATTTGGTAAAGCATAGGCATGTAAACAGGGTTCAAATGATGTAATTTAAAAATTACATAGTCAGTACCTTTGTAGGGGTATATACATTAACTCACAGGCTTGTGCTAGCTGTTCTGCAGGCTGCAGCTTTCTCCCTCCCCTCCCCAGGCAACAAAACTATGCAAAAGTGGAAAAAAAGTGCACAGGATTACCTGGAAAATGCTCTTCTCCCACTAAGTAAATGAGAGAGTGCAGGCAGGAGTCAAAAATGCTACCTTTTGCTTGTTCCATATATACTTTGACTTGTGTAAAATTATGTTGATGTTTAACTCATACCACAGAGCTAGAATCACCTTAAAAGACAGTCTTCTCTCTGGCTATAAGCTTGAAAGAAAACTCACCAATCCTACGCCTTTAGTGTTATAATGTTTAGTAGGATTTTCCTCAGGTATCTCAAAGATAAGGTTGAAATTCCTGTCCAATCTAAACAGATAAAAATTTGAAGCCATAAGCAGGAAGGCCAGCTTCTCTGATAACATTATTTTGTCCAAATGTGGTAAGAAGACCTCAGCTTCCTATTGTAAATTGAAAAATTTCCTTTGGTAATATTTTCCTAATTTTTCTACTGATATAGAAAAACTACATCTCCAGCTACAAGGTAACATATTTCAGTGTGGGAAATCTGAAAAGAAGACATTAAATATGCTATTATATAGGTACCTAAATAAACAGTTTTTAGGGAAAAAGTAAAGAAGAAATGTAGGGGTTGCCATTTCCAAAATATATTATCATAACAGTGATTGTTGTTTCTCCCAAATACATTGCATCAGCACTTATAAAATTTGCTCAAGTGTTCTGCATAAGTCCATACAGCACTAGACCAACAACAGAAACAGGGACAGGATCTGAGAGCCTTAGCTCACAGGACTGGCTTCAGAACATGTTTCATTTACAAAGGAAGTGTTGTTAATAGTTGTCTGTAGTGAATAACTAGAAATGTAAAGAAAATACTGATTTGTTAGTGACCATTGTTCAGTTTGGTTTACCATGACATCTTTTGGGATGAGCAAATCTGAAGGGGTTTTCAGTTCTCTGGCAAATACTCCTTGGATGATAGAGTTTTCTCCTTGGGAAATTTAAAGGTGTTATGGATTCTCATTTAAAAGCTTGTGGAAAATGAGTCACAGAGATTTCATCAGAATAATCACCTGAAGGAAAAAAGGTCTGTACTTAAAAGCAAGGTGTTTCATCCCACCAGTATTTCACCTGTCGTCTACGTCACACTTTAACAAACTCTACTGAGAAAGGAAGCACTGATCTGCAAAGGAATAAAATTATTACCTGCATAGCATCCATCTACCCCTTTTTCACCAACGTGTAAGGCAGACGCTTGTCACAGAGCATATCAGTCAAAATTTCCCCACTTCTTCTCTATGTTAATTTTCTTGTCAGGGCCCTAAAAAACAACCAGTTATCCCCACACTTACCATAAAACAGCTTCTCTCTTGTTCTCAGAGGCATCAATAGGGGATTTACTTCTAACACCAGGAAGAGAAAGACCAGAGAAATTTTACATTGTATGAGGCATGGACTCAGTTAAATGCATTATTTTTGTGTCAGTCTGTATTTTCTAATATAAAATTGCTGCAAATGTATAACAATTTAGGCTTATACACAGCACTGGTCTTAATATCATCTTAAAGTTAATGTTATAGAAATAGTGACTGGGAACCCACACATTCCCATTAAGCTCAACAGAACCCACCTACAGTAAATACATTATCTCCACTGAGTTTTTCAGCAGCTAAACTAATGTACACCAAGGCTGCCATCATTGACCAAATAAGATCATTATTGAAAATATAGCACTATTGACTTTTCACTGTGCCATAGCAGCACTGTAAATACTCTTGTTGACTCTTTTTTGAACAAAGTCAAAACCATCACATTGTCCTTGATAACCTAAAAAAAAAGAAATAAAAATGTTGAGAAATACTGTTAACTTTACTTAACATTAGACGACTGTATTTTTAATTACAGTTGGACTCTTCTGAGAAAGATGGAGGATCCTAGCAGAGAAAAAATAATCTTACTGTCACCAGTGACAGAATATATCTCTTGATTTGTAGGGAACTAGCTAGCTTGACTGCATTAGAAATTTACATACATCCTTTCTTTTTTTAGCATATTTACTTTTTTTTTTTTTTTTTTTGAGTCAGGACACACCATGCAACAAGTCAAATGATTAGAAACATGTATAGGAGTAAAAATTACACAAACAAATTTTTATTTTGGACCACAGCCCTGGTCCCAATAGAAGATGTGCTTTGCCATCTTTTTTTCTCTCGCCCTGATGCTTCATGGATCAACTCCTGGTGGTGCATCAGCAATCTGAGGCTTCTCAACCTTTATGCTGTCTTGCTGAGATGGCAACAGCAGTCCATGATTAGGGCATTTCATATTTAATAGTACTGTTCTATGAAATACTAGGCTGGACACTATGTGATGCCATTCTAGAAGTCAAATTGGTAGCCATGATTAGCTGGCCAGGATGCTGCCAGGTCACCCATGCTTGCTCCTAACTGACAGAGTTCTCTAAATTTCAGTTGTAGATGTAGTCTGTAAGATGGTGAGATCTACACATCCTGAAACAATTTTGTCCACATTTCCAAGCTGCACTACCTCCCGCAGCTCATGGAGACACCCTCGCCAGCTTCCCTGTCTTAAATTCTCCAAATAGTTGAGGCAGTCTCTCCAGCTGCCAAGACAGGGTTCAAATAAACAAAAGGCATGTTGACCATTTAGAAAATGCAGACACTGTTCCTAAGCTCTAGCCAAATGCAGACATCTTGGCAAAATTGGAGGAATGAATTGAAGACTATATGTATATGGTTTGGTGGACACTTAAAAACTTATGATTGATTCTGAGGAATTTCTTTCAGAAAAAGTGGTTTGATTTTTATAAAAAGTTTGGTGTGTATGCACACACACACAAACACACAGAGATATATATAAATTCATATGAGAAGTTATTTCAAATATTTGCATTGCAACTTCTGGCATGAGGATTGCCAAGCAGGTTGGATATCTGTATTATTTATGTATATTTTTTGTTAAAATGCTCAACCAAGTTATTTATGACCATCAGAAGAATTTAAAAAATGCAGAGTTGATCTTTTCTACTAGTGAATCTTAGATTTTTGTAGATTGCCTAGTCATCTTGAAAAACTTCATTTGATGGTACAATTAGATGTAAATTTAAAAACTGGACCTCAAGCATACCCCAAAATTACATTAACACTTTGCTTTATCAGTTGAATAAAAATGTTAACTCCATCCTTTCATCCCATTGTTTTTTTCCTTCCTTGATCTTTGAGTTGCAAATCTCAACCTTTTCTGATTTTCTTAATATTTAACTTCTTTTTAGTGGCAATAAATTCCTCTACTGAAGAGTAAACCTATTCTTTTCACTATATTATGAGAGGATTGAATTAATCTGATTCTAAATATATATCATTAACTGATGATAATTTGATCTTTTTTTTTTCCTTTTAAAGTTGACGGTAGTTTAGCTTTGATGGTGCCAGGTGATAATCCAATGTGACTTAGATTTCCCATAGCAATAACATTTGGCAGATTCACTTCCTGATGAGACAGAACCATTTCTTTTTTTTAGCCACATTTTTTGATAGAACCATAAATATAGAAAACCTTTCTGCTAGAATTCTTGAAAGGTATTACACAGTATAATGAACCCCATTTTCTATGTTTACTGAAGTTTGTTGTTGTGAAATGGAATAGAAAGAGAGAAATGAAAAAATACCAACAACTATATTCTGCATATAGCATTTATTTGAGGTTTGAAGTGAACATGACATTCCACTATACCTAACTCTGAGCTTATTTAGAATGGATTTAGTCCTCCCTTTAATATGTTTTAGAAAACATTAATTTAACTTAGTGTCTGAAATTTGCTTCTTGCAGTCACAAATGTCAAATCAGTCCTTCCTGGAATTTCACTGGCATTAGCCGTGTTCCCCTAGACCTGAATATATCTCCCCTACCCCAGTCCAGCTTATGCATGATCCCTCCATGTGCTAGAATCAGGGTAGCCTTAGCTGATCCCATAGCACTCCAGAAAGGTAGATCAACATCCCTACTGCTAATGGATGAAAAAATAAACCAAAGAAAAAGTTCTAGTGCACAATACAGAGGGAAGGGAAATCAGTGAGCTAAAGTGAGAGTGAGATAAATGTTAACTCTTACGGAAGATATCACTGGATTATTTAATTTTGGGGTTTTTTTTCTGTGCGTCCGACAAAGTGACAAATCCTGCTTCCTCATGTAAGCTGAAGGGAACTTGAGGATTGCAGTGACCCCAAAACAAAGGTGAGCTGACAGAGCCCTCACCATGAATAATACTAACTTCATACAGAGTTACCTCAAGAGAAGTGTGGCCAGCGGGTTGATTGCAGAGTACACTGTTTGGTTTTGGGTCCCAAGTTCAAGAAGACTGTGGAGAAGCTGTAGTGCTCTAGTGCGAGGACTCCAGAAGAGCCATCATGCATGAGGAAAAGCTAGGGAGTCTGAGTTTGGTTAGTCTGGGAAAGAGGACGCAAATGAACAGTATAACAACAGCTGGTGAATATGTGAATAGCTGTTACAAGGAAAGCATAGCCAAACTCTTCTAGGTACTGCAAGGCTATATAAGAGAGGGCAATGGCCACAGGTTGTGAGTCAGAGGCTTCATATCGGACATTATGAAAACTTTTTCACCGAGAGGTAAGTGCAGGCTAGCTGTGACCCAGAGAGGCTGAGGAATCCTTGTTTTCAGAGATTTTCAAAACTCAGGCAAATCCATCACTGACCTGATCTTGTTAGCAATATTCCCCTTTCAAATGGGAGGCTGGGTGACCTTGAGAAGTTCCATACAACTAACATTCTATGACTCTCTTTGTCTAAGAAAGTAAAAAAAAAAAAAAAAAGAAAATTAATCATATCATAACTCAGATTAATTTTCTTTACTATCTCAGAGCATTGAAGAGCCCCTTGGATTTATTCTTAAGTGCTAGTTAAGATGTAAACAAACTAGCATATCTGAAGCTGTAGTTTGTGATCTCTATTCATCAGAAGAAATGAAGTTCTGGGTTTAGCACACTTTCCACTGAAAATACTCTGATATCAATTATTTTATTTGTTTTCAGATGCCTCGTAAAAATATTGGGAAGAAGAGGTTGCTTATCTTCTATGTGACTTCAAACATGGAATAGATCATAGTATGGCATATTTTGCTTCAGAGAGTCACTCAGTAAGGGCCATGCAAGTGCAGTCAGCAAAAAATAAAGTAGGAGTTGCTCTCTCCCAGTGTGTCCTTCCTGAGCAGGAAAGTTATTCAGGTCTATTTCTTGAGGCAATATTTTTTCACATCTAATTCCTTCTTTCATAACTATTTCATACCCATTCAGAAACTGATTCCATAAACAGCATTTGAGTGCAGAAAGAAGTTGGGAAATTTTTCAATTTTCTACAGAAATAGGGAAAGTCACAGACTAGGGTCACAAACCTCCTATTGCCTCTTTCACTGTCTGTTCTGCTTCCACCAAGAGCAGAGACCTTTTGTGAGAAGAGACCCAGAGACAATAATTGAGGGGTAAAATATACATATTTATGTTTGTCACAATACGACGTGTAATATTATCCAGAAACTGCACTATACTGAAATACTTCGGGAATCATCATAGAGAGCAATGCAGGGAGGGACAGGTCATCTCCTACCCTAGAGAAAAAAATCTGTTTCAGCTTGAGAGCTATTTTTGTAACAATTTGCTCTATAAATAGCATCACAAACAACAGTCCAAAAAGATTCCTGCTTATGGTACCTCTGGAAAGTCTTTGCCTGTGACCGGGGGGGGAGTGTAGAGGCACTCTACATATAGCAGGGTCAAGGTGCCCAGACACCTTACTCTATCATATTGGTGTGACATGCCATGAGAAATGAAAAATATGAAGTATGATGGACACCAAAAGATCAAATATAAGCTCAACTATCCTCACTCCCTGGCAACAGAGAGAGCATTCTTACCCATAAATACTTCCCCAGAAGGTTTTCACAGCCAAGATCATAAATGGAATGAATGCCCATGTAGGCTAGAAAGATATGACCTCTCTTGTTTACATAGAAAAAAAAGAGACAGAGGGAAGCTTGGTAAATGGCTTTTTCCTTTTCTTTCTCAAAGCTTTCATTTGTCATCATGGAGAATGACATGACAGTTTCACTGCCTTTAACTGAATTTCTATCATTTAAGGCAAGCGTTCCAAGGCTAGTTCTTTATTCTGTTTAAGGATTGAGTCAAATTTTTTACATGCTTTTTGCCAGTTTACAAGTGCAGGGAAGTAGAGAGCAATCAAATGAAAAAGCTTGAAAACCTTTAAAGGAGTCAGAATATTACTAAACTAATGAAAATACCATATTTGTACAAGAAACAAGTTGTGTAAATACATGAATCTCAGCTCTTTTGTTAAGAACCTAAGTGTTGAGGATTTAAATCTTGCTATTATCAGTGCTGTTGTAAAACAGTTCAAGATACATCCACATACACACAGGTAAGAATAATCTGCAACATGCTTTTCCATTTTTACCTGTGTTTTTTAAATTTCTCAAAGTCGTAGCTACTGTTTTATTGTGTTAACGCCCACGTTGTATAATGTACATAATGTATAATGTACGTGATCATCAGTGTTTGTCCAAAACAGTAGTGACTGTGAATGAAAATTTTTTCTTGTCTTTTAAAATTTGATGGGTTTTTTCTGAAATAACAGTCATTTTGAAGAGTAGCAACACTGACATAATTAAAAACACTGGCTTAGCAGTTATTGTATCCAAATGCTTTTCATTGCACTGGAATTTTTCTTAAGGTTTTTTTCCTATTGTTCTAAGAAATTTTAGTAGCAGTGTCCTTTCCCAGTGAAAATACATTGTCCTGTGTCATTTTCTAGGTAAAATTTCAAAATTCCTGCCCATACATAAAGATCTGTGTGCCTTTTTTAAAGTTTTCTTTACACTGAAAATTTCAAGACAAAATCATCATGAAGGTTGTTCTGGAGCAATCAGAGTAACCACAGCTCCAACCCAGGCAGAAAGAGACAGTGATGATGCTCAAGGTGGACTGTGCTTCGAAGAGCTGCGTTCATTTCACACCTCCAACACAGCCAGCTTCCATAACCTTGGGCAAGAAAAAACTAGTAAAATGAAGTTGGTCTAAATGAAAGGTGGAAATTACCACAGTGACTGAGGTGCTTTTGGTAGGACAGATACCTAGGAACGAGTTCTACCAAAATGAGCATGTCAAGTAGAGAAACTTTGGAAGGATAGATAGCACTAGTTCTTTTTGGAATATGAGTAGGTGGTGGTCTTTCATTAAAATCTTGGTTCTGATCCTTTTCTTCAAAATACATGGTAGACCCAGACCTTTCTTGCAAAATGTGTCCAGAGAAGTAACAAATCTATCATTTTTTAAAATTTTTATTATTTTTCTCCCCAGTTCATGTAGGTGAATGTTCTTACCACTAACATACTGAGAAAATGAGATTGTTTATCTACTTTTTAATTTTATAGGACCATGAAAGATAACCAAACAAAATCCAAACAGATTTCTTGTTGAAGCATGAGTTGGATCTTCAGTTGCTGAATAATAAGATGAATTGGGCAGTTGTGAATATGCCTGAATTTTACTGGCAGAAAATATTATATTCCCTCTGACTTGCCTGAATATGAGTGGATGAGGTGAATCTGTGATGTTAAGAATGGGATGATTGGATCATTTTTACTGCCTTTTGTATATTTGATTCTTTTATTTACTCACTGCTTCAGGAGTCACAGAATCACAGAATCATTTAGGTTGGAAAAGACCTCTAAGATCATTGAGTCCAACCTTTGACCAGAATTCCTTGTCTGCAAAACCAGCACACAAGAAATTCCCATGCTATAGCGAATCATAAGGAAAATGGTCTTTGGATATCATAACCTTGAATTGCAGAAGGTCCTACAACAAGGAGTTTTGGGAACACAGTGCAGAGGTGTATCACATCAGATGGTTGTAGAGTTAAGAACTGTAGTGAATTCATAATCACTGCTGGCACAAAAGCACAACCTACTTTTCCTCACTACTTCCTTCTATGCTGCTGGCTAAATCAACCTTCAAAATAACTTCTTCCTAAACCCAGACCTTTGTATATCATATCCCTCATTTCTTTAACTCCTGGTCTGCTTATTGCAGGTACAATAATTATCTGTAATTACTGCTTAACTCAAGCAATCAGTAGTAAACACCCATGATACTCTGGACAAGAATGTATCAGTAAAACAACAGCTACATAATTTTAAAAAAATAAATTCTAGTACAAAAATATCAGATTGCCTACATATTTTTCCTTTGGCTTTCTTTGCTTTAGATACAGCTTTGGAAGCTGAAACCAAACAATAGGTGCAATAAATTCTGGATCTCATTTTTGCAAGGAGGGACACATGGTTTTTCTTCCTAAACTGAAGACCACTTACAACTCTGGAGGGAAAAATGACAATATGAGCTAGTGCCACACAAGGCCTGTTGATCTTTCCTCAAAAAACTTTTCTTGGATCTCCCTTGGTGACCCATAGTGAACTTAAATTCAGGCTGAGGGAGCTGGGAGGAAATCAGCACTCATGCCAACTGCCTTCTTTTTACTATGACTTGCTTGTCACAGGAACAAAGATCATCTGGAGGGGGGCTAAGGAGCTACACAGAAGCAGAAGAAAAAACCACAACAACTCTAAAAATAGAAGAGACAATCAATAAATTAACCCCAATACATCACACTGCAAAATGAGTAAATGAAAGCTCTTTCAATTTTACCACTTGTTGCTACTAGTGGGTGTCATCTCCCACCATATCTCTATCTTCACAAATGAGTTTAGCACCAAGAAATGATGCAGTTATGTGGGAGTGACAAATATCAAGCAGTCAATATGCCTGAATAGCCTGGGCTCAGATGGGTCTGCTTCTCTGGGGACACCCTTATGGTGAAGGAAAGTGTACAAAGAAAGCTTTATTGCAGCTGTATACCTACATGTCCCTGCAGAGTGTAAAGAAATTGAGAGTTCTAAGCAGGAGCTGACTTATCTGATTGACACTTTTGTCATCCTTTGGGTTCTTGGTACGTGATCCTGCCAGCAAGCTAAATCTCTTGGCAGTATTTTTCAATGCAACCAAGAGCTCCAGCATCCAGCTACCTCTGGACTCCCTTTCAATGTAAGGAAACCTAAAGCTTCTCCCTGTTTATGTAATTACATTGCACAACTAAGGGTATGTGCAACATCATTCAATTAAACATTTGAGGGAGGAAGGAAATTGACAACTTGTTGAAATAAATCTGTTTTCAGGCAAGCAACATTTCCTGTTTAAAATGCTATTGGAAAACCATGAAAAAGGTCACAAAAAGATTCAGAGACTATTTATTTTAAACAAGTGTTACTTTCTTAGAAATTAGAGCAACTTTCTTAGAAATACAAGTTATTATAGAAAGATAATATACAAAATAAGTTCAAGATGAGTGACTTCATTATTCACAATTCACTTTTCTCCTCCTCCCCCGATTCTATACTTGCCAGAGTTTTCTACTCTTTAATATAATTAATAGTGATGCAAGGAGTTTTCAAATTGTCAGTGACATTTGTAGTACTGGGACTTTTACAGACAGCTGAGAAAGCCACTACGTTCTTTGAAAGTAAGTGACACAGGAAAATGAGGTATCTTGCTTTTGACAGGATGACTGTAAAAACCTATTGAAACACAGTGCGGCCTAATAAAGGGGCTGTATTAGAGAACTGACATAAAATTTTACCACAGAAAAATGTGTGTCCAACCCCTTATATTAAAGGAGTAAAGTATTAAAGTTTTTGGAGAGGTGTTCCACAATCTTCTTGAACTCAATCGCACCACAAAATGCCATTAAATCTGCAGAAAAGACAAATGCCCAGTGTATTAGCAATGAAGCCTTCTTAATTACAATGCTGCAAATGCTCTTCTTCAGTTGGAGCAACACAAATTGGTTTCTTCTGATTACAATTATGTGATGAATACATCTGAGGAAAAAGTCAATCAGCGTAGATGCTCCTCAGCCTCCTAAAAACTCACAGTTTCACCAGGAGAGAAACTGTAATGCAGCCAAAAATGAGAACCTGTGTCTCAGAAGCTCAGATGCCGTATTGCACTAGTCATGAGAGAGTCATGGACATCTGAATATGACCATGATGTAGTCTTTTTTTGAGGGTGGATTTATAGACATTTTTTACATTATTATAAATATAATTTGAAAAAATGGTCTTGAGTACTTTACCTATGTTTGTTCACCACGTTGGTTGTAATACATTCTGAATAAATATCTAGAATACAAAAACTCAATTACATGATAGTTTTATTTTAGAAATAGATTATTTTCCAGTGACTTATTGAGCTGGTTTTGTCCCATAAATATAGGAATTTCAAAGCTTTTAATGGCAGATGCCAAAAATACAGAAAAGAGTCGGTATGCAAAATCTCTAACAGTGTGAAAAAGGTATACATATGGTAATTCTTCTTCCCCTGGCATATTAGTTTCACTTCATTGTTTGAACAATATAAAGCCTGTTTTATTCAGGCATAAGCAATATGATGGCAAGGTCATCTGAATAAGAAAGACAATGCAATGTTACTAATTATAAGAAAAGCTAAATTAGAGAACTTTTTCCAATATGAGATTTCAGTTTATGTTTTCTACATTTGACCAGTGAAGGCAATTCTCCTCCATGAATTTTTAAAGGAGTTCAGATTGCCTTTATTCAAAAACCTGAGAGAAAAAAACTGACAAATGTAGGCATTTGAGTCACACCGAAGTCATAGAATTAACCATAGGATTAAACACATATGTATGTTTAATTAGTGGGACTATATAGTCTAGGCAGACAAGGCAGATTTACTGGCATGCTGCAACTGATAAAAACAAAGTTATTTTGGCAGAATATGTCATTTAACTTGTTGATACAGGAATAGTAGGGTTATTTAAGTTAGAAATTGCAGTAGGAATTAGAAAGAAAGATGCTTGGAATAAAAGTACTAGAAGGACAAAGCAAGCAGAGGAAAAGAATAGGAAGTTAGTTATAGGATGAGTTTAAAGAGAAGAAGCCTTGGGATAAAAATATTAGGGTGCTAAAAGATATTTTTCAGTGCATTATTTGGATAGTATAATTATGCAAGTTAAAACAGAGTGACGTTGTTTTGTTTCAAAGTTCACGTTATGTAATATTACATATCAGCATGCAGTGGTCTGTGGAAGTACTGAGGTGGTATTGAAGCACAAGTAATTTTTTAATTCATAGAATGAAACACAGAAAAAACAGAATTTGGAGACACCATTTTTTCAGAATTAAATATATCAGGTTTTTGCTTTGAACTGCCATAAAAAGTAGCTAACTGCATTTTAAGTGGCTTCAAATTTAAAAATAGATGATGCAACCTGTTGGCCAAATGATGTGTTTTGTTCAACCTAGACAAAATATTTTCTTCTATTTTTTTTATTTAATTTGATGCAGAAAAGTGAAGTTAAGTGAAATTATGCCAAAATTAAAATATTCCTAAAAAAAAAAATTCCCCTTCCTGAACCACAAAAGCCAAATATTTGTACAGTCCTCCTCTGATTGTCCAAAATTCCATTCTTGACTGCTTCTGCAGCGGCTGCTACTGAACAAAGTCACATTACATGACATTGTGCTGATGAGTGTTTCACAAACAGGAAGAAGATCTAGCCTTGGTAAGGGCAAATACACAAGTCTAGTTCACTGGGTAAAATCAACCAATGGACAACGGATTTGATTATTTTATTTTTTTTCCTTGAAGCAGCAGGAAAGGGGCTGCTGACAAGATATTTTGGAACAACTTGCTATTAGGAAGGAAGTATGAGTGGGTGTAGATGAGAATTCACAGTCATATGACACACACATTGCTCATATGTTGAAGTCTTGTTCTAAAACAAAGGGTGGGACTGCCAGTTTAGTGATATAGAACAGAGGGAGCTGTTTACTCACTTGACTTGCCTGTAGTCAAAGATTTCAGGTGTTTGCCATCTGGGCTGACAGAGCATGATCTCTCTGGAAAAACCCTGGTCTTTGCTAAATGGCCAGTAGTTCACCTGAGAGTCATCACTCTTCTAACGAGCCATGTATCTCTGTTTGAACCATTATTAGTTTTATAATATAGAATATTAAGAACATCAGAGACACTCTCAGATAAGGGAGATTTTGATTGAAGAAGCTGTCAGAATAATCCAGGCAGATCTTGTCCTAGATCATACCTTAGATTTTTAATCTAAGTAGATCAAGAAACTGTCAAGAAGCTTAGGAGCTCATCAGGAAATCCAATGGAATCTCAAATAACTATCATAGACATTTCATGTTTTAACCAAACTTTGAAGTCTAGAAATTTTAATTCAATATGAGAATTTTATGATGTTTTAGTATATTTGCAGGGCAACCTCTAGAGTGTCTTTTCAAAATCCAAACCTCAATAAAAGTCCATAGAAATTACTAAAAGAGGAAATAATGTTTTAAACTGTAGATGTTAGGAATAAAAAATTATTTTGGTTATTATGCCAGTGAACGAGATCTACAGATGTGGCAATTTGCACAATTTATGAAGAGAAAAATGAGAATCAATTCCAAATTAGATGCACTTTCATGAAATTAATCAAGAGAATAAGAGGTAACTAGTCACGTTGCCATATCAGATACACTAAAAATAATCAAAATCACCATTGCTTTGCTCAAATAAGGTAGGGTTATCATACCTTGCTTATACTGTAGGAAACCTGAGGCTTTAGAAAGTCGGTTAGAGATCCACTAAGATAGAGAGATAGACAGAGAGACAGATAAATAAATAGATGACAGGTGGTAGATATAGATAAACTTATGTTTCAGCAAATAGTTAAAATGTTGAGTTATTCAACATTTTTCTTTGTTTTTTTTAATTGAAAAATATGCTTTAAGATTACTAAGGCACCCTCCTGGCTTTAATCAACCACCACATTTATGCAATTAAAAAGAACTCCTCCCTTCTTTCCCTCACACATACCCACACATTTTCTATCAGAGGAATTTTCAAATGGAGAGTTCCTGCAGTCAAATACTGCAGACATCCAAGAAGACAGTCCAAATGCCTGCAAGTGTGTAGCAAAGTTTAAAACTTCTATAAATGTTTGATAAAATGGAGTTAGATATAGACAGGAAAGTGAGAGAAAATGAGAAATATTGCTATCCTTTTCACAGAAGAAACAATTTTGCCAGATTTGGAAGTGATGCATTTAGTTTCAGAGATGCATAAATTAAACTTTTAAAAGTAGAAAATTCTCAGAGAAGTGTGTCCATTATTGTTCATCAAGAGGCTTTTAAACAAATGGAAGAGTTCGACTGTTGTTGCAAAACATAGGTTATGTAAACTAATGAATTATTCCTACAGGGAAAGGTAGTCTTCCTGTATATTTAAGTAAATCTAGACTTTAAAAAGAAAATAGAAGGATAAAAAGAATGTCCTGGAGAGGGGATCTTCTCCTTCCTTCTTCTCTTCATCCTTATTTTTCTTTTCTGTGGCAATGAAGTAAAAAAATGTAAACTATCTCTCTGCAGACCATATTCATATTGCTTTCAAACCTGCCATAAAAAATAATAAAGGTATAAATACAGTACACTCCCATGTGTGTAGATCTACCTATTCCTCAAAAAAATATTTATATGTTTTAGATACAGAGAGAATTTGCCTGCACCCATGGCAGCAGGCACCCTTAATATCCATCATGATGATATCGGGAGTCTCCAGATATAGTTTGGGTGAATCTTTCAAGTATTTATTTGTTTAAATTTCAGAGACTCACAAACTCACTAATGTGCTTAAACATGAGCAACTTATACAGCTTAAACACTCATTGACAGATAAATTACATTCCATCCTATCTGGCCTACAGCTCACTGGAAAGGCAGAATGCTACAGGTCCCATAGGTCTTGAGGCTCAGACTACTCAGGTAGTGAAACATTCCTCTCAGTCATCGATCAACACCAGGTCAGAGGTTAGAATATTGGCTGCAACTGTTTTCTCCAACATGAGTTCTGAAAACTCCATTCTTTGAAAGTGATTAATTTGTTTCTGGAACTGGTACATGTTTTGTCACTTTCCTTTACCTGTGATCTTTTCACATCTTTAAAAGCTTTTCTGGAGACATCTCCACTTACAGGTAACTAACTATTTTTTCTCCTTTGAAAGAATCATACACACATGGAACAATTTCAAATGTGCTGTTATACACAGGAAAAATTCAGTCTATAACTCTCCCAATAACAGAGTCTCTTACAGAGGTTTCAGCAAGAACACAACACCTAATAAAAGCCTGCAAGGAGCTGCCATTGTAATCTCTGTAAATATCAAAATATAAAGTCCATGGAGATACCATCTTATCTTTCCCCATGTAATTAAGTCTTTCTTAATAGGTGTCCTTCCCATCTTTCATGCGTAAGCAGCTGTCTGCCCGTATCAAGCCTGTACTACAAGCAAAATGTATCCTTCTAAAACGCACTAGGACTTTCTAAACACAGCAAGAACCCACAGAACTGTAGGGCTACTGCCACTTTCTTTCAATATATAGTAGTAGGAGAAAGTAGAGTGGGAAGACCCCCTTGACCTGGGAGACCAGAATCAGGTCATGAAGGATCTCATCTGCTGTTTCCTTAAGGACAACCATGATCATCATGCCACACACTATTCAGGGTGAGTTTTCCACTTTTTGGAAAGACATGTTGCAGTACTTGCCATGATGATGTGCCATTGAGCCACCACTGATGTAGTTTGTAATCTATTAAATAGGGTAGTCACACTGGAGATCTCAGTCCTGAGCTACATACTTTTCTTCCATAGTTGCATATTGTAGAGGGTATCAAGCTTCTTTTTGCTTCATTTTCAGGACCAAACATAAATATTTGCCGAAGGTCTCATCTGCAAAATTTCTGTACACTAAACATCCATGCAGAAGACACAATAGCAATGGCATGCCCTTACACAGGAGTGAAAGCAGGTTAATGCAGTAGGAGGAAATAACAGCAGATGAATAAATAGAAACCTAGGGTTTGCCCTGTGTAAACTGCAAGCACTCACATTTCTTTTTAAAACTAACTTTATACTGTGCATCTGCAGATCTTTGTATTCACAAAAACTGTTCACTTTCCTTTTTTGGCCATATGTTCCTTATTAAGTTAAGAAAAATAATAACTCTGTGCTAGCTTCAGGTTATGAGCACTTACTTTGTCTATAACACACTATAAAACAATAGCAGCACAATAAGAATATTTTGTTGGGTTTCTATGTTGCCTTTTACCTATGGGCTGCAAACAATTTTCTAGTCATTTACTACTCAGAAATGTAGGACGAGTAGTATTTTTCCTTCTTAAATATGAAATGCTTGGAATTGCAAAGGCAAAACTAATTCATGTTTCCATAAACATGAAGTGTCTGCAGTCCTTTGTGTCCCAACTAAACTACTATCCCCTTTTCAGGGAGTTATATGCCCCTTTATTTCCTAATCAGTTTAGTGAAAATTGTATTTCAGTTGAGTTTTAGTGAATTATCTGCTGATAATTGTGCTCTTTGGAAAAAAATACAACTCTGAAGTGGTTATGGTGATGCATTTGAAAAGTAAAGGAGTCCCATCATATGCCACACATAAAGATTTTGATTGAGTAGGTCATGTGTTCAGATCAGCCAATGGAAAACAGTGCATGAGAGTTGTTGTATATTTCCAGACACAGAAAACAATGAACAGAATGTCCACAAAGTACCAATCCATGACCATCATCCCAGGATGATTGACTTAAACTCTGTCTTACACCTGTTAAGTGCCTGATGTTTCACTGCACAGACTGCACCCAGCTACAAGGATGGATGTCTTAGAGTTAACTACGTGCTGTACCTCAGTATTGTATAGGAGTTTGAGCTTCCTTTTCCTTATTCATACTGAAACCCATATTTTAAATACTCTCTTCAGGTATCATACTGGAGATAAGAAAAAAAAATACAACTAACTCTCCATCTTTTCAAAAGCATATACACTATATCAGCTGCATAGAAAATATATGTAGAAAGATACTTACAAAATTCTACCCTGATTCTGAACACCTTGCATAGGTACATGTGAAAATAAGGTTCCTGAATGTTGCAGTAAGGCTCTTGTTTTGCAATTACATGTTTTAGGGAAAGGGAAAGGCTTAATGCCAATGGAGAGAGGCCCTATAAGTTGTATAGACTGCACATTTTTCCTTTCTGTATTCCCTTGGTTGCTATTAAGAGAGAGTGCAGGATTCATTCTCAAATAGTGGAAAGTATCTTTTGCCTCCATTCCTTAAGGTATCAGTAACAAGTTTATGAAGTAAAGACCAATGCCAGCACAATTGATGATGGTGTGACAGAGAGAGCATAAAATAACTGTGTTATGCCGTGACAGTCAGAGCAGAGGCTGTCTTTCCTGCTGAAGAGTTTCTGTAAACAGCTGAAGTGAAATAATGACTAAATGAAGAAACCCAAGGAAATCTGGATCCTCCCTGGAGTGATACCTGACAACCAGAAGAAAATGTCCTAGTCTTGTCACACCAAAATGCACTTCCTGAAATTGAGACAGTAGGAGGTCTGGATGCCTTCAAACATAAAAATTAAAAAAATTTAAAAGTGCTTTGAAAATCAAAATCTTGTTTAGGTATCTAAGTGTATGCAATTCAGGCTTCCTGTACGGTGCCTGTCATTCCCAGTTTAGGTCATTATATTGCACTTGAGTATCAAATCTCAAATTTATCATAGTCATGACATAGCCACTTACCTCAGGCTTAACATCTGGTATTTGAAAGAGAACTTCAGCAGAGATATTGAGTATCTTTGGGCAGATTTTCTTCTTTTTTCCACTGCAATAATTTTCATAGTGACATTTTTAGACACTGGACAAAGAATGACAGCTCACTCTGACTTATTAGCAACAAATATGATACTATTCTCGGAGAGCTGTGTCTAAGGTTTGAAAATTTAGAAACTTCTTGACATAGGGGAAAAAGAAGTCTTTTTGTTTCCTCCCTCTAACCGCAGGGAGGGAAAGACATGATCTTTGCCTGCAGGTGATTTGGTTGAACTATGAGAGCAGAGCATCAGGGATGTCTTGAGTATCAACTGTTGGGCTAAAGAGATGTCCTGTACGCATTTAGTTGAACTAGCTAGTCTGGATGACATTATAGTTCACCTGTAGGAGAAAAGACATCAGAATATTCTGACAGAAGGTTACTCTATTAAGATAAATTCATCAAACCAGTGAACAAGAGGGGTTTATTACCATGGTTGAAAACCTTTCATTTTCCTGAGTAGCTCTGGAGATCAGGCAAATAGTTGGGACTCAAGGCAGTCCCATTTTGTCAGAATAGATGGTGTTCTGGCTTTTCTAAATTACCAGTATATTTTTTCTATTCTGCATTGCAGAACATGTCTGCACAGCTAACTGGCATTTCCTAAACCTGGAAGATGAAGAAAATCTAGCCTGAATATTTTGAATTATTACCAAACCACTATCTGTTACCATAGTGTTACTTAGTTTGGGAAAGTCCTCAAAGATCATTGACTCCAGCCTCTAACCCAGCATTGTCAAATCCACCATAAAACCGTATTTTCAGCACCACATCATGTATTTTAAATCACTCCAGGAATGATGGCTCTTCTACTGCCACGGCAGCCTGTTCCAATGCTGAATAAACCTTTTGGTTAAGAATTTTTTTCATAATATCCAATCTAAACCACACCTATCACTATTTGAGGCCATTTACTCTTGCCCTGTTATTTGTCAGAACAGACCAACCCTCACCTACCTTTTAAGTAGTTGGAGAGAATGAGTAGGTCACCATTGAACCTTCTTTTCTCCAGGCTAAACCACTCTTAATTCCTTCAGGTGCTTCTCACCAGACTTGTCTTCCAGACCCTTCCCCAGCTCCATTTCCTTCTCCAGACCCACTGCAGCACCTCAATGTTCTTCTTGCAGTGAGAGGCCCAAAACTGAATCCAGCACTCGAGGTACAACCTCACCAGTGCCCAGTACAGGGGGCAGTCACTGCCCTGGTCCTGACCACACTACTGCTGACGAAAGCCAGGATGACATTGGTCTTTTTGGCCCCCAAGGCCCACACTGGCTCATGTTCAGCCATTGCTGACTAGCACCCCAGGTCCTTTCTGCTGAGCAGCTTTCCAGCCACTGCCCCAACCTGTAGCACTGCAGGGGTTGTTGTGAACCAAGTGCAGGAACCATCACTTGTCCTTGTGGAATCTCATACCATTGGCCTCACTCACTCAGCCTCTCCAGATCTCTCTGCAGAGCCCCCTACCCTCTGGCAGATCAACATGCCTACCAATGCTGGGATCATCCACAAATTGATTGAGGTTGCACTTGATCCCCTCATCCTGGTCATTAAAAAAACCCCCAAAACTGGTCCCAATGCTGAGCAACATCACTTGTCACTTGTGACCCACTCACAACTGGATTTGGCTCTATTCATCACCTGGCCCTGAGTACCCTAGAGAGCATTCCATCTGGCCACATTGACTTCTGTGGATCTCAGTGGCCTAACAGGCTGCTGACCATTTCCCTTGGATTATAGAGTCTTCATTTTGCTTCCTGTCCCTGTCTCTTTGCTCAGAAAGCTGAGTACCCCCAGAACAATTAGGCTTCCTAGTAAAGACTAAGGCAAAGAAGCCCTTAAGTACTCAGCCTTTTCCTCATCTTTTGTCACTGTGTTTTTCTCACATCCAATAAAGACTGGAGACTCCGCTTAGCCATCCTTTTGCTCCTAATGTAGATATAGAAATATTTTTTATTTTCTTTTATGGTAGTACCTAGATTAACTTCTAGTTGGGATTTGGCCTTTCTAATTCTCTCCCTGCATAAACTCACATCTTTGTTGTTCTCCTGAGCTGCCTGCTCCTTCTTCCAAAGGTCATAAACTCTCTTTTTGTCCCTGAGTTCCAGACGAAATTCTCTGTTCAGATAGGTTGGTCTTCTTCCCTGCTGGCTCATCATTTGGCACATGGGACGGCCTACACCTGCGCCTGTTCTTTGTTAACTCACACCGGGCCTTCCTGGACTCCTTTACCCTTCAGGACTGCCTCCTGAAGGCACTCTGAGGCACTCTGCCCTCCAGAAGTACAGGGCTGCAGTTCTGCTGACCTCTCTTCTTGCTTATCTGCAACTGAAAACAATCTAATTTTATTAGATTGCTGTGCCCAAGATGGCCTTGGACCACCACATCACTCACAAGCGCTTCTCTGTCCACAATCACCTACTAGCACATACCCTAGCTGGTTCACTCACTGGTTATGACAGGGGTTTATCTTCCACACATTATAGGAACCTCCTGGACTGTTTTGTCTCTGCAGTACTGTATTGCCAGCAGACATCTGGTAAGTTAAAGTCCCCTGTGAGAACAAGAGCTAGTGATCATATCAAATACCACGGGGAAACCTTGTAGTTTCATAACAGCTGCTTTCAA
Organism: Corvus cornix cornix; assembly: GCF_000738735.6. Taxonomy (NCBI): domain Eukaryota; kingdom Metazoa; phylum Chordata; class Aves; order Passeriformes; family Corvidae; genus Corvus; species Corvus cornix. The sequence goes on from NC_046357.1 coordinate 55,570,340, forward strand.
ATCCATCTTGGATGGGTTTCCAATAAACAATTATTGCACGGCGAAATTTCTAATAAAGTACATTCTATAATTCTGAAGATAGGCTTGTACAGGATGCTGTTTAAGGAAAAATGTCTCGGTTTTTGAGACAAAACTTCAGGAGAAATCACTCTGGAGTGAGTGTCTTCTCTGAAGGGAAAAGGGCCTCCCCTTTTCCTCCGTCAATGAGACAAATGAGTCTCAAGAAGTGAAAGTGGGAAAAAGAAACCAAACTGTTTATTAACACACAAACAAAACAGGGTAGAACAGGATTTAAACAAACCCTCAAAATACAACAAATTCCCGGAGAGGGAACAGACACGTAGGCTTAGACCAGCCGGGGCCACGCCCGCAGGCTCCCCCGACTGGCGAAGAGGGAAGGGAGGCAGTGAGGCAAGGGGAAGGAAAGGGAAAAAAGAACAAGAAAGTTCTTTGGCCCTGGGACCATCTTAAAGAAACAGCGTCCTTGGGCATTGAGCAGATGGTTAAGGAATAAAGCGGCTTCATAACATCACCCCAGGACAAAAAGTTATGTATCACTTAAAACAGGGGGGTTTTTGACAGATGTCAGTCTGCTCTCCAAGTAAGTAATTAATTTGTTCTCCTAAATAGGATTGTGACTGTTTCTATATATGATATATGAAAGTGTAGGCTTGACTATGCCTGGCCAGAAAGGATTCCATTACATGTATTGAAGGTTATCCAACCTGCTTAAGCTCCAGGTTGATTAATATAACATACTCATCTAGTATGCCTTATGATTTCAGTTGAATAACACATTTTCATGTTCTATCACCATTTACAAAAACTAAACAATACGCTTGATTTCCCTTATTCATTTAGAGGTAGGTGAGTGCAGAGAACTAGGGTAAATTGGAAGTTTTGCCTAAACTAGAACACTCCTATTAATTGTTTGCACTTATAGTAATGGAGGAGACAGGGAAAAGGAGACTAAAATTTTGCTACCATGGTTCTGGGCAGCAATATCTTTCACAGAGATCATTAATGTGGTTTAATTTAAAGCATCAAGTGACACCAAGAAGATACCAAAGAGGAAAAAGCATTCTACACAGGGTTGACTAGCCTGACTGTGAATTACCAGAACAGACTCCTGTCTCAAAAATAATTTCCTTATCTCTGAAGATAGGAAAATACACAAGGGCTAAATATGTCACAGAGAAATAGCTTTTTATGAAGTACTAACATGCCTCTGTATTCCACAATGTGCATTGATATTTCCCATTGAAGAAACAGGTAACAATCTTTGCAACCATGCTCCCCTTTCTGATAATACTGTGAAACACAATACACTGCAAGTTTAATTGGAACCAGAGACTTTTGGACATTTCTACCCACTACCAATTCACATGGTGAAAGTAAATCAAGCCCTACATAAACAAAACAGATGGAAGTGATGCTAATAGTACAATGTCAGCAGTATCCACAGATTGACAGAGCTAGTTAAGTTGCCAGATGCACAGAATGTTGCACTACTTGTTCCTTATAAACTAGACTTGATGGAGTATGTCAATGTCAAACTCCTTGCTGATTTACACACGAACATACAAAGACATGCACACTCACAGATACTCACGTTCCTGTGATCTATACTAACCATACCATCTGCTTTCTGCTTTGCATGTGGTAGCTAACTATCCTACTGTGCACGGGTATCACTGAGTACATGCTGTGGAGGCAAACAACAGGTTTTTTCCTCCTTCTACCCTATTTAGTGTTAGAAAATAGGCTCGTTAACTTTTGCCACCTAGGCACATATATTCCCCATGTATTTTTGGATCTTATTTCTCATTTGTATTTATTTCTTTGGCCAGTGTATATTTCAAAGAAATTCTGTCTCATTGTGAAAGCTGCACAGCTTTAAGCATATATTGTAGCCTTCATTTACACCTTGAAAAAAACACAAACCAGTGAGCTCTACTCAGATAGCAGTATTTAAAATAAAGATAACATTTCAGTAGTTTTCAGAACAGACACACTCAGCAGAGAGGTTATTGAAACGTCTTCATCAGTCAGCAGCTCTAACCAAGAGCGCAAAATGTCAGGAGAAGATGGTCTTCTTGGAGAGGCAGGAAGCTGACCTAGCTACAACCAGCACCTAAAGTCTCTTTCTGACCCATTTTATTATCTGGCACCTGTCATTATAACAATCTTTCCAAAAGATCTACGGAAATTACACTTACCCTCTGGTAACTAGGTAACATTTTCTCCCAGAGGCTGGTTAATTGCAGCCCATGATAACCTCACATACAGCCACTGTTAAATTTTTTATCTCTTTCAAATTATTATGGATCAGTTGAGAGGGTACTGATTTGATTCATTAACTGATTCCCAATCTGTTCCAAGGTTAATGATTACATGTATCTCAATTACATCCTTAACGGGTTATACTGTATGATTTGTTTCAGCTGCAATGTACATTGCGTGTCTTCCACAGCTGAAAGAATTCTTAGCACTTGATGATTTAATAAGGCCTTTTTTTCCATTTTGCTGAGCATGCCTACAAGGCACAAGTACATCTGGGACAATGGCAAAAAGAAAACTTTTCCCAAATTCTTTAAAGAGTATATGCAAATCACACTCTGAAAAACAGTCTCAAAAGGCCACAGAGATAACACAAAATTCTTTCACAGTTAAGATATGGGAAGACAATTCAGAAGATATTGGAGGTAATGATTGATTCTCTCTGGTTTTATTACTTCATCACCACTGAATGTTCATATTACCTGTCAATTAATTTTTAAGCTGCCTTGGGTTACTTGGCAGAAAATTACCAATATTGGATGAATCTTTGCCATTCTCAGTTCTCTCTCAAAATGAATTGCATTTTTTACTAGTAACACAGTGATTTCATTCTTAGGTGTTTTACAAAATCCTTTTGTCTTACAAGAGCTCTCCAAATTTTTGTACTGAGATTACTGCTAATGTAACTGCATAAAATTAAGATTTTTATCACATTTTAATCCTCATACAACATTATTCTTTATACTTCTATCAGATTGCTGCCTTTTGTAGAGATGAAACCCACGGTTCCAGGCTCTGTACAAACTCCCAAAGACAGTGCCCTAGGAAATCGACGTAGGAAAAAACAGATGTGAGAAAAGTTACACAATGAGGCAGTGACAGAACTTCAAGAGCAATTTAAGCCTCCTGTACCTATGGTTAAGTGGCTAGAGAACAGTAATACAATGTTTTCACTACCCATTATTTTACCTCTGCACCTTGTTTCTTTAACCGTGTGACACTGTTGGCATATTTGGACAGATGCTGGCTGATGAGAACTTTTCCTATATGATGTAGAAATTTAATGGAGCAATAGTTCACTTCTCTGTGACTTGACACACCACTCTCAAAGTACAAATACTCGCACTCACTATGTGTCTATGGATTGGGTGGATATTGTTAAACCCCTTTTTCAGGCTGGGAAATTGAGAGCTGGAAGGGCTGAGTTTAATAACCAAAGGCACTGAGAGAGTCAGTGTCAGAAATGGAAATACTACAGAAATTCTTGACTCTCAGTTACTATTCTGTCTCCTGAGCCACATTACTTCCAGCAGTTTGCATTCTGCACATATAAAAACCCTTTCATCCTTTCATCGCTCCCTCTCAATTCTTTGCTTTGGAACTCCAAGATACTGTAGTTTACTTTGGAAACATGGAAGGCAAATGAGTATAGTCATGAGGAAAGACTTCAGTTATACAATCCATTAAAGAAAACAATAGAGCTTGCAGCTGAGCTATTAAAAAGCGTAGAGCAATTTTTATTTCAATGGCTACATTTTATTTCCTCTTCTGAGTGACTGCTAACAAAGGGCTGCTGAAAGGACTGGATAAAAAGTAGACGTCAGATGCAAGATCCATGAGTTAAACAACATTATTAGATACAATTTCATAAAATCTAGTTGCTTTTCTGCTACTAGAAATCATGTCCTTTTGTCAACTTGTGGTCACATCAGCACTTCTGTTGATATAATTTGCTCCAGCTGCAGAGCATAGCTGGCCTACAAATCAAGAACTAGAATAGGGACAGTCAGGAATAACTCAATGGCTTGGATAATGTGCAAATCACTACACATCTTGCTATTAGTATAATTTATTTTCTCTCAGAATATTTGGAACGTGAAAAATTTATCTTTAGCAAAACAGCCAATCTGACACTTTACTGAGAACAGAACTGGCTGGCTAGCATATTGTAACACCCTCCTCCCCTTACAGATCACATACACATACACCCCCCACTCTATAAACGTTTAAGTGGAATTATCATATCAAAACCCTTCATTATCTTTCATTGAATTCAGACCAAACACCTAATTTCATATATTGTTTGAGGTCTCCCTGTAATATTGCCCACAATCCTCTACATTCACTTTTTAAATCTTTGGAAGAGATTGTGGGGTTTTGTTTTCAGGGTTTTTTGGGGGGTTTGTTTTTTGGTTTTTTGAGTTGTTTTTTTAATGTTGGTCTGGTTTTTAATTTCTACTTCATTTTCCACTTTCATACTTTCCTAACTTTTACTCAAAATGAGCAGAATAAGTAGCAGTCCGTCCTCACAGTAATGAGACCCTTCGAACTCCAGCCTTCTGGACAGATGGGAACCTGGTTGGAAATGAAACATAGCACATCTGGAAGAGCACAGAATGAATGAACATGGTGCAAAACCAGAAAGGGCTTACTAAAGCAACCACTTCCTTTTATCTCTACATGAATAGGAAGCATACAGAATCAAGATGGTGTTAGCAAAGCCCTTATTTCATTCTACTTTTAAAATATACTTGTCATTTAATACAAAGCAGACAGTTGGTATCAAGAATCAGAAAGAGTCCAAATTTTTTAAGTTAACATTGTTATCAGACATTTCTGCTTCTGATAAACAATTAAGGAAAGGAAAACAATAGGAAATACAGCTGGATGTGCCCCTGTTATCAACAGTGATTACTCATCTGTGAAAACGCCTCAGAAAATTTGCTATTTTCCAGTGCAAGCATCCAGCATTTGTGCAGAAAGGAAGTCCCTCAGTGCAGATTTTAGGAGCACTGCAGACCCATCGCCCAAGTTCCCTACACCAGCCCTGAAAAAACAGGTGTTTTCCTCTTTAACATACCTTAATTAAAATCCCATTTAGATCCAGTTTGGCACCATGTAACACCACTGTCTTGAGTTTTCTCATCGTCTTTTGTCAGAATAGGACTAAAGATCAACAACATCCTCTGCTCTCCCTACATTCTACACACTAGTCATTTCACAGTAGAAAACTGTCAGATAGGTATTCACATGCACGTAGTGTGACTCACTTGCTAGCATCTTTCAGCTGAAAAAGTTCCCTGTTTTCTGAAAACAAGAGACAATGAAGAAGTCAGCAAACAAGTTCTTCTAGAAGCAAGCTGTTTGACTGGAATAAGACAGCCTGACTGGAGTGAGTGAAGGCTAAGTTAGAGCCGACAACATCCTCCCTTCATGGTGGGAGGTACAGGAGCACACTGAGAAGCTGACAGTTATTGCAGTGTACCTTTCCTCTGCAGATACAAAAATGCTCTCATCCATCAGCTATCGCCACAGTCTAACTATATATGAGACAATCCAGAACTCTGGCTTCATGCAAGGACTACTTGGGATTGCTATACTTGTGGAACTGGTGGTGGATACAGTTGCAAAATATCAATGGTATTTCAGTGATCATTGAGATTTCATCACCCAGCTGTAGATAGGTGGTGTCTTTTGTAAAGTGGTGATGGATAGCAGAAGTCTGTAGAGAAATGGCTGGGTGAGCAGGGACATGTATATGTGCACAATCCAAGCTATATTAGTGAACTGTCCTTGACTCAGGAAAAAGGAGAAGAGCAATGCTGATGTGGCAAGCCAACGGGATGTTGGGGAGGGGGATGCTGACCACAGAAAGAGGAAGACTGGTGTTAGTTAGTTGCGTGCATATTAATCTGTAACCTATCGCTTGCTATTAAGGGCCACGTGAATAGCAGCTGTGATCCAATAGCATGGAGTTTGCTTATGCGTGCTTGGGGAATTAGGGTATAACTATGGGACTGACAAGAGACTAAACGGAGTTCCATCATATCTCTGTGAGAAGCGTGGTTCATCCCGGCAGATCTCCGGCTATTGAAGTCCTAGATTTTCTTTGCGAAAGGATGGAAGATGTGGCATTTTAGAACTGCCTGCTGAGTTTCTTTCTCTTCAACTAAATTAATCTATATTATATTTTAGGCCAAGACCACCAAATTCAAACTGATCAAGGATTCAGTTTTTTGGTATTTGTTCACTGTTATTGGAAAAATGAAATAATACCTCATCGATAGAAAAAAAAACCCCAAAAAAACCCCACCCCAGATTTGGAGAAGGTAGCTGATTAAGTAGTTCACATCTCAAAATAATTTTGAATCTTGATTTTGCTGTATCTATGGCAATTGTCTGACTTTATTTTAGCAGGTCTTAGTTGTGAATGTTCCTTGCTGTTCATGACATTTGGAATACAAAGCTGCTCTAGAATTTTAAAAACTTATTCTGTAAGATACAAATGAGCTGCAGTTTTCTGTGCAGACACACAGAACTAAGTGCAAAGAAAAAAGATGCTGGGGAATTGTTATTGTTGGTCACATTGCATCAAAAAAGATGCATTTAATGTTTTTGATGTTGGATTGGGATACAGATTCCCCAAATATGGTGACAAATAAAGAGGTCACATCCATTCCCTATTAGATTTTGTTGACTGGAACAAGAGATTTCATACTCAGTTACGAGACAAAGGTTTTTCAAAACAGAAAGTACAGAATTTGCCTTAAAAATCAGGCTATGAACCTGTCATTTCCTACCTGTGGCAAGGTTGAAGGAAAGAAAAGCCTTCCACAGCACACCAGTCTGACAACACGAAGTTCAGAGACAATGGGAGGGAAAATTTTTCTTATGATCTTTGTTATTTTACACCTTGAAGAAAGAAGTTTTCTACATTTAATCTGAGAAACTATTGATCACAGTTACCCAACATAGTTTTCACTCTGGCCTTTTATGCAGTGCACCGTTTTTGGGCATCCGTGAATTTTACAGGCTGAAGCAATGTGTCTACAATGAAACATAGAGTATAACAATTGCTGTGAAGCCTACCACTGTCAGAGTTTCATGGAGCACTTTTATAATGCCAGAAGGAGCTTAAACACTTTCTTCATTATTACCGCAGGCCTGGTTCCTATGGTATATCACCGTGTCCCGCAGCTGTAGGGAGGAGGAGGAGAGAAGATCCAGCAGGCAGGAATTGTGCAGCAAGATTGATTTATTTAATTATTTCAAACTCTTTTATAGACTTTTTTCTTCATAGTCTAATTGGACAAAGGATCAGCCACCCCTTGGGGTGATTGGCTAAAATCCTAAAACATCCATTGTCAAAAGATTTTCTACTATACCATAACAAGACGTTTCAAGGTTGCAGGTGGTTTGGTTGGTTTAATAACTCTGCTACCTCTTCTGTGAGAGAGAAAAGTCTCTCACGAACTTAGAAAATAGCAAGAAAATCTTTGCTAGCAGCATTTTTGTATCTACACTTCATTGTCAAGAAGTAAAACCTAGACAAAAGCTGGGCAATTCACATTTTTCACACATTTACCATGCTATTGATACTGGAACTCCTTGCAGCCTTCTCTTCCCCAGACTAAACAATCCACCTCTCTCATTCTGTCTCCATACGAGAGGTGCTCCAGACTTCAGGGCTATGTCCTCCTTATATTGGGGACCCCAAAGATGAACACAGTGCTAAATGTTACAATTTTCTTCCAAATTCAAAATAGTAAGAGATGACACTTTGCAGTTTTTGAAGCGTCTAAAGTCACACACAGAACCACATAGTAAGCTCAGTTGGAATAGACCGACGAGGATCATTGAGTCCAACTCTTTGCTCTGCACATCACTGTCCCCAAGAATTGCACGTGCCCAGGAACATTGTTCAAACACTGCTTGAACTCTTTCAGGCTTGGTGCTGTGACCACTTCCCTGTGGAACCTCTTCCAGTGCCCAGCTACCCTTTGGGTGAAGAACCTTATCCTGATATCCATCCGAAACCTCCCCTGGCTCAACTTCAGGCCATTTACTCAAGTCCTGTCACCACAGAGAAGAGATCAGTGTCTGCCCCTCCTGTTCCCCTCAGGAGGAAGTTGAATATTGTGATGGGGGCTCCCCTCAGACTCCTCCTCTCCAGACCAAACAGACCAAATGACCTCAGCTGCTCCTCATATGGCTTCCCCCTCCAGGCCCTTCATCATCCTCATGTACGTTCTCTAATACCTTAATGTCTTTTTTATACTGTGGTGCCCAAAATTGCCCCCAGCACTCAAGATGAGGCTGCCCCAGCACAGAGAAGAAGGGGACAGTCCCCTCCCTTGCCCGGCTGGTGATGCTGGGCCTTATGCCCCCCAGGACATGCCTGGCTCTCCTGGCTGCCAGGGCACTGCTGACTCGTATTGAACTTGCCGTGACCAAGACCCCCTGGTCCCTTTCCACAGCACTGCTTGGCAGCATTGTATTCCCCAGACTGCCCATACATCCAGAGTTGCCCCATCCCAGGTGCAGAATCTGGCACTTTCTTGTTGAACTTCACATGGTTGGTGATTGCCTAGTCCTCTGTTGAGGAATCTGTTGAGATCTGTTGAGGTCTCTCTGCAGGGCCTCCTTGCCTCCAAGGGAATCAACAGCCCCTCCCATGTCCCATCAGAACAAGTGAACTTCCCTGCATGTTCAGGCATAGTGGAGATGAAAGTGGCAAGGAGCTTGCTGTTCGTGCTTTCTGTGTCTCTCTTTTCTAACAAGTCTTGTATTTATTTATTCTCAAATTTTATCTCTTGGCTTTGAGCTCCACATTATTAACAATCAGAGGATGAGAGAGTGCCTCTAACTTCTTAGTCAGTCTCCCAGTGTTTATAAAAACATGGTGGCAAGGGAGGGTTTGATGGCATAGGAAGAGAAAATGTGGTTTAGTATGTGCATGAAACTAAAATGAGATCTTCCACATCCTAAATCCACTGCCCAACAAAGACACTATGACCTTCTGCTTTTGCTGCCACTATGAAGAGAAAAAAACCCGAAAAAACTTTCAAAAACACCAAACCCACACCAAACACAAAACCAAAAAAATCAAACAGACAAACAAGACCAAAACAGGACTTTTCATCCTGGGCTTTTAATTTGGAGATTAAAATCTCCACAAAGTGGCTAGATCCATGCAGAAAGGTCCTTCAGTGATCAGCACTGTGCTACTCACCTTTGAAGATTTGGTCCTTGGCCTTGTTTTGTAATAACAGGACCCACCTCTTTTAAGGATCTATGCAATTAAGTCAAGGGGTAGGTCATCAAACTGCCTTTCCCAGAGCCAAAGAACTTGTAATTTGTGAAGTGCTTTCTGAATGAGGATCAATTACTTTCCTTCTGCTTTTATTGCCCTATACTTGTTCAGGTATGTATTGAGTTTGTGCTTTATCACCTTTAAACAAAGAATTGGTTGTAGGCAGTCAGCAAAATTTACAAGGCTTGTCCTAAGTGATAATGCAAACACACACACTTCTTAAGACACCAAATTGCTAAGTCTGTGTCAACTCTTAAATAATTGTCTATTATATTCAATTTGGTCTACATCTAGACAGAGTGGTAAAAAAAGTGTGGGGGTTTTCTACAGCTTCCTCTCTATTTCTAAATGCAAAATATTACAGAGCTGAAAAAGGTGGAGGGGAAGCAGGGGGAAAGAGGGAGATGGAAGACACTGCTTTTCAAAATGTAATTTTTCCTTCAGAATATCATGTTTTTGAATAGCCCTTCCAGAGCTGGTAAAGGCAAAGTGATCTGTAGGGTCATTTAAAAGCAGAGGATTCAGCAGCACACCCCATAAAGGCTGGTTTTATGCAGTGAATGAGTGACCTGCTGCTGGGGTTCAATTTCATGGAGTGTCAAAGCTCTGGTGTAAAGGTGCTTTTCCATCACTTCAGATTCAAAAGAATCTTAATATGAAATATGAGAATGAGAGGACTGCCAGGTTGTGTGGCAGCTGTGGAAGTGAGTGAGGGAAATGCTTTTGTTGGCAATAGCATTTTCTTGTTGGAAAAAAGAATGGAAAAAAAAGAAAGAACAAAATTGGAAAAGGTACTCCAAAGAAGACCTATTTTATGGTTTGGGTTTTTTTTAAATTCGGAGGGATATCCTTCCTGTAAGGTCTCAGAAATATCTGTGGATTGCAGGGACATGCTGGGTGAGAGGGAAGCCCTAGCAACAATTTTGAGGTGCAGAGAAAGTGAACTAGAACTGCTGCAAGGCTGCCTGGGTAACACATGATTCCAGATGGGAAAAAAAAAGGAAAGTCCTAGTACAAATGGATCTTGGAATGCTTTCTGTTGTTCACTCCATGTTTTGGCTGGCTTAAATGGTTTATAGGATTGTTCTCATTTTGTTTTGTCTAAAGATATATTTGACTAGTGTGATGTGAGCAAAGCAGAGACATTCAGAGACCATAAAAGAAAAATAAAAATGCTGCAACTAACAACATAATTAAAAGGTTAATTTTAAGTCCTGCACTTGAAATTTATACAGCTGACATACATGCAAGGAGTTAAGACCTACCTTATTTCTGTTTTGTTTTCTGGGCTTTTTTGCTGGAGTTTGATCCAATTACAAGAGTATGTACATGGATCTCAAGACTACAGAGCTATTTTCCCGCTGTGCCACTGATTCATTGTCTGACTAGAGAGCAGTCTAATCAACTTCTGTCTAGGTTGCCTGTTTTGGAAAAAGGATGATATAATTATTTCACTAAGAATTAAATTCTAGAAGATGATCTGATATGCTCTGATTTAACACTTCATATTAGTTCAGAGAATATTATTGTCTTCTTCCTGTTCTAAAGAACAAACAGCAACACCACTTTTCCCTGAATAATTCTTAGTAATTCTCCTCTTGTTGCCCTAAATGAATACATAAATAAAGAATCCCAAATTTGCACCACAACATTGTGTGTTATAGCCTAATAACAAAAATGTCTACTGATATTTGCATAGGTGTGATGAATTAAATTTGTTTTGATACCATCTCAGAAATCTTTTTCCTCCTTTTTTTTTATCTATTATGTGTGGGTCTTAGCTGCTGTTTCTTCTCACTGCATTACAGCATGACATTAACTCTGTAAATTCAGTAGCATCTGAGACTGAAGGCAGGTTGCAACCATGAGCCATATTTTCCAGCTGCGGGGAAGATTTCTCTGTCTGATCCATTCTGTGTTCTCTGAAATTCTATTCCGCAACAGCAGGACTATATTTTGGGTTTCATCTACTCCTGCATGGGTAGGACTCTGAATCAAAATTTACTTTGGAAACAAGCTCTTTGGATCTGTTTCTCTAAATGAGCCAAAATGAAAAGCTTACTGGAAATCATACTAACTGGGGGAAGTGAACAAACGCACTATACCAAAATGTTAAAAAAAGAGAGATGTCCAAGTGTTTAAACAACAATATGGGAGAAAATAGCCTTCCACTTGTCCTAGGTTACAATGTAAGATGTAACCAAAGGCACGTATTCTATTATCATCTTCACAAGCTGTTAAAGCGGGTAGGGCAATGTTTGTTATCTCCTACCATGACTCATCCTTGATAACTCCCTCCAGGGTCTATCTCTGTTTAATGGGCAATCAAGGACCCACCACATGACTCACAGAATTACATCAACCCGTTGTGAGATGCTCTGCCCAGAGGGAGGAGCCAAGCATTCCCACCTGGATATAATCTAGGGTTTGGAACAGCACGAGAAGCCCTTATATGGAGGATACCCAGACGACAAGAACTATACTGCTGGACCTTCAGGTGAAGACCAGACCCTTTTCTACAGTTCTTCAACAGGACCACTTCATATGGACTGCTACCACCACCCTGACTAACAGGGTGTCAGGTTGTATCCTGACTCTGTCAGTGTTCTTGTACTATTGCATTTATTTTAATTTTCCTATTAAATTATAATTCTGACTTGTGATCTCCCACTGGTTTGTTTTCAAACTTGTACGCCACTAAATAGAAATATCAGAGCAAATTGTAAGGTAAGGTTGCATAAAAATACCAGTTACAAAGCTTTAGGGAAGAAAATGTTATTATTCTGAAAATAGTGAGCTTTAATGTATTTCTTCTCTGGTAAACTTTCTTGGCACATTGGTGCTGCAGATAGGGTCGTCTGATCTCTGAAAATGACAAATTTGTAGCCAGAGAGACCAGGAATAGCCAAGAGTTTGAAAAAATTCTTTCTCTTGTTTCATGATAGGATAGGATTTGGATTATGATAGATCAGATCACAGGATAGAAGAGGTTAATGTAGAATGTCAGGGTTAAATTTTGACCTGGAGCAGGGAAATATTAATATTCTGTAAGCACCAAAATCCAAATAAATTACATAGTCCTGTCCTCAAGGAAACCTCTTCCTTAAAGATATCTAAAGGGTCCATGTGTTTTTTACACATGGAAGTACTTGTAATGTTTGTCATGCCAAGTATAATTGAACCAAACCCAACTGAATTTGTAATAGCAAAACCAGCAGCAGGAGAGGTAATCTCTTTAAAAACTTTGTCATTTATAATTTATTAAACAGCATCTAAATATATAGTACCAAGGGGTTCCACGTCTGCTTCATGCACTGTTTCCTGCATCCTCTTTGTTGCCTTCATCCTACAGCCTGGACAAGAAAAGTTTCAATGCGCTTAACATGAAGTACAAGCAGACAATCCGAGCCTAAGGAACTGGTCATAAATATATTTCATGACATTCATAGATTTGCAAATCACTTCCACTGCTATTGCTTTTATTCCTATCACTTTTCACTATCTTATTTCCCAGTGTCAGGAAGAGCAAGGAAACTCCTGAACTTCAAAAGTGCATCTTCAGTGACAGTTTTCATGCAGGTGAAGAGCTGGGCTAACGTACAAAGTGCTTACATGTGACAAAATTTAGTCTGTGCCTAAGCAAATCTTCCTAGCTCAGGGCCATGCCAACACATTCATGTCTCTTTTTAATCAACTTAGTGCATGATATAGTAAGATGATAGTGTGTAACTCTATTATAACCATATATAACATGTTCATCACATAGGCTTATTCAGCCACTATGGCCTGTAGGTACAAAAATGCTGCTAGCAAAGATTTTCTTGCTATTTTCTAAGTCCGTGAGAGACTTCTCTCTCTCACAGAAGAGGTAGCAGAGTTGTGTAAACAACCAAACCACCTGCAACCTTGAAAAGTCTTGTTTATGGTATAGTAGAAAAATCTTTTGACAATGGATGTTTTAGGATTTTAGCCAATCACCCCAAGGGGTGGCTGATCCTTTGTCCAATTAGACTATGAAGAAAAAAGTCTATAAAAGAGTTTGTAAAATAATTAAATAAATCAATCTTGCTGCACAATTCCTGCCTGCTGGATCTTCTCTCCTCCTCCTCCCTATGGCTGCAGGACACGGTGATATACCCTAGGGCCTAAGCCTGCAGCAATAATGGCCTAACATCTTTTTTATGAACCATGTTATTATTTTTTAAAGAATTATATTAAAAAAATCTTTTTTTATCCTATCCAATCTGTATATTTATGATCTGTATATTTATTTGATGCATTTAATTTTAGTCCACCAGTATTCTCTTTTTAAAGGCTGAGGAGCTGAGACACTATTTTCTTCAGTTTCTTGTATGCAATAGAGTCAAGGAGCTTTCTATTTTCAATACCGCTTTCCTGGAAGTGCTAGCAAGCATAACTGCTCAAGGTACCCCTTGCATTTTCCTGATTGGCATTGGCATTTTCAAAGGATAACTTTAGCTTGAAGTAGGTCCATTTCTCTCCAGTCAGGAAAGACAGAGAAAGTCTCTAAAGGAGGGTTGTGTTGGGCACTTAGTGCCCCAGAATGGAATCACTGACTATGAAGGGAAACCTGGAAAGTCTTTCTGGGCTGAAGTCATCTTTTGTGCATAGCTTTAGCTGGCATCAATATTGAAGACACAATTTTGAGGTTTAGGCCCAGAAAAGAGTGGGCCAGGATTGGATGCAATCAATTTGAGGAGCGTTACAACTTTGTGAAGGATCATTAAAGTGTTAGGCTGGTTTAGGCAAATCCATCTCTCTTACTTCAGAGTGGATCAAGAATGAGAGATGATAAACACACCTGCAGGAAAGAAGCCATGTCTGAAATATGACATTTCACAGGTTAGGTGAACCTCAATCACATTATTGACCATGATAACTTTTCTCAACTCAGAAGAGATGTAATAAGAAATTTAATGTCTTTCAGAAATACAGCGGATGAAACAGTAGAAGCCATCACTGAATAGCATCGCTGATGACCTGCATTAGGTTTATGCCCCCACAAATGAATGTGCATTATATTTGTGTATTAACATATGCATATTGTTATATACAAATTTCACAAGGAATTATGGAAAAAGAATTAAAGCTAAATATCCATTTTCATGGTTGTTTGACAGGGATTTAATGGTGAAGTTGATCAATTGAGTTTAAAATATATTTCAGGAACTACTATATTTTATACACTGATGAATATTAAATCCTTTTCTTTAAATATAGACTTAACTTCCATCTCTAGGATATAGCTTGATTGGAAAATTGTTTTAAATAGATTGCACCGATACATTCCAGAAACATTATGCTCATATGAATGGAAAATTGTAGGCATGATAGCACACGGAAGAAAGAAAACAGTAAGGGTGTTTTCTATTTATACACTACAAAAAACATTTGATTTTACATTTTAAGATTTGGATTAGACATTTTAAGATTCATCACAGGATTAACTAGATTGGAAAAGACCTTTGAGATCATCAAGTCCAACCTGTGACCTAACACCACATGATCAACTAAACCGTAGCACTGAGTGCCACTTCCAGTCTCTTTTCAAACACCTCCAGGGACAGTGACTCCACCACCTCCCTGAGCAGGCAACTCCAGTGCCCAACCACTTTTCCAGTGAAGCATTTTTTTCCTAATGTCTAGCCAGAATTTCCCCTGGTGCAGCTTAAGACTCCTTCCTCTCATTCTGTCAGTGGTAGTCTGGGAGAAGAGGTTGACCCCCACCTGGCTACACCCTCCTTTCAAGCAGTTGTAGAGAGTGATGAGGTCTCCCCTGAGCCTCCTTTGTTCCAGCCTAAACAATCCCAACTCCCTCAGCTGTTCTTCACAGGGCTTGTGTTCTAGACCTTTCACCAGCCTTGTTGCCCTCCTCCAGACGTGTTCGAGCATCTCAGTGTCTTTTCTAAATTGAGGGGCCCAGAACTGGGCACAGCACTCAAGATACAGTCTCACCAGTACCAAGAACAGGGGAAGATTGACTTCCCTGATCCTGCCGGCCACATTATTCCTGATACAGTCCCAGATGTCATTGGCCTTCTTGGCCACCTGGGCACACTGCTGGCTGATATTCAGTTGGCTGTTGACCAGTATCCCCATGTCCCTTTCTGCCTGGCCGCTGTCCAGTCACTCTGTCCCCAGCTTGTAGTGCTGCAGGGGGTTGTTGTGGCCAAAGTGCAGGACTCAGCACTTAGACTTACTAAACCTCATGTTGTTGGATTCAGCCCTTCTACCCAGCCTGTGCAAGTCCCTCTGCAGAACCCTCCTACCCTCCGGCAGACCAACACTTGTTCCCAGCTTGGTGTCATCTGCAAATTGCTGATGGTGGGCTCAATCCCCTCATCCAGATCATCAATGAAGATACTAAACAGGACAGGGCCCAACACTGATCCCTGGAGGACACCACTAGTGACTGGCCACCAACCGGATGCAGCACCATTCCCCACCACTCTCTGGGCCCAGCCAATCCAGCCAGTTCTTAACAAAGTGAAGAGTGTACCTATCTAAGATGCGGGATGACAGCTCTTCCAGGAGTATGCTGTGGGAGACAGTGTCAAAGGCTTTGCTGAAGACCAGGTCTTTTCCCATCTTTTCACCACAACTTCCGTTTTTAACAAGATTTGCTCCATACTCTACCCTGTTTCAGGCCTAATCCAGATGTTCCTTGGGCTGCATTTTTTCACACTCACTCCTTTACA
Source organism: Corvus cornix cornix (assembly GCF_000738735.6). Lineage (NCBI taxonomy): Eukaryota > Metazoa > Chordata > Aves > Passeriformes > Corvidae > Corvus > Corvus cornix. The sequence goes on from NC_046357.1 coordinate 55,586,432, forward strand.
TTGTTGCAAAAACCCATTTCCACTTACTTAATCCTGCCAATTTTTGTTTGAACATGTCTGAATTGGCCAGACTAGGTGTCCACTTGTATGAAAAAATCAATGTTATTCTCCAGTCTTGTGCTGTATACATTGAACCATGAATGGTGCATCTCCCATCATTAAACTGCAGCAGCAGCATCTGTCCTGTCATACCTGGGGATTCTGCAAATCCAGCCATTTAATATCTCAGTGCACGAGGTTAAGATGGAGCGAGGCCAGAGCCAGAGAGAACATGTGTATAGAGTACTTAAAAAATTTAATAAATGAATAAAATCACTGCCAAATTCAATCATAAATTAGCAATGGTGTAAGTTACACATCATGTATTTGTTGGTCAGGAAACAGGTGTATGTGGGTGTGAGTGTCAGAGCTGTTCAACTTACAGCAACTTGGCATTTAGTAGGAGTGCAATTTATACTCATAAATATGGAAGAAAGAATGGAAGGGGACTAGTGAAAAAATCAGATAATGGAAGGGTTAACAACTTTGTAGCATCTACCAAAAGAAAAATTTCCCCAGGACACCTGCTTTTTTCCTTTTTTTAATTTTTTTAAAATTTATTGTGTATGTTCTTAGGATCACATCTCCTGCAGATTTTGAGGGGTCTACTTTGATGCTCTGCTTCCCCCCTGCTGAATTGACATATAGAACATCCATGAGATATTTACAAGCAAGTTCAAGTTTGTTCTTCCTGTGCTCTGAGCCAGCTAGATGCAAACTGGCCTCAAAGCAGGAGCCATGTAGCTGCAGCTAGCAGGCATGCAGCCCAAGCTGATAAGCCTTGCTGAGAAGGCAGGGTGTATTTGCTCAGGCTCAGCACTGTAGTGCAGCTATACAGCCTCCACTTAGGTGCTGGTGCAGTCAGTGTGTGCTCGAGGTTGCCCAGACTGCAGGCAAAATGAGGTCTCCTCCACTGTTGGAGACCAGGGTTGACACCACTCACACCAGAGACAAGCCTGGTCCTTTTCTTATACATGTAGTGTAAAGCACATAAACAGTGCTTTAAAATAATTTAAAAATTGTACGTATAACTGGTGATATCACTGTGGGAAAGAGATTAATTGTTCAAAATGTTTGGAATCCAACACAATAAATTGGGTCATTTGTCTAAGAATCCAGGGGTTCCTTGGCACACTGCTTTTTAAGACAGAAATATTTTCAAATATTTTGGTTGTTTTTAATGTAGCAGGAAGAGCATAGAAAATGGTCCAGGTTCCAAGAAGCCCTCAGAGCAGGAAGTTGGGAAATAGTCTAGAAAGGCTCCCTTCCCGATTGGTATATATGAGGCAATTTTTTGTGGCTCTTGAATCATCTCAATAGACTTTTGATTGTTCTATGCACTCTGGCATAAATAATCAGCTGTAATCAGGGATGCTGTGGTGTATGAAGAACAGAAAAAACCTCTACTTGAAAATCCCCATACTGCCTCTGAGATGAGGAAGGAAATTGAGGGAGATCTTCAAAGGTTTGAAAATGCCTGTAATAAGAATTATATTTTTCAGTAGATTTGCCCATCACTAGTCAAGGGTCTTATTCATGTATCACATGTATCTTCCCTGAGTAAAACTGTCTTTTCTTCTGGAAGATGCATCTCATTTTAAATGGCTGCCAACTCTAATCAAAACCAGCTACACAACAATTTCCTTATTTCCACCTCAGCCTGGGTGTTCACTATGACTGCTGAAAACTGCACACAAGCAATTCAACAGATAGGGATAAAGAATTTAAAATTTGTGTTACTGTTCTCCAGAGCCATTTCTGACAGAGACTCAAATGCTTATCCAGGGGCTAAAGTGTTCTGCAGTCACATGGATATTGTGCAGCTGCATAAGAAAAGTTCTTACTGCTAGTGTCATATTGGGTTTAATCAATTTTTCTGCACAAAGCATTCTGATCAGCTGCAAATTATTTCTAAAATTCCCACAAGAAGATGTGGTGGTCTTGATGAAGTATATCATACTGGTATTTTACATCATGTAATAAAGCTCTTGAAGTGTATTAAAGTGGAGCAGGTAAGATAAAATTTAGTCTGGCTGTCTGGCCTCACCTAAGTGATGAGGTAGGATAGACATCCTGGCTTTCCAGCCATAAAGTGCATCAGGGAATACCTCTACTAGTAAGGGCTGACTTTCTACCAGAAGTCATATTGTCCACTTGCTTTATATAAAGCACCAATGTCACAAAGCTCCTGACCTTTCAGACCTCTTGGCCTGTACAGTTCCATTTTGGATTTTTCCCTAAGTTTCCGCTTTCCTAAAGTCCCATTGCTCTCAAGCTGAAGTAATGTGCTGATGCCTGAAGTAATTTTTGGAAAACCTGAATCTGGTTTACCCTTTTCAGATTAAGCTAAAAGTAGCATTTTCTGTCCAATACTGAACAGATGACTTGGGTCCTCCATGTAATTTTTGCCATGAGAGATGGAAGCACTCATATGTAGCCTGCTCATGCCCCTGCAGCCACTCAGCATGGCCTCAAAATGGGTGAAATTTTACAGTGGTTGAGGATTTCCAACAGTTCCATCCTACTTGAGTGCTGGAGTATCTCTTTTAATTTGGTCACAGAGAATTACTTTGCTGAAAAAACAATCTCTGGAAAACCATGACTAACATTTTTGCGACTGACACTGAGGTTAGGCTCTTTTATAGCGGCATAAGTAGAGCTGCACAACACATCCTTTAGCAAAGCTGATTAATGGTCTTCTAATTTGAAAACAGTGACTCTTAGTTCTATTCTCATGTACATTGGTTTCATGTCTGTGTAACCATTGATGGTGGGGTTACTCCTGGTTTACACCAAGAAGATAGAAGATCAGGGCTCCTTTATGTCAGCTCTTCTGAAAATGCTCCAGAGTAAGTTACCTAAACTAATTTCCTTGCCACCACTTTCTTTCCTCTAGCTTAAAAAGAATGATTGCAGAAACTGTATTTTTTGCTGGATTGTTCTTTCAGTGGTGTCTGCAATTAAGGACCATCAAATTAAACAAACAAACTGTGATTACTGCAAGTTGTGGTAAGCAGTGGTAATTGAAATGCTTCAGTAAAGCTGGCTAGTTTTAATATGGCCTTTAAGGACATTAAATAGTAATTTCACCATTTTAAACCATGTCATTGTGGGTTTGGGAGTACTTAAAACAAGGAACACAGATATTTCTTGTACAGTAGAGAGTAGACACCAGTAAAAAAATTATTTATGGAATATACAAATAGGTTACCATGCAGTTTGTGCGCAGTCAACCCCTGTGGAAAGCTGCAATGTCCATAACATGTTTCTTTAAGAGGATGTGTCTTTAACTGTCTGTGCCTGCAGCTTATTAGGAAACAAAGGAGTTTGAAGTACCACCAGTATTTGTGAAGAAACACTGATTTAGGCCACTTGCAAATAGTTTTGACATTTAATACTTGTACTTCTTTTTTTGTAACTTAAGGACTATAAAGCTGTACTCTCAGGCAAGTGCATTAATTTTACAGAGAGACGTTAGGAAATATGCTCCCAGAAACATTATATAAACACTCTAAAATGTTTCCAAATTATTTCTCAGGAAGTACATCTGTCAATGAGAACACCTCAACAGCTGTACGAACTGGGTTACCTAACCACTGTGCATCACATGTAAGCTCATTCCTCAGCTGAGTATCAAACTATCTCTGATAGTAATAGTCTCTGTCCATACCTATATGAACCACAAGAGTTCTGATGCTGTTGCACATTGCTTCAACAAGCAGACGTACATACGCTTATGTTTGTGTAGCTATATATATATATATATATATATATATATATAAGAAACATGGAATTAAAACTTGTGAGGAGCTGTGCATAAAGGTTGGTAAGGTAGAGTTAGGAAGTGCCAAAAGGCAGATTGTTATGTGACCTTCAACCCATTCTCACGTGTGTGACACAATGTGCTTAAAAACACTCGTTGGGGTTTTTTTCACACTCCCACATTTTTGCTACATTCCTTTAAGCAATTCTGCACAGTGTATCAATGGCCACAACTACAAAAGATGTCCACAATCCATAATCTAATTTAACTCACCTTTTTGCAGCTGGTTTATGGTAATTTCTAAACAATCTCAGGTTCATTAGAGCAGCCCTAAAACAGATATGCCATTAAGTCTGTCATTTCTGAATAAATTTCTAAATAAATTATTTCCCGCAATGAATATTCATTGAATAGGCAGGGGGAAAAAAAAAAAAAAAGAGAGAAGCATTTTAATCTTTCTTGAGTAATGAAATCAGAAAATCATTCCAGATGAGGAAATGACTGTCTAAAACTCTGTCTGCTCTTTGGGACTCTGCTCAGTGGTGAGAGATGTTTTCAGATGTCTGAGAACATCTCAGCACAGTGCAGGCAGAAACAGCAATCCTCAGTTTCTTAACTCCACTTCTGTTCTGATCTTGGCTGTGTGTTTCAGTGGAATTATTTGTTCTGTGACAGAGACTAAACATTAGACAATTCTTCCTTTTTACCATTTGTTTTACTGGTGCAGTCTTGGAGTCACATCCATTTTGTTGTAATCATTATCTTTTTCTTAATTTTCTCTTGGTGTAAGAACAAAATTGAGGACATCTGAAGTATCATAAACCTTCCAATCTAAACTTCTCCTTCAAAAAGGCTTTTTCTTGTGTAGGGTAACTCCTGCCTTTCCCATCCTAGCTCCTTGGATAATACACTTTTGTAGTGCAATACAGGTTCACGAGAAATTTTTAACAGAGCCTTCAGGGAGTTGCACTCAATGAGTGAAGCTCCCATAGTCATATCTACAATACTTGAAAGATCTTCACACTTTTGAGAGATGTGTAGGAAAACACTGAGTGGTCTTTGGTTTGACAAAACTAAAATCTTATTCTGCTGGACTTTTTTTTCTGGTATGAACTTTGTTTAAATTTGATTGAATCTGGGTACCTAGCAAAATAATAAAGTGAGTGGTTTAATGCCCTTGTCCATATATAGGCAGAATATGTAAAACATAAGATGTAATCAATGTCAGAAAAGTAGCAGCAAATTTAGAAGAAGCACACTGCGCAATGTGTAGCTATAAAAAGTTTTCATCCTGCTCATTGCTCTAAATATACTGAGTTACACTTAAAATGAAGATACAATGTCAAAGGTATGTAGAATTGAGGACATTGGACCACTCCAATATATATTTCTAATCCCTGTATTAATTTATTGATTAGAAATGCTTATTGAGTTGTGCATGTTCCAAGAGCACTTCATTACACAAGTGCTGTCTAGAAAATGTCAGTACTGATCTGCCTCAAACCTTTTCATGTCATTCTTATCCTCTTCCAAATGCTTTCATAAGCTTCATCTCACTCTATGTTATTTAACTGAAAATCTTTTTTATAAAGCAGTTTATTAAGCTCAGCAATTCAGTGAGGGATCTTGGCCAGAATAAAATAACACACACTCTGAAAGCACCTGAAATGCCATATTTGCATAATTTTTTGTACAATGTTCAGTGTAGTCATGCCATTACTCAGGTTGCAAATAGATTTATGAGGAAAAGAGGGGAGACTCTAACTCCTGAGCCCTGAAGAAAACAAAATTACATCTGTCCTCCAGTAGTGCCAGGCATCATTTAGGAGGGAAAAACACTAAGTGACTTTCCTCGAAACTGAGCAGGAGATTCCTCCTTTGGAAAGCTCTCCTTGTCATTGGCAAGAAGAGGAAGGTTGACTGGCATGGCATCCCCTTTTCAAACTACATCAGTTCTGGCCACATATATTTAACATCGTGTTAATTTTGTTTTCCTCACTCGCATTAGAGCATTTGGGGGTTTGGTTGGTTGGTTGGGTTTTGATTTGTTTTGTTTAGATACTCTGGGTGTTGTGAATCTTTGTTTGAATAAATCAGAATGAAAACTTGCCCATTTGGAATGAAAATTTACAGAGGCCAGATTTTAAGTGTTGAGTAAGGATTTTAGTTTATTTTATTTTCTCTTTTCCTATATCAGAGGAAGAGATATGCAACTAAATTAATTAGGGAAACTCAGGTTAAAAATAATAATAAAAGTGTTACTTCTTAGTTGATTGCATTTTGTGGCCAGTATCACATTAATGACAAAAGCTCATTAGAAATAAACAAAAACTAGAAGTTTCTTGGTAGATCTTATAGCTTGTGAAAAGGAAAATATATTTCAAATTTCCCACAACCTTTACCATGGAGGAGTTGAAGATCTAGTCTTACCTGAAGAAAAGGACACACCTGGCAATGTCTGCTTCTAGGTATATGGAAAGCGATACAAGAACTGAAAGTTACACAGTCACTTTCAGCCCAACTTTTTGACTGTCTTCAGATGCCTAATGGTGCAGATCAAAGAGGAATCTCTGCATTTCAGGATGATTGGAACAGAACCATCATTCCATTCTTGGTCCTAAATAATATATTTTTTTGGTCTTGTGAAGTCATAGTGCAATTTACAAGAGAGGATTAACAGAGTTAGCTATTTTCTGATAAAGCCACATTTTATTAGTAAATGCCATACTAAATTTCTAAAAACATTGAAGTAAACTTTACCTTAACCCATTTAGCATTTTCATTAAACTCTTTCTCATACACCTGAAAAATTACTCTATCATCAGCAGCTTTATGTCTTTTCAATCCTGAGATATGTTTGGTGACTTTTTCTAATACAAGAATTCAGTGTTCTCAGAAAGCCACCACAGATAAGTCTCAAAAAATTTGATCATCAGCTTGTGTTACAGTCTGGTTTTTAAAGTTATTAGAAATGCCTCTGCTCGAATTAAGGTGCAAATGAGACCATATGCCAAAGTCAGTAGTATGGGTTTTATTTAATAGTAAATATGAGAGACAGAGAGAGAAGAAGAAAGAGAAAGAAATAGAAGAGAGATGGGGGAGGGGACAGAAAGAGAGTGACAGAGGCAGATAAAAGAAAATATCACCACTCCGTGGACCCCACCAGCATCCCAATGACTCTCTCCAACTGGTCTTCTTGGTGGTGAGGGTCCTCCCAAAATCATAGAATCCAATGGATTCATATATGCTCAGGCCAGGTGGGAATGCCCAGGTACCTCCCCTGGGCTTGGGGGGGCAGGAAGGGGCAGTTTGACACAGTGTCTTGCAGCAGACTCAGGATCTGTAGCATCACTTTGCATCACATGCAGTCCTCTGGTGAAAGGCCACAGGAATAAGTCTGGGGAGCACTTCAGGGGTCTGACACCCCCTCAGCTGCCTTCCATGCGGATGTCTTGTGGATGTGGCCTTCATGGCATTGGGGTTTCACAGCTGGGCCAGTTTGTGTAAGGGAGGATGGGTGTTCTGTGTCTCTGACCAGAGGTTACACCACACACCCTAGACCTCCTCTGCCCTAGGTTGGGGAGGAGTCTGTGTAAACCTGGCCTCTGTAGGCTGTGGTCTCCCCCACCCCAAACCCAGCCAGGGATGATTCTCTGCTGTGTTTAATTTTATTGTGGATGCATTCTTTTCCCTCACCCTTGTGAGGGAAAAGATCATCACCTGAAATGATTGAACAATAGTGTCCCCTTTATCTTACACAGGTGGCTTCACTCACAGTCCAAAGTTCAGTTGGGCATCTTCAAGGAGGGGTGGGCTTCTGTGGTTGTAGCTTCTTTATACAGTTTTTGCTATAATGGGCAAAACTCTTTCATAATAATGCTTAAGGCATGAACAATTTCAGTCTCTGACAGCTTAACCCTGGTCCTCTTGAACTATCTGGCTTGTAGCCCCAGATCCCGTGAGATGGGTATCCACTTTTAGCACTAGTGAAACAGATAACAATATTGACATTTACCGAGCAGCTGCAGGGAATCTATTTTATTTCAGTCACTTTGTTTCACTGCTGAAATTAATAAAAATTGTTTCAGTGTGATTTACAGTAAGTGGTATTTCAGAAAGTAATAGCTTTTTTTGCAAGTTGCAACACCAAATTTCCAGGCAGTTCTGCCTAACACCAGAGTCTCCATACTATCATATGACAGTAATGAGTCAAACTTGACCCAAATTCACATTGTCTCACTGCTTGGAGTATATCACAGAATAATTCTAAAGAAATATTTATATTTATTAGCATGCACAAAGACTTAGGCAGCATTGTTCAATTATATAAAACAATCAAGCTTAGTAGAACCATTCCACTTATTATGGCTGTATCATTACTGTTAACATTATTCACAGAAACATATAGTAGCTCATCCAAAACTAGAGATTTAAATCTTTTCTAGTAGAACACATCTTCATCATGTTATATTCTATGCTTTTGTGCTTTATCCTGCACTTGCGCAGTGTACGCTGACAGAAATTCACAAGTCAACAAGTCTATCTAGACTGCAAGTGCGCAGAACTAGTATTTGTTTGCCATGATGAAATTATTCAGATTGTTTAGGTGAATGAATGAAACTGCCTTGGCAAGGGGCATTCTTGCTTCCACTTAATTGGATAAAGCTTCTGCATGGTTTCTACAATATTTGATCACTGTCTGTGATTAAATTTGTCACACAAAGTATTGACAAATCAGAGGACTGGACAATCACCAACCTTATGAAGTTCAACAATGGAAGGTGCCAGGTTCTGCACCTGGGACAATGCAATCCTGGATGTACGGGTGGACAGACTGGGGAATGAGATACTGGAGAGAAATTCTATGGAAAGGGACTTGGGGAACGTGGTTGACAGAAAGCTGAATATGAGTCAGCAGTGCCCTGGCACTCAGGACGGCCAAGCATGTCCTGGGGGGCATCAGGCCCAGCATCACCAGCCAGGCAAGGGACGGGACTGTCCCTCTCTGCTCTGAGCTGGGGCAGCCTCACCTGGGGCAATTTTGGGCACCACAGTATAAAAAAGACATTAAGGTATTAGAGAGTGTCCATGAGGATGATGAAGGGCCTGGAGGGGAAGCCATATGAGGGGCAGCTGAGGTCATTTGGTCTGTTTGGTCTGGAGAAGACAGAGGGGAGATGTCATCACAGTCATCAATTTCCTCATGAGGGAAGAGGAGGGGCAGACACTGATCTCTTCTCTGTGTGACACAGGACTTGAGTAAATGGCCTGAAGTTGAGTCAGGGGAGGTTTCGGCTGGATACCAGGCAAAAGTTTTTGACCACAGGATGGCTGGGCACTGGAAGAGGTTCCACAGGGAAGTGGTCACAGCAACAAGCGTGACAGAGTTCAAGAAGCATTTGGACAATGCTCTCAGGCCCGTGGTGGGATTCTTGGATGTCCTGTGCGGGACTAGGAGTTGGACTTGATGGTCCTTTTGGGTCCCTTCCAAGTCAGCTGTACCAGTTTGAAAACAAACCAGTGGGAGGCACCAAGTCAGAATAACAATTTAATGGGGAAGTTAAAGAAAAGGAAAGAAAAAAACTAAAAGAAAACACTGGTTCAAACTGACAGAGTCAAGATACAACCTGAGTCCCTGTTAGGCAGGGTGGTGGTAGCAGTCTGGTAGAATGGTGGCTGCAGTCCTCTGAAGCGGTGATCCTGTAGAAAAAGGGTCTGCTCTTCCTCAGAAAGTCCAGTGGTGGCTGTGTAGCTCCTGTCCTCTGGAAATCCAGTGGGAAGGCGTTGTCTCTGGTGTTCAGCCTCAGCTTATATCCACGGGGATGCTTGGTTCCTCCCTCTGGGTGGAGCATCTCACAATGGGGTAATGAGTCATGAGGCCAAGTGTTGATTAGGCTCATTAACAGAAGATAGTCCAGAGGGAGTTATCTCTGAGTCATGTGGCAGGATAATGATGGGCCATTAACAGAAAGATAGTCTGGGGGGAGGAGGCAAGGAAACACTGCCCCACCTGATTTCAATGGCTGATGGGGATGGTAATAGAATACACTGCAACCCAGGACAACATCATATTCTGTGAGTTTATCTACACTTTATTGTACATTTGAAATAATTTAATCAATGTAAGGATGTTGCTTTAGGTCCTCCATCATGAAGACTCTAATAATGAAAGGACACAAGTCTGAGCACCTGAAGCAAAGGGTGGAAACTTTTGAATGTAGCTTTTCAGAAGAACAGTTCTTCCTGACAGTTAGAGTAAGCCACAAAGAAAGGGAAACCACTTAAATTGTTTAGGGACCTCCAAATTCAGGAAGCATCAGAAGAGATTTTTTTACTGAAGTTGGCCTATAAACCCTCATTATATACTACCATCCATATTATACTATTTATTGATTGATTAATATATTTATATTTATATTTACATTTACATTTACATTTATATTTATATTAATTTATATACTTTCTGTATTCAGCATTGGAGAGGATGCACCATGTCCAGTTCTGAGCCTCTCAATTCAAGAAAGACTTTATAGTGCTGGGGTTTTTCAAAAAAGGGAAATGAAGTTGCTGAAGAGTGTAGAGAAAAAGTCATATGAGGAGCAGCTGCAGGAGCTGGGTGTGTTTAGCCTGGAGAAAAGGAGGCTCAGTGGAGATCTTATCACTGTCTATAACTACCTGAGAGGAGAACATAGCCAAGTGGGATTGGCCTCTTCTCCAAGGCAGCCAGTGACAGGATGAGAGGACATGGACTCAAACTGTGCTAGAGGAGGTTCAGGTTGGACATCAGGAAGAATTTCTTCACTGAAAGGGTTGTTAAGCATTGGAATGGACTGCCCAGGGAGTTGGTTGAATTAACATCCCTGTAGGTGTTCAATAAAAGACTGCTCATGTCATTTTGGGCCATGTTCTAATTGACAAGATGGTGATCAGTCAAAGGTTGGACTTGATGATCACAGAGGTCCTTTCTAACCTAAATAATTCTCTGATCCATAAAAGGAGGAGATTCCTCCATCTCATAATCCCATGAAAAGAAATACATTAAACAGTGACATGTTTAGCTACCGTGGTGCAATATATAGAGTGGAGGATCTCAATACTCCATAATCTCTGAATAGACGATCCTGCCTCAGATTACATGCTACTATCGGTGTTTCTCCAGCAACTACACTGCAAAATGACCCACAGCCCTACTGTTTAGCTATACTTGGCTTGTTTATGCTATACTGTTTTGTATTTAGAACCTACATTTGTCCATTATTATTCCTCCTAACATAGGAAGCTCCAAAGAGCTGAACATACAAGAGTTTGAAGTGTCCATCCATAGAGAGCTCCTAAATGGATGCTTCACTTGAAAATAAATAAATATAATCCATCCCAAATTTCAATAAATTTTATGCTTTTACTCCTATTATAGAAGATTGAGACTTCTAAAAACTATTTTGGATTTCTTACCTCTTCACATATTGTGCCATACTCTCATCATTTTAACAAAAGCTGTAATCATTAAAACCTGGGTGATGAGAAAAAGTTTATAAGAAGCTGAACGATACCATAATTATCATTATAAGAAAGTGATCTGTAGAAATAACACTTCCAAAATACAGTTTCTCAGAATCCCCCTTGATTTCTCTATTGCAGTAAAGGAGCAAGATTTTTCCTAATATTCAATGGATTGTGGGTCCCTCACACAAACTTTGACCCATAGAAATATAAATTAAGCTAAAGAATAAGTTCTTTAAGCAACTCCATTCATCTCTGAGATGAAAGATTAGGCAAAATGTCTCTGCAATTATCAACTTCATTGTCCATGACACTACTGGAGTTTGTCCAAGTTTCAGTATTTTTAGGTATCTGGATTGTCATTGTGAGATTGTCAAGGAAATAGAATTAAATATATTTTAAAAAACCTAAACCGTGCTGTTGAAACTAACTTCACACTAGGCAGATTGAATTTTGGCTGCCCAAGCTGTAGCAACCCAAGCTTAAAAACATGCATTCTTCCTGATAGTTCTAGGTGTTGCAATCTTTCACTTGCTCCATGAACTAACCCTCCCCAGGAAAAATACCTCTGACCTGCTCTTCACCTCTTTGTTTCAGGGCCTGAATTTCCTTAGGAAATAGCCCTCAGTGAGTTTGTTTGTTTATTTGCTTCTGTGAAGGGAGAAAGATGAAAATATAGCATCTAAAAGGGCGCACATATAAATATGTTATTGATGGCAAAACTGAGAACCTACCAGCAAAATTTCTTAAGAGGAGCGCTGGGAGGTACTCCACTCAACTGTCTATCTACTAGATGACTTGAGATTTTGGCTGCCCTTCCAAAAATTCTCTTTATCCATCCCACCAAATAGTAGTGCTTTTGGTAAGGGATGTCTAATGACTGTTACCTATTTGGTAGGAGCAAGGAGAGGAATTATCAGTGGAGTACCCTCAGCTATGGAATTAATTTAACTGTTGGTCCAACAGAGCTCAAGCATCCTGACTCTCAGGGCAAATCACCAGTTGAAGCTTTCCTGAGAAAAGAGAGTAAACGTGGTATGTTAAACTGATTCTTGGAGGAGATGGCAGTGGCTCACATAATAAATGTTGCCTAATACTTTCCATTAGATTTCAGGTCACTACTTGGCCCATGATTCTTAGACTTTCACCATATTCATCTATATATTTTCATTTCTCTACTACTCTCTTGTGATGGTAAAATACCAAAGGGTTTTGATGGGTCAAGGAGCCTGTTTTCATATTTTCCAGCTAGTGTTATTAACATTTTTTGGTTTACATTTTAAGGCCTTTATTGATGGAGGTGATATACCTCAAGAACAGGAAGCAGGCAAATGTGGTTCTTCCTGAGATGTGCACTAGTCACTTTTGTAGTCAAGGTGCAAAAAGAAATCATTAAGCCAGTCAGGTTTTGAACCACAGGTACTGTTCTCAGGGTTCAGGTTGCATACAAATTAAAAATGAATCCTGTGGAAACTAGTTGAAGTCTGTGACTTTCAGTAACCTGCTCTAGGCGATGGCATCCCTGTCCATGATGTGGGGGTTGAAACTAGACGATCTTTTAGATCCCCCCCAACACCAGCCATTCCGTGATTCAGTGATTCTATGACTCTATGATGAGATTACACAAGAAACATGAAATCTGGAAAAGAAACCTAGTGGCCAGACCCTTTTCTTTGTTTCCCCTCCATTTTCAATATATTTATCATTTGACCATGAGATTAGCTTAGTTGGTTAGACCATGTTGCTAGTAATACCAGGGATGCTGGTTTGATCCCTCTGTGGGGCATTCACTTAACAGTTGGACTCAATGATCCTTGTGGGTCCCTTCCAACTCAGAGTATCCTATGATTTTCTGCTTGCTTAAATTTACGTTCTGTATGGGCGGATCATAATCTTCTATCCACCACACTGGACAGAAAGATCTAAGTTTGTGAGAAATAGACCCATGTTCCAAGGAGGTTTGGGGTCCAGAAACAAGTGCTGCCAATAGATCTTTCCAGTGTTTGGAAAGGAGGGCTACAGCTAGACGATGGGAATAAACCTCCAAAGCCACTTCGACGTTGTTACCACAGTCTGACCTCATTCTTTTACTGGAGGAACTCTCTTAGTACCAGAAAAAACAGCTGTGTATTCTGCAAGGTATAGTGTCCCTAGGCCAAGAAGTGATACTCTCCCTCTTTCACAATTTTCATGTCAGCATTAGTTCAACACTTCCTATGATCAGATGAGGCAATCATAGCAGCTAGTTAGTGACTTCCTGAACTTTGTGTACATTCATAAAGGCCATGCTTTCATTCATAGTCCACTTTAGATCTGAAGTAGAGCAGATGCTATAGGTACCTTTATATCTATAAGAAATAATTCAGAAACTTTGGGGGAAAAAAATCATTCCTTGAGTAATTTATTTTTTTAATTAATGTCAGAGCAATGATATTGACAGCATTCCATAAATAAAAATACCATGAAATAAAAATAAATACAGCACTTGAAATTAAAACAGGTCAGTGGTTTGATGACTTTAGAAGTGGGTAGTGATCATAGTACATGCATTGACGTTTATTTATGGTTTGACACCCTCGGCCTGGAGATGGGCTATAAAATATTTCTTCAGAGGTCAATTTCATCAAATATTCAGACATGAGGTTTGCTGGGGCATTGTCCCAAAGCCAGTCATGGTAAACATTTGGTTTAGACTATACATAAGTTTAAATGCTTTTATTGGGAATTCATCCCAGTATTCAAAGATGCCATGAAGTGGACAGAGGAAATTGCCACATAAAGGTAAAAGATTTTCATATGCACACACAGACATTTAGGTTTTTGGTTTTCTTTTTTTTTCAGATAAATGGAAAATTCATGTTTATATCACAGATATTCTTTTCGTTGTCTGTGACCTCTGATTAATGCAGAGGCAAAACAGTCTTTTTTTTTGCTGTGGGTTGCTTTTCAGCTAAAGTTGTTAGATTTCTTTAAAATTTCCTAGTATTTTGAAGTTATTTTCTGTACTTTTCAGCTTGTTGTTAAAAGTGCAAAATTTAACGCAATGTATTTAGGAAAAATTTTCAATAAAAACAAAAGACATTTAATTCCTGTTAGTCCTGTACTCTACTCTGAATTAGCATAACTAACTGAAGATTCATCCCATTAAAAGAGAGTTATATTGATGCACACTAGGGAAAATTGCATATGGGTTAAAAAAAAAAAAACATTAAAGAAGCCTTTAGTCACATTAATGCTACTGAAACCCTGTATTTGTATCTGCCACAGCCATGCAGTTTTCCCAAGATACAAGTTCGGAGAGAGAGTTGGATTTACAAAAGATAGGAGGATAGGAAGATGCTGGAGAAGACCTGGAATTTGCAGGATTTTTGGAAAATGAAAAAAAATTAAGTAATGTAATGGCTCTATTGAAAAGAGTCTAGTAAATTAATAGGGCTGGAAGAAAGTGAGTTCTGCCTCTTGCTTTAAGTAAAACTTTGAAGGCAATGATGCCACAGGGCCAGGACAGCATTCTCTGCAATTGCTCTCTCTGGGGTCTTGAAGGGTGCTGGATCACGGCCTGATTATTTGCTGCCAGAGATGGGCAGCCTGGATGCTTTCAGATTGTATTTCCCCAGGAGAGTTGCTCATGTTTCTGCCTCTTCAAAAGGCCTTTTTGCACGTAGACAGGGACCATCTTTGATCTTGGCTGGGGGTCCACTGTTAACTGCTGCTGGGAAGTGGCTTCAAATCAGCAGGTCAACCAGCTCTTTTGAAGATAGAGCCATTTATTCAGCAGCTAGAACAGGAACCACAGGCACCCAGAGGAGCCTAAATTGTCTAGTATTGGTAATTAAAACAGGGCTTTACACTTTGTGGTCTTGAGCTGACTCAGTAGCACCACTGAAGTATTGCACTGAAGTGTGTATTCACTGCTGTTGTATAATTTGGTTATTGAAGGACACATTTAGTGTGGCTGTTTAGGGTGGACACAGGACTGCAGCTCCATTCTGGTGCCATTGTGCAACTGCACAAGAGACGTGTGAAGTCAAGGGGACTGTAGTGACTTCTGTAATGAATCTTCCCAAGCTGAAGGAACTGACTTTTCTCCTGCTATCTATGTCTTACAGAGGAGCAGCTCCAGGGCTAACACGCTTGCCTCTGCTGCAAGATGTTAGTGAAGAAGGCAAAGTTGTCCATATCAGGCTCAAAACTCTACAAATTAAGCTACTGGTACTCCAGTAAAGGTTTTCAATAAAAACGAATATTTTTATAATGTAGGTGATGGCATATCTGTGCCAGAAACATAGGGTCAGATGCTCACTTGGTTTATCTTCAAATTAAATTGAGTACAGCTGCATCATGAGCATTTATCCATTACTGCCCAGAATCAGAATATAATCATGATTTATAGAATGAAGTGGCATCTGAAGTAGTTAGTGTGAAACTTGTGTTTTAATTCTTGGCATAAATTGTTTAAATGTGTACCTTTCAAAGGCAGTCCTATATATTTGTAAAGTTCTAAGATGAATTGGCTTCTATGTGTGTGATATTTAGTAATAAAATAAGGCAAGTAGTCTTCTGGGACTGTTTTTCTTTGGGTTTATTTTTTTTTTTCATGAGCACAAGCCAGATGTGAGAACCTGAGGAAGGCTGCATCTTTTCAACCCTTGCCATAGGCCAAAAGCTATTTAATGTTTAAATAGATTACATCCTGTGGGAAGATACTTTTGCATGCTAGACTTAGTGTTAATCCAGAAAAAGATTATAAAAAAATGATAAATGAGCAGTGAAAAACAAAAACCATTTGAATTGTATGTTTTTATTACAATCAGGAAAGCAAAGCAGAGCTAGGAGGGTTCTCTGCAGGTACTGTTAGTTTTGGAAGGTAGAAAACATATGGCCATGTCATTAGACATGGTATTTTTGCACTCCTTGAATCCTTTATCAAAATCATGTTTGGCAAGTGGAAGAACGGTGTCTTCCAAACAAAAATATCCTGTCAGTGGCTTTTCCAAGGTTATATTTTAGAGTGCTCTCTTATTTTATGATGATCCTGTTCCACTGGTGGGTTTATGGATGTTCAATAAAAACCGTAATCTGTTGGTCTATAACATGTATGTGAGAAAACCTGCTGTTGTTGTGATAAACAGATTTATTAAGGATTCTTTCATTTCTGGAAGCACCAGCTATTCCTGTAAATCACTGCTGCCAAGGTTTTTAAATGTTTCTTGCACACATTATGGAATGGAAAGACATGACTGTACTCCAGCCCCTAGGATCAGTTCTTCACTTTTTATTGGATCACACCATTTTACATTTATCTTGTGTAAAGGGCAATGCAGAAAACTGCTGAGAGTTTAATTTCCCATGCCTATGCTAAGCTTTGTAACGCTAAAAGGCTCGCATTAAAGATTGCATTGAAGTCATATTTTGTAGTATAACAAAATCTACAATAAATTGTTCAGCAAAGAGAAAACAGGGGGAAAGAGTGACAAGAAAAGGAGATTCTTTTTTTTTTTCTCTGTCTCCCTGTGGACTACTGGTAATTTTCAAAAGGATGGGAGGAGAACTGTATCAAGACTGAGCACAGTGTGCACCTGTTGCTGAAGCAAGGTGCTCCAGCTTAGTTCCATGTACTTCACGGAGAAACTGCATCAGCTGTGCAAAGGAAAATGGTCAAATGTTGTCCTTAACATTTTTAAAATCCATATCTCACAGCCTAAGTTGATTACATAATATAGTGGCCATCCAAAAACTGGTTCTGGCTGTAACTTGAGAAAACTTTTGTGAATATTTTGAGCTTCTTTACTCATTTTCATCATAATTATCATGACAGCATATCATAATATTCAATTGCAGTAATGTTAGAATTTTATAGTTGGGGCTCTCAAATTTCCTTCCTTTTCCTTCCTTACTTGCAAGCTATCTCTTTCAGCATTTATCTTACTGTAGAGTGAAACCTTCAAACCACCAAGGGGAAAACTTCTTGTGTTCATGCCTCCATATTTAAGAAGTATGGTAGAAGTGTGAAATCAATTACATCAACAGCAAAATATTCTAAGTGCCATTTTCTTGTCTCTGTTGTGCATTTTTGCATATATTTAAGGCTAGGATTACTGATTTCAAGATACTACCAAATTTATTCTTACAAAGCTATCTGCTATACTGACCTGTTGTTTACCCCCAGCTGCTGTGATAAGATTTTCTAGATTGCAGAGGAATGAAAAAAGGGAACAAAATCTATCCAGGAAAATACTCTGAAGTGCTTTTAGTTTATCTGGTGAAAAAAAAAAAAAAGTTGTATTGCAAAAGAAGTCCCTTCATATGTATGAAAATCTTGTGGTTTATACTTCTGCTGTATCTCATGCTTTCAACATTCATCTGGTGCTTCATTCTGGTTTGTCGTGTCATAAATTCTCCCTTGAATAAGTCCATCTTCAAAGCTTTTAATGACTGTTACTCATGCAAGAAAATATCACAAAATTTATAAATCATATTTCACAGTGAGTCAAAAATTTCTTACCTATAATTCTGTAAAGGGTTCTGAAAGTTAGACATCTACTCCTCACAACTTTTTGATGTCAATGTATCTTTGGATAAAACAGTTAGATGCAAAAACGCTTAGAAAATTAGTGGCCTGGTGATCTTTACCTTTCAGTCTTGATTAAAGATTTATTTGTAAAGAACAAAAGTCAAAACATGGAAATAGTGGACTAAACTGCTAATCACAACTCCCACAAATCTTCAGAAATATGCTTCATTTTCAGATTAATGACCAAGGTCTTATAATGCACCAAAAACCCATCAGGTATATATTTAGGAAGGTAAGATGAACTCTCAATGCCAGATTTTAAAACATGGTGTCTTGGAGTGATTTTATGTTGATACGCTATTCCCTAATCATCTGCTTTATGCCCAGAAACGGTAGCTGTAATTTTAAGGTGGGTCCGGGGAAGGGCGGGAGCCTTGGGGGCTCCTTCATGGGCTTTTCGAAGCCTCACCCCAGGGCGTGCTGGGTGTGGCGCGGTCCGGACGGTACTTTGTTGCTTAGCTAGCTTGGGCTTTTGTTAGTTTAAGCAAGAAGTTTCTTTTTTTTCCTCTTTCCCTGGCCTGGAGAGGCTGCAGCAGCAGTCTTTCGGCAACTTTTGTTTCTTTTCCTGAACTGTCCGGCTTGGTTTTGGTCCGAGATCAGACAATCGCCGCGACCTGCGGGAGCCCTTCACTGGGACCCCCTCCGGCCAGCCCAAGACCTCGGGAAAAGCTGAAACAACAAAATCCACCAGCTTCATCTGCTGTGAGGAGGAAACCAACATCGGAGATTCACCAGGTTCCCATCTGTTTTGCCTGAGCTGCTGCATGAACTTTATTTTTCCCTTCCCTGAGACAAAAGCCAGCCGCCATTTTTTTGTTGTTGTTCTGATGTGGGAGGGGGGGCAGGAGGGGGAAGGGGGGCAAGGTTCTGAAAGTTCAATCTGTAGCATTTATTCATTTTTTCCCCATGCCATGCGGGCACTTTGTTTGTCAATAAACAGGTGGGGTTTTTTTCACTTTCACCCACTGGTATTCATTTTTCTCATTGGCAGAAAAAGGATTTCTGAAGCCCTTTTTTTCTTTAGAGGAAGCGCTCATTCCAGAGTGTTTTCTCCTAGATTTATCTCTAAACCGAGACACATGGACATAGATCTTTTCACACAAAATACTGTTAGGACTGGAAAAATCTGTCTCTCCTTTTCCCAAGCATACAGGAATGGGAAAATGTGTAAATTCCAGTTAGCAGATTCATTGTGAATATGCTATTGTTCAAAAGACTAATTAACTATTATCAATAGTTATTAATATTAATTGTATTAAGGCAGCACAAGTAAAAAGTAAACCAAATTTTTAGGACTCATAGAATATAAAATATTCTGGAATGTCTGAATTAACACTGAAAAGCAAAAAACCTTGCAAAGGGTAAGCAAAGAAAGTGATAGAAAACTTGTCCAAGCAGCCCAGCAGATTTGTAGAAAGGCTGGGAGCAGAATTCAGGCCTACCAATTGCCAGTGTAATGTTTTTTCCCTAAGACCAGGCTGGCCTCAAAATTTCATTCAGGTTTATTGAAGATTTTATAAATGTATTTTCTTGAAATACTTACGGTCCTGGTGGGAGACAGGAGTGTTGGGCCCTACATGGAAGACCAAGATAGCTGCCCTAAAAGTATTGAAACTACTAATTAAATCATTAAGTCTCTCTTCAAAATACATACTAAAAAATCATGTCCAGATTCAGATAATTTGGAAGATTTTTTCTAAATCTATTAATTTCATTAAGAGTGCATTTAGACAGTAAAGCAGACTTAAGAGTCTTGTAGGTCTTTCTCAATTTTGGCTTAGCATCTGACTGATCTTCCTCAGTTTCTAAGTGCCTTAAGCTTTCATTTGGAAATCTATAATATACATGTAATGCCACATATTCGGAAAAATACCACTTGGACTTTTTTGGTTCAAGTGTATGGTTACTTTCATTACAAGTGCAACTCTTTCATTCTAGATCAGCCATGAAAATTTTCCCAACACTACAACCTGGAAAATAAAGTCTTCCTTTCAAATACATAATAAATAAGAAATATAAAAATATTTAAATGTTCTTCAGTGAAGGGAATAACAATTAAAGCCACTAAAAATACTAAGAAATTGCAATACTTGTTTAGTCATGTTTATTTATAAACAGTCTAGACAAGTATAACCTCTTGAATTTACCCATGTTACATAGTTTGAAGTTTTTCAGGCACTCCCAGCTCAGCTATCAATGTCAAAAGAAAATAGAAAATTGCTGAAGAGTTCCTTTGGTTTTGTTCAGAAGATGTGGCTCAGTGTTTAACCTGAGAGTTTACATGCTTGAAAGCAAAGCAAGCAGATGTCAATAGTTTCTATTTTGTTTTCAGGTAGAATATTGTGAAGTTTTGCTGTAAACAAGATGTTGGAGTACAAAACTTTCTACAAAATACTCAATGTCACATTCAAATAGAGAGATATCATTTAAACAGAAAACCCAAAAATCTTTTTGGCAAAGGAGCAGACTAGGACCCTCTCAGCCAACAGCATTCCCATCCATACACAAATATTTGGCTCATACTTAACTGCTCCAAGCAAGAATCTGTCACTTGAAGCTGAAGCAGCATAATAATTCAGATGCCTTTGTGACATACTGTTCCCAAGGTTTCTTCAAATCTGTCATGGCGCAGCTCATTCACGGCAAGCCCAGTTGTATATGTATGGTAGAGGATGAGAAAACATGCTTTGTCCCCCCAGTGCTGCTAGGGAATCAAAATCACCATTCAAAGAAGCTGTATACTCTGCAGAGACAAACAACCACTTTGGTTTAAGTACTTTGCCTAATTCTTAAGCACCTGTACCAGAATCCTCCTGCTGGAGTGAGGGAGCAGTTCCTTGTTTGATACATCAGACAGGTAGAAAAAGCTGAAAAATGAGAGGAGAGATTAAGGGTATGCAAGAAGGGAAAGAATAGAGGGATATCCTCAAAGCATTCCATCTTGGGACTTAGGAGCCTTTATCAGAGCTATTAATTGTTCCTTTTGTTACTGTCCAAAAACTTTTCCCAAAGAGATATAATGATGTCTTTTCTTAAAAAAACAAACAAAAAAACCTACAAAACAAAACAGAAACCCAACAACAAACAAACAAACAAAAAACAACAAGCAAAAAAACACAACCGAAGAGTGGTTAATTGCTTGAGAAATACAAATAACAGGTGGCAGGTTCCCCATTACACAATAGCTCTGTGATTAGAGCCCTCACTCAACATATGGGAGACCTAGACTCAATTAATTTCTCAGCCTCTGAGGTTTCCAACCGATATCTCTCATGAGGGTAGCCAAACTGTCAAATTATAGTCAGCTTGTGGTAGGAGGGAGCAATGTGCTTCTCATGCTGTGCTGGAGCACTTTCACTGGCCATGGAAAGGTGACTCAGTGGGCCAGGGAGAAACAGCAAAAAGGGTCAGGATCACCCAGCAGAGGTGGGTTTCTCTGCCAGAGCACATGCCAGTCTTGTCCTGTTCTGGGATTATTTGCATGACTTTTCCAATGGGTGTTTTGTTACCCTTGCATATCTGCCCGGAGAGTGGTGAGTGGCTTTCAAGTGATTCAGTTTCTGTGGGTTAATAACCATCATATTCTGCCCAAACTTGTTTTCTTGTGCCTACAGTGTCTGAGGTTTTAGTGAGGATTCAGGTTGTTACAGTAGGGCTCTACAAGAGGCTATCCAAAAGCTGTTCCTCACCTACCTGCAAGAAACGCAACTAAAAGTAGCATCACTGGAAAAGATGCGATATTGATCATAAATTATTTACATCCTATACTTACTCTACCTTTTTCATTAGTTTAAATTCAAAGACTTTAGTGCATATACACCTGCAGGCAAAGTATTAACACAAATCTAGGTATTGTACAGGTATTGCTAAACAATGAGTGAGTAGGAGATCACACCCTATAAAATTATAATATCACAACTATTTTAATATTGGGTTGCTAAAATTTGTTTCCACAACGCATTTCACGTTGGAAAATTTTATTCAGAGATACAGAAATTAAGTTCGAAGTATGACTGTTCTCATTCTGTAGAATTTTTGCTTCACTTTGCCATTGTTTTACCCAGGTAACTGAGTGTAAAAGGTGCATCCTAGTAATATTCCTTGGGTTTCATTTATTCACTAAGCTTTGTTTCCTAAAGCAAGATTGATCAAGTTGTAGGAATAGCAATTCGCGGGCCATTGTGAGCTCCTCTAGATAACCACTGGGGAAAAGAAAAAGTTATTTATACACTGATGCATCAGCTAACAGTCAAGAAGAAGGAATATTGAAAAAATCAAGTGATACTCTGTGTAGCCTAGCTTTAATTCTTGAATGTACAACACTATACAGAAAGTTCTATGCATTTTTTAAAGGGAGTATTCATTACATTAGAATTAAATATATGTTACATACAAAAATAATATTTAAGTAATATTTAAAAGATTGGATGTAAGATATTTCAGTCTCACAATCTTTTCAGCCCTTCACCAACTCATTTCTAAACTGAGTCAGATAACAACTGTATTAGAAGGAAAGTAAATGTGTGGAAAAATGACATAGGCTGTAAACACAATGTGGAGAGTGGGAGGGGAAGAAAATTCATTTTCCCAGTTACTGTTTCATTAATCAAAATATTATTGTTGGCTAATCCTGCCTCTCCTTCCCTCTTATATCTAAAGATCTTCTATTGCTGTATAAATGCTATAGTATATATTTCTTATAGTCTTGAAAAACTACGTCCTTTTCTTTTTAAAGTCATGAATTATGGAAGTGCTGCACTTAAGCCCCTTTTTTATAACAATCACTTATGTATTAGGGTTCCATTAGAAACAATAGGAGACAATCAAATGTGGTAACTATCCTCAGTTCTCTTATATTTTTCAACAAATAGTATTTTTGATTACTAAAGTAATCTAGTGCTTTTCTGTCTTTTGAGGGAGGCCCTGGATACACTGTATTCTTGAACTTCTTTTTACAGCACCAAAACTGCAGGTAAAACTCTTGTTCTGCTGTGGAGCCTCCACAATAGTACCTCCCAAACAGTGCTACTTCTCACTAGCAGAAGAACACAATAAGGATTAATTTTATCTGAACTGCTTTCCATACATAGGTGGCTAAATAATGGATTTAGGCTGAGTCCTTGGTGCAAAGCATGAACTGGTAACTCATTTTAAGCAACAGAGTAATCTTGGTGACATCTGGCTCACCACCTGTTATTTGACATGGCTTTTCCCAAGTTTCACATTTCCTCTGTAAAGCTCTGGCTTTAAGGTCTTCCAGCTACTTGGTCCTAAATCCAAACAAGGACACCTCTCACAAGTAAATCAGGTAATACTTCTTTGCCAGACCAGTTGATATATGTACCTGTGATCTTGGTATCCATCTTAAAAAAGGAATGACTTTGTGTGAGAACATTCACATCTTCATTTGGATGGCAAAGGTTTTCCAAATGTTACTGTAGCATAAATAGTGACTCAAAAGACCTACAAGGCAACTTGGTCATCTTGTAGTTAGTACTGTAAATTATTTATAAGGTAATACTCCCAGATTGGCTGCTATGTAGAAGGAAGATCAACGCTCCATCTGAGAGTAGAATTCACCAAATGCTTTAGGGCAAGGTGAAAGTTTTAGAAGCATTGGCTTTTCAAGCCTTTTGAAAGGATTTTAAGATATCTTTCTCTGAAAGCTGTATTATAACACCTCAGTTGTGCAAAACATTGTGAAATACTTGGTTTCCTTCTTTGTGAAGTGGTCAGGAGTAGTAATTGCTACTTTGCTATTTTAATTGCTTAAACTACTCTATTACCTTGGTTCCTCTTAACAGATTGGGCCTGCTTCTAAAGTCACCTGCATTTTACATGTCCTTTATTTTGCTTTGATGCAGTCAAACTTCAGATTTTCCCAGTTTAAAAGAAAACAGAATTCAACCTAAAGCAAGAAAAGGCTATTATAGCTGAAACAACAGAAATGGGTCTTCTTCTTTCTTATATGTATTCCAGAGGACTGAATAGCACAAGACTCTATCTACTGAAGACCTCTTCCCCCACCACTCTTGTATTACATCCATCTCAACACGCCCTAAAAAAGTTAGCTAGCTAAACCATGTCCCTGGGTAAAATCACTTTGTTACAGTCCTCATTCTTACTGTTGTCAGGAGTGAGGGAAATTTACCATCTCGGTTCTTAACCAGAAACAATATAAAACAAGTACTCTATCTCCAGTAGGCTCCAACTGTCTTGAGAAATTAATCTTTGCAGATGTTTCCTATGGACATTCCCAATAAAATGAAGCTAGTCTTGGCTACTGGAACAGTGTCATGGTATTGGAAAATGCTTAGTGGAATTAAACATAAATTAACATTTGCATCCTGAGGTGTATTAAAGTACAGTCAGTTCGAAGGTCTTGGCTTATTTCTTGCTAAAGATTTTTTTTTCTGCAAGTAGCAAAAGCACAAAATTCCATGGGAGCAGAAGAGTTTTTGGTTTCAGTGGATATGCAGGTGGTGGCTTTTTGAGAGAGGTGGAGGAGGAGAGAGCAGAGAATAATTTTCCCCACTTACCTTGTGACAAGTCACAACTGGAGTTGAATGAATATGTTGCATTGTATACTATGAGCATTTAGTATGTCCATAGGAATTCATACAGAATATTTGCTGTTAGATACTACCATTTTTTCCCCACATGCATATTTTACTACTAGTACTAACAAGATGATGATTGTCACAAAGTGAGTAAGATTTGATTTCATCTAAACAGTACATGGTTTTGACTCCTCTTGAGTTTTGTTTTCCGTATTTGAAGATTCATGCCTTCCATATATGGTTGAGCACTGAATGTCATTTGGAAATCTCAGAAAAAAGAATCACTTCCTTATGTGCACATGACTTGACAGGTGGTATGTCTACAGAAAGAGTTACACACTCTTCTACACAGGATCCAGATTGTTATGGAAGTTCAATCACTAGTGGGACCAGCCACCTCTGGCAGAGCACAGCACTCACCCAGCTGTACGTCTTTGGGAGGAGCTGGGTCGAGTCCAGCTATCTCAAGCAAGCACTCAATTAGATGTCCTCTATATGCAACTGAGCTGCCAAGTAAACTTTTCCTCCAAGAATCTGACCCTGATATTTTTGCTGACCAAGAGTAATCATGTTTACCTTCATGGGCTCACCTGCACAAATACCTTCATTGTGAGGCATGGAGGAGGTCCTTTCACAAGTACCAAAACTGATTGATAGATTTTTAAATGTCAGTCCCATAAGGCCTGAAAAGATGCTGTGTTTCTGACACCAGAACCTGATTTCTGTATGGTAATTCTAATACTTTTTTATAATCAAATAAAGTGTAATGACTGATAATCCATTATTACAACAACACATAAGAATAGATAGTGGTTATTTCTCTAATAGTTTATGTGGTCTGGCAAGTGATCTAGACACTATTATTTAGCATACCTAAATTATATTTGTGACTTTACTGTTCATCTTAACTACATGCAACTGTTGTGCCTCTTTTTTCATCTATGAAAATGGAAATTCAGTAATGAATTCTTGACATCTCTGAAAGGGTTTCTGTGTCTGTCTAAAAATAATTCTCTATGTAATCTACGCATCTATGTATCTCTGAATACTTAGACAAGTATTAGCCCAATCTGTTTCAAGCACCAGATTTTCGTCTTAAAAATTAAATGCTTTAGCACAACCACAAGTAGATATACATTTTAGTAAAAACATTATTTGGTTGGAAGCATTGAGAAAAGAACAAATTCCCATTTACCAGATCTGTGTTGAAGCAGCTGAGGCTTTTGTCCAAAACCTGACTCTTAAAACCTATGAACTAAACTTTATGGGTTTGAACATTTTATTCTCTTACATTGTTATGCTTATTTCTTTGTCAAACACCAGGGAAGACAAATCTACAAAAGCTAAGTGGAGAAAGAAGACTGTTTTTCTGACCTCTCAACTGTATTATTTTCTATGCTCATATCCTGTTTCACTGACCTTTATTAAACAATTTTTGAACAAAGCCCAATCCCACTCTTGTAAGTATTAAAATGTCTACTCACTGCAGCACAGCCAGGAATTTCACCCCAGCATTTTGCTCTGCATTAAGATGGAAAACACTGCTGAAATCCTTCAGGCAGCAGGTTTCCATTTGCTGCTCATGTATGAAGCACTGCACACAGTTCTACAGAAGGGTTTTTCCTCATCTTGGTGGGTTACATAATATTACTAAAGTCAGTAAATGTCAAGCTTTGAGCTATGGGCTAGACAATGTTGCTCAATAACCACAATTATAGCTTCCAAAATCTGTTGTCCCTCATTTGTTAATGACAGTGATTCCTGTTAAGTGATACACCATACACACCTGCAGAGAAACAATTCTGGGCAGTTATGTCCAGAACAGCCTGGTTTTTTACGTCCTTTGGAGAAGAGTTGATCCCTCTTCACTGGGAAAGTGAATCCACAAGCCTTTGATACATGCATTTATAGCAGCTTTTGGGGTTGGATTATTGAAAATACAAGCCTGCATTTCCCTCATTGCCCCTGGTGATTCTGTCCAATGTGGGTATTTCAGCTTTAAAACCTGATGGTAAAAGAGTGGAAGTGCAGAGTCCATGTACACAGAGCTGGTAAGCAGAGGTTGGGTGTGTGCCTCACACGACTTGTCAGGTGAGGATGGTGATTTTTCTTACAACATATACAGACGTGTGTGCATACTAACTGGGGAAGGTTAATGTGACCTGCAGGAAGGCTGGACAGCGACAGACACAAATCGAGTTGTAAGGGGGAGGAATCCTAAGGCTCAACTCACCCTATCCACCCAGACTGCATTTGTCTCCCAACACAATCCTATGCTCTCTACCCTCTGGCAGCAGCTGGAGTCTCTGCACTCCTCTGAGACTGATAAAGTGAGCAGACTGCAAGATATCCACATTGCTCTTTGGCCAGCTGCTAGAAGACACCGTCCCACAGGAGGTGGAGAGCATCCCATCCCAAACGTCTTAGCATCTCACTGCAAGCCAGAGAGGCTCCAACAGTGTGGGAATTGACATTTCCAAAAATAAGATGGAAAGGTCTGCAAAACTACATGTTAAAGCTGCATTCCAGGCCTGGATACTTGTGTGTCCAGCTCCAAAACATCATATGGAGAGAAGGGTGTGGAGTTGCTTTGACCACCTGTCTCTGGCAAAGATCAAGACATATCTTGATGGCTTATGCCAGCTGTTGTTTTCCCTCTCTGCTGCTGTTTGAATATCCTCATGTCTGGACTTTGCTAACAGACTGTCGCTGTTGTGCTACTGCCCTTGTTATTTGTCAACCTTCACAAGCTCACCAAAAAAATGGTGCTCTTATTAGGCTCTGAATTCCTCCAAGTATTACAGCTCTGACATAAATATTTCCACTGTCCTCTCTTGTTCCTGTTACTTTGAGTCTTTGCAGACAAAAAAGTCTGGCAATAGAAAGGCAGAGATGTGGAGGTGGGGGAGTGAAGGAGAATAAAAAGATGATCACATATTCTTTCCGTTTCTTATCCTAACTTTATGCTTTTTGAAATGTGTGACATCTGAAAAGCAGTTTTTTTAACTCCTGTGACTGGTAGAGCATGGTATTGATACCATATTCACCTTGCTATGGGTTTGGGATTTTTTTTAATATCACAGCAAAATTCTCACAAATATTGAGGGAAAGAAAATCTGGAAACAAAATTGTAGTCAGAGGTTGATTAAAATATAGCAGCTGTTGTGCGGCTGGTGTGCTAAAGCCCAAGCTTTTGATAAGCTCTTTGATACTGTACTGAGGTAATCCAACCACTTTGATGCAGCATGATGGTGATCAGGCTCTTAGATACCGTTATTAAAATGATCTAAGCTTTTTAATGCTTTACACGGTGGTGGCCAGAGCCCAAAGTTCAGCACCAGGTTATTCCAGGTGCTTAGATAGGACAGTGAAGCAATTCGAGGTTTCAGTGCAGTTCAAATCCTCTTTTGATGCACTGAAATAACCTACTTTCTTTCATCTTGAAGAGCTTTGATAAGATATTGTACTGCTGGAAATTTGTCTGTATTGTACTGGTGGAAATTATTTAACCCCATTACAATATGGTGATGCAAATCCCCTGCTACCAAATTCCCTAATACATAATTACAAAGGTCTAAGATTTTTTGTAGTCATCTGTAGACATTCAAATATTTTAAAGCATTTGTTATTTTGCATGCTTGACAAATATATTCTCATAATACACAACAGATGCCAATACTCTGCAGTACTATTTTTAAAGGATGGATTAAAAATTGTTTTCATTTAAAAACATGTTGAACATGAAAACTGTCCATCTAAAATAAGACTCACAGTCATCATCTTACTGATTGTGCCTAAGTTTACAAATCACATCAACCAAATAGCTGAAGCAGGAGAGAAGCCTGAGGCTTGCTACATAGCTCTGCTGCAGCACAGGAGCCAAAGTGGGATCCAGATTCATTTTTTTTCTAAAGCAGATTGAAAACAGCTTCCATCTCTATATTGTTTTAAGCTTTTCTCTTTATCCTAGAATGTGATTATAGTCTAAGAAATTATTTCCCAATGTGCCATGCTGGGATGCTGGGCTCTCTCCCTGATTTATACAACAGACATAACCAGCTTACAAGGAAAGCACTTGGATCAGCTTCTTGGCTAGCATGAATAGGTGATGTGATTCTTCCCCGACTAGCACAACTTCCTAGCCAAATGCCTGGAATCTAAAAAGTACAGCAGAATAGGATCTAATGGATTTACAAATACACTGAAATCTTTCTGCATAATTGTGGTGTATAAAAGTTAAAGTTGTTGAATTTCAGTCCCACTGAAAATGCACATGTGGATGACTCATTCACATGCACAGTTCTGGCAATTACACAGATCAGATGATTGAGTCCTGCTCACAGGATTGAACTGGCCCCTGCAAGTCCTGTCAAAAACTAAATCAACAATGGCTAAACTGGGCTCAGTATCTTCAGGGTAAATGCTTGTGTAGTACACTGTATGTATAAAATACCCTCTGGATGATGACAGAAAACTCATCCCAGATTTTTTTTTAACTCAACTCCCATTTGCTTATTTATAGATTAGCCACAGAAATAAATCTTATTCTTAATTCTGTTAATCTACTAGAAATACAGCCATTTATCCTCTTTTTCTTTCTTTCTCCATTTTCACATATTCATTTCATATTTAGAAATTCCTTTAAAGTGTTTTGAAGTTACGAGCTGCAGAGTTACATTGTTCTGGACACAACCAGCCTGCAAAATGCAGAGTTTATTCTTACTCCACAATGACTCTTATTATGGAAGAGAGGAAAGACCAGCAAACATCCTCCAACTCATTTCCTGACAAGCCTAAATGATAATCAGAATTATCTAGTTTTCTGCAGGAAAGAAAGGAAGAGACCTCTTGGCACCCTCCTTTGTGGAAGCAATATCTTGGTTTTCTTCTTTCCGGGGAGCACACGTCTGAGACCCAGCTTGGTCTTGACTGAGACCCAGCTCTTCCCACATTCCCTGTCTTATCAATATTAACACTTTGAGTCTATCATAAGCATTTTTTTGCTTACAGTTTCAGCATTAGTTTCTGTTATGCTACCTTGGACTGCACTGCTTGGCTGCTGCATGTAATATGGCTGTTTCTCTCAGTAGCTCCAACTAGTTTCTGCTAGAAAAACTAGCAAAATAATAATATTTGTTTGTGATAAACTTTAAATACATGGCTTCCCAGCAGCAACTGTGATGTTAAATAGAATTAGAGAAACATCAAGTGGTTTCTGTGGCAATTAAATATTCGGCTGCATATTTGCATGTACCAACTTAGGTTTTGCAGTAGAATGTGTATTTTTTTCAAAAGCACCCATTTTTGGAGATGGTCTGGGTAGCAGATTAAAGATTGTCAGCTTTTTCATTTGATTTTGAAATAATTCTAGCTTCTCTGATAATAGACATGATCAGCTAGCTAGAAGAACATAGGAATTTATTTAAATATGCAGAAGTGTTCTTCTCCTTTTGTCATTGCTAAAGAAATTGCAAAGCAGGGGAATTGTAGGTGGCTCTGCTATCTTTATACATTTCTAGAGTACAGAAACACACACCAATATATATCCTCAAAAGTCACACATTTCTTCCATCCATCTTTAATCCTGTTAATCTATCAATCAACAATTTCTCCTTTTTTTTTCTTCCCTCGGTCCCTTCATTTATGAAAGTGATTATATCATAGCTGGAAAAACAGGGAACTTTGAAAGTTTGTAAGAAACTAGAATAAACTGCATTTGAAAATCTGGGAGATTCAAGAGAACGTGCAACATATTTTCCCTTGATAAAATTGTGAAAAGCACAAAAGTACTCTTGAGACATATGTGTTTCCTTCTGCTGAGTGACAGCCTTAAGGACAGTACATGTGAGAGAGAAGTTTTAGAGGTAAAAATATTTTTTCTTTCAACTGAGTAGCAGAGAATCAGGGGTGTTTGAAGCGTATGTAAATTGGCAGTACAGTCTTTGTCTTTTTATATTATTTTTCCTCTTTCTATGATTGTGCATGGGTGGATTTTGCCATTTGGCTTATTGTCTACTTAGAACCAGAACCACCCTCAGAGCAGAATTAGAGGTATAAGATATAGAATTTTGAGGAATTGTAATGATAAAAAAAATCTTGTTGATTTATAAGGGTATTTTAGATCTATTTTAGATAAAGCATCAATCACTTCTACTATCAGCTTTGCATAAATAAGAATTGCATGCTTGCTGATCTGGGTTTTCGTCATAGTGATGCATTTTTCAAAGTACTTCATAAGTCTCCTGAATAAGATTGAAATAGACAGCAATTAGCTTGAATGCATTTTAAATTGAAAAGAAGAATAAGACTTATTAGGAGAATCCAGTGGACATGGTGGAGCTGATTTCCTCTCTCATAGCGCAGATTTCACTGAGTGACAACATTATGGAAGGAGGGGAATGCTGGCACAATGGTTATACTGACGGGCAGTGAGATGGAGAAGAAGTTCTACTGGTAGTGTTTTTTGACTGAGTGAGAAGAAGCAGTCTAAAGAAGATCAAATGATGTTGAAAGCTGCTGGTGGTTTGAAGGAGAGCAGAGCTTAACCTGGTGGCATTGTCAGAAAATTTCATGAGTGGTCTTGCAGAGGTTAAATCCTAGATCTTATAGGAATCCTGGCAGGATGAAAGGAGGAAAGAGACATTAAGCATGGAATTAGTGGTCCAAGTTTCTGAAAAAATCAGAGCAAAACCATCTTCATTGGAAAGAACATAACTCAGGTTAAAACTACAGAAAGGGAAGAAATAAGAAGAAAATAATGCTGAAGGCTCATGTGCCGAAAGACCAAATTGGAGATTTCCAAGAGGGTAAGAAGGATGAACTAAGAAAAATGAAGGCAGGAGGTGGAAGACAATGGATTTAAGAAAGGTTTTTGAATAGCAGGAAGGGAGTTGTGGCACACACAAAAAAGTCTTCAGCCAAAGTCAGAAATGTTGGAGTAAGAGATGTAATGTTACAAAATTCTTGTTGGAAATAATTCTTTGATTTTTTTTATTGGAAGGACTTTGTTTAACTGAAAATGGGTGTTCCATCTGAATATGATGAAAACCTTCACTTTGAGTGTGACTGAGTACTGGAACAGGCTACCAGAGAGGTTGTGGAGTCTCCTTTTCTGGAGATTCAAAACCCATTTGGACAGATCCTGCTTAACCTGCTCTGGGTGAACCTGCTTGAGCAGGGGGTTTGGATTGCAGTCTCCAGAGTTCCCTTCCTAGCTCAAACATTCTGTGGTTCTGTGATTCTGAATCCACTGTGATATATCAGCAGAGCAGACAACATGAACAGTATTTCAGTTTTGAGTGAAAATAACCACTTGCTAATAAACATTTTCAAATCTGAGTGCAGCACTGCAGAATTTAAAACCTGGAACTGGAATAAATTGTGCATAAATTACCTTAAAATGAATCAAAGGTCCTGTGAAAATCAGTCTCAAAATCCTGCCTCTTTGTAAGTGTGTCTGCAAAGAACTCTCCATGTCATTTGTTCAACACAGCTCTGCTTAGAGAAATGCGTATGCTCTGTACCATCCAGAGACAAAAACTTCTCTTTAGATTTAAATAAAATTACAGAATGGCAATTTTTGTTAGCAATTCTAGACAAGGCATTTACAATTTCTGAAACGTTTTTAGGTATCTTACTTGGCTGGTTTCCAGTCTCTAGCCTCAAAGCAAAAAGATTCAAGCAAATGGTTCAGAAACAAATAGAAAAAGGTTTTGAGGTAGTAACTAAAACTAGGCTACAAAGGTCTCAGAGCAGCAGCTTTATCTGCTGGTGGGTGCTTGCTCAGTTCAATAGTCACATGATTCACACATTGTTTTTTGGGGTTTTTTTCCAGAAATAGAATCAATAGAGAACAGACAAACCCACAGTTGCCAGTTTGTACAGTCTTGTGGCTTTTCTTGAGGGCTCCAGGCTTGCACAGGTCTACCAGATAATGATGACAAACTATTTCAGTTCCTGCATGCCCATATGCTGCTCTACTGGGTTCTAGTTATCAAATAAAAGCATGAAAAATAACTGGTGGTTGAAACTGTCTAGATAAAGTTTACATTGAGGAAAAAAGTGTTATTTAAAAGCCACCTTTACATTTTCAGCAATATTTTATTTGCCATGTACTTAATTAATCACTTATAATTTATGTTAAAAATCTTTTAGCAGAAGGTTTAAGCCTTGATGAAAGCATATTGCAGCATTAGATGTACAGCAGTAAATGTTATGTACAAAGCTTTTGCATTATGCACAAGAATCTACCTTTCCTGACAATGGACCATACTAAGAGAATTTTTGGGTCTTTTACCAGTTTTCACAAACTTCTGTGACAACAGATTTTGATCTCTCTAAATATGTGTAGCTCTTCCACTAAATGGAATACTGTGTCTATGCAAGCAGAAAACAGAAAAGTTTACATATGGATGTCTGGACATGAGATAAATTGTTCTTTAGATAGTGAGTGAAATGGACATCAGAGTTGAAAAAAAAAAGAGTTTTAAAACTCTTTGAATGAGATGTGGGGGGGAAAAGCTACAGATGTTGTTCAAAACCAGCAAAATTTTCCCCATATTTTTTTGAAAAAAGTCTTAATGCACTTTTAATACCCAACATTGTGAGGAAGGACAAAGCATAAAGCACATGGGAAGGAAAAGGAAATCATGCTGCTTCTAGAGAGCTGGATCACGATGACCTCAAGTCCATCAGTGATTCTGCTTGGAGGTCCACATCACACCAAAATGTTCTTTTGCCTTTCTATATTTACAGCATTCCAGCTGCATAATAACATTCATTTGTGAGCAGGTACTGAAGGAGCAGCATGTGAAACACTGTGTTTATAGCCCCAGTCTGCTGTCTTCTAATACATGTTGTAAACGGCCTCACACCACCGACTTCTGATCCTCTGCAAAGCTTACATATATTTTAACAAGCAGACTGGTCCAGCATGTATAAAAACCAGGAAAAAGGTTGCTATTATGATTAAGTATGAATTGTAAAGAGCCTGCATGAAATACTTCCTGTGATCTGGGATTACAGAAACAGACATCCGGTGAGCTATACGTTCCTTCCTTTTCAGAACCCAATTCTGCAAACTGCTGAACATTAAAACACCCATTCATTTAAGTCATAGCTGAAAGCCTCCTAATTAGCTCCCAGCATTAGGTTTAAAAACTGAGTTCAGTGCTGATACAGAATCCCTGTTAAGATGCTGTGCAAAGATAAAGTTTCAGATCTTCAAGTACACTTGAGTAGGTAACTCCCGTTTAATTGATTTGAATAAGAGATAGAGTCTGGGTATGAGTGCTGCAACCTTAAGTGTATTGTGTAGTAGGATGCTTTGAGAGCTACTCTTTGAAGATGAAGACTTATAAAATAAGAACTGTTCAGACCTCTTTTGAAATACTGGTTGTCCCTCGTCTTCGTGCCCTTGCAGTGTGGGCTGGTAGAGATTAATGCTTTCAGAACTTCCTAGCACACTCTTCACCTACAGTGTTTTCGAATCAGACAGAAAAAAAGAAAATAACAGAGATTTTTCTAAAGGACTGAAAGTCTCTACTCACTCACACTCCAGAGGTCTGGATGGTCTTCAGCAAGCAGCGAAGCTTTTGAGTTGTTACCCAAAGAGATAATCAGAACTTCTTCCTGCTGCTTTGTGGATTCACTTCAGGGAAAGTCCAGCTCTGCCTCTGCAGCCCCAAACTGGAAAATGTCTGAAAGTGACATGACATTCTGACCAAGCATTGCAGCTTGCAGAGGAGACCAGGGAGGAGAAGGCAGTGTGCATGCAGCCTATGCCCTGCCTGGGAGCTGCTGGCAGCTGATGCTGCCCAGTGTGCACTCAGTACTTGTAGCCCTGATGAGTCGCCAGCTTTCCCCCTGCAGGCTTTCAGCAGCTCTCTTCCTTCATCCACTGCTGCAACAGAGGCTTAGTCCACCTTCCTGCCCCAGAGAACAGACCCCCCATTTGTATGCAAGTTTTAGGCTCTATTACAGGAATGTTTATAAAGGTTTTGGGGTTTGTTTTATGATTTGGGTTTTTTTAATGTGGAGTTTTTATTTCTCTTCTTTTCTTTTTGCTTTTTAGCCTTGGTCAAAACCATGTCTCTTCCCATTATTGCTACTGAGGAATAATCTTCAGACACAGGCATGAATCCAGTCCAAATAGTTAGAAGGAAAGTTTGACTTAATATTACATAAATTATGTTTACACAGATGTATAGGGACAACAAGAAGGAGTTTGGACAATGCTGAAGTAACATTTTCAGTTTTCTGAGAGAAGAATTTTGATTTCCTATGGGAATGACAAACTCTAGAATTTCATTTCAATACAGAATTTTAAAGTCAGTGTTTCCAAATGTTTCACACAGCAGAGACCCACTTTAATAAATATAGCTGAAAAATTCCATTCCACTACCTGTTCCTGAAAAAAAATGTATATCCCTAAAGTGTATTGACCCACCACATTAGTTAAAAAACAGTGATATATTTTGATGGACAGTTATTAGGATGGCTCTGTTGATCAGCAGACTCTAGTTGCACCTTTCTTCTATTCCTCTTAGTATACAAGCGATTTGTTTTCGCTGAGAGCAAGATCAGAGCTTGCTATATGTACTGTAGCTTGCAGGTTCACTGGGAAGTATTTATTTCTTAATCATGTATCTCTTAAATTAATTGTTTGGGATGATCAAAGGCTCAGCAGGTGGTGGGGATGATTTAGAAACCACAAAATTGATGCTATCTTTCTGATTGACATCCTATTAGTATGGCATATATTTCCTGTTTGTTAGGAATGTAAAGTCTGAACATTCAGTAATAATATCTAGTAATATTTTGGAAAGGGAAACCATTGGCTGACTGCATTTTAACAAGATGAAAAAATCTTTTGATTTCCTTCTGTCAGGTTTGAAACAGAAGCTGAGCACATGTAGCCCAACCTTTCCTGAGAAAAAGAAAAACTAGCTACAAGGCACCTGCTGCTGCTTTTTTCTGCTTGCCTGAAGCCATAATCCCTCTCTTAGCATCACTCTTTAAAAACAACCAAGCCTGTGAGGTTTTAGAAATATGCAAAATAATTATCACAATAAAATAAAACAGCTTGTTTAAAACAGGTTTGAGGCACGACTGAAACAAAACCTGTCCTGAGATCTTCTTCCTCTCATCGCTGCACTTCTCTCCTCCATTTTGGGATCAGGTTTTTCAGGATCACAGCCCTTTTCCTTACAGGAATAATTCCAGCCTCAGGAGAAAACTCAGGATGCAGCCATTTGAGCTCCTCTCTAAAGCACTAGAAATTCTGGGAGTTTTCTTTCTTTGTTTCCCAGGAGCTTAGCCAGCTCAGGACATACTTCACTTTTTTTTTTTCCTGTTTTTTTTTTGTTTCGTTTTTTTCCCCCCCAAGTTAGAGTCTCTTTTTTTTTAAGAATAAAAACTTAGCACTGTTCCATCCCATGCTCAGTATGAAAATATATATATAATTTTTTTCTTACTTTTTGTCTTTTTGTATATAGGAAAGCGTGAGATAACTTTGTGGGATTAAAAAAGGGAATGAAGTAAAGTAGCTAAATAGTCTAAGTGAAGACAAAGAGAAAGCAAAACTGGAAACTAAATAAACTTGGTGTTTGTCAGCCTATTTTTTTAGATAAGAAGCCTCTCTGGGGAGAAACCTTACTGTAATAATAGCTTTGACCTCTTTCTC
The DNA here is from genome assembly GCF_000738735.6 of Corvus cornix cornix. Taxonomy (NCBI): domain Eukaryota; kingdom Metazoa; phylum Chordata; class Aves; order Passeriformes; family Corvidae; genus Corvus; species Corvus cornix. The sequence continues at coordinate 55,622,551 of NC_046357.1, forward strand.
TTAGTAAACAATTTGCTTTAACTTAGAAATATATATTGTTATCATCAAAAGCAGAATGAGCCATCCCAGAGCACATACAGATCCACAGGTAGGAACACTGGGAAAAAAAAAATTGCCAAGAGGTTAAATCTTCTCCCGTGGTATGGAAATATGAACAAAAGGAATCTGCTCCAAGCCATGGGGGAACTGGGTCCTGCAAACACCCTTCCTCTCCTCTTCATCCTCTCACTACATAGTGATTTCCTTTGTCTGCCACCAGCTCCATTTCCTCCATACAAAGGATGGCTGTCAAGTGTGGTCAGGGCCTAAGGGACTTCCCATGGTGTTAACTGGATTAAGTATGGAAGAAATTTAGGGGAATCTGGAGACAGTTAAGGTATACAGGAAGGCTCCACACTTTGCAGAATTACGTCCTCCATGTCCTCCTAAGCACAGCTGCTAAAGAGTGATGCACAAATTGAAAAATTACAGTGGTGTCTTTTCGACAAAAAGGTGTACATATGTTACAGTACCTGCCCTCTAAATGATACCTTTTGCTTTATATTTCAAAACCATAGCAGAAATAATAATGCTATCTTACAGGTTATTACAGCTGCTAACCAGCATGCCGAATTAACTTAGAGTAGAAGCTGTTGTACCTTTATCTGGGCTTAATAAAAAAAGTTGCTAGGAAATAACACCTTCCATATCTTTTGTTCTGAATATTTTAGGCACACTTCAATTTGAGCTTTGGTTTTTAAGACTTGTAAGATTCCTCTCTATGTTCTTCCAGTAAAATGCACATGGCAATACTTATGTTTACAACATCAGCTCCAAAAAGCTCAGCCCTGGTTGCTTCACATTACTTCAGTCTCCATTTATCGTAACAAGCAAACAACCCTTCCAACAAGATCTGCTGTATGCTAATGCAATGGTTAGAAACCATCTATTTATGGGTATGAATATTATTTTCAGCAGAACATAAACTAATTTCTTGCTTACAGAAAATTCAATAGGAAATGCACAAAAGCCTGGACAGTTATCACACTCACTCATCTCTGTTTTGTGTATTTACATGTTTAGGTTTGCAGGATGCCATGCTCCAAAACTGGCTCCTGAAACCTTTTTGAGGTGTACAGAGGTGTGTAAGGCAAACTGTTACTTAAAATCAGCTCAGGATGGTACTCACCAAAAGTGTGTAGTCATGCCCAGGCCATTCCTCACCATTTCTGTTGGCTCTTAGAAAACCTCTTAATGAGGAAAAACAGAAAGGAAGAAGACACTTGAATCAACACCTCATACCACAACAATTATGTGGTACTGGAAAAAACATTGCATGGTTCTCCACTGAAAATATTTGGTAGGGACTTCTAAGAGTCAGAGGGCCTAAAAAACCATGAAATAACCTTAATGACAACTCCTGCACTGGGACTCTCACATTTAAATCAAATCATCTGAGTTATTTGTGCATGAAAGGATGCACCTGGCACTAGGAGTACTGGCCAGCGTTTGGGATCATGAAAGGAAACAACTGGACAATGCAATTGAAGGATGACCTGGATACCTGAGGGTGGTGGTAGCTGCAGAGAAACACAAAAACTGATATCTACACCACCTGGTAATAGATGGTTTGGAACAAAAAAAAAGGATATTGGATATTACCAGCAGGATCCTGAAATACCAGGTTGCTCAGTTGGAGCAGGACAATGTTGAGCTTAAAGTAACCACTACTTTAAATCCCAGCCAAGTTGTCTCCAGGCTTCAGAAGAAGCCCAGAGACCTTTGTACAATGACTGCCTGGTAACCATTGAACAAATGTGTTCTGGCAGAGCAGATCTCAAGAGAGATCCCATCTAGGACCTGGAACTGGGTATGCAGTGGGAAGATCAACCCAGGTATTAGAAAATCAGGCTTTACCTTTTAACACATCAGCACCAAAAGCAGATTTAATGACCTTACCTAGAAATCACTAAAGGAGAAAAGGTAAACATATAAACTGATATCAAGTACGGTTTTGGAATAATATGTGCCCATGGAGCCATATAAAAGAAAAGGCAATTGTTATTAGCACAGAGATCTCCTATTAAGTACAAAGAAGAAATCAGTCAAATACTACAGAGTGTGAAAAAACTGAAAGAAGTGGCTGTGATGTGTAATTTGTTTTGCAAAATAATCCCAAGGAAAGAAGAAGGCTGCCTCCAGGGCAGTAAAACACAGGAATTCACCAGGTGATTATTGGCAAATTGATTTTTCAGAACTGCCCAGGCAGAACTGGGGACTAGCACATCTTGGTATTTTGGTACTTTTTCTAGATGGCCAGAAACTTTCCCATGTCACACCAACAAGGCAAGGGAAGCCTCAAAATTTTGCTGCAATTAATATAGTAGTACTAAAATTAACTCTTTTAAGTTTTAAAAGATACACTGTTATCAACAAATCTTTGCGACTAGACTCACATGTACTTCCTTTCCAACCAGAAGATACAGTGTGCATCAGAACCTGGAGTTTTGTACCAATCCAGGAGAAGGTAAAGGGACCATATTAAGTTCCCCTGGTAACCTACACCACACTCAAGGTGGAAGAAATTGAACCCTGAGTTCATCACACGTGGGTAAAACCAGCAATACATTATACACAGTAGGAACAAGACTGACTAACACCATGGAGTTTTTATGTATTTAAATCCTATTGTTTTAGGTATAGGATGTAGTTTCTGGGGAGGTATTATTTATTGGATCTAGATGAAAATTATAAATAATTGCATATTTATAGTAATAGAAAATACATTCTTAATTTCTGGGAAAAGGAATGTAGTCTTAAAGTTAGTGCAAGATTTTGGCAGATTACAGAATACAATTTCTGTAACATCTTGTTTGCCAACACCGACGTCTGCAGAAAATCCAGTTCCATGGGGAATTTTAGTCAACAATTTGACAATAATTTGGGAACACATGTGGGACTTCACAAAATAGATTTAAACCTATTACTGTCACATGAACATGGAGTATGTGACTACTTGAATTTAAACAACAATACTTGTGTGCACATTCCACATGTGACTGCTAAAATGGATGATCAGATAGGAAAAAAATCTGTTGCTGCATCTAGCAGAGAATTAAAGACAGGATTAGAAAGTAACTAGTTAGATAAAATATTTAAAGAATTTGGATTTTCTCTAGCTGGTTGGTTGGCCTCACTTTTGCAAAGTATACTTGTGATTATAGTAATAATTGTGATACTTGCCCTAAGAACTTATATGATGTTAGTCAAAAAAATAAAGCAAAGTGAGGCTTGTGAAGGCTTGCAAAGAAGACAAGCTTCACAAGCCTCAAAGAGGGGTATGTTACCAGCTGATAAATTGTCTACACGTGGTCAGCTAACACTATGCTTGTCTACCAAAATCACTGGCCTATGGAACTGCACAATGCCCATTGTGTAAGAAAGAGAACTGGAAGTTCACCAGCCCCAGTGCCTTGCCAACTCGAGTATGTCACCTGGAACATTGGGGTCTATGACCGTTAGGGACCACCAGAAAAACCTCCAGGACAGAAGAACCCATGCATAAAGGGAAGGGAAAATGTTCATGATGTCAGGGACATTATTATTATATGTGTGGAGATTGATAAAATAGAATTGAGCTACAGGCTGTGGGACGTGCCTGTAGAACACCACGGCAGCACAGAGAAGCTTGTCTCTGCCTGACCTTGGGGGGAAGAAATGCCACAGGGCAGGCGCCCTACGGAGAGGAGCCTGCTGGAGGAGTGAGCAGCTCGTGATCACCCCCATATAAGGACACAACTTTCGTGTGTTGCTGACGCAGCAATGTGTGATAGGTCACTTAGTGAAAAATACCACATAAGGAAATACTGTGTCTTGAAGAAGTGTATAACACCAGCTTGTTTCCCACAAAAAACACAGTCTCAGTATCCCTGCCAGTCTGAGTCCATGCATTGGTCATTACACATACGTATGTTTAGTCTTGGATAATGAATGAATATGTATGTAGAATACAGTGTAAAAACAGAAACTTTCCTGTACCCAGTATGCACTGCTTTTGGGAGGAGCTATCCCCCTGTGCATCTGGCCAAATAAAGAATGCCTGCTTCTTAATGCTACATTGGTGTCAAGGAGTTTTTTATTTTACCAAACTTTTGGTAGCAACTTATATCAACACCTAATATCACAATTTTTTGCTAATGAATAATAATAATAATAATAATAATAATAATAATAATATCCTATCAAAACCAATACTATCTAGTTATCCAGACATCCTGAAAAAAAATCGTCTTTGCTGATTTTTGTAAGGTTTATGATGTGATTATTTAGTGAAAAGATAAGCTTTAAACTAGGAAGTCCTTCCTGTTTCTGGGAGATTTCCAAAGACTTATGGATCTAGTAGAAATAACTCAACTCATCAAAAAGCTTTTGAAACATATGAAGAAAGTTAATCATGCTGCAGCTTCAGTGCCTTTCTTTGCACAAATATGACATTTAAGCTCCAGCATGAATTATTAAACCTCCTTATAATGGTTGTGATTAATCTTCTACCAGCTAATCACTTTCAAGCCATACCGCCTCACTGCATGTATAATTTTAAGAATGGCTTCTCTTTGCATCCTATCCCATCACTAAAATACATGTACCAAATAACATCTCAGCTTTAGGAGCTTTGTGTAATTAGTCTGTTTTCCTAACAAAACCAGCTATTTGCCTCTGAAGCATAAGCTGTGCTTCAGCAAATTCAGCTCATGGCTCTCAATGCAAAAAGCAGTACTGAAACCAGCCATGTAAAGGACACACTGGTTTGCGGCAGTGGCTGTGACGGCAGTGCAGTAACTGTGTCAAGTTCTTCAAACTGAAGATTTTAAACAATTTAATGAACTTTTACCCTCCAAGTCTAAGGCTGACTGAACTTCTCTTTTGACCCCTACTGCATTTAATTTCCTTTTTGCTTTTCCCAGCTCTAGGCACAATGAGTGAGTTATCTTACTGCTCCCTCATCATGTCTCATGACTCTTCTTTGACATCTAGCAAAGTTTCCTCTCATTGTGATCTGAGTCTGATTTTGCAGAAGGGACAGCTCACTCATCAAAAGTCTGGAAAACCAAAGATTTCTATGTCCAGTGGGCATGCTCAGAGCCTTCCATCAGTGACTATGAGAGCCAATAGCTGCTGTGAGACCCATAGCCCCAAAATCTGGTGAGAGTTGAATGTGATACACGTGATAGGAACTTTCCACAGCAGAGACAGAGCCATCACCCAGGAGGGCATTAGCCAGTGTTTTGCTCTGTGAAAATATTTCCGATTACTTCAAGGAAACTATGGCTCAGTCCTTGACTCCAAGCTTCTGGACATTTATCTTTTCAATGGGTTTAAGGCTTCAGTGTGGCTGACATATGGATTTGGAGTTTTTTGTTCTTTTTGTTTTAGGAGGTGGTTTCTATTAAAATATTTCTGTTGAGGGTTTTTTTATATAATGTTTTTATTGTACAGAAACACACCATGTTCCAGTGGGAGAACGTTTTATATGCCCAGTCTTATTAGCAATACTTATTATTATTTCAAAAGGTGTGATTGGCTCATTTGTAAGCTAAAGGCACAAAGGTATCATGTGCTCTGTTTTCTCTAAACTTTAGATTAGGAGAGCAGAAGAAGAATAGTGAACCAGATTCTGAAAAGTCAGCCTTATTATTAGTATCCATAAATAGCAGTATTTATGCAAAAAATATGCAATTATGTGTAAATAAATAAAACTTGCTGTGAAATGAATGACATCAATAACATTATAATAAGGACAGTCTTTGAAACTGGAAAACAGAGGGCACATCCCTTGTAACTGAAAGGTCTTAGGAGTTTAGAGAGACAAGTGGGTCAAGGAGCAGAAAGGAAGGAGAAACATTCTCTATGTTTCCCAGTGGAGAAATGGGGCAGAGAGGGATGAATAGGCATTGGAATAGGCAACAGTAGAACAGTAAGGCATTGATTCCATGTCCTTCAGATTGTTTTGGCACATTACCTCATTCAGGCCTGCTTCATTAATTCTGCCTCATGAATTCAGGTTGCATTTCATACTCATTCATGACAAAGGATGCTGAGTGCTGGGATGGAGGGGAAAGAACTGTTAGTTTGCTGTATTGAACGTCCTTATAAATGTGGTCTCTGCACTCAAAAGAGGAAAGAAGTTGTCTTAGAATCACAGAGCTGTCATAGAATATGCTGAGTTGAAAGGGACTCAAAAGGATCATCAAAGTCCAAGTTCTGGCCCTGCACGACACCCCAAGAACCACAATATGTGCCCAAGAATATTGTTGAAATGCTTCTTGAACTCTCTCACGCTTGCTGCTGTGACCATTGCCCTAGAGAGCCTGTTCCAGTGCCCAACCACTCTCTGGGTGAAAAACCTTTTTCTGATGTCCAACCTACACTTCCCCCAATTAAGCTTCAGATCATTTCCTTAAGTCCCATCACTGGTCATGAGAGTGAAGAGGTCAGTATCTGCCCCTCCTCTTCCCCACACAAGGAAGATCCAGACTACGATGAGGTCTCCCCTCAGCCTCCTCTTCTCCAGCCTGAACAGACCAACTGACCTCAGCCACTCCTCATTTGGCTTCCACTCCAGACCCTTCATCATCCTCACGGCCTCCTTTGGATGCTCTCTAAAAGCTGAATGTCCTTCTTATATTGCAGTGCCCAAAACTGCCCCCAGCACTTGAGGTAAGGCCACCCCAGTGCAGAGCAGAGAGGGACAATCCCCTCCTTTGCCTGGCTGGCGATGCTGGGCCTGGTGCACCCCAGCCAGTCATGAAAAGGTGGAGCCTCCTCTAAGCAGTATGGTCGTATTGTTTGCCTACAACTCCTGAAGTGACTGTGTTATCAATCATAATAATACTAACACTTAATTTGGTGACTCTTGGGAAATCTCTGACTTCATTGAAAGCTAAGTCTAGACCTAAACATGGAAAACCAATCCTGAGTGAATTCAGTAGAAGAAAATACCAGCTATTTTGCCTTTCTTTTATTCATTTTCTTCAAGAATCATATCGTCAAGTGTTTCCACAGGCAGAAATGATTAGTGTACTATTCTTAGGATGAACGGAGTCTAACAGACAAAGAATAAGGCTTCACAAAGCTTGACAGCAGCTTTTTTTGTTGACCTATACCTAATGTACCTCCTTAAAAGATGAAATTACTTTGTAAGTTCTGTTTAAATCAAACAATTATGTAAAATTATATTATATTAGTTCAATTCATTAAAAAATGTATGTTGTGAGGGATTTATAGAGACACTTGTGACAGTCAAACTTGGCTGGAAAATAGCTTCCATACTTGTCCCATCACAGTATGACATGGCTATCATTTTATCCTAGAAATAATAAACAGATACCAGTAAAAACTTTGCACAGTAATCTAAACACCAACATGGTGACTAATAAGTCTCCCTGTCCATTTTCGCTTTGTTAACTTTTCAGTATAAATAAAGAAAGAGTGATCAAAATATACATATTTTGTTTGACTTAAATTTGCCATTTTTAATTTTGGGGTGTGAATTCTAGAGTACAAACTCTATTGATATATTTTACTCAAATCCAAGAAAATGGTAACTTCCTTGAGCAATCTCTGTTGGTTGCTTTTCCAAACACAAGCTGAAAACTTCACATGATTTTTTTTCTTACAATATCATCAACATTGTGAGAGCATTCTCTGCCATTCTATGATGGCAATTTGGAGTCATTCTCAGACACAAAAATGAAGGCAAGTGGGAAAAAAAGGTGAACAAAACATTTGGAACCTGAAAGACAAAACTGACCTTATGTAAAAATTTACTTTGTCTCTTAATTTACCTTTTGGTGATCCATGCTATTTACATTAATATTCAGGCACTGAACTTATCATAAGTAGTTTGCTGCAGTATGTCTGTATTCTGTTGAATCAGAAGTATAGAATACTCCCACCCCAGCCCAGCTTACCAAAAAAGGCTAAGCAAACTGTAGTGAATATAGGGAAAAATAAGTAACTGCTACCCAGATTGCCTTACCACCAAGTTGTAAGAAAAATGGACCAGGCAGAAAGTTTAACAGGAAATAGTAAGAAAGGAATAAAATATGCCAGCCCAAATAAATGAGACTAGCAGCAGGTACTGAGGGCAATGACTGAGACATTCCAGTGGCTCTCCTCTGGGATGAATTTCTACAATTGAAGTCTCATGCAAGAAATATCTGCCTTGGGGCTACATCTGAATGAACCCAAGGATGGTGAGCATGTTGGCCCCAGCTGACCAGAACTGCTGCCTGCAGTTCAAAAGTGGCATCAAATAAAAACTGTTAGAGCCCTTAGCTAGAAAGATCTTCCAGCTTAATGTTTGGCCTTGGCATTCAAAAACTTTTGTGCCTTTCTTCTCTGCTTTCAAGGGATTCCTCTTGCTGCACTTGAAGACCTTGTTCCCACTGAAATCAATGGTAAAATTCTTACTGGCTCTAATGGGAGTGGGATGAATATGGCATCCCAGAATTTTTCCATATCTGACACACATTACAGATCCTCTTCCTCTTCTATAAAATAGTATCTGTACTCATTAGTAACCCTTCCTAAGGAAGACACTTGCAGAGAAAAACATCTTGTTTCTGAGAGTAGTAGCATTCATTTAAAATAACTTCCTAATTTTAAAATAGTTTTGGTTATTTTTTTTTCCTTTTCTTTGTATGGCATGAATTCATATTCTGGAAGGTAGGAGAATGCAAGTCTTCATTTCTGTGTGTTTGGTCTTCTGCCCCTCTTTATGCCCTTATGAATTTCTCTTTTATTGAAGCCCTTTCAGGTTCCTATCAACTCAGTTTGGCCTATGTATGTGTATCACAGTATCATTATCATTCTTCATTCTTCTTTTAAAGGCTAGCAATTTTTGCAAACACTTTACTGGGGTTTTTTGTTATGTTATCCTGGTGGGTATCTCTGAAGTTGCTTAGTCCCAGAGGCAGATACTGAGTCTAACTCCACTTTTACACCAAATCCTGTTGAAATCAAATGAGAAGTACCTGTTTGCATCTTTTTTTGAGATCAGGTCCTCATCTCAAATGAAAAATTAGGCTCTTTCCCCACATACAGACTGGCATGTTTCACATCAGTTGTTTAAAAGAATTCATGTGTCTGATGGGAAAGGAAGGTAAGGGATGGTTTAGGATGTTATTGGCATAGTTCCAGGCAAAGTATGGTCACAATCTTTCAAAGGGGAACCAAACAGAAAGAAGAAAACAATATATAGTCAGGTGTCTTTTCTACTTACCACGTAAAGTCTCTTTCAGCTAGGAAATATCCGTGCTATCCTAAGAAACATACAAGAGTGGGAGAAAAAAAGTCATTCTCAGTGGTCTTGCTTCCGTACTCCAGGTGTCATGCTCCTGAAGAATCAGGATGGTCAGGCAGGAGCCAAGGGACAGGGAAGACAGCCCTGCACTTCCCAACATGCTACCTGGGTCTGGGCAAGTCGAAGGAAGGTGTGCCTGCTGCATCAGACCACAATCATCCTCCTCTTCCTCATCTGCAGGCCTCTGAGGCCCTGAACCTCAGAACAGGTTTGCTTTTTGGCAACTCACCAGCTTCAACACTCTGTCAGTGTTCTCTGCTATGCAATATTCTCAGGGAATTAAGCTTAAATCTTTTTTAGTGGGATTTTTTTAGTATGGAAATATTTAGTAAAAATAAATAGTAGTATACATTCATAGTAAAAAATCCCAACTTTAGAACACATATCTAGTAAAATTTAGTAATTTTTGACTGAGAATACAGGAAAGCATGACTTAGAGTACCATCTATAAAGAGCAATCCAGACAGGCTTTGTGAGCCAATGACAACTCTGTTGCCTTTGGGAGCACTTTCTCCACCTTCCAAAGCCTTATTTTGTACACAGCAATTTTCACAAAACATGTATTTCTCTTGTTACTTTTCTGCATAATCAGGTTACAACCTCTGTGTTGTTTCTACATGATGGTGGTTCCTTTTGCAATAACGTGCAATCAAACATGAGCCAGGCTGTCATATCTGACCCCTCAATGAAGACGGTGAAAGCAAAGGTTGTGTACCCTGTGCCTCAGAACCACCCCGACAGGGAGGCAAACAGACACACCCAGATTTTGGCCCTTCTATATTTAGCTCCAGTGCAGCCATGCTATCTGCACGCCACTACTGAGAGGCAGGATTGCATCAGTCTAGCCTTCTCGATGTGACTTCTTCCATTTTCCATGTTTGTAAGAAGACTGAAGCAGGTAAATACGAAAACCAGCAAAACTCACTCGAAGGGATGCTCTGATATGAGTTGTGACGTTGCTCCTCCAAGGGATATATTGTTCACAAACATGATGACTGATCCTGGCTAGTTTTCTGCCCAGCTCTCTTTTGGATGCTAAAGAACATGTCAGGGACACATTAAGTACAGCAGGATGCAACAGCTGGTAGCAGCCCTTGCTGCAGGAGCATATCAGGTGCCTTTGCAACACCCATGAAGGCAAGGGTCTGCTACAGTGGGCAGATCTTTATGTGGGATTTGCAAAGAGAAAGAGAGTTTCTCACTTCTCCCCCAGTCCTGGAAACTGCAAGGCTGGAAACCAGCCAAGCGGAGCTTCCTGGAGAGCAAGGGGGGCTGCTCCTGCCGCTTCAGACTTAAGTGACAATACCCACGTGAACAAATTAAAAAGTAATAAGTTCAATGATTTTGACACAATCTATGGATTCAAAAGTAATTAACAAGGATAATTAGCTTTTAAAGGGAAATGAGATGATTTGTAAAGAAAAAGTGGAGGAGAGATTCAGCATAATTTATCCACCTGATTCTTTTAAATAGATAAGCTTACACATCTGTAACCAAGATACCGTACCAGCATCAAGTACATCACAGCTTTTTCTCTGTCCCTGTCTGTGTGGCTTTAGATCATATTTCTACCTCTGCACCCGAGCATTTCCTAAAATCAATCATTTGTTGAAAAAATATTAACTGGACCTGTAGCTGAAGAGATGTATAGGCTCATTAAAAAAATCATTTAACATTGTGATTGTTGATCCAGTCGTTACCTTAACTTTACATTGTTACCCTGGCTGACATGATTTTACTATCTGAAATGCATTTTCAGGCAGAGAATTTTTGCCTTCCTGTCATACTACTTTTTATGTATGGTTGCTGTATGGATGGATCCCTGTTATGGACCTGCATTCATTTGGGTTTGCATTGATATCCCACCACTAAGACTCTGCAAAGGTAAGACTCTCCTTCATGGCTTTTTTTGCCATACAATAAATCCTCTCAGGTTTCTCATAGTAGTCCTACCAGCTTCCTTATTGTATGCTGAGAATACCTAGAAGCATAAAATAAATTCAAAAAAAAAAAAAAAAAAAAAAAAAAAAAAAAAAAAGGAAGTGTTAAAGATCCAGAATTTCTTTTCCTAATAAAATCCTAATAAAATCTGTTTCTACATCCAGCATTTCTGACTGAGGTACAACCTCTAATGGTGCCTGAGATTATGAAATTTTTGTGCAACTCATCTGCCAGGTTCACCAGGACTCTTATTTCCTCAATTTCTATTCTGCTCAAAATGTGTTTAAGATTTGGCACATCTGTGCCTCTCCTTCACTCCACTTTGCTATCTAAAGCCACTGTAGGATCTTCAAATGCTAAGAGGAAAACATTACAGAAAAACAGTATTTCCTCCAATTTTCATCTTTATTCCATTTCAGTTTTTTACATATGGTTATTTTGGTGAAAAGGGGATTTTTGGAGATTTCTGCCTCAGTAGTTTTGTTGAGGTTTTTTTCCATATTTGCCTTTGTTTAAACCAATGTGTGGATGCTATACAGGATGATGATGACCTCAGAAATACTCATAGGAAATTTTCCTGAAATTACTGTGAGCTGTAGAAGAAGCAAAATATGATTTCCTCTTCTTAGGCTATGATCCTTAGGGCAGCTCTCATTTTCATATAATATGGGACCACTAAGGGTGACAATATCAGATGGAAAATGAAATAATTTCCAGATACTTTCCATCCCAGTTAATAAGCCCCTGCTCTGTGTCAAAATGAAGCTTACAGTAAGGGCATCAAGGATTTTTTTTTTTTTTTTTTGCTGGAAATTTATCTTTAGTGTTCTTTATAAAGAAAAGAAACAAAAAGAATTTATGAGCAACTGAGTTTTCCTAATTTTAATATTTAAATTATTTCAAAGGCTATTGGTGGTTAGGGGACAAGTGTTGAGTAATTACATAATATAAGTCCAGCCTGGAAAAAGTATGGAAGAGGAAAACCATTTGCCTTTAGACCTTCTGTCACTTCTCAGTCTAGTGACACTGAGTGAGATTTAAGGTACTGAAAGATGGCCAGCATGACAATTCAAGATTTGAAGAGGCATGTTGCTTGTTAGGTGAAACTGTGGATATTTCATGGTGTTTTACAGGACTGTTTTGCATACAAAAGAGTGAGATATATGCAAAACCTAAATCCCATGACATAGTTTCTGACTCACTGAATTTTACACTTTTTCCTGTTGAGAACTGGTGCTCCTGTGCATGTCAAGAGTGCTTTCAGTTATTTTGTTCAGTTTGTCCCAGGCTTCACAAATGGTTTCCCTTTTTTTTCCCCTTCCCTTTCTTCATACTCTTTTTTCATTTCTTGATGTGATATTTATCTACTTTTCAAAAAACTATGTAGTAACATAAATTATTAATTCAGTTTGCCAATGGTATCAGACATACCCTTTATTGCTGATTGATCAAATTTCACATTCATCATATGGTATGTTAATAAAAATTATATGTTAATAAAAGTTATATTTCACAGGCTGGCGGAAGAGCCCTTTATTCCTGTTTTTTTGCAGACATTAGAGGGAAAAGCACTGTAAGGCTCAGATAGAAGTTTCAACTAGGCTTTGGTTCTCTAATGGCTTATCTTCATTAGTGCTGACTTTCCTGCTTTGGTTGTTTTTTGTGGGTTTAGGATTCTTTTCTTTCTTTCTATTTTATGCATTTATTACTCATGAAATTTGACGGATTAAGCACTCCATTATATATATTTATTACTTTTCCCAGTGAATCCACAAGAAAATACAGGAATCTAAGTTTGGATATGCTAAAACCAGGTATAAGCCCTTTTCCCTCATTTTTTATTTTTTTCCCCAGTGACAGTGGTAAGAAGGTCCCTCTCTAGGTCTTGACAAGACTACAGCTTCCTATGGGTAGTTTTTAGCAGACAATGGACAAGCTATTTTTTTAACGTAGACTGGCTGAGATCTCCTCAAGACAGCTGGATTCTTTACATTTCTGGTTTTTCTGACAGAGAAAATTTAGAGAGAAAGATTATGTTTCATTTCAGCCCATTGGCTGCAACAAATAAAATGTAGCATTACAAGTACTGCTGGCCACCTCCACATATAAAATGCATTTCTACAAATACTAGGGATGTTTTCACTAAAATACCCTTCTGGCCCACTAAGGCAAAAAAGTCCTTTGATCTCCACAGATCCTTCGGCCTCTAGTAAGCAGATTTTGAGTATTTGTGGTGTGGTTTCTTTTTACTTTATGCCAGTACTGAGTGCAAGCATGACACTACTTGACTATGTATGACATATGACTATGACTAAACTATGTTTAGTTACATCAGGGAATTTAGAGCTCTTCACTCATGCAAATTCCCAGGTATGAAAGGTTTATGTTTGAAAGGTTTGATGACTGAGGATTGTCTATCTAGAATTTTTGTGCAAGGGTCACAGCTACTAAAAACAGGTCCAAGATGCATGGAAGATAACGTTAATTTATAATCAATAACAGAAGCAAAAACTTAGAAAGTATCATTTTTCTTTTTGTACAAAGTACATACTGTAAAAGACGTGGAAGCTATGAATGATTGAAAAATTAACATTATTACTGAAGAAACAGCATGAAAGCTAAAGAAATACAGGTTGCCATCCTCACAGCCAACCACACAACTTTCCTAGTACTCAAATAACTTTGAGATTGCAGCTAAGAGTACACTAGATATTTTGTCTGCCTGCTTGTCAAAGTTCAAATTACTTAGTAGTCTGGCTTAGCCCATGCCATTGTAATAGCTGATGGTGGTATGGTTGAAGGAATTTGTTAAATTCTCTATTGCCTCTGAATAAGTTTGTCTACAAGACTTTAATGTGGATTCATCAAGTACAAAATCAGCTTGGGACGTGAATGCTCAGTTGTAGCTGACCTGACACAGATGAATCTTATACACAAGAAAACCTTTTGCTCTTTCATTTTTCATACATTAACTTTAAAATAAGTAGTAGGAAAATGTCAAAGAAAATAAAGAAGGAAAAGCAAGGTACTTAAGTTAACTTCATTTCAAAGTGGTGCATGGGTGGGACTGTGTAAGTTCCTGCTTGTGAATAAGATTTGTGTATGCCTCTCATGTATCATTTTGAAAATTACTTTCAGTCTTAAAACATTTGTATTTGTCTTTCATTAAAAAATGTAACACTATGAGTCACCTATTGAGGAGAGCGCTACAGAACCACTCTGGTCAAAGCCTGATTGTTGAAAAGAGGGACTGTGTGTATGAAATATCACAATTACAAACTGTGGAAGAATATTTCTTGCTTTCTCTATCAATTCAAAACATAGATATTTGGGCTTAAACTCGATCTCATTACTGATATTATTATTATCAGAATTACTATTATCATGTCCATATTTGTACAGATCTGCAACTTGCTATGTACATTCCATGTTGATGAAATGCACATTATCTGCCCTAACATTCTCTTTTTCTTCTCTGTTATTATTTTCCAAATTACTCCATAAGGCACAGTCTCTAGACACTGTATGCCATTAGCTAAAACTTCAAATATTGTAAAGATGGAATTAAGATTTCAGCCAGGAAGAAGAAAAGTGTGAGGAATGGTTGAGTAAGAAACTGTTTGTCTCTTTGCAGACAAACACCTTAATTATTAGCATTTAGATGAAAGAACAAAGAACTCAGAACTAGACTAATGTTTAATCACTTGTCATACACAAATTGCATTATTTAAACTGAGTTTTAAAAAGTGTTTAATTGTGAGGTGGATACTTGCCCAATTCAAATGAATAAAAAGCAAATTTGGCCATGGGTGCTGGTCCTAACAACAAAAAAAACAAATCAGCAAAGGAAGGTGAGGAAACAACGAGCAGCTGTTTCTGCTGCTTGAAGCACCACAAAGAAACACTATGTGTTTCAGAATGATACATAATTTGTGGACTGCTGCAATTCTGTTTCCATCCATCCCATTATTGCCATTCAAACTCTACCTTACTAACAGCAAACTAGCTACTACTGTGTTTTTCAATGGCAGGACCAGGTAGAGACCCTTACCTGAAACCCACAGCACAGACACAGTTCAGCCCAAGAGGCAGGAAGTAACTCAATTCAGCAAATTATTTTTAACTCTGTGAGAAAATACTGAAACACAGGTGCATGGCTCCTTACAGACATGACACAAGGACCTATTTTTTAGGATCTATAGGATCTAACCTATTATTTCTATTTTTTTTTTTTCTATTAGGGATTTGGGGTTTTTTTCCTACTTTGGTTTTTTTTTCTGTGCATCATCAACATAATTTGTGATGTTTAAATCATTATCAGTTATTTTTGTGCAACATATTTTAAACAAACCATAGTTGCAACATGTACACTCAATATTGGAATCTATATGCTAAGAAAGTTACTACTGCAAAAATATTGCTATTAATTTTTGCACTACTTTGGAATTTAAAGTGCATTAGGAAAAAATATCTAGCAAGCTTAAATTAATATATTGTAGGACACAATCAGACCAAAAAATCAATGGTTTTATAGCAAATAATATCTGGAAAGACAAAAACCGTACTAAAATGACATTGCAGTAACTTATTCTCTAATCTGTGACTTCTATGAGGGTTTTCAGAGCTATAGCCCAGCTACATCTCTTACAAGGGATGATAAAATCATATCACCTTAGCATCTTTGATATAATCTCATCTCACCCACAGCTCCCACAATGACCTGTCCAGTGGCTGGGTGTTGAAGAAGAGATGCCTTTGAAGAGGAAGATAAAGATGTACCTGCTGAGCCCCCTTAACCCTATTTTGTGCTTGATGAAGAAGCACAAGCCCCATCCTAAAAGTTGAGGACATCCACAGCTCCCTATTCCCTGCTGGAGACAACTCCTATCTCCCCGCCTTGCAGTAGCTGCATGAGACTAGTAGGGGACAGAAGAGCATTCACAAGAAATGTACACAAAGCTCACTTCACTGGTTTGGATCCTCTGCACATACGTACTCTGCATATGCACTACAGGCAATACAAGCAGACATTTTCAGTCTCTTCCCTACTGAAGAGTTGCAAAAACCCATGGAAATAATGGCAGGTGTTTGTCAATAGTAATCCCTTGGAATGACTCCTTACTGTATGGCAGAAGAGATTAAAATCTCACATATCAGCAACAGCGATTTTCTATAACCCACAATATTTCTTTGTAGTGACTGGAAATAAAATATCTGCCTGTTGTATGAGAAGGTTTTCTTTGATAGACCTCAGTAGTCCAATGGAAAGACTATTTCAAGCCTGACTTATTTCCAGTACATGGATTCTACCATCTCATCTGTATGTGAGTCAGTCTTTTGAGTAGTATGAGGTTATATTCATGCGCAAGAACAATATTTTAAAATAATTTAATATAGTCCACAATAAAGCCCACAATATGATAAAAAAATTAATCTAAGGAAATATACTATGAGTGTGTTCCTACATACTCACCAAAAAAACATTAGCTAAAAGAATGAGATGGGAAATAAATATTTTTAAATATTTATGTCAAATGTGTAAAGGAGGAAATCCTCTTCTAATATTTTTTAATGTATATATTTTCTTTTTACTAGTCCTTTAAAACAAGTAACCACAGAATGTGTAGTCTGTCTGAATGCAGAAGATTTATTAGTACATATAAATGTGAAGGTGTTTCCAATACAGTATTTACTATTGTATTTATTTTTTTAAGGAATTCAGCTGTTCAGCAGGTCAGATCTCAGGAAAGGCAAATATTTTTGCCCCCAGTTTATCTGTTTTCAATAGCAATTGCAGGTTTTGCATGGTGGAATAGCAAATTTGCAAGAATTTCCCCATGGCTCAGTTTGCAGTTTCTCATGCACAGTCTCATAGTTCAGAGCAGCTTTTTTGGTGTGCCTGTAAAGTCTGCATCAAAATGTTGGTTTTGAAGGGTAGTGGTAGATATGCTGAAGAAATAATTTTCTTTTGGGAAAGACAGTAGTTTGCCATGCAGTGATACAACATAGTCTAGCAAAACCATCTTCATTATATACATTACTTTTAAGTTATATCCTTTCAGTCATTAAGTATATACAGATATTCTATTACCATTATTCAATTATAGCAGTATTTCTAAAAATTGTTGTGGTAGAAGTTTGTTCTGTTTGTAGTTGTCTATACCATGAGGAAAGAAATCATAAATACTTTTCACCGACTTTTATACGGGTTGGATTCAAATTGGTGGTGTACTTGCAGCTAAATTGATCTCATAGCACAGAAATATCCTACCATAGGCCTCAGAAATTATTTTGTTCATACAGATGTCAAAGCCATAATAAGGCAGGTGTCTGTGTCATTTCTTCCCCAAAAATGAAACTTTGTTTAGAGCTAAATTTTTTCTAAAAGTTTTATTGGCATAATAAAGGCAGTATATCACATAATTCTGTAATTCATTATATGCACAGCACTGTTTGATGAATATATATTTTCTTGCCAAATACTTGCATACTTGCCAAAGTTTTACAGTTAATTAGATAGTCGGGTTTTTTCATTGGTTTCAAGAAAGCTACCCCAAAGATGAAATTGGCTCAATGTTTATGAAATGCTAAATAAAGAACTAAGTAAAATGTTTCCCGGTTAAGGGGATAGTGTGTCTTGTGGACTAGGTTCTACTATTAATTAAACAGAAAGTATCAAGCCCACTTTTGTAATATGAATCTGACTCCGTTTAGAACCAGGGTTTGAGAAGCATTCCTTGACTTTCTGTGAACTGCATCCATTTCATTTTAATTTTCCAAACCAGAACACATTACTTTTTGATTATATTTTTAATTCCCCATTTTTAAAATCTAATTTTAAAATCCATTTAAAATTGTAAAATGTTTGGAAAACTTTAGAGGCAAAGACTTGAAATGGAAAGACCGGAACTGGCTGTTTTTCAAAAAAGCTGAATTAGAAAAGCAGTTTCTGTTTCTGGAGTGGGCATAATGTCATTTGAGCAGAGCTTTGGAATAAGGAAATAAAATGACAAAGGGCAGGAAAAGAAAAATTAAAAGTCTTTGTATAACAGCCATTGTCTACTTTAAATGCAAAGCATATTCTTTTGAACTGATTATTGTGTTAAGTGTTAAGCCAAAACCAGATTATATGAATGGAAAGAAAGTAAAGACTTTGACTCTATGATGAATTTTTTTAATTCCTGTGGATAGTTTGATGGCTTGTCTTTCTCCTTAAAAATAACCATAGCTGTTTTAAGACATATGTTGAGTCTTGATTTATTTACTTCAGAATAGCCAGAAAAAAATAGACCCACTCAATATTACACAATACATGGACAGATAAAGTAAACTGTGGCCAGCATAATACATCAAACTGTTTATGCTGGACAGCTAGACATGTTTACATATTTCTGCAAAGGTGGCTTTTCTGTATATGGCATTTTTTTCAACAACACAGGTGGGAATATGCAGTATGTTGCTTGGAGGTCCTATATTGCTATGAAGGCTCCCAGAAAGGAAAGATGAGCACAGCAGATCAGATCTCCTTTGTGTAGTTGTTGTTTGCTGGCTTTTGGTTGGTAGGTTTTCTTGTCCCATGTTGCCTTTTGTCTTTAAACTGTAAGTCTGTTGGCAAAAGTAAAAGGCAAAAATTTTCTTCATTTTGACATGATCAAATTGCAGTGTAGGTGTCAGCAGCTTTGGGGGCAGTGCAGAGTGAGCCATGTGCTTTGTAAGACAAAGATGACTCAGGAACATAAGTTCTTTTTTTTTTCCTTTTTTTTCTTTTTACAGTTAGATGATAGTTACCTACTTATTCTACTACTCACTCATTTTATTCTTCATTTGTACATGGGTGTCCTTCATTTTTTATTTTCTACATCTTTCCTGGCTGGTTGAAAATATTCTCTGATGCCTTTAGTTGACTGGAGCTTGGTAAGTTCTGGGAGTGTGTCAGAAAACAAACCCTGAAAGGAAGGACTGTACCTAACACCTGTGGATGGACAGGGGAAGAGAAGACTAAAGGGTCAAGAAAAAGAGTTTTGACTCCAACACATCTTCTAGCAATGCTGCTCAACTCCTTTAAGTTATTCTACCCAAAGCCTCCAAGGCTCCACATGTGATCCTCCAGCCCCAGCTCTGAGCAGCCTCACAGTTATGTAGCTGAACCAGTTCCACAATATGTTTTCCACACAGCTGCACAAACAGCTGCAGGGCCCCAGGGGAGGCAGAGGCATGTATGTAATGATGGTCCAGACCAGCAGCAGAAACACATATGTGTATTTGGGAGGCAAGGCTGTTGATGCAGCATGCAACTAATATCCAAAGTAGCCAAAAGATACCAGTTCTGGAGAAATCCACACAAAAATTTGCAGCATGAAAGCAGGTTTTTTCCTGTAAAGCAGTAACAAGAGGCTAGGATGTGAAGGATTTCCTCTCTAGCAGGAGAAAAGTAGTGACAGAGAGACTCTGGCTGTTCATTTTTGTCTGTTTTATTCACAGTAGGTCTATAAACTTTACCATTATTAAACTACTACTTTGGAGGGACAGCTCTGCTTTAGTGATCCAGTGTGCACTGATTCTCCTCCCTTCATGTTTCCTTTGGGTTTTTTCCACACTTCATCGTGGCACGATGTTAGGTCCTTGTCCCACCACCTCCAGTGCTTCAAATGTCTCTTTTACAGTTTTACCAAAAACAATACACTTTTTCAATAGGGCGGCAGCTTTATGGAGCCGTGCAACCCCAGGAAGACAGGCACTTGTACATCATGTACCACTGAAAACCACCAAAGGCTGCTTCATGGACAGGGTTCTTTTACCAAGAGTTTGCTAGGAGAAAATATCATTAAGATTCATGGAATTGGGTCTAGCTTTCTACAGAGGGAGAATATGACTTTTACCACACAGATAGCTCATAGGAGTGATCTCAGTCCCAGGGCCACTGTTGTGGCTTCAGAGTGTGTCTGGAGGAATATTATTCTTCCTCTTCCTTCCCTGCAGAGCAGATAGATGTGCAAAGAGACTGTTTTGTGGATTTGCCCCTAAAAGCATCTAGCTCCTCTGTGATTGACAGTGATAGCACACATACTTTGAAAGCTCTAAAGTTGATGATTAAGCCTTAATAAAAGCAAATAAGGTGGTGTCTGTGTGTACCCCAGTCAGCCAAGCATATATCTACCTGGCATCTTGTAAATTAATCTGGGTGTTTATGCTGTAGATCATGATGAACAGGTTGCTATAGCAACCAACATTTCTTCAAATTTTTTTGCTGCTAATTATCCTAACATCACCACCAGCTACTAAATCTGAATTCCTAATGAATGCATGTCGAAAGCAGTTTCTTGATATATCTCTCTTACTACATCAGCAGAAAGAGATAATTAAGAATTAGTGGATATTGATTATTTAGGGTTTATTGGAGCCTGTCATTCTGATACACATATGCTTGCACACCCAGAGGATCTGCCTGATTTTGCTTGGCTCGTTCTGCCAATCTGCTCCAATTATTGGCAAAATAGTGCTAGGACAGTGCACTTTCTGTCAGATACTCAATGCACTGCTTCCACAGGCTTCAAGTCTTTGCCAGCATGGATTGTGAGGCCGTGAAATCAGTGCTCTTCACTAGCAGCACAGTCACCACACCTTCATTGGTGTTGGTATACTGTAATTTTTTTTTTTTTTTCATTTAGGCTAGGGTTGTTTGGATTGTTTGTTTGGGGTTTTTTTGTTGATTTATTTTGGGGGGAGGCATTGATTTTTTGACCTTTGTCTTGCTTTTTCTCCTTAACTACACTGTACAAGCTAAATGTTTTGGCCATGCTGAAAGGGATCTCTGAGGTACTGGATGCCATTGGGGCTGTGAGTGTTGGAGAACCCACTGGGCAGTAGACTACTCTCAGAGTACTTCAGGCTCCTAGCACACCTAAACACAACTTGATGTTACCACCTGAGCTTTAAGCTTTCATTGCAAGGTATTATGAAACTCAGAATGAATCTTTGATATGCGATCCTCCATCAGACCCTGATGAAATTCCATTTTCCTCTAGAAATCTACTGCTGCTCCATGGGTTGCTGTCTGTGCCTAATATTGCTCAGATATTTCAGAGTTGCTAAAATCATTGAAACATGGAAATGCACATAGAAACATGCCAACTTTGATTTTTTCCCTTCTTCCCAAGGAAGAAAATGTTTTGTTATTTTTTCTTTGAATCTGTTTTTTTCAGAACTGGTCATTCTATAAATTTTATTTATTTTTGTACCTCAGAGCAAGCTGAGGTACAGGTATAAAAAGTGTTTCTTAAAGATCTTTTGTAAATAAAAATCATACTAAATTGAAGCATAAGAAGAGATAGAAAAAGGTATACACGAAGACACAAATCCATCAATCTCTGCATTTAAACCTTTTTTCCCAGTGTTACATCACAATTAAAGATAACTATGTATATTATGTGCTGGTTTTATTTCCTGGTTAATCGCCCTGTTCCATTTCTATGAATAAACATGATGGTTTGGAATTTGATTATCACTGAAATTTGTATTGGTATAAAATGAGATAAATTCCACCAAGAGCATCGAGATTCAAATCAAAGTAGAAAATCCATATATCAAAAAGCTTTTTTTCTATAAAGTAGTGGTAAAAGTAAAAAGTTGAAAAAAAAAAAATGTTCTGAGGAAAATTGCTTCCTAACCAAGACCCTGAATACCAGTTGCAGCATCCTTTCAAATTTACCAAAGGAGCAGTAGCATAGAAAAATTCTGTTTGATTTTTCCTCAGTGGATTCTGAAAGCAGGCAGCCCAACAGTAATTCATGCCACAGTCATCTTAAAAATTGTTTATGCAAAATAAGACAATGAAATTAGGGGCTCCTTCTGGATTTTTTTGCATATCGATTAAGGATGCGCATTGTGGAGTCCCAAACAACAGAAAAATCCCAGTTCGTCAAAGTGAACAAAACAAGCTACTGCAAACAAGTTCAGAATACATGTGGTTTTTTCTCTGTATACAAGAAAACTGTCTCGCATATGTATTGTTATGCTTAGCAGCCATATCAGAAAAACTCTATACAAGTGAATTTTTTTCTTTTACGGATGTTACCAGGTCATCAATTGAGTGTCCTCAGTTAAAAAAAAAAAAAAATCAAATTAGTTTCACTGAAAGGTTCTATCGAACCTGAGTGCTAAATCTAAGCTAAATTTATTTCAAACCTGGAACAAGTTAATTTTGAGTGAAAATGATGTCTGTCTCTGGTTTTGCATACCTTCCACCATAACTGTGAAAATAATGTTTCAGCTGAGTTTTGCTTTGAGTTTCTTAGTTCATATGAAACTCAAAATGAAACTCACAATTCTGTGAACTGAAACTGGAAAAAAATGCACACAGTTTTAGAGAGCCTGTTGCTTGCAGAATGACTTTGTCATCGCAAACATTAAGGACAATTCTTTGGTTTACCTTCCATGTATATAGAAAAGAAGGAATACTATTTTGATTCCCCAAATGTTTTTGGTGAGTTCCTGTGCAAAAAAATTAGGTAGGGTTCTATTCACCTTCTAAGCGTAAGCTTTGAGCACCTCATAATTGCATCTGTGGAATTTATACATAAGGGAAACAACTTGCTGAGAAGCTAACAGTTTCACAATCTTGGAAGTGATATACTCCTTAAAAGTGCAAGCATGTTCCTCACACACACTTTGAAGTACAGTTAGAAGCCATTCGTTTGATATATTTTTATTGGACATGTGAAGCTGATGAGAAAGGCTGAATGCTCATAATAATAACTCCTCTCACCACTCCATCCACCTCCGTCCACCTCCCAAATTTCTCTCAGTGGTTAAGGCATTAGCTATTCTTACTCCTCCCACTGATTTCCTGTTTAATTATCATTCATATTATAACAGCACTACAAAGCCCAGACTCAAGGGTTTGAGTTTGGTAGGATCATACACCATTTGAAAACCTCTCTGCCTTTAATATTGGTGAAGCATAAACTGAGGAGGTGTGAGCTGAAGAGAGGGAAAGGCACAACCCAAGGCTGTTAAAGCCAGAACATAACAGAGTTCCTCACATTATGGCCTGTGGTAATATAAAAACCTATGCAAGTGACACTTGCCAGAGGTAATCTCCCTCCCCAAGCCTTTGCAGAGATGTCCTCAGGTCAACCCTATGAAGAACCTCTCCCTGCCCTCTCAAACACTGTCTTCTCAAGCCCTGTGCTTGGCATCATATAATTATATTTGCCATAAACTTGCCAAACAAAGCATATGAAATGAAGAAAACAACAACCACAACAGGGGGGGAAAAAAAAAAGGTAGTAAGTGGAAAGAAAATAAAACAAAGGCCTAATTGTGTTATTTATAGGTTCAAGATTTTTGATTTTAATTGAATAAACATTTTAAACATTAATCCAGGCTTTCAAAAGCATGTATTAGTCATTGACTTATATATTCTTCTACATGTGCTCAATATTTAGGCAATTTGCTATTTTTATCTTAATTAAGATAGATCTTCTCAGCCAGCAAAAACCTAAGTCATCTGTACTGTCATAGCAGTCAAGCCGCTAAGGCGCTGAATTTTGAGATGTGTCTGCCTCAGTGGGAGGATTCCTAGAAGAAATATTCATTCCTGTGCTGCTGTCATTTAGAAATGAACACATATAAATGTGCCTCATGAAGAAAGGCTGAAGGAGCTCAGTCTACCCATCTTAACAAACAGAAGGTTAAGGAGCAAAGTCCGTACAAAAAAATGTCAGGAAGGGCTTTTCAATCCAGCAAAGATATGACAAGACACCTGTCACCAAAACCTGTTCAGAGCAGAAGATGCATTTTCTTTTCTAGTTATTTAATCATAGGTACGACAAATGAAATGCTCACTGTCATATGATGTTTCTGAGTCAAAATATATTTTGAAAGATATTCACCATCTCTCTTGCATGTTTTGGTAATGATTATGTGGTAAAACACCAGCACCTCTAGGCAGATTAGACGGTCATTGTACTCTTCTCTGATGGAAATTTCTATGCATCCATGTCTGTTTTCAGTGTAATATATATTTAATATACAAACACTCAGATACCTGAAGTAGTAGTCTGTGCTCAGTACGAAACATTTTTATATTTTACTCTAATCTAGGTAATATAATGTGCAGAAACAAAGTGATAGCTCATCTTTCAAGATCATTTAGGGTCTCTAATGATGAAACAGGCAAGTTAAATTATGTTAGTTAAGTGTCCATTTATTAGGTGTTCGTGATAACAATCAGCAGCATAGTGATATTTTTACATTTTATCTTATTTTTTTAAGTTTGTGGCAACGTGTCCAGAGATTTCTGCAGCAAAACCTAAGCTAGACTTAAATTTAGAACTGTTTACCTGGCACTGGCAAGTAAATTTCACAAGTTCTATAATTCCATTTCCTCAGATAAATACTTTGTTATTAATCAGAACTGGTGGAGGTTGACAAGAATTGCCATGTAATTGTTAGTATTTATTTCTAAACCTTTGTAATTTGCTCCACCGTAAAAAATTCATTTCATGATACTTTGCTAGTTGTCCTCCTGTTTCTAATGGAAGTAAATTAATATGGAATGAAAAAAACAAAGTAAAAAGAAACTAAGAAAGCAAGCTTTTCCTGAATAGTAACAAAATATTTTGAGGAAATTTTGGGGGGAGAAATGCTAAAGAAATATATTTTCTATTTCATTCAGAGCAGTTCTAATACCATGTTCACTTATTCATTAAAGGTACACAGTCTGAAATATTCCCTGAGATGGATGATATTTCCTCTTTTGCTCTCCTTCCATTAGGAAGAACATGCCATACAGGGAAAGCCACAATGTCCTGTGGCTAGTGGAGACTAGGATAGTATGGTAGGCCTTTCTAGGATTGGACTTTTTGCTCTTCTAGTCTGCTTTTCATGCTTTCATCTGCAGTCCTGAAGCATGTGGCAAACACAAATTCTGCACAGAACCTTGCTCAGTTACAATCTCCCCTATTTAAAATTCCAGTCATCCTGTTATATTTGTGGTTTCCTTCAACCTTGATTTGCACCCTATGTTTAGTTAAAATCCTTACCATCCAAAAGGAAGATGATGCGCATAACTCGACACAATATATATAATTACGTGTACACACATGTACATAAACACACACATATGTATTTATATATCATATAGGCATATGCATTTATATGTATCATTTATCTCCAGTGATAACATGTATAGCAATTTTGAGGGGTTTTTTCCTATTTTTTCTCACAAAGGAAACTACAGGGAAAAACAGCCTTGAAATTGCCACAACATAAGTTAAACAATACTATGTTTTGTTACAAAAATGCAAATTGTTTACAGCAATTCATAATATGTGGATATGTTTTAAATGGGCAAATCCTAACATTGCCTACTTGAATTCTAACAGCTAAGTATATTTCAGCACTACCTTAATTTTCTATTATATTCGTTCTAAGTGATTTTTATGCACATCAGATTCAGTATGCAGCCTGAAGTAGCAGTGGCTAGAGAAAACTAAAATCCTTCTAGCTGCTACTGAGAGATAAAGAAACTGAATTGGTTTTAATATTAGAAGTAGATTTATGGTAAAATTAGATGACAAGCTAATCCCTAGACACTATCCACACTTCCCTCATAGAAAGAGCTCTTTTCTCTACAGACTTTAACTACATTTATTTAACACGTTGTCTTCTCAACTTATCAGTCTCTAAGTGAAATTTGATCCAGTGCAGGAAATATCATGAACTGACTACTGAAAGGGAATACCCAAACATCTGTAACATATAGATTTGACTGTATCCAGGCCCAAGTTTCTGGTGTAATAGCAGATGTTACCACTGGAGTGTGTAAAGAATTCTTGGGCTCTCCATGCAAACTAAGGAAGCCCCACATGGCTTCTGGACATTGCATCATAAAAAGAATTCAACAAAGTCACAATAGGGAAAAGCACAAATATACAGACTCTGCCATTCTGCTGTTGGGATAAAGGATCCCTGGTGATAAAAGTCTAATCTCACTGAAATCAGAGAAGGGAGCCATTTATCCCATAACAACATTTCCGCAGGACTGAAAAAAGGAGACATCTGCCAATCAATTATTTGATTTTGTTTTTATAGTTTATCTGTTGCTCTTACTAAAAGTGCTATTATTTCTGTCTTTCATCACTGGTTGTGTACTAAGCAAACCCACACAACAAAGAGTTTTGTCCCAAAAGTGCCTTACCAATCAACAAAATTATACGACGCTACCCAGTAAGGAACATCCAATAGAACATCCAATAATACACTGGTGTCTTCCAAAGGCAGTTTTACATGCGTCTTTCATAGGGACCCAACCCAGGGGACCATGGAAATGTTCATTTTCTGTGTGGTCTGTGGGACTGTTGGCATCCACTTAATGCCACAGAGATCACCAGGGCAATAGCACCAATAACATGTGCTATTGTAATGATAAAAGTATTGAAGTTTTCTTTTGACCCCCAATACGAGAACAGAAAAGGTATATTGCCACACTGTTCTGATCAAGACAGTCTTGAACTCAGCTGTAATAAGACCAAACCAGCTGCATGCACAGAATTAACATATTTTTTTATGTGTGAATTTAACTCAAAAAAGCCCAAAACATTTTTCTGGAGAGGTTATACTGTCATTTTCTGAACTTTTATTATAGACGTTCTGTACCTATCATTTTCATACGCTTCCTTAACCAGCAAATGATGTGGTAAAATTGTGGGTAGTGGCAGCATGAAGAACAGAACCATTTTAATTTGTCCCATCTGGCATATTAACATTAATAAAAGATGTTTAAAAAGAAATGCCTTGAAAGGCTTTCACCTACTGATTTAACAAGATAATAAGTAAAGCTTGCAATCTGCCACTAAATATAACTGATAAGAATAAGAGTGAGTTTAAGATGATGATAACAGAGATTAACCTCTGAAACACTGATATGAAAAGAAAAAAAAACCCTGCTGATGGCAACATATGAACATTAAAGCTGGCAACCAAACTGTCTATTATTTTTGGCTAATAGGGTATATCCAAGTATGGACTGTCATCAATTTAACAAACATTGCAAACCATCAAGGGACTTTACACCAATCAGGTCAAAGCAGAGACAAAGCATTCCTAACCCTGTAATTGCCCACTGAGGGTACCCCATGCTGGGGAATTAACTGCTCTTTGATTGTTCCATTAAAATTTAACCAATGAATCGTCCTATTTTAAGGTTGCTCTAAGGGGGAAAGCAACATTTTTAATTTGTGTGAAATAATTATACCATTACTTATTTTGGTTATTTGTACTCCAGCATTTAAATGCTCTGAGTGGTTTGTCAGAGGCAGAGAGGGCTGGTTATGGAGGCCAGAACAAATAATTCCCCCATTACCCCACTAAGTCCCAGATTTTACTTGCTTGTGTCCAAATTTAAATTCAATGAAATAAATTCAATGAAATAAACTCAGTACTCTAGAAAGTCAAACAAATTAACTTCTCTGTTAATTGTGCAGTACAAAATTTTGTGATGCTTCCTCTATCCTAATGTTGAAAATGGGTTCACTCCTCTATTTCTCCATTGCCTGCATCAGAGCCAAATTTTCATCCCTATCTTGGTCTGTTCCTCAGAGCAAAGCAATATCTTTTTCTTTCACTGTTCACAAAGAAATTTGTATTTAAGTCTGTGAGAAAGTGTTTGCTCAATTTTTGTTCTCAGAAAAACAACAGTTGGTATATTCTGTGTCTGATACTGCAAGAATGAGATTCACCTTCTGTGTTCCCAGCTGGGATGAGAGAAGCTGGTGACATCCAAGTATGACTTTTGAGGTCATAGAGGTATGCAATAAAGAAAAATTTAGCAGCTCTGTACCTTTTTGAAGTTCAGAAATGGACATATGGTTATGACTGATCTGTATGTCTTGCCAAATCCCAAAATGCCCTATGAGAAATCTATGGATCAAGACGCAGGAGTAATTCATGTGAAAAATAGCTGAAACTGGTGTAAATGTCAAAAATATTTTAAAATATAATAATTTCCATTATCCATATATATAAAACAAGGGAAAAATTGCAATGGATGTAATACAGTTGTGACAGAGAGAGAGAGAGAAGTAATATTATGTATCAGTGTTTACAGAAATAATGGATTTTACTTAGTGTATCTTTTTTCAACCAGTGCATGTTTTCCAGTGTACTCCTGTCTCCAAATAGTGGAACAGATTACAAAACATGACAGATGATGAATTAGGGAGATGGGACAATAACAAGACAAAAGTTTATTAAAAGGTTAAGAGCTCTTAAGACTAAATTCAGTCTAGATAAATTATGCCAATGAAGGAAACGGCAGGAAAATTGAAGAAAATATCACAATGTTTAACAGACGTTTTTAATACTTATTCAGTGTAGGAAAAAGCTAACTGGGTTATAAAATGGTTGACATTGATGGTAATTTAATGACAGTCTGAAACACAAAGATTTTTATGAACTTTTTCCTTCTCTTCTTTCTCTGATGGCAAAAATCAAATATTGATGACGGTATGAAGGAAATATGACAAGTGACTCATGTCATAGGAGCACTCCTAAAATCAAGCAAAATCCTCTATTGCTATAATGTCACAGGTGCTTTTAGTGACATCTTACTAGTGGAGAAAAAATTGTAATGGCATTTCTATGGGAAGTATTTCAGGACATTTGTTTCCTTTGTTTGTTTGTCGGTGTTTTTTGGGGGGTGGCAGGGAGGTGGGGGAGTGGGGGAGCTTCCTTTGCCTCTCATTCATATGTTTAAGTATGTGCCTAAGATGTCTTTTTGCTCACCACACTAAATGTCTCAGTTCACTGCTCCCAGTGGTAAGATCATCACATGTTTTGCTTCATAGCAGATGTTACTATCTTCCAGTATTTTTAGCACTCAGATGTCTAAACTTGTCTAAGCCTGGTTAAACTATGTGATAGCAGAACTTAGGCAGCCACCAGCATTTTGATCGTACTAATGTTCCCACCACTGCTACCACCAGAGAAGTTAATTTGTTTGACAAGTCCAATGAATTAGAGAAGCGATTTGTCATATCGTGTCATATTCCTTCTCTGAGTATTTGTATCTTGCATAAAAAACCAGGAATGTGGTCCATTCTAGGGCTTCGTCACCCACCCCCTCCTCCTCCTAAACGTCGCCAGCACTACCCAACACCGTCATTCAAAAAGGTAAACACATTTTATTTCATAACATATTCCAATATGTTCCAAATGTATTTTGACATGTTCTTCTTCCCTAGCTATGCCTATTTTCTAAACACCCTGGCACATTGTCAACACTGCTGATTCACTGTGGTCTTTCTTTGATTTCCGTGATATCAATTAAAATTGGAAAGATGTCACAAAGAACTGTTGGGGAGGGGAAGGAATTGCATTTATGTCCTACATCACAAACGTATGTGCACATCTGATTTTTCACAGGATTACAAATTCATAATGTAAATTTAACTAAGGCTTGCAAACTGACGGTTGTGTAACTGACAACCAAACCCTTAAAAATGCTGTGAAGACTTGACTCAGTTACCTAAATGAGCATAGGTGAATAATCAAATGCTGACACACTGATCTGCAGTTTCTTTCTTTTTTGTTAAAGAAATGGGAAATACATGACTAGGAGACCTTTGTAACTGACAGAATAAAATGAACGCTTATTTAAAGCACATGTTGGAAGCGGGCCTTCTCTGCCTCTCCCTGTCATCTTTAAATGGAGATGGACTTCACATGGAAATTAGAGTGAACAAAGAATTCAGGACTCTCTCCCCTGTAACAGGATATAGAGCTTTTCTAGAGACTTCTTTTGGGCATTCTGTTTATCCAAGCTCCTCTAGATCCAATGAATCACAGAACCGTAGAATAAGTTCAATGGGAAGGACCCACAAGGATCATTGAGCCCAACTCCTGGACCTGCACTGGACACCCCAAGAATCACACCATGTGCCCCAGAGCAGTGTCCAAACACTTACTGAACTCTGTCAGGCTTGGTGCTGTGACCACTTTCCTGGGGAGTCTGCTCACTCTAGGTGAAAAACCTTTTTTTAATATCCAACCTAAACCTCCCCTGACACAATTTCAGGCCATTCTCTTGGATCCTGTCACTGGTCACCACAAAGAGCTCAGTGTCTGCCCCTCCTCTTCCTCTCACAAGGAAGTTGGAGTCATACATATTACAGAGCCTGCAGTGTTTCTGTCTCTTACAGGATCATTCTGCCACTGATAATAGCTCTTCAGGACAAAGCTTTCCATCAAAAATCAGAATCCCTGATGGAGTGGGTGTTCGAGGGTGTAAATGTAATACATGTTGCATCATCTAAGAATCTGTACGTGGAAGAAAAATGAGACTTTAAAGGCCACAGTTTGTTAACTTTTTGCTCATTTACCTGGCCTTTCCTTTTTTTCCTTAAGAAACCTTTTTCATTGCAACCACTGTTCATGCTTAGTAAACCATACATGATCCTACTAAAGCAAAGACAGAAAAAACATGTTAAGAACTTAATGGTTGATTTCAAGGTGCTGACTTGGAGTAGATAAACCCGTAATGAAAGCAATTAACATTTACATAGGAGACTCAGAATGAATAAACTCAGGGAGAGGAGGGCGTTTATTCAGATCTTGGAGGCTATTGGTTTTTTGCCTGTGCTTAAATAATATCAATACTATCACACAGCATTTGATCAGTGCATATTCCTACCTTGCAAGAAAAAAATATAGAACATAGGCTTCGTGGAAGCATTTGTAGTGCAGTTATCCCCAAAGCACACTGGGACCTGAGCTTGAGGACCTGGAGTCAAGGCCTAGCTCAAAGCACTTAAAATTAATAGTTGTCTCTTACAGGCAGACATAACGTCCACACAGAGAGCTATTTGACCATTAAAATTCAACACCCTCTCTTCAGTCTTATGGAAAGGTAAGATATATAAAAGAAATTTAAATATAACTATCATTGTAGACTTCTCTGAAAATCACAAAAAAAGCGCAAAATCTTCCATATTCTAAAGAAATATCGAAAAAAACAAAGCTGCAAGCAGCATAAAAATGTTTTTTGAAGGTGGAAGCATTTAGTTCCAATGTAATTTTCAATTATTTCATGAAATAAACTTGAAAATGGAGGATAGAAATGAGCCCCACAGAAACAAAAATCTTATTTCTTCAGGATTTTGCAATATTTTATTTTAGTTTAAGTTGCTACAGAACAGCCTTGATCAACTGGTTTTTTTCTCCTCCTTCCCATAAGGTTCTACTTTAAGACCTCCATATGCTCGGTTTTAATAACCTATTTCCAAAACCCAGGAATTATTCCAAATGTGAAATAATATGTTCTTTATTAAAAAAAAAAAAAGACAGAGAGAGAGAGACAAACAGACAAATCCAAAGCCCAGGCATGGCATCTTTAGAACACACACCATGGAAAAAAATATTTTTAATCACATTCTCAGATTCTGTCCCTTTTCCTCTGGAAATTCTTTTTCCATTCAATAGCATTCTACCACTCTAATAAAATTTATGTAAATTCTATAGGGATATTTTCTCTTGTTACAGTGTGGTTTTGTGAGCTGCCTCAGTACCTGCATTGCTAACCATCACTTGCCTTGCAGCTGCCACTCGAATTATTGATATAGCAAGGTGTCTCTACAAAGGTAAACTGAAAAATTTGGACATTTTCTCTGGGGAAAAAGGCAACTTTTACAGAAGTCACTGTTAAGCCAGGAAGAAATTTATAGAAAAAGATGAAATTTCTTGGTTTACTTTCGTATTGGAACTAAGTACTACATATTTGGAAAGGTATGGTGGAGGATGACTCACTGAGATCACCAGTTTAAACAAAAAAAAAAAAGAATTCATAAAGTTTGAGCGCACTGCTTAGTGAAATGTTCCATCTACTAACTTATCAAAGCATATTTACTTATAGTCTAGATATAAAAGACAGATGAAAGACTCTTCTCCTTATGGGTGAAGGAAGACTGCACTAAGCAGTGTCCTGTACACACCGTCAAGGTTGCTATGTTCTTGCAGAAGTTCTTGATGTTGAACTTGTAACTTAGGTCTAAAAGATCAGGAATGAGTGTTCTTTAAAATTTTTCCTCCAGGTGCAGAAACACTTTCCTTTATATCATGAACAAAACGTGTGTTTTAGCCATCTTTACTCAGTATTAGCAAATTTGGGTGAGGGAGCGAAGGGGTTTAGAGCTATTACTTTACAGGGCCTAACCTGTTCCATAGCAATGCTCCTGCTGCATATAGGCATGGAGGGAGACCAAAATTGTGGTACCAGTGCTGTGTAGTGTGCGGTGCTGTGTTACAATGCACAACTGCTGGCATCCCAGACAAAGTGTGTCATTCATCTCCAACAGCAGAGATTCTTCCCCTGTTTGAATCATGCAATGCATGCAGGAAAGGAGCTAAGACAAAATTGCACACAGATTTTCAAACAAATTGACCCACTTCCAGTATTTTTTACTCTGAGAAGGAAGGTTTGTAAGTTGAAAAATGCTCTAGAAATCCATTTCTGGGGTCTGGACAAGCTGGAATAGCCATCTCCTGAGGACATCAATGGGAAGAATATCAATCTGCTACTGGTCATTATAGCAATGACGACAGAAATTACTGGAAGCTGGAAGGCACCATCCAGAGCTTGCTGAAATCAGTGAAAATATTTCTAAAGACTTTAATAGACTTTGGCTTAATCCTAGAGAGAGCAAATGGGGAAAAGGGAGTTTTTTCCTAGTGGAATTGGAATAAGGGAATGTAGCTGGAATGAACACATATGTTCCTACCATATGGGTGGATAGCTCTGGGATTTCTGCCATATTGATCCTGAAATCAAATACAATTTGTCTTTCTAGCTCAGATAAACTAGATCCTCAAATTAAGAATATTTAACTTCAGGTGAATGCTGAGCCTGGTGTCTTCAGTGACTGATTTGAAAACCCACAAGCTTGTCTAGACTAAAAGAATGAGACCACAGCCTAGGCTGACTGGTCTTGATCATAGTTATTGAAAAGCTAAAGAGAGCTCTGCCCAAATTGCTGTGTTCTCTATGCCTGTATTCATAATTTTAAAGAGATCTGATTTGATTAGTTTTACTTTTTATAGATGCAGAGGTGACTTTTCAATAGAAGTGTAGGAACTCTACCTCGTAGGAGATAATTTCAGCGAAAAATAGGGTTTAAAAGGATGCATCATGGCCTATGGATCACCTTTACAGAAAAATTTTTCAAAACTGAAAACTTTGATTTAGTTAGAGAAAAATCTGAAATGACTCCTTAGTTGTCTAAGACAGTCTTTCTGTCTGTGTACAAATGAACACAAGCTACTACTACTTTATTGTTAAAAGAAGATGTACAGATTTGCTTAGATTAATTTAGACATAATTCAGATGGACCAGAGTGTTTTTTGAGAAAGTGATTAGCATGAAGATTACTAGCCGCAAACACATTTGATTGACATGCGTTTCAGACTGCAATTAATTAACAATATGTTTCTCTTATGCCACCAAGAATTTTTATACACAACGGCAAATATAGAACTTTAATTCAAACAGCACCTCTGAGGTGGGATGACCCAAATAGTTTCCACTCAGAGGACTATTGCATTTTCCTCTGATCCCTGCCAGCTGGTCACAGAGCAGCAGCCTCTTACTCCTCACTTGAGGAAGGGTGACAAGTCCCAGCTTCAGTATCAAGTAGGTGGGAAGTAGTGAAAAAAACAAATGCATGGCCCATGCAGATAACCCTGGTGAAAGTAATAAGGGGTACAGATAACATGACACAGAGAAGAACAAACTAATTGCAGGGAACCTTGGCAATTTTTTTTTCTCTAATAGCAATGATCTCTTTGTGAGACTGTACAATTTATGTTAAAGATCAAATCATCCAGCAAAGTTGCAGAAAAGATGAGATCAGGAGAAGAAATTGCTACAGAGGGTTTTATGGTGCTTTCTGGACACAACACTAGTTTGTAAATCAGCTCATGAAGCAGGTGGTAGCTGTATAGAGCAAGCTGGATTGGAAACTCTTTTTGAGTGGCTACAGCGGGCTGAAAACCCATCAAAACTGCACAAATGCTCCTGATTCAGTGCAAGCTACTCCACAACTGCCGTGGCAATCCCAGTGGATGGCAGCAGCTGCAGGAGTGGTCTACAAGGCAGCTGTTCCAGGAAGCAATCCTGTCCCAAAAACATGATTCTTATAAAAAAAAAATATTTGAGGTATCTACAAAGCAACTCAAAGAATTGCATCTCCTTCAAGATAAATAAAATGCAGTATTACCCTGTTTATTGTTTTGGTTTCTCCAAGTTGTATGAAGAGGCTGCATTCGCCTTCCACAGGAATTTCCAAGATTTTCCATAGAAGTTTTTTATTTGGAGAGAGAGGAATACTCTGTCTGGGATGAGCTGGTGACTAATGGGTTTATGATTGGGGCAGCCAGTACCAGCTCCTGCACTTTGTTTTTTTTAGTTCTTCCAATTCTGAAAGATACTTGTGAGCTTTCCTGAAAAGTTTGAGAAGTTTTAACACCTCTTTTGGAAACAAGCATTTGGAGTTTGGCAAGGAGAAAGCATCTGGGCTGGAGAAGAGCCTTTGTCCCAGATATAAATATCTGAGATATAAATATCTGCTGTGGTTGTCTTCCTCGAGAAAATCTGGGCACCCTGTCAAAAGAATAACTGCACACGAATATGCTCATCAAAGCCCAAACCTCTGCCTCTGCCAGAGCAGTAGCAGCAGCACTACGTGCTGCAAGGGTAAAGCATAGACATGGCCTGGATGATTTAGCTGGGGTGAGAAAACAAATGGAAACAGATTCAGAGCTCCGTAGATTCTGCTCTGGACCTTCATTTGAAGAGTAGGCAAAGCTTGAATGCTCCATGTAAACACACCCAAAAATAGGGTTTGGATTCAGCATTCACCTGTCTCTACTGCTGCTACACCTCTGGCTTTGGGAAGGGGAAGGGGAAAGGAAATAAAGATCCAGGCAGGCTCCCTATTGTGAGAAACTGGAATAGGAAGAAAGAAAGTATCATGTACATCCTCAACATATGCATGTGAATTATAATATAGTCTTTGATTGCACTATAATGCTATATTTTTTGACCAGATGTGTGTGAAACAGAATTGATGTTTCAAGAGGTCATGTCACTCTGATGCTTGAATGTCCGAGGATCCAGAAAAATGTCTCACCCTCCTCCTGCAAAGGGCTTGGAGAGTCCTTAACTGCCACTTGGTTGACCGTAAAAGCCATGCAGGTGATACCTTGATTCCACAGCTTAGCCAAGGCACATCTCTTCTGCCAGTGTGGCTCCCCCATTATTACACTGCAATATTAGTTTAGATCTGAGCCAAAATCCTGATGTGGGATTTAACTCACTGTTTTGGCCTACAGGCAAACAAGTAACCCTGGCAATATCTTGTAAATGGGCTAAACACACATAAATCCTGGAATTATTAATATGTATAATATCCAAAACTGTCCTAAAAATACAAAGCCTACACCCCTCTCCTATTAGCACTAGAATATCCTCATTAAGGAGGCAGCCAGTCCATGAAAGCTGATGTTTTAGCCATATAAATAATCTGGCATTATGCTTCTGCTGTTCAGTTTTGTAAACAGCTGGTAACCAACCATAATTCAGATTCTGACCTGGGAACTTTGCTGCTCTTTCTCATTAGGTAAAAATAGCAAAATTGTTGGGCCATATATTCTTAAATCAAAGAAAGTATTGAAATTCACATATTTCTTCCCTTAACATAACCACCTGGAAACAGCTTACAAAAAAGATTGTAATGAAGATTGCAACGGCATTGTCAGAAGGCCCCCAATGCTAAAATTTGTTGCAGAGATATTAGGGTAAGTGTTCCCAATTGTGAGCAGGTGGTACAAACATGAACCCTACTGAGTTATAATGAGATATGTATACATGGGAAGTTTAGGAACCTCCTGTGCATCTTTTTGAAAATGGCACATAACAACTTGAAATTAAACTCTATTTGATGCCAGATGAGAAACAAATGTTTGGGAGAAAGTAGTTTTTAATACAATAATAATTCGCTTTACATGTGCATGCCAGCAACTTTGCATACTACTTCCCCAACCAGTGAGAAGCCTTACAATCATTCGGCAGGAGATGAGATCTTCCATTTCACGTATCTTTACAGCTATATTTCCTCTAAATTGTTGCATTTCTCACAATGACAACTTAGTGTGCCAAATCTGCATTTACGCTGCGCAAAGACCCCAGCCAGAGGAGCAGTTCAGCACACATGTAACTCTAAGAACACTGGTATTGCTCATTAAAGCAAAAAAAGCAGCTTCATTGAAGCCAGACACTAAATGAGCTTTGATGGACTGAAGTCAGAAGGTGCAGAACATGCCGTGTTCACCATGATTTTGTGAGTGAAGTACAATGGGAAATGTCACTACTGTTTCCTATAGAACTGATTTTCTTCTCTTCCAGAAGCACATACCTGTCAGAAATGGCATATATGACATTCAGAGAAGCATCTCCATTTCTCAAAACCCATAGTTTGTTCTGTGTATGAGTGAAACTCCCTGCTCTAGTGGAAGATATAACTTGTCTCCAACCCAACATAAATATTTCCAGTGGAGTGCAGCACTACTGCTCATCAGTTGTATACCCATAACTGTTAAATAGGAGATGATATTTATGTAAACTTTGTGTTCATACT
This sequence comes from Corvus cornix cornix, assembly GCF_000738735.6. NCBI lineage: Eukaryota > Metazoa > Chordata > Aves > Passeriformes > Corvidae > Corvus > Corvus cornix. The sequence goes on from NC_046357.1 coordinate 55,659,523, forward strand.
GTAGTCCAACACTTATTCTTTCCACTGCTTTCCCAAGATAGGAAAATTAATCTATGTGTATGTATATGTATGAACAGTTCCCTTCACTGAGAAATTGCATGACTAGAGTAAACAGCAAAGTTAATGCTACAGCATTGCAGTCACAACTTGGTTCTTGTAAAGTTATTAAAAATATTAGTTTCTGTACTTCAGTTAGTAACTAATTGGAAAAAATGAAACAAAAGGCTAGGGAATCCAGCAGGTATGCTGACAGAGGATTAAGGATTAATATGTTACTGAAAATTATGCTTCAGTAGGCCACATTTTTCCCTTAATTCCATGCAGATTTTTGTTGTATTTTCATGCTTATAGACACTGCTGGATATCTAGAACTTTTCTTAGCAGTGTGAAATACTAAAGGAAAAGAGGTGAGAAGCTGGAAGAAGCTTCTGCAATGCATCATTCGACAGAAAGTCAAGTTATCAGAACAAAGTTGTATAGGTATCAATCTTACAGCCATATATGGTGCACATCCTAGTTCCCATCCAGATATGAAAGGGTCATTAGGGCCGCTTATCAGCTGTATATTGGTGTAATTAAAGGGTCTGATAGCATTAACTTGAACTGTGAAAGTCTCCAGACAATGTACTCTTCTCAGTCATCTGGCCCTTGTGCTTAAACAGCTACAACAGAATTACTTTCTCCTCTGCTTTGCAAAGGATACGCTGAGCTGCTGAGGTCATTGGCCTTTTAAAGGAAAAATGTTGATTATTTTCCCTTAAAAGCAAACTATTCTTTTTCAGCTAGCCGTCTACTTCAGTTAGAGGAGGAATTAAAAAAACAAAAAATCTTCCACAATATAGTGCTATATTTCCACGAATATCCAATGTAGAGTACTGCAGAATTTGTGTTATTTTTCTTCATGTATTTTAGTAGCTGTGCTATGTTTTTCATTCTAGCTCATGTAGTTTTGTGGTCAAATGACATGTGAGAATTCAGTGACACTATATATTTCTAGCGTCTTCTTTAGTTCTTTGCCTGCATACCCAAGAATGACTAATTCTTTTTATCATGTGCTAGAAAGTCCAGATACATTCTGGTAGTCTAAGCAAAATATGGAACTAGGGATTTAATTGACTTTTTGTCCTCTTGTTTTGCAGGGATTGCTAAAGAAAGCCTATTATTTGCTATCCCAAAGGCTTGCTGAATTTACAGCACAGATGATGGGGGACAACAAAGCTAATCATCAGGAAGATTTAATCAACATTTTACTTTGGGGAATTTGGATACACCTTTTATTCCAAGAAAAGACTAGCTATGATCTGGTTTAAAGAGAAAATTCAGAAACAGAAGAAAAGAAAAATAAACAAACAAACAAAAAAAATAAAATGCGGCTGCTTATTACTGTTCCTAAAGGGATCTTTAATTTTCATGAAAAATAGCTCTTTATTGGTACTTTGTATTTTTTAAGGATCATCTGAAACAGAAGAAATAATGCAAAATAATTTCCAGTTTAGCAATTTGGTAGCTGTCTTTGGGTAATTCCACTGCAATTGTCTCACTCCTAGTTTATCATGGTGAAAAGTAACCTCAGCCTATCTTGTTCCCAGTTGACTACACCTCTGCAACACCTTGTTCTCTAAAACTCTGAACAGTTCATTAAAATCCTAAGGAATATTCTAAGTCCTGCAAAATTCCTCTTTTTCATTTCTCTTTTCTTTTTTCTTTTCTGTTTTTGCTTTCCGGCAGATTGATATTTCATGGGATTTTGCCCTTTCTGCATGTCTTGCATTCTACAGATGATCTTTTGTTTATGTTACATAAAATTATATACACCACCCTTTCCCCCAAAAGAATCCCCCAAAGACTGTTGTCCTTGATATATGGAGGGAATACTAATCTTAAATTTGCAGAAATTCTCTTTTCCTCCAGAAAAACTGAAGTCGAAATGTGATTCACCATAATCCCTTTGTCTATTGATTCATCCTTCTGTGTCTCTATGTGTTTCATATGTATACTAGACACAGTACTGACAGGAAATTTAAGGAAAAAAACTGGCAGAAGATATTATAGCCAGATGTAATGTATGCTTTTTCCTTATATAGTAATACAGTAAAAACATAATTTAACTCTACATTAAACTAAACATCATGTTTAAATTTTTCTCTAATGGAAACCTTATTCTTCATCAGTTACTATAGATCAAGTACCATGAGACTTTAAAATCAGAATTTTAATTTAGCTGGAAAGCAATAAAGAAGACTAACATTATTGTTATCTGTGCAATAAGCAACTTCAATGTTTACGAATGAATCATAAATTACACTAATAAAACAAACAGCAGTGCACGGTCTTACCAGATTGGGTTGGAACCATCATGTTGTCCTCTGCTAAAATGCAGTATTTGTCTGATAGCATCATTTTACCCTATTTTCTAAACAAAGCTTAGTAGACTTGCCATTCTTGTGACAGAAGTGGTATCAAAAGCCATACTCAAATGAGTATGACTGTATCTTGATCTCGCAGATAAACGGAGCAATGGTATTCCAAATAGTAACTCTGCAGTAAACTAGGTGAATTATAATAATTTGATGGGCTTCTGATAAACCCATCCAGAAGTATATTTTGCATTACATAAACACAAGTAAATGGTAGCAACTATCCTTTTAACATGGGTTTTTCCTCTTTTGAATGCATGCTATATGATAGTCATGTTTATTCCAGAAAAAGTTGTGTAAAGTCAGGTGCATATGACTGTGCAATCTGAGCATCAAAGTTGTTTGTAAAAATACTTGATAACAAATGTCTTTACCCAGTAAAGAAGAGGAACCACACCATGAGATTTACCTGCCAATTTCAACTAACCAGTATATTTCAATGAAATACAAATATGCATCAAATCATTTGCCATTCATCTGTCACATTAAAGAGATAATTAGCGAAGGATATTACACTAAACCGTTAGCAGAATGAGTTGGTGTTTGTGAAATATTTCTTGTATTGTGAATTCTTTAATAAAACCCAATGTTTACACAGGAAATTTTGGTGTTTACTGGACACTCTGAGTACCATGTTTCTTGTGAAATCATCACAATTATTATTGATAAAAATAGACAAGAGACAGACTTAGTTTATTGTCATTCTCCCAAAGGCCACCATTATGCAGGCAGCAAGAAGCCCAGGCTGCTGCAAGTATTAACCACAAAGAGGGAAACAGGCATTTTCCATCTTGCCATCTGCTATTCAGATTTACTGTTTATGTGCTTACACACTGGTTTTTTGGTTGGCTTTGTTGGTTTTAGCATTTATGAAAACATAGCAAACTCCCCATGTCAAGTCCTAGGAAGTACTTTCTGAGAATCTGAAACATTTCTGGTATCCAAAAAACCTGCCTGTACACTCCAAGTAACACTGGAGTAGATCTGCATCAACACAGATCCTGCATCAATTAATCAGGTACCTTTCCTTACCACTAAAATGGTATCTGCACTGCCTGCTAAAGGCAACAGAAAGTTTAATGTAAACAAAGGAATTCAGTGAAAGCCATATATATTAAAAAATTTCAATAACAAGAGTAAAGGTATTTTGATGCAAGGGGGAGCTTTTTGTTTTAAAACAATATATTGCTTCACAATACTACAAGAGTTAGTGTTATCTTTGTCAATCTTGACAAAGGACTGAAGGAGTAAGTGAGGAGAGAAATTTTTTTCATCTTATGCTTTATCTAGAACTTTACCTAGGAAGAGAAGTCACCAGAATTTGTCTGAAGCCAACTAAAGCCGGTTTTGTATTTCTGTTGATCTGAAGTTGACCTCACTGTTTGAGGCAGTCATTGCACTGCCACTAACCAGCAATAAAATGCAGCTGAGAGACACAAGACATTTAAAACATAATAGTTTTCAAATAACTATATGTGAAAATGACATTAACAGTAAATTTTAAGAAAAAAGAAAAAAAAAAAAAACCATGAATGCTGTAGCAAATAACTTAAATAATTCAGGTCTGGCACAGAATCATTTTAAATCTGGAAATTAGTAGACTTAGAGGGGAAAAAAAAAGAGGAATTAGGGAAAATAATCACATGCAAAGAGTATGATTAGAATAATTTAATATTCTAGTTACTAAAGAGTGCTTAATATTTAAAATCTCCCTGCTGTTTATCATGGTTAGTAGAGAGATATATGAGACCAAAAATGAGGATGTCAATCCATTACACTGATTTTGTTATCAAGAGTAATCACCGTGTGAAATCTGGGATTGAAGAAATTATGCTAATTTGGGGCCTGCAGAGAAAACAGCAACAAAACCTGGGATTTCTCTTGACCATAGGCTTGTTCAGGTTAAGTTGGGACAGAAAGAAAGTGGTACTATACTTCAGGATCTCAAGTCAGGGAGATCTAACTCAGATAACATGAGTAAAAGCAGCCCTCAGGCTGTTCCAAAATAATTATTTTTCTAGAAATTTATTCTGAGATTTGTACTTATTCCAGGACTTCTATTTTTGTTTCTGTTTGGTTTTTCCTTCTTTTTTTCTGCTGCCAATGTACAGAATCATGTTCTGACACATCTAGGAAGGCAAGAAATTATTTTTTTCTCTTGTAAAAGAAGCCATCATTGGTTTTCAATTATACCTTCCTTGGCTCTATCTTTATATTTCAAGGAAATTGGAGGCAAAAGTAGCATAAGAATTTTCCTACTTCATGCCATTCTCACCATCTCCAACACTGGCTATCAGTTGAAATACAGCAATGCAAGTTTATTTCACTTCTTAATTTCACAAGTTCACAAGTAAACTATGAGCATCAAAAGTTTCAGTCACATTCATACCTTCTAGGAATGCTTGCTACTTTGGGTTCAGCCTTCTGTACACTTAATGATTTATATTATATAATGTGCAGGATAAAATCAAAGGAGTGAACTTTGAGAGCTACAACTATTACACTGTTTGCTTAAAACCTCTCTGGTTGGTATCTGAGAATGATTTTAGAATTTTTAATACAAAATATAATGTATTGTACTACGATTAAAGCTGCTACTACTACTTGTAGTAATACACTACAAGAAAAAAGATCCTAAGACAATTTATTGTGAAATCATTAAACTCTGACTTATATCTCAAAATTTTTTCAGAGCCTACAGCCATTTCAGATATTGAATTATTTGATAATGACTAGAGATGAGACTGAAGCTGTACACCAAATCCAAGCTCTTGAAATTCATCTTTGCTGCTGACACCACCTTATCTGGTATTCCACACTGTTCTTTGTTGTATTTTTTTCCATGCATAGTATATCACTTCTCTGAATGCTCCTGGACTTTTCAGGGTGATACGGAACTTTTGGGAACAAAAGGTAGTTTTATAAAGGACAATAGAGTGATGAAAATGCTAGCTTTGATTTCTCTGTTACTGTATAGATAAGGACTGGGAGATGAAATCAGTTGTAGGAGAAGGAGGTACGTTTGATGCAGTTTAGTCAAATCCTAAAATATCTACCTTGTTGAGTGTTACACTTGCAATAAGTTCATTTTTAGAGTAAAAAATATTAAAAATTCTAAATAATTTGAACACTGCTCAACCTGTTCAACGTCTGACTACAGTAATGTCTAAGAAATTAATAACCGAGCTCTGTGCTTAAAACAAACCAATCCAGGCATTATGGACAGTGTAAGCATTAAACAGCAGGTCTCTTAGCTACAGTTCAACAGCAACACATTAGTTTCAGAACTGTGAAATCTAAAACATGTCACCTGAACATTTGAGGGGCTTAGCAAATCTACTGAAACAGACACAAGGTATTTTCAACCATGTTATTCTAACTGCATGCATTTTACAGGAAATATGAAAGGGGGGTGACCCCCTTTCTTGGCCTTACATGTCTTTAAATGATTGTTATTAGCTACACGGAGTGATGAAGAGTGGATATGGAGACCAATAACCCCACAGAACAATAGGATCTTGATCTGAGAATTAACAGACACATATTTTGAATTTATACTTGCCTATCTGCCTGATACTAGCCCAGAGAAGTCTTTATGGTCTATAATTTTAAAGTCATGAATGGAATATTATGATTGCCTCATTTGACTATAGTATATGTAGGAGAACACTAGCCAGCAATTCCTGCATAAATCCCAAATAAGTGTTGGAAATCCTCTGTATTTCAGACATACTCATCAGCTATTTACAGTAAAGCAAACCTCTGGCCCTAGGATTTTGTTTTTAATGTAGCATGATTTTTAGAGCCAAGAAATGTCTTTTGTCTGTTCTCACAGAGCTTACCACTATGGAATCTGTGCAAAAAAATAAGGAAATTATTTAACAGTTGTAAATGTCCTGAAAGCAGAACATAATCTAAAACCCCAAGTGCCTCTACATTGGATGTCAAAGTAATTAGAATGACTAATAAAATTACATCCCAAACTGGTTACAGCAGTGTTTGAGAATATCTTTGCTGAAGATGATCTAGCATCCCAACATCTTGGGAGTGGTGTCACTTCAAGCAGGACTTTAATTCTCGCACACATGAGATTGAGGACAGCCAGCAGTCAAGAAATGCCATATGCTATCGTAGATTGAGACCTTCTTGACACAAGAAGTCTTCTTCCATACAGTGATAAGGCCTGGGAACTTCTTGAGTTGGAGTTGACAGCTTGCAGACCAGAGATCCAGGTTATGTTTTCAGCACTTACATGACTCTGCTATCTTTGATAAGAAATATGAATACCAGCATTTTCCAACTATCAGCTTCAATCATCTACAGGGAAAGAATGAATAGAGGGCTTGTCATTGAAAAAAATTCTATGCCATACTAGGTGGATTCCAGATTTACAATTCTCGGAAGATAAAACCAGCAACAAAATACTCATGAGTGCTTCACTCAGGAATGGATCTCATCCTTCCTCCTCTGTTTCTATGTTATAAGAGGTGGAATATCTTAATACTGTATTCCTAACCACACCAGTAGACTGTGCAGCTTGTGCAGGTAAATGCAAGCTCATGGTGTGCTGGGTGCCAACATGCAGGTCAGCTTCAAAGCTTGCCTGAGATGCTGGGTAAATCCTCAGATGGAAAATTTTAAAAGAATTCCATGTCTCCATGGCTACACTGCCATTAATTCAAGCACAAGTTTAGGGATGTTGCAGTGATTTGTGGTCGTATTTTTGTATTCTTGTGGTGGTACTTTTGTATGTCTATACATGCCAAAGGGCATGGGAGCATCTCCAGCTGGAAGAGGACTCAGGCTGGAACTGGCTGATGGGAAAGTGAACAGCAGGAGCCTACACAGATACCTAAATACTTACTCCATATCTGCATCCTTATACTAACATAGAAATGCTATAAACTGTACTGGTCATTGACTTTTGAAGGACTGAGCTATTAGCTTCGATAAAAGCAACTTTTCATCCCTTCCTTTTTGTGGGTCAGTTCAGTTAAAAGGCTTCATCTATGTACACTCAGAAAGAGAAACATGCTCATTTCTCAGCATTCACTGCTTTTTCTCTCTTTTTTTTCCTCTAGAGTGAAAAACACCATTTCTACCTAACACAGAGCAAGCTGGGAGTCCAACTGCCTTTGGGACACAGGAAGGTAAAAGAATCCTTTAAACCAATAAAAGTTGCATGCATGCATTTACAATAAAGGCATCTTTAATACTCAACACTCTCAGCATGTTTACCAGAGCAACACTACAAGAGTCATTAACGGGACTCTCAGAAGGAACTGAAAATATAACCCATACAAAAATTAAGAGTTACCACATAAAAATGAGTTCTCTTGTTTCAAATTCTCAGGAATTTTGCCTGAAACACAGGTATCAGCAAAGAAGCCAGGAGAACAAGAAAGCTGTATTCAAGGTCAGAGTTCAAATTAAAGTGGCAAGTAACTAAACAAGAGAAAATGTTTCTTTTGTAAGCTATTTAATATTAAAGTCTACTGAGGCTGCTGGACCATACGTATTTTAGACCATAATATTTTTAGTTTGTTATACCCAGAAGAGGCTGTGACGGGAAGACAGATTTGGTCCACCAAGAATAAACATGCATGGTCAAAAGTTAGATTGCTGTTCAGTGCAAGAAACTGTTGGGTCAAATTTTTTGCCGCAAAAACGTTAAGCCCTTATGGAACAGACTCAGTGAGGAACGTGGTAAAGGGTGTTGTAGGTGCGTTGGCTGCAAAGCATTTGTTCTCCAAACCCATTTTGCTGCTCACATCTGCCCTTGGTGGGTTCAGAGGGTCTCAAAATGCACCTTTTTCCTCCCAAAGAAGAAGGCTTAGGTTGAGGACTGACTACTGCAAAAACTTCCCTGACCCCACAGGGATCTTACAGTCTGTAATTTGACTGTTTAGTTAGAGCCTAGAAAGCATAGCACTGTGTGAAGATCACACTGAGAATTTTCAAGGCAGTTTTTATTTCCTGTCAAGCGCCCCATTCTATCTTCATTGAAGGTAACTGAAGTCTTTCTCTTTAGTATCACTGATTTTTGAATTAGGCTGTAGTATATCCTACTTAAATCACAAGTTTCCATCATCTTTAAGGCTGGTTAGGCACTGCTTAATGGATTAGCAATGGCCAAGGGCAGAATAATTAAAGTAGTATCTCAGTGGACTAAAGAAATTATAAGAAAATGGAGATTTATGGAAAAAAAATCATTGTAAAAATGAAACCATTTTTTTGCAATTCATCTGATATGCAGATGAGTGCACCTTTACTAAAATTCATCACTATCTTCTCTTACTTAACCAAGGACTTGGCCCCAAACCCATTAAAACAGGAAAAAGACAAGGCTGGGCGTATTTATAACAATTTACAGCTTTCTAATTCCACAGTCAGCTTTCCTCATTTTACTATCTTTATCAAATACTCATTTGATGAATAACATATGTTTGTAAGTGCATCTTTGATGTGCAGTTCACGTATCAGCTAGTCTTGCCCCACATGTATTACAACATAATGTTTAAGGAGTATATTATTTAACTTGTGATTCCGTAAGTATTTAGGTTTTACAAAGAAGGGGAGAAGCTAAAAACAGTGAAAAAATACTGGCAATTTATAAGCATGGCATCCAGAATGGTAGGGATATATAGCTCAAAGCCATGGCAATACAATAGTGTTAAGAAGGGTTTGGAGATTTGCTCCACAGTAACTGAGAGTCTGCAACTTAATTAATTATGAAGGAAAGAGATGACTCAGAAACATTCAAATATTCAGATGAAATTATTAGCTTGGCATGAGAACAATGGTGCCTGCTCAGTAACCAGCAGTCAGGCATACCAAAGAAAGCTGAAAGCACACATGAAATGTGCACTGGTAAAATGTACACGTGTTTACATAATGCCTGTATTGCACACCCTGTTGTGGGTAGTTGAATACAGCTGATGCCTTAAATACAAATCATTGATGAACACTGGAGAGGTTACAGACTAAGGAAAATTCACAGTCACTGAATCACAGAAGAGGTCAGGTTGGAAGGGACCACAGCGGGTCATCTGGTCCAACCTCCCTGCTAATGCAGGGTCATCATACAGCACATGGCACAGAATTGTGTCCAGATGGTTCTGGACTATCTCCACTGAGGGAGACTCCACACCCTCTCTGGGCAATCTATTCCAGCATGTGGTCACCTCCACAGTAAAGAAGTTCTTCCTCAGAGTCTGGTGAAACTTCCTGTGCATCAGTTTCTGCCTATTGTCTCTTGTCCAATTGTTTGGAACCACTGAGCAGAGCCTGGCTCCATTCTCTTGACATCCTCCCTTCAGAAACTTATAGACATTGATGAGTCCTCTCAGCTGATTCTTCTTGAGGCTGAACTGGTCCACCTCCTTCAGCCTTTCCTCATGAGAGAGATGCTTCTGTCCCCCAGTCATCCTCATAGCCCTCCCCTGGACCTGCTCCAGGAGATCCATATCTCTCTCATACTGCTCACAGTACTCCAAATGTGCCTCACCAGGGCTAAATAGACGGGCAGGATCACCTCCCTTGACCTGCTGGTAATGCTCCTCCTAACACATCCCAGGATTCCTTTGGCCTTCTTGGCCACAAGGGCACTGCTGGCTCATGGACAGCTAGTTGTCCGCCAGGATCTCTAGTCTTTCTGCTTCCCCAGGCCTTTCTGCCTCCTAGCAGGGCAGTCCCCAGCCTGTGTTGCTGCATGCAGTTACTCTTCCTCAAGTGCAGGACCCTGCATTTGCCTGTGTTGAATTTCAGACTGTTCCTCTCTGACCATCTCTCCAACCTGTCGAGGTCCTTCCAAAGGGCTGCACAACTCTCTGGGGTATGAGCCACTCCTCTCAGCTTTCTGTCACCAGGTAACATGTTGAGGAGTCCTCTGCTCCTCCCTCCAAGTCATTGATGAATAAGTTAAATAATAGTGGCCCCAGTATCAAACCCTGTGGGGGTACCACTAATGATAGGCCTCCAACTAGACCTTGCACCACAACCCTCTGGGATCTGCACTTCAGCGCAATTCACCTCACTGTTCACTCATCCAGTCCACACTTCCTGAGTCTGCCTGTAAGGATGTTCTGAGAGAAGGTGTTGAAAGTCTTATGAAAGGCAGGGCAGACAATATCCACTGCTCTCCCCTCATCCATCCAGGTAGCTGTTTCATTGTAGAAGCCAATCAGGTTGGTCAAGCATGATTTATCATTAGTGAATCCATGCTGACTGCTCCTGATCACTTTCTTGTCATCCATGTGGACAAAGATAGCCTCCCAAATGAAGTGCTCCAGGGACTGAGGTGAGATGGACTACTAGCAGTCCCTTAGGCTCTCCTTTTTGTCCTTTTTGAAGACTGGGATGGCATTTATTGTCTTCCAGTCTTCAGGAACCTCTCCTGACCACCATGAGATTGTGAGTGGCCTGGTTATCATGCCGATCAGCTCTATTGGCACTCACAGATGCATCCATGAGGGCCTGTGGACTTGTGGATGTCATGTTTGCCTGGATGTTCTCAAACCCAATCCTACTTGACCAACACAACATCACTTTCTTCAAACACTCTTTTATCCTGGTCTTCGGGGTGAGACGACCCTGAGGGCTACTCTTGTCAATGAACACTGATGCAAAGAAGGTGTTCAGTAAATCTGCCTTCTCTGCATCCTGTGTTACCAGGATCCCCCTCCATTTAGTAACTGGGCCACATGACCCTTAGTATTCCCTACCTCCGCCACACAGACACTGTGATGCGGGTAGCAACTGAATTACATATAATGCTACCGTGTTATTCCAAACTCAGAAGCTGGTGTGGTTTACTGGAAATGTAAGTCAATACAAGTTTCAAACTACAACAGAAAAATGCAACCACCCACAAACACATGGTTTTCTTCCAGAGCTAGGGTATTCTGACTGCCAGATCAACCACCTAAACCAATCTGGACTGGTCTGGAGGAAGCATACATTGCATCTGAACTAGACTTTAACAAACTCTTTAATCTGGCCTCTCTAATGTAGTCCCCTAAAGCTGGAAGTTTCTGAAGAAAAGCTTTCATTTCAAAGGCTGGAATGAAAAACATATTTTATGCTTCCAGTCATGCCAGCCATTACTGATTGATTTGTGCAGTAAAGAAAGCTTAAAGTTGTTAACTGCTGTTTTCTGCTTGTGTGTATTTTTATGGTGTGAGCAGGAAGAGATATGGATGGTTCTGCTGAAGGCCGAGAACAGTGAGGACTGCTAAGCAGTAGCATGTGTGAGCAGAAATGAATAACTGAGAAAAGAAGATAGAGCAAGATGTAATTAGCTTTGAACTACAGCTTCCTCTCCATTTTCAGTCAAATGTGTTCAGAGAAGTATGTGTCTTTTGTTGGGAAAATGCCAAGTAAAAACGGGTGGTAACATTTGCACAGCAGTGTAGAATGAAGCTGAGCAACATTTCTAGGTTTCAGTCCAAGATATTTGGACAAACATGAAAAACATTTTGAAAGTACTCATGGGCACAGATTTTTTTTTTCCTATGTTAAAGTTTTGCACAGTCTTTGAAAATTTTTATTCCATTCTAAAAGATGATCCACCTCTTTCCTCAAAATAAAAAATTCTGGGAAACTAGAATAATATTTTTTCTGTTTTAATTTTTTAAATTCCAGTGGCTTCAGTTGAATGATGCAGGTGGTCATTCTGAGTGTTTTCTCAAACAATCCACAAAACAGAGTATTTGGTGGCTATTCTAAGACCATAAAATTTCCTTCCTTGCCTTCTCTATATCAAAGTAGCCTCCACATTCATTCTATTGTACTTAATATCTCCCATCTTTCCTCGTTACTAGGAAGCTTTATTTCTGCAAAATGATCTAATAAAAGCAAATTTTGAATTACATAAGCTTTTTTTCACAAGAAATTATTTCTTTCTCTTTGGTCTAGGTAATTCATTTTATTTAGCTCCACTAATCAGACTATCCTGTTCAGTCACTGGTGAAAATGAAATCTTAAGCAGAATTCAGCTGATACTATAGCATTCTTCCAGCTGTGCTCTCTCCCTGTTCTCACCAAAATGCCTTTTTTTCAGATGCCAGTAGTATTCCTTTTAGAAAGAAGCTGTCAAGAATGGAGAACTGTTGGCTTCTATTCACTCAATTCATGACATTTCCAGTTGAGGAAAAAAGAACAAAAAAACCTTTCTCAAATCTTTTAGACACTCCAAGTTAACAGATCTACCCAAACATAAGGGAAGCACATACAGATGTGAAGACGATTGTTCCACACTACTCTGCACTAGGGCAGCCTCACCTTGAGTATTGTGTACAGTTTTGGTCACTGCAATATAAGAAAGACATTAAGCTATTAGACAATGTCCAAAGGAGGACAATGATGGTGAAGGGCCTTAAAGGGAAACTGCACAAAGAGCAGCTGAGGTCACTTGATCTGTTCAGCCTGGAGGAGACTGAGGAGAGATCTCATTGCAGTCTGGAACTTCTTTGTGATGGGAATAAGAGGAGCAGGCACTCTTCTCTTCTCTGTGGTGGCCAGTGACCCAAGGAAACAGCCTGAATCAGGGGAAGAATAGGCTGGATCCTGGAAAAAGGTTCTTCACCAAGAGAGTGGCTGGGCACTGGTACAGGTTCTCCAGGGCAGTGGTCACAGTCCCAAGTCTGACAGAGTTCAAGCAGCATTTGGACACTGCTCTCAGGCACACGGTGTGACTCGTGGGGATGGTGCTGTGCAGGCCCAGGGGTTGGACTCAGTGATCCTTTTGGAACCTTTCCAAATCAGCCTATTCCATGAATCTGTGATTTTGTGAAATAAATGTTCCAGAATCACTCTATCCATGAGGATTTACAAAACTGGTTAAGCCAGTTGCTCAAGTCATTATGGTCTTAACAGCAAGTGGTAGTAAAGAAAACTTCTGTTCAATTAAATTCCCTTTTGACAGCAAATCCATTGCTGTGATGTACCACAATGTTCATACAGACTCTGAGGAGCGGTTTTACCATTCTGAGGGCGCACTAAGCCAGGAAACAAGAAGCCCAGAGGTCTGGCTGCACTCTCTAAACCTGCGGCTCTCCACACAAAAAGGAGGGGAGAGTGAGCTCCTCACACAAAGGAGCTTATCCTGAGCTGAGCTGTCAGGGTGTGCGGGCAGAGGCAAAGAAGGAAGGAGGGAGGGACTCTTCGTGTGGGCTCCACAAGTAGATTTACTGCATTCAAAGTTCCAGGGAGGAAGAGTACCTTCAATAGAAGGATTTTATACTCGGGGAAGGAAAGGCAGGGATAAGGGTAACAGCCAATAGAGTAGGGCTAAGGAGGCAGGACTGACAATGAGGTAACCAATGGGAATAACTCAGAGGAGGGATTACAGGGGATAGCCAATGGGGTACCAAGTAACTGAGAAACTTCTAGAACTGATACATATTTAACTAAGGGAAATTAATATTTTTAAATTTATACATAAAACAGGGAGAGGAGAACAAGAACCAGCCAGCTTAGAATAGGCAAATCACCGACCCAAGCAGTGATGGGATCTCACCCTCACCGCTGAGGCAGTTTCTAAACATTGGTGCCTCACCACCACACTGTGGATTGTGGTGTTCCCTCCAGGGTCAGAGTGGCTGCAGCCACTTGCACTGCCACTACATTTCAAACTGTTTAAAACACATTCATATAACAACTTTTCTTTCTCCTGAAGGAAAGTAGAGGGAAGGTTCATTTCATTTAATTTTGTAAAATTCATTTACAAAGATCTGACTGAACTGCCACATTCATTGCATTACTTAATCTATTCCCATACATACAAAAACTTACTTCCTGGCAAATGTGACCAAATTAATGGCACAATTTGATGTAAAGTACATTAAATCTATGTCATGGGTTAGCAAAGCATAGCCTTGGAAGTGATGTTCTTGCAAAGGGGTGCTTACAGCTTCCTCCGTGACCTGACAGAACCTATCAGCTGGCCAGTTTGAATATGGACAATTTTTTAAGCCACTTAAAATTGTGACCACCTCTGTGATCCACACTTAAGAATAGACAAACCCCAGGCAGAGCTCTCTCTCGTTTCCGGCACTGGGACAGGTGGCTGTGAGCCCCGTGCGGGGGCCAGCGGGCCCAGCCCAGGCCACGGCCATCCTGGAGCCGATGGGCCCTGTTCCACCTGTCGAACCCCCCCCTCAGCAGGGCTGTGGGCAGCCGGAGGGGCTTGGCTCCCCCTCTCCAATGCAGCCAAGATTCAGCTGAAGCTGCCCTGCTGTCCGGCAAAAGATCATGTGACCAACAGTGATAAGTGACATTCCAGCTGCAAGGCCGAGGTGAGATTAACCCTTTTAGTGCTGTGAAGAGCTGAAAACCTGAGGGAGAAGAAAGAGGAAATGCTTAAAGCTGAAATTCTGTTGTAAAGCTATGATATATCAGAGTACCCGTTGTAATTTCATGAAGGCAGGGGGGGTGGAGCATTAAACTTGTGAGCAAAAGCACCTGCGCTGAGGTAGGCAGATGCTGAAGTGGCTGTAATTTAATGAGAAGTTTGAACAGGGAAAGATGGAAGCGGTGAGGACTTTTGCTCCAAATGGAAAAAGAGAAGACCTCAATTCCTAGAGACGCTCCCAGAGATAGTCCTAAAGATGGAGATGAGGAGGACCCTTTGCTCCCAGGGAAGGAGGAGGGCCTCTATTCTTAGAGATTAAATGCTCCCAGAGATGGGTGAAGAGAACTTTTGTTTCTGAACAGCTCAACCTTAAAATTGCACCCCAGTAGCTCAAGATTGAACTCTCGAAAGCAGTTGTGGGAAAAGCTGCAAGTCGTGGGAGGGGGACTCTCACATAATGTGAGCAGAGAACCAACCCGGGCGGCTGTCTCGTTGTGATAATGTTTTCATAGCATGGGCAAGAGAGACTCCTATTCCTAAATGAGCTGAATAAGGCTATTACAGAAGTGGTAAACAGACTGAACTTCTCAAGGGTTGTCTTTTTACATTGTCAATGGGAGAAGGGGGAAAGTGGGAGGAGAAGAGTTCTGAAGGTGTGGTGTGATTTAATTTTTTTTTCTTTTTCCCTCTTTTAGGTCTGTTAATAAATTTCTTTATATTCTTTCAAGTTTAGTGCCTGCTTTGTGTTTCTCCTAATTCTTATCTCACAGAAGGTAAATAGTAATGAGTATTTTGGACCAAACCACTACACTAAATTGGTGTTTCTGCCCGCTTACAAACCGAACCCCCTACAATCTATTACACATAAAAGGACACATGGCACATGTATTTTGGTACTAAAGTATTTTCAAACTATCTTGAATTGCTTCCAAGAAATTATATATATATGGATCTTGAACTTTTTCAAAGAAGTCAAGCTTTTTAACCAAGAATTTTATATAGTCTTGTTAAACAAAGTTTTAGAGAACTGTACCATCTAACTGCAAGAGTTTGCCTCTTAGACTTCTAACTCAACAAATTATATTCTGGGAGCAAGTGAGCTGTAAGTAAGAGGTAACTGTCTCACTTATCATGGCGCATCATGTTATGAGTCAGCCCTGATGCAGTTAGGAAATTCTCCATAAAATCTGAAGTGGAAAAGCATATTCCCTCTTTACATACAGAAATTCATATACCTAATTCAGATTTCTGTTCTGCTTTATATTTTATGCTTACATATTGGCTCCAAGGCCACTTTCTTTGAGAGCTCACTGGCATCTGGAAGTATTATTTCAAAAGGCAGCAGAACTAAAGTCTTATTCCCACTGAATTCCATGAACTAGCCACAGTCAGAATCAGGCTGTGGTTCAGGCTGGAAGGCTCCCCAAGTGGTTGTCAGGTTCTGCCCTTCCTCCTTGGCTTGCAGCAGTGTGAAGGTTTATGGAGGATTTGAGCACTATTTTTAATGAAAGTCTTGTACCTGAAATTTACTGTTGCCTGTTAATTATCCATGTATGGTGATTCTAGCTTTATATTTCTATTCACCATACCATGAAAGCAAGTCTTATTTCTATCTCCTTTTCAATTATGATTTCTTTACATGTTATCTCTATATGAGAGAAAGAGTCTCTCTTAGTCTGATTGTTATTATTCAGAGCATGAAATTAATCACTTTCCTTCCATGTTGCTAGCATATTTCAGGAAATTCTCTTCTTTTTTTTAACCTTTCCTCTTTTCAGAATAAAAGGGAGATTAAGATATACCTCAAAGATATCAAAATTTGTCACATTGAACTAAATCAAAGTTCCAACATTCACTTGATTGAAAACAAGAAAATAAGTCTCCAAAGTTTATGCATTTTATGTATTCATAATTGGAAATAAGTGTTTAAAAGCATCAGGTGGTTTAATATCCACACAGTCACCTAAACTGGCAATTACCAGTAGCAAAGTAGCGTGACCAATTCATGTATGTCTATGAGACAGTAAATCCCAACAGCAGTTTTGGAGGCATCCACCATCTCTGTATCTCTGGTGCCCATTAGCAGTTACCTGTTTTCACTTTATACCAACTCTATTCAATCTTCAGGGACAGACTCTAAGGAAAAGGAGCCCCACTTCAGAATGTTAAAGACTGCATGGTTGTAATTCTTCTGTAGAAAATGTTTTACTTATTTAGAGTCCAGCCCAAATAATTGGTGATATTACAGAGCACGACAAACATATGGCCTCCTTCTCACTGAAAAGTTTCTAATAGGTCTGTAATGTTACAATGCAAGCTGCTTCTTTTTATTTTCGCTATTCCTGAATGCCCAGCACATAGGACCTATGTAAGTTACTAGGACTTTGCACAAAATAAGTATTCTTTTAAAAATAAATTAAAATTGAATATAATCCTTTTAGCTTTGCCACTTTTCAAAAGCAAATATATTAGCATCTCTACAATTAGCTGCCATTTCTTCTCTGTAATATTAAAGGAACTCACAGATCTTCAGTTGCTATTGAAATGTCTCTGTATGCTATGCGAACTTTCACACAAAAGATAATTACGAAAGTGCCAACAGTCATTTGACCACAACCAATAAATAATTTATGAGCTGCATGTCTGAGTAAGTATGATTCAGAAGAAAGTGGGCTATGGATTAATAGATTCAACATTTTACAGATTTGCATTTTTACAGTGTTCTTTTTTTTGCTGGTTCCTACTATCTTTAGTATCCTAGCCCAGAAAGCAACTCCTGACAATACAATCTCTAAGTGAATATGCTGGCGTCCCTATTCATTAGTCTCTTTGATGCTTAAAATACTTTTGCCTTCCTTCCAGAGCTTTTTATAAAGGGAGAGAGAATTTTTAGTGTGAAACTAGCTACAAACCTTTTGTCCTGCTTATCTCTTAGATAGATATCCTTGATTTGTGTACTGTTTTGGGGCAAAACTAGTTCTGGTTCTGCTGCAAATGTTGTGCTAGCCTTTGGAAATTTGGTTGCTCTTACCTATATTGCCTAAGTACTGTCAGAACATTGATAAAACCAGGCTAGGCCACTACAGTCAAACAGTCTGACCCTTGGTATGATGTACGTTGAGGAGTGTTTCCCAGTAATTCCTGAAACAAACTCAGTCAACTATACTACTAATATATACAACTAATAAGTTGTGGTTACACTAATGACTCCTTTTGGCCATCATCTTCATTATGTAGAACAAAGGTTCATGCAAATTACAACTACACAGAAGAATATTAGAGTTCAGTTCATAACTAAGTAAGTTTAGCAAATTTGTCTGTGCAGTGTGGCCTGCAAAGGTCAGAGAGCATTTTTTTCTGCCTTTTCGGTACTATGGGTGATTATTGTTTGATCTTCTGGCCTTCAGTCATATTGACACAGTGAAGTTTCAAATTCTAGTTGTCAAACACAGGAAATATGCAAAGAAAAAAATTCATTTACAGTGCAGTTTGCTATGATATCTGACAGAGACCACAAGCATTCCCTTTTTCCTTCTAGAGGATTTTTAATTTGCCTGAGCAAAATAACCTTCTAGTTCTAAGCAAGTGCTTACAAGTATACACAAAGGCTACGTACGTTCTTCGTCCCGTGCAATGCATTTGCTGCCAAACCCCAAATCACAGGGAACATACGTAGTTTCACCTTCCTAGAGCAACAAAGAGTGAGTTGCAAGAATCACTAAGGCTTTATAAAATGAGCTTGTGCTCTGCTCCTTGTGGCCACAGGTCTGCTGGTTGTCTTTGGACAAATCCATAAGAAATTCATTTCTCCATTTGGTTAGTTTCATGTTCCCAGCCCAGCCAGATCCAAGATTCAGTGTGAAAATGAGTATGGATGCAAAATGGACTGTCATTGAGGAAATAATTTATATGCAACCCAGGACACTCCAGCTTGTCAGATGTAGTGAAGAAAATGGGTGACTGGAATGCAGTATATCCGCTTTACATTGGCTTTTGTGTTTTGTTCCTCATCCATGAGAGGAGGGTGCAATGACATTTGATGAAGAAAATACTTCAGAAATCAGAATAAAAAGATCCATGGAAATATATAATTTTCCTACAATAAGAGTTTCCTTTTTTTCAGACCCTCTTGTTGACTTGTATAGGAATGACAGAGCTCCCCGTTCACAGGAGGTTTGGTCTCTAGCTTAGCAAAGATGAGTTTTTCATCTGTATGGCGAAAAGCACTGAGGACAGAGGCAATTCCAATGAGTATAAATAGTTTTCAGCACACATTGGGCAACTATTTGGAGAACAAAAATAGTCTGTATGTGAGACTGTGGGGGTGGGTGAGGGTAGTACAAGTGCCAATTCAAAGCCAGAGACTGGCTGACCTAGATGGGCTTCCTGACCTTTTTCCATCCTGAAAGCCTCCCCATTCTTCTCTGGACTGGAAGTCGCCTGTTTGTAATTAGGGGCAGTTGCTACTTTCTCTGTCTTCCTCCTTCTGCAAGTTAGTTGTGTTTGGCGTCAAGCAGCAGTGTCTGAGGAGTGCTCATGCCCCCCACCCCAGCATTTCGTTAAGCCAATCAATGGAAAAAACGACAATACTGTCTGGCATGGAATACAGGTGTTAAAATACCTTTATTAAAAGGTAATTAAAAGGGAAATAACACCTATTAGGAAGTGACCCTGAACTCAATCTTTTTATTATGGGTGGCAGAAGGCATTTTCCTTTCAATGTCGTATAAATGCTGTTGTTTCTTTCATGCTGTTTAACAGCAGGAATGGGTGCAATCTACTTTTATTGCATACAGTTTTGCTGTAGACTCATGAAGAGCTGACCTATGACTTAGCAGGTTCCTTTTTTTTAATGGTTTTTTTTGGTCAGAAATTTAGCCAAATTATAAAAACAAACTTTAAAAGAACTCTGGTGGCCAATTTCCAGCAACAATGTTTGAGGTCATTCCTGTAGAACTATAAAGAAGAAGAAAAATTGTTGAAAAATTCTGAGCTCAGTGACCTTCTGATGTGTGTCTTCTGAGAAATGCCATTCTTCTCTATAAAGCAGGAAAAAAGATGCTCAGGAGGAAGGAGCAAAGCCTCATCCATGCTTTTCTGAAATGTGTCCTTGCTGCTGACCATGGCATGATGAGCTGTGGGTGCAATCTTGCAAACCAAGCACTCACAATCATACAAAACTGCTTCAGAATTGTAGCCAGTGTCCACTCCTGCATCTCCAAATGAAAAGCACACTGGGTGATTCAAGATGTGTGTTTCTCTTTTGGGGTTAAACAAGAGGGCATTATTTCAAAATGGTCCCAAATATATGTTCCTAGTATACAGAGATGAAAGAGTAATTCACATACAAGAGGAAACAAGAAAATGTCCATCCATTTTACTTCACATTGTTAAATACTCGGACTCTGATTCAGGAGAGCATTTCAGCACATCCTGAAGTGTTAATGCCTGAGCTGGAAGGCTTAAAATATCAAGGAAGAGGAAGTACAGCTTGAAAACACCAGTTTAGTGTCTGTGTGTGTGTATGTGTGTGTGTGTGTGTGTACTATTCATCAAGAAAGTAAAAAGTGGAAATCAGTGATACTTAAAAGACTAGGAGATGAAGAAAACACATAAATTACATATTATTTTTATGGCATATTGTTATGCAGAAAAGTAAGATATAATAACGAAAAAGATAGTTCTCTTCAGCCTTTATGTAAAGAAGAATAGTTGCCTAGAGAAAGGCAGTAGAGCTGGGGAAGGGTCTGGAGCACAAGTCTGATGAGGAGCAACTGAGGGAGCTGGGAGTGTTTAGACTGGAGAAAAGAAGGCTAAGGGGAGACCTGTTTGCTTTCTACAACTACCTGAAAAGACATCGTGGCCAGGTGGGGGTTAGCCTCTTCTCCCAGACAACTGCCAATAGGACAAGAAGAGGAAAGTTGCAATAGGGAGTGTTTAGGTTGGATATTATGAAAAATTTCTTAACTGAAGTAGTGGTTAAGCATTGGAACATGCTCCCTATGGAAGCAGTGGAGTCACCATCCCTGGAAGTGTTCAAAAGTTAGTAGATGTGACATGTTGTGATATGGTTTAGTGGGTATGGTGCTATTTGGTTAAATTTTGACTTCATGATCTTGGAGGACTTTTCCAACCTTGATGATTCTACAGTTCTGTTCTATTATATGATTCAGTATTGAGGAACTAGAAAACATTGGTGAATTCAGTAGTGTTCATGGATCAGAAAAATTGCCCATGGATCTGGTGGTTAATTGCTTACTGAAGAGGGGGTCATAAAGAGTTCTGTGATTGTGTTCTCTGTTGAACAGCAGGGCTGTGAGGTTGAGCACCATGCCCCCTCTTCAGCCATCACCTGAGGGACACAGACATCTACAAGGTAAGAAAAATAATAAGGTAATTAGGAAGTGGGGATAGGGAATGGCTCACTGTTGCCTTGCAAACTAAGATATGGGAAAAATGTGTTGAGAGACCACTTGCATGACTGATTGAGACAGGAAGAAGAACAATGGAAGACAGTAATATGGTGCAAAGAAGAAGATAAGGGCTGCTGCAGGCTGCTGAGGATCTATATCCAGGGCTCCTTTGCATGACTTAGAACAAGGACAGCTTGCCCCTGAGAATAAGGAAGACACAACCAGGACTCAGGAAAACAGAATTCCAACAAAAAGAGCTTTTTAGGATGTGCACATTAAAGGATTTCTATTTGACTATATTTTCATCCTATTGTTTCTCTCAATTGAAAGCATTAATGATCATTCTTCCTTTTTTTTTTTTGCCCTGTTACATAATTACGATGTTCAAGACTCTTTCTGCTGCAACAAGTTGCTTC
This sequence comes from Corvus cornix cornix, assembly GCF_000738735.6. Classification (NCBI taxonomy): domain Eukaryota; kingdom Metazoa; phylum Chordata; class Aves; order Passeriformes; family Corvidae; genus Corvus; species Corvus cornix. The sequence goes on from NC_046357.1 coordinate 55,681,121, forward strand.
AACTGAGATTTTTTTTTTATGTTTGTTTTCTGTTTTGATAGAAACCATGCATCAGCACTGAAACATTAGAGAGGAGGCAGGAGCAACAGTAGGTGTACAGGAGGGCTGAGAATGCATTGGTGGAGAGTGGATGTGTTAATAGCTATCAGTGTCTCTAATGGGTCTGAGAGTTTGTTTTTTGTGGGCTGGGGGTAGATTTCTTTTCAGCAGCTGATGTTTAGAAATAACCTTTCTTCTACCAACATCTGAGTGAATCTTTCTTGACAGCTGCTATTAGCCTGGCATGAATATTTTTCTGCTTAGTTTGATTTTTAGAGTTTCTCTATGGTAATATTATAGACAAAACATGAATCATTGTCAAAATTCTGATATCTAGCTGTGCGTCCACATTTGCAATTCAGTGTTGCTCAGGTTTTTTTCTTTGTTTCCTTCAAGTAGCTTCTACTTGAAAATTTCAGTGGATTCACTTCTTCAAAATGCAGTACACAAGTAGAAGAGCTTTATGGTAGAATTTCCAGCCTTTCCACAGCTGTACAATGTCAAAAAATTCCCAACATAAACTACTGTTTAATAACTACACTCCTTCATTTAGTCAAATTGACCAAAAATTTATTTATGTATTTTTAAACATCAGAGACTGATATAATACTTTCATTTCCTTACTACAGAAAACTTTAAAAGCATAAAAATTAAGATCGAGTACAATATATAATCTGCAAATGAAAAAGTAGGTTTTGGGAATATGAATTCCCCTAGGTTTCTGTAAAATAAAGTAGCTTTCTGAAAAATCTGCTATCAAGTTTTGTCTGTGAGCACCAGAAAAATACCACAAATAAAATATTTGCATAGCTTATTAAACTCTCAAGCTGAATATTAAAAGCATATGTTTTCAATGAATATACTATAACTAAAAGGACTAGAAGTGAATCTGAATTTTGGATTGCCCAAACATAAGGCATGTCATAAAGAAGTAAATTGATTGGTTCAATATATAAAATAATGGATGGATCACTACATTGCAAGGAAATCGTTCTCTCCCCAGGCTCTGTGCCTCATGTAAACCACATCAGTAAGGTAGAAAAGGTTCGCTGGTTTAGCCCATGCTCCAAGATTGCATTAAGCTAGATTACTACTGTAGCATCATATGGAGGATTATTCTGTCTTTCTTCATGTGGATTTGTGTTAGAGTATGTATGGGTTCTGAGGCTTTATGTATTTGAGTCTGGAAGAGAAGCCAATATAGGTAACAAAGATCTACACATACAAGCAGTATTTAGCATCAGCATGGGATCTAGTCTCTTATATGGGACAGCAGAAAAAATAAAAAGTAAAAAGTAAAAAAGCAAAACATAGTAAGGTAAGGATCATTACAATTTCATGAGGGAATTAGATCAGTGCTTTTGGTTGTACCCTGAATGCCTGCTGTTCTACAAAGAACCCCCAAAAATTAGTGAAAACCATCCTTTCAAATTTTTCTTGCAGCTCTGAGACAAACAACAACTGCAAAAGAAGCAGAACTGGCAAATTATAATGGCAATAAAAGTGTTTTGTCATTACAGCACTTGTTACCCCTGGGTCTTCTCTGGGTATGCAATGTCTGACATGCACTTCTGCCAGGCACCTTTTGTGGAAGAAAAATTGCAAAGTTTTTCCTCACCCATGAAAAGGAATTACACTGATATTCATTGTAGTTTTATTTGCATCTGGCTCAAAGAGGGAATCGTGACTTTTGGGAAGTTTTTCACATTGTGAGGAGACAGCAGTTCTGCATAAAGTGCTTAAGGATTTTAGAATACTCTTTGGAAGGAAAAAACATAAATATCGTTTCAGGCATGCAATATTTTCTCACGTGCAAGTTCAATGGGTAGATGCTCAGTATTTTGAGTCACCTGGACCACTTTCTTCCACCTTCAGGTTTTGTCCTTAAACAGCTTTAGTACCTCTTTGGGCTGATACTTGCAAGTTTACTTGAAGAACACAAAGGAACAAGATTGCATGAGAGCAACATACCTCCCATTTAGGTCAATCTAAACATGTGTTGTCAGATCAGCAAACATCAACTCACCTGAGTGCTGGGGACCCCTCAATCCCATCAGAAACATTCACCCTCTAGTTTATGATTATAAAAAACAGTAATTCACAAAACAGTTGCAGAGCCTCAATTCATTTAGAAAGGATCTGCCCTCAATTTGGTCATCACAGCAATCTGAGCATCTGCACAGTGAGAACACAGAGTAGCTGATCATATACAAACTGTGAAGTGTAATGAGAAAAGGGTTAGCATTTGCAATTGCCATGATTCTAGACCTAATCCTAGCAGGAGCCATTTTAGCAAAGCACTGGAAAAGCAACCATTTTGCAGAAAATTGTTTTCTGTGGTGACAGAGGGAAATTTCGTTCTTTGAAGTTAAAGAAACAGAAGCATATTAAAGGATTCAGGCAGATCAGAGAGCAAATATAGAGGCTCTTTTCAGTAAATTTTGGGAAGAGTTATCTGATACTATTGTGCAAAGAGAGCACCTAATTCTAAAATCTGTTTAAATTGTTATGTTAAATATGAAGGGATTCTGCTTCTCACTGAACTCATCCCAGCAGTATCACAGCTTTTATACTACACTTCTAAATGGTTGTTACCAGCTGTGAGATTATAATGAGTCAGTAGTGATTATAAAGCCTGATCCAACTTCTCACTGAACTTAGTGGCAATCTTCTTGTTGACTTCAAAGGCAGTTGGACCAAGTGCTAAGTTAGGACTTCAAAATGTCAAGTCCTGTGAAAATTCCATTGTACAAGCCAATGATAAATACAAATTCGGTAATGCACCAAAGAAATATTAAAGTTGAAGACTTAAACCTCCCCATAAGTAAGAGAACTATAATTTTATCCTATCATAGTAAATTATCCCAGCCCTCCTGGGTGGCACTTGCAGACTATATTGCAGTCACTTGCTTTTTCTATATTGAAAATTTAATTGTGTTTCCTTTTTTTCCCCTCTATTTTCCTTGATATTAAATAATGTATTAATTGGCTGCTGAGCAGAGCTTTTGATCTATCTGACCTCTGGACCATACCAACATATAATGATAGCAACCCTCTCCAGCTCAAGCAAGATCTGCCTAAAATTCTTAATGGCATCTTTGAGCTCCCTCTCCCTGAGCTTCTTTGAAGGTGTTAGATCCACTGCCGAAGGAAATAAAGTCTTTTTCATGACACACTATTCCATACAGGTGCAATGGACAAAAAGTACACTCTCAAAACTCATACCTAATTTGATGAGTAAGTAGTCCAGAAATTACTTTGAGGAATACGTGTCTACTGTGAATGTTCTGAGACAGTTATGGGTTGGTTCAGAGTCAACAGCTACCCTGAAGCAAAGCTGGTACTTCTTGTTCAATACATAAGGCTACATCTTATGAAGAAAGAATATGACATAGTACAGCCAATCATTTGACACATGCCCTTCCAGGCATACAACCATGTCCTACCACCTACAGCCACCTACACACCACCCGCATAAACTCCCTGCACCTTAATTCTGCATCCGTAAAATGTGAGAGCAGCACGGTACTACTTCTTGGGAGGATTGTGAGATTAATGACTTTGGATCTTATAAGAACCCTGATACTGTATTTAACAGACCTGCATTACTAAGATAGATTTGAGGCTTCTTCATGAAGGCTCTGGAGAAGAGAGCACAGCATCCCAGTCTGTCTTAATGCACTAGGGGAAGGGAAAGGGTCTTGTCCTAACGTTCATTCTTAGTTAAAAATCTGTTCTTGTGGTATATATCAGCACAGTATGTATCATTGACAAATAGCTTTTCTTGGCAGTGGACCAAAATGTTCAAACTTTTCAGGTCTCTCCATGTGATATAAGTATTTCAACCGGCTAGAATGACATGGTGTTAGGAGGGCATGCATGACAGGACATATTAGCAATTCATCTGCAGATTATTTTCTTTCATCTGAACCCTGTTCTGATTAACTAGGGAGAAAAGAATTTTATTAGATAGAACATTGCTCAAGACTGAGCAAAGGATTGTATTAGATAAAAATTCTCTCATGCCTATTCTTTTTTTTCCTTACTAGCTTTTTCTAAAGAATATGAGCAACTACACTGATATATTGTGTTCTTCTGACTCTTTTTGTACTTAACAGTGTGCTAAACAGTGTTACAAGTAAATCAAAGGCTAACAGATTTCTACTTTCTAACATAAACAAGTTGCACTTGTCTTCTCATCTACTGCTTTCTGAAAGCGAGATCAATTGACCTAATCTTTTTCTAATCATGAAAGGCATTCTGTTCTCCTTTTCTCTTTGATATTCTTAAGCTATTATTATTATTTGTTTGTATTACAGTAGCCATCAAGCCCCAGTCGAAATCAAGGCCCACCATAATATGTACTGAACACAGCACACAATCAAACACTCCTTTTTCCTAGACATTTATATAGTGGTAAGCAGCAGAAATGCTATAAAATAATCCCTATTCTAAAAGTAGGATGGTAAAGTTAGGTCTTTAATGATATTTAGGTATTTAATTCTCTTTGCACAAGGAAGCCGTATCAATGCTGGAGTCTGCAGGCTGTGAATATGTGGCACAAAGACAAACCAAAGCAGTTTCTGGGTATCACTTGGAAGTATTTCAGATATAATGATTAATATGTATACTGCAGCCTGGTAATTTCTGGTTTAATGCAATCCTTTGCTCTGTTTTGAACAATGACACTCAGTGAAAAGATTTTTTGTCTGTTCTGTCTAAAAAGAAGCTGGATTTCAGTAGTTTTCAAATACCTTCAAGAAGCTGGGCTGCAGTGTTACAGTACTTCACAGAAAGTCTCCAGCTAGGCCAAATGTGAACCTAGCTCATCAGTCCTAGTGACAGGAGCATGTTAAATATTTTCCTGATATACTTCCTCTATCCAACCTACTCTAGGTAATTCTTTGTAAAATATAGAATTCTAGCTATCATGGATGACTAAAACTTGTCACTCAAGCATTCAGAAACCTACATGTCTCCTTCATCTTAGAGGTATGTTATTTTATTGCTGGTTTTTCTTAGGAATCTCTGCTGCTGTTGGGCATTTGTGCCTTTCAGGTGTTATGGAGGTGGAGTGGAAGGCAGAGAAGCATTTAAGAGCCAAGGTTTAGGGCCATGGGGTGCAAGAACAGCAGCTATATTCCAAGGTTGTGGAATTATAATGTCAGACATGTGGGAGCTATAAAGCACACAAACTACCTTTCTGCTCAGGAAAGCCACAGTGACATGGGAACAGATGTTGCTGGTACATAATGTACTGAACTGGGTGGTCAGCTGGTATTGCTAAAGGGCAAAGTGTTAGGAGTTTCTAGTTAATGCTTATGCATAAGAATTTTTTATTTCCTATAGTACTGTCATTGGTTGATTACTGTTCTTCTCACAGAACATGAATGTGATTTGGATGGACAGAAACAAGTTTCTCAAATCTCATATATGAAGATCACATCATAAATATTCCTCCAGCTCTGACAAGAGCTTCAAATCTAATGAGACCTTTCTGAGATTTCATTGGCAGCTACTTAAACTCAGAAGGCAAGAGGGAAATGGTGAAAGCAAGCTAATGTGGAAACTTGATAGAGACATTTTAGAACTGTAGAGGTGTATCATTTGCCATCCCTAATATTTCCCGCAGTGGAGATGAAAGGAGCTTGTGTGAATGTCTGTCAGACAGAAGAGGCTGATGTGATCTACATCATAACTCTGCCTTGCAAAGCATAGCCAAGCAGAAGCTATGTGACAAAACAGATGTAAATTTTTGAAGAGAAGTAAGCAGAGGGGGTAAAAGAGTCTGTTTCTTCCAGCTAGACCTTGGAAACCTGATTTAGGGAACAAGTGTGCCTTTACACCAATTCACCAACCTGTTGTGCCACAGTGTGAGAGTTGAAGAGCAGCATAGAGCATCCTACTTACCATATAGTTCCTTGACCCCATCTGAAATCATGTCAGGATGGCTGCTGGGACAATCCATGAGTGCAGGCTTTGCTGGATGTTTCTGCATGTTTTAGAACAATCCACAAGCAGGGCACTCAACCCTCAGGCTTACTAAAATTAATGACTGCATATTTTCTGTTTTGTTTTTTGTCAAAAAACACGTTTTTTAATTCGCCGACCAAATATACATCAAATTTCTAACCTGACAAAATAAAACACAGAGTATGAACAAGCTGGTCCTTTACTGTGGAACCACTGAAAGGCTCCGCTAGTACACTTAGAATTTTCCTTTACCAGCAGGAGGATCATTTGCATAAAAAACTTGGTTTATAGAGGATAACAGGACAGGACGAAGAAATAAAGCAAATAGATACATCCAAAACTAAGATTAATTACCAATGCCCTGCAGATCAGATGTGAGTTTAGGGTCTTAAAGGTTGGCCTTCAGTTCCTGCAAACTCCCTGGAGGCCTCAAAACAGTCACCATTGTTTATATAATTTTACACATTTAAGTAAATAATAATAACGTCCTCCTCATTTCTCATCTTGGTTATTTCAACTCTTTGGACCCAAGTCTCTCATTTCATGCTAGTACAGCAGGAGTCCCACGTTCATTGACATCTCTTTGAACTAAATTCTAGTTCTTACCAGATATCCTTATTTAACACAAACCTCAGCTCACACATAAAGTCCTGTCATTCTGTACTTCCCAAACATGTTGAACACCACTTCTAACCTTTTTGGAAACTGTGAATTTTGTACTATTATTCAGTTTTCTGAAGGTCATAAAGGAACCAAATCTATTTGGTTCAGTCTGAAATATCAGCAGAAATTTTCCTGGATCTGCGTTTCCTTAAACCATGTGTCTTTGAGCAGAGCTAAGTGAGATCATTTCACTTTCTGGGTATTATTTTTTTTCTCATACAAACTTTAGCTTGTATCTAGGAGGGAAATAATAAGAGATGGCCTACAGCAATTTAATTTGTGGAAATACAGTGATAAAAAAGCCTGTTGACAATAAAGTCAAAAAAACACTGTTTCTCTTTCTAAGAAAGGATGTCTTTTTGCAAATAATTTCAGATATTTAAACTCTACTTTTTCCAACCCCTGACCCATTTTCTAAAATTTTAAAAAAAGTTGCCAAAGGAAACAAGTATTTATTTTTCATGGAATTTGGCATTTTGTATTTAGTACTCTGTAAAGGAAAAACGTCTGCTATCTACTTGAACCTTTTTCCTGCCATGTCAGTCTGATGAGAAAAACTGCATCTTGAAGACAAAAAGAATAGGGGGTTAAAAACAACACAAGAGCTTGATTAACACTCTGTTGTTATCTACCAAGTGTCAATAACAAAATGCTGCTGAGCTCCTGCATTGTTTCTTTCTAAATTTCTAGTCTCACACCTGTCACATCTCAAGATAACTATCCGTCACAGAGTCAAAGTGGCAAACAACTGTGTGGTCCCTTGATAAGGAATAGTGACACAATTTGTCTTCTTCTCCTCCCACAGATTGCAGCTAATGGGCTAACAGCAGGTTACAATAGCACAAGATGGATTTGAATGACTATCAGTACCAGAAAGTGAGCACAGCTTCAGAACAGCCTAAAGAAACACTTCAGTTCAAATCAAAATCTGAAGAAACTTGCAGAATGGAAACCTAATCAATCTGCTTCAAAAGGATTTAATGGTAGTCTTAAAAGTTAGTTATTGCACATATTGGAGGTTTATTTATTACATGTTTTACCCTGTTAGTGGTAAATATTGCAGAAGCCAAGGCACAGCTCCTGCACAGCAGCTAATATTACAGTGGAAGAAAGCATAGTAGGATATAGAGTATTAAAGACTACAAAATCCAGTCTGGGAACACACGGCATTTTCTGAATGGATTCCATGGCACAATATTTACAAATGTTGAGTTTATAACATGAAAATATGACTTCAAATGTACAAATAACTAAGCTCTGGTTCAAAAAAATTTCATTAGAAATCATTTTGTGGAAGGTTAGAACATACATTTTAACAACAATAGGTTATTGAAATTTGTTCAAGTCCTCCTGTTTGTCAAACACCCTCCACTAAAAATCTGTGCTGATAGATCTATATTCATAATGTGGAGTGGTGTTTCAGTCAGAGAGGCCAAGGAACAATATTAAATTGGATTGAAACATAAAGCACATATCAGTGATTCAAAAGGAAGAAGCTGTTGTGATAGTTATTCACAAGCTGGAAATTACAGATGCAGTAAATTCAGTCTTGTGGTTATTCCAAAAAGAAATCCTAGTAGTGTAACATAAATGCAGTCTGATAAATACAGTCAAATCACCTTAACTTGCCACCATAGTGAGACCATGAGAAGAATCCTAAAACCCAGCCTATCTTCTCACATGTTTTTTAATTCACTCCAGGACCTGAAGAAGGAGCTAGAACAATTGTTCTGGTCCTCAGGTCCTGCAGTGAAACAAACTGCCTCAGCTCTTTTAGGACCAATGCATCTGTGACTTCAGGCAAGGATATGCCTCTCTGCACACGTCTAAGGGAGCTGAAATGGGGTTAATTTTGAGGAAAGAAACATGACCTCTGCTAATATGGCAACTTGGTGCTGCTGCTGGATCTTCTCCTGGTCCTGTTTTGGTTACCAGAATCCTGTTCCCCTCTCTTTTCAGCCTCACTTCCATTTCAGACAAAGGCTATGTTGAACAGAAGCCAGCAACGTCTGGATTTCATGATGCTGACATCCATGTAGGAAGGTAGGAGGCTTTAAAAAAAAATCCCCAGGCTGGCGTCACACCTGAAAATTATTGTCCTTCATTTGCTAGTCACTCCCTCACCCTGATATCTTTTGTTCTCAAACTACTAAAAACTGCAAATGAAAAGGGTGTCCTCAGAGAAAACAATGTAGTACAGTTCCCAGAAGTATTCTGCTCATGGAGCATGGTCCAAAACAGAATATTACTAGGCTGCAGAGCTATGAGACAAGCAGATGAGGCTCAGCTTGTAACCTGTTGAGAGAAAAACACATAGACCTGCCTGTTTTAACAGTAAGTAGTGCAGTAAGCCAGCACTTTTTTGATGCATGATTCAGGGAAAAGAAATGGATGACTTTGAAGAATGAAGTTAAAGAACTGTAATGAAATTTAATAGTACAAAGTGCAACAGCGTGAACTTGGAGGCTAATAGCAGGAATTTTTGCTATCAGCTGGAATTCATCAGTTGGAAGTAAGGAGCAGGAGAAAGACTTTGGTAGACTAATTATACACTGTAAGATTATGAGTTTGCAATTCTACTGCAGAAAAAAAAACCTGCTAGGTGAATTATTCCTGTAAAAATTCAGAAGTATGCTCTCCAGCATGTAAAGCACCCATGAAAATGCATTTGAAATAATATGCATAGCTATGACGAGCCAGGTGAAAGGTTCACCAGGGCTGGCACATGGAGAGAGGCAGCCTGCTAGGGCAGACAGAGAAACCAGGAGCCTTGCTCATGAGAGGGAATGAAAAGCGTCTGGCTTCTTTTAGTTTGCAAAACTTGAGGAGGGATATGACTGCAGTCTATAAATACATAAGTAGTAATGAACAACTGCTAGAGAAGGACATTGTTGGCACAAGAACAAATGTATATAAACTGCAACGAGTAAGTGTGTGCTTGTAATCAGAGGAGTGTTCTCAACCATTAGGGGATTCTGCAAGCCCTTTCAGTAGGAGTGGAGGAGTCTGAAAACTCAACTGCTTTCCAGACAGGCATTTTTACCCATCTCATAAGGTGGTTTCATGACCTATCCATATATATTGGTCCAGGAAGTACATTTGCAGGGATAAATCCAGTAACCCAGTGAACTGGGGATTGAACCCTCAGCCCTCCTGCCATCACAAACCTGAGGTTCACATCTTTGCCAAGGCATGTACCAGGAGCACGCAGACACAAATCAGGTTGCATCCAGTTATGTTTTACTGTACAGACAAGGCTGAAGCTGCCCTCTAGGAAGCATACAGGTTCCTAGAAGTTTACAAGAAACATACAAGAAGTTCACAAGATCTGCTAAGGGAAGTAGACAACATATTGGTTTCCTTCATCAAGCAAATTGCTTCCCTATTTCCAGTAATATTCTCCCTCTTTTAAGTGTATTGCACTTTCCAATCATCTGAAATTGCAGCTAAAGTCTAAACTCAATTCAGCTTTTACTGAGTCAAAAAACCAACAGGAAAATTTTACATTCTTTTTTGTTTCCGAGTCCCACTTAGTACACTACTGCCTTCAATCACTTAATGGTGCTTTATTTAAAATTTCGTTGATGATTGCATGCAAAAATGATCTTACGTTTCAAACCTTTTTCTCCTTTTCTATGTCTACTCAAGGTAGGACAAAAATGTGACCTTGGCAAAATGTGGGAGAAAAAAAGTGCCTAGTTTAATTAATTTAATGAAAGTCTTTAGCATGGAAATAAAATCAACTACCACCGTGTGACCTTTGAAAACTATGCGTAATAAAATTCTACGTTGTCTGGGTAAAGTAATAATATAAGCAGATTTTTTAAAAGCAACTAACTCTTGTTGGGACAAATGAAAGAAACAACAGCTAAGCTCTAGCTCTCAGATCAGTATTAATGCTTTGAGTAAGATATGCAGATATCTTTCTTATAAATGGCAGAACCATATGAAACATGCATCACATAATTTTTGGGTTTATCATACCAATTTGACCACCTGACTATATTGAAGTTATTTCTAATACTCCTGATCACAGAGCAACTTCAGACAGACAGCATTTTTTTGATGATGTGAAGAAGTCATAAACAGCTTCTTCCTCTTTTTGAATGTCTATTTTAATTTCCCAAAGCAAGCAATAATTATTAATTAATGCTGAAAAAAATCCCATTTTAAAGTCTTACTTACTTCAACTTTGCATAGCTAAAAAAAGGTATTCTACATGATTGGGGAAGGCAAACATGGTGTATTAATATAATTCGGTCTTGACTTATGCCTGTTGAGAGATCCAGGGCACAAGACCTTAAAACTATATTTTCTATTCTGTTTGAGCTATTTTATTGGAGTTTCTTAAGACAGTAAATACATCAAGTTGATTTCCAAAGCAGAAATCTCTGTCAGAGACAGGTATTCCTGTTTACTTCTGTGTCCTGGTATCTCAGCTGAGACAGGAGAATAAACATAAAATATATGAGGCCCAAGCAGAATACATAGTATGGATATTTAAGGATAACCTACATAAGTCAATTATATCTTTGCTATTTGTAACTAATAAGGCTATCTATCAAACATTCTTTCTAAAAAGCCTTCATATGGTACCCACTGTCACTTTCTTTCTCTTCCTTTCAGACATTTACACTTGTAGGAATAGCCAGGTGTACAGTACACTACAACCACTACAAATACAAGTTACATTGTGCACTTCATTTGATCAGCTATCTGTTTCATAGACAGGATTAGAAAATTTGTATTACAGTCGAAAGATCCCATTTTATGTTCCACTTTTCTGGACAGATGTTTAAAAAAACATATTAAAAGGGATTTTTTAAGTATTTTTACCAGTAAACTATTGCAGTGTTAACATTGTCAGTACTGTAGCAATGGAAACCCCAGGAAAGCACCTTCTCTTCCTGACTCTTTCTCTCTTTACATTTTATTTATAGCCTTGCAAAATACTTGCATCCACATAACCTGCCCTTAACGACTTGACAGAAGATTAATGATGTCATGGTGTTCTTAAGAACACACCCTAGTGAATAGTCTCTCCTTTTGCACATTAGAAGTGAGATGGGAACTGTACTGGAGAGAAAGGACAGCGTGCCATGCAGAATTGGCATGCAAGCAGCTGTCCCCCCACTGCTCATTATGACATGCCAGTCCCACAACCTTAATCAGCGCTTCCACTCTTATGCCTCCCTGATTGTTTGGGACAGAGCCTGGCTCCCCATTGTCAGCTTGGAGAATGCTAAACAAATACCTCATATAATGCAAGGAGGGCTGCACCATCATGAAAAAGCACCAAAAGGACAAAGATTTCAAAAGAATATTTGGTGCATGCAGGACTGTCATTGAGCAAAATCTGAGATTTTGGCCCAGTGTGATTTTTTTATTCTGGGATTCATTTTGTCTAATCTCTTCATTCAACTTCTCTGCAATAACACACCTGAAAAGTGCGTGGTTTTTTAATCCCTGGTAGCCTTTGTTAGAGGATGGGTTGGTGTGGTCTTTAGGATTGGCTTGTCAGGGAAGGGAAGGAGAATATTCTTGTCTGTTTCTCATGTTCTTGTCCCTTTTGCTTGTTACTCGTCCCTGCTTTTGGCTTGTGGATGGTTTCATTAAAAAAAACCAACTTTTTTCCTGTCCTTTTCTTTGTTCTGAACCTGGTTCCAGTTTTTCCCTCTCTGTCTCTCTCTCACATACTTCCTTTGACCTTTTCCTCTCTTATTCTCTCTCTTTTCTTTGTCCATGTTGGCAGTAGTCTTTATCTTATGCTCTTTTATGAACCTTCTGCTTCTTCTCATTTAAACTCTCTGGACCTGATTTGCAGCTGTTTTATTCTTCCTACAGCCATTTACACATGTGCGACACAGGTGTAAAATACTACCATTTTCATTTATGCTGCTTGTAAATGTCAGCAAAGGAGAAAGCAGAACCTGTCCTTCACAGAGTGAATCAGCAGACTTTCAGGAGCATCAGATACATATGAGCAAAGTCTGTGTTACTCACCAATTACCCCTATTGCTTGCCTGATTTCTCGCAAACACTTATGCTATTGCTTAACCCTCCAGATCTTCATTGTTCTCAACAGCTCCTTTATTCCAGATTTTCTTTAAAATAGAGGATGTTTCACTTTGATTTTGGGGATTTTTTTTTTCACAATTTTTTTTTTACAGCTTCCAGACCCTTGGGCAACTGAGCTAAACATACCCACATGGACTCAGGTATCTACATGTCGAGTTTACCCTCTCAAGCCACAAGCAGCACAAGAGAGACTGGAGATAGAAAGAGAAACCATACATATATATATTCATTTAATGAACAAAGCTACATTGCATTTTGCGTATTCTAGAGATTTCTGAATTCATCGAAACACCTGATGACCTTGCAGGATCAGGGGTTTTGGTGATGTTCTGGCTTTGTGGTCAGGTGTACTTTAAAAAATCTCCTTCTTTTTTAACTTCCAAACCACTTTAAAAAAAAATAATTACAGCAGGAAGGAAAAGATGAACATTTAAGGGACAAAAGTCCAGCATCAGATTGTTTTGAGTGCTAGTACCAGCCTTGCTCTTCCATTGCCACTCCTGCTCAAGGTGTGTCACAACAGCAGAAAGGCAAGCTCTTTGGGAGGGTTCAGGTATGTGGCACCCCGCTCTCTGCTTTGACTCTGGCTACAAAATAGCTCAAAATATCTCAGTATATAAACCCAACAGCCCATGAGAAACCTTACCTAACATGTTTTTAGCCCTTTTTGCCACCATTTCATTGTCAAGCAGTATCATCCCTTTAGATATGTAGCTGTTGCACGTTTCACCGCAGGCTGCTTTGTGAAGCTGCTCATTCCCATGTGTGTCCCTGTGATAAATTTTATCAGTGCTCAGCTAGAGGGTTTTCAACCAGGCAGCTTCACAGTGGCTTTTTATCTGCTGTAGCATGCCCCAACCAAAATGCAGTTTTTAAATTTTTTTTTAATTAACCTTATTTAAATTGTGGCATTTATGTCTCTAGATGTGGACTCAGCAGTTTGTGCTCCCAGATGAAGCTTACATGGAAACAGGAAGCCTGACTATGAAATAAGAATATTACTGGGATAAAAGAAACAAAAAATCATAATTAAAAACTATTAGCAGCTCTCTGCCTCTAAACACCAAAAATGTGATATCTGCTTTCTCACTTGTCTCTGCACTCATATACACAGCTGTCTGAAGTGGCAATGACATAGTTTTCTCTACATTTTAATTTACTCATTTTAAGTAAAAACTGCTGTCAGTAACACCTTCATTTAATAGAACTGCCTACCAGCTACTGAGGAAATTCAAAACTGAAAGACATTTTTGCCTGTTATTGATGATAGCTTAATATCTACATTTCTGTCCTATGTTTACCTTTTTTTATATATCTTTATTTGAATTTGATTTTTAATACTTCTTTAGAAGCTTTCCAATCTACGGCACTTGTCAATATATATTTTGTGTTTCTTCACTGTTCTTTAATCATTCTGTTTTGAAGTTCATAAATTAAAATATCTTCCTGCAAAGCTCCCTGAGGTTTTTTCTGCCAATATAAGTATTTTAGACAGGATTAATAATAACATATAGTAGGTTTCCAGTGTCCATAAGAAAATTTTAAAGATCACCTACAGGATTAATTTCACTTTTTAATACTACTTTAGTTTTTTTCTACATGAAAATAATTCAGTTCACTTTTTTTTCCAAGTCTCTTTTCTTAAAATTTATCACCCAAGAAAGTATATGGCAAGTAATATTTTGCCAGGTATTCAAGTGTCCTCTGGATTTTAAGGCAATGTTTATATAATAAACTCATCACAAAGGAAACAGCTGTTTAAATAACACCAATTTATTTCTAAGTTGGCATTATCCAAATGAATGAGTTGATAGTGTTGATCTTCCATCAAATTTTGAGGGGGTCTTGGGGTTTTTTGGGGGGTTTTGGGTTTTGTTGATGTTCTTATGATTTACTCAATTGGATTTTTAAATTGGATTCCTCAACAGCCAACTTTGTTCACCTAAGAGCTGCTGTGGCTCTGAGGTAGTATATCAAAATATATAATCTTCAGGTACCAATATGCCTCTGTGTGTATGCATAAACATATTTAACTCAATAAATATTCCTCTAAAACACCTCAATATTTAGCCTAACCTGGATATGTATTTACCCAGACTACCTCCCATGTTTATCTAAGTAATTAGAAATTTCTCTTGGGCAAACAGTGTAGGTTTCATACCCTTACATGGAAGTTTTTGTAAGTTTGCTTTTAGAAGAAAAATATTGTTTTGGCTTCTTATGCTATTATTTTTTTTTTTTTTTACTTTTTTTTTTAGTATATAAAATTTTCTTCCTTGTCCTTCAAGGGAAACTGGAAAAATAAATGAAAATATATTGCCACTGTCCAGGTGGTTTTGGACCAGCATTCAGGAAGGGAATTTAACTTTTTAAAAGTGGCCCTACTGACTAAAGGCTTGTATTTCGATTCCCTGCTGAAGCAAGAGATGCGGTGATGGCTATTGCTAGTGGGCAGGAAATAACCTACAAGCATTATAGTAGTAACAATGGAAGAAAATTAAAAATTAGATGTCTTGGTGGAAAATACAAAAAGGATATATTTTTAAAATTTCAGTCCACTTGTTTAGGGGTAGATTCTTTAGAAACAAAATCTTAGCTGAATCAACTGACTTTTGATGCATGGCATCCTGGAGTCATCTTTACTTTCCTACCTACTGAAAGTAAGGCCATACCCCATGGTGATGAACAAAACCTAAACAAAACAAAGTATCTCTAAACTCGTAACAGATTGAACAAATAAAATGTGGAGGCTTGCTGTACAAAATATGTTTCAGCAGGATTTGTGAGGAAATGTGAACTTATATAGTAATGAGCTCAGGGTACAAATGCGGGATTTACCACAATTCAATCTCCAAACAATAGCATTTTTGTGGGCTTGATCCTCAGAGCTGCTGGGCACTTCAAACAGTTTTCTTTTGACTCCTAGGGGAGAAGAAAATAGTCAGTGCTTCACAGGTCTGAGCTGCATGTTTAGAGTGAATACACAAGAGGCAGCCAGGAGATCTACACAGAAATGCTGGCTGCACCTTGATAGCCACAGCAAGACCTTGGATATTAGACCTTGAGTGCTAAACTTGTTGTGAGCTTGGAGAAATGAAATTATTCATGGAAATCAGCCTGGAAACCTTCCCTGAGTCCACATTCAGCTGCCACCAACTTAGATTATGCAAGTACTTTAAGATATTCTGAATAATTATGGACAATTAGGGAATATGAGCCAAATCTGAAACCTTTGCTTATTCTCTTCATCAATAAAATGCTCAACAAGTCTCAATGGAAAAAACCAGGGCAATCTGTACCTTACAACACCTTTCTTTGTTTGTACTCTTTGGCAATGAATTTTTTAATAAACTTGAGCCTATCAACCTTTGTAAACTGTAGTAGGAAAGGATTAAATGTTCCTAATCACTGGCCTTAGGGGAGAAAACAAAATTTCTATAGATATAATTTGTAAAGTCTTCAAAGTAGGCACTGAAAACTGTGTTCCTCTTTTTGTGTTCAGCATCTAAAAGGTGCAGTATCTACGAGCTGGAAAGGAGTATTTCATGAATTCGTGAGCCTACCACCTAATTCAGCCCTCAGTTATGATGTCTTTCCTCTAGAAATCAGTAAGAACTCTGCAGCTGCCAAAATAAGAGCAGTATTATCTTAGTATTGTAAATATAATCTGACATTGACTCAGCGATCATTATGGGCCCTTTCCAACTTGAGCTGTTCTATGATTCCATATCCTCTATGAATATTATTATGATGATGCTGATGGTGATGCTAATCCATAATCTTCTTGTTGTTGATGAAAGGCAGCAAGATTTTTGTTTTCTGGTCAACAATGAAATATGTAAAACATGAAAAACACATACATTTCTGAGCAGAATTTTATAATTCAGAAAACAGTAGGATGATATGAATGATAAGAAAGTTGTGAACTGTAGTAATAAATGGCAATAATAAGTAAGAAATTATAAATGTAGGAATAATTAATAAATAATAGATGTAGTAATAAATGACAGGCACATATGAGTCCTCCTTTCAGAAATATTTCTAGATTTAGTCCACTGACGTTGGTAAAGTATTTGTGTGATCCTTGAGTGTCAGAGATAAAGGAATGCAAAATATTGTAGTTGAATGTCAGATATGGCTGAAATGCAGAACAAAAAAACACAGAGGATTTGCCCTATATTTGCCCCTCAATGAGAATTCATCTATTTGTGGAATATTTATATTATTAATATACATATGGGAGATTTCTCCTAGAGCAGTTATTTGCAAACCGTCTACAGCCTATGATTTCTAATGCTTAGAAAAACATCAGAGAAAAAAATTACAATACATTGAATTCATGGCTTTTGATAAAATTTTTCCAGCTATGCAGCACAAGATCTTCAAGTACGTACAGTATCTCAGATGCATCCTCTTAAAAAGTAGCAGTATATTATATACAAATGCAGCTGTGTTTGGAGCCCCTTCTGAGCTGCATGTGAAGTCTATAAAGCAACCATTTTTCACGTCTTGAAAATTACAATGCTAATTAAAAACTGCCTGGTTGATTCCTGGTTGCATTAATAAATGAGGAAGACTTTATTCCACTGAAATGGTTTTCTGGGAGATGGCATATATACTTTTTGCACAACAGGATCCAGATAGAAAACTCTGAAGTTATTGTCTGTCTTTCCAATATTTTGTTGTTACTTCCAGGGTTTTCTTTCCAGTTCAGGACCTTGCAACTTTTAAAACTTTTCAGCAGCATTTTAAAGATACACAGGTTGATACCAGATTGTCTGCCATGCTATATCCTGTGTTGAAACTGATGATATATGGATGAGAAGAGATGCAGGTAATACCTAAAACACATATGGTGAACATACATTGTATTCATAGGAAATAAGAATTCAAAATTCAGTAAAACACACTTGCATTTTGAGCCTATTGGCTTAAACTGCATGCTTTCCTTCAACAAAAATATAATATAATCCTTTTTACCTGTATTTTTCTCACTGCAAACAATGAAGGATAGAAATCATTTTAAGAAGTGACAGAACATGGGAACTGGTGCTCAGTGGTATGATTGTGAAAAGTATTCATTAGGTGTCTCATCACTCCATCCTAACCAGACAGATCCAGTCCTCAGAAAGGTACCTACACTCACCAGCACTGACTAGATGGGATGTGAGATCTCACAGGTTTGCCAAACCACTCAATCTTGTGATGCCACGGTTTAAGAGAACTGTCACATTTCCATTCCATCACACTATCCATTCAGTTCACAGTGTGCCCAGCTCCATTGTGTAAACCTTACAATTGCTTTTCATAAACTGGTGTAAATTTTTATCTGATATACTAGTCAAAAGTCCTACCAATTTTTTTAATAGCATTTTATTCAAAGCAGCAGTATTTGAAAGAATGAGTTTCGAATACATCCTCGGATTTTGATCTCTCTGACTAACACACCAAGTGGCAGTGTTCTTCTGTTTGTTCTTCTTTCACCAATTCATGGAAATGGAGGAGCATGGAGATTAGGAAACCTGACTTTCACATGGAAGTAAATATGAAGTGACTACCTACCTCGATTAAACTACTAAGACATCTTCTGCCTGATAATTTGGATCACAATCATACTTTCTGAACTAAAAATCACCCACTCATGAGCTCATCTTTGAGAGTCTAAACTGTGACCACGTGTAAACTACCATCAAGCTGATGGTGAAGGTAAAAAATACCATGGCTATAATGTCTGCAGTAATTGATATTTGTGGGAGATAAAAACTGTGTTTCTAAGTTAGAGTTCACAAAGTTCACCCTAAAAAATGTCCATAGTATTGCTTCATCATATGGAAAAGGTTCACTCATATTTTGCACATATGTTTGCTTGCACATTTGTTTTGTTAAAACAAATTATGGTATCATTCATGTACAGCAAGATAAAGCTCATCTGTAAGACAAACAGCTGTTTTTGTCTTAAATCATCCCTGGCCTCTCTGAATACATTCCTCTTGTTTGAAGGCTGTTCCCTCTTCAGATCCATATCTGTAACATTTCAATAAATTAAATTAACTTTTCCAGTGCAGCAGAGTAGGCTGAATTTCATTCTTCTTGCCTTAATGTCCATGAAAGAAATTTATGTCAAACACAAGATGTATACTACTATGTCCACGACATTTGTCAAGACAATGGGGTAGACACTCAGACCTCATTGGGTCTTTCAAGTCCTTGCAGATCATGTCTCAGTCCAGGAAAATATAAACAATCCCAAAGCAGAAGGCATCATCACCACCACAGGTGGTGGTGGTGGTAGGTATGCACCTCCAAACATGCTAGTCATAGAACATATTAGGAGAGACAGTTCAGCTACTAGAGACCAGGTTGGGTTCTCCAAAAAGGGGTATTTTAAGTGAATCTTGGGATCTGGTTGCAATTTACAGAAGAGATCAATCTGTTCATTTTAGGATTGAAGGAGTGTGGATGAGGAATAGAGCTCTGAAAAACAGAGTGAATACTTACGGTGACACATAGATGAAAGAGAGCTAAAATAGGTAATAAGTAGAACCTTACAATGATAATATTTTTCCTGAATTTGCATTAAACATGCTAAGAAACCTAGTTATAATTTCCTTCTTTTAATTTTTGCACAGAGCTAATATACCTCTCTGTACAGAAATTCTTGACTGCAAGGATTTTATCAGCAAAGGTTTTGAATGCCACAGCTCAAAACCGCCACTGTCTCTGTACGAAGGATGAAGGCAAGCTACAAAACCACATGGACAGTTTTTTGAGCTAAATCTTGCCCTTTAATTGAGCTCATACCTGTCTGTGGAAAAGGTGGTCAGATAATCCATTCCTAGTGATCTCTGGCTGATAGAGATTCAGAATTCATTTGAGATTTCAGGCCCCTGCTGTGATCACTGAATTTGATTGCTACCAGCTAATGGTTTGTATTTTGCCAGTCAGTACCATTTCAACCTGAAAAACACTGTTTTGAGTTGTTCTGTTTGATGTTTTGATTTGGCTTTCTTCTCTGTGTTTCCAATTGAGCTAAAGTTAACAAAATCAAACTTTATTTAACTGCTTCTGTTTGCCAAGATATCTCAGTGCAGCAAATCCCCAGCACCTTCATACTGGAATCTGGTGTGACATGCCACTGACACTGTGAAACTAGCATTAAAATACTGGATGATTTTTTTTTACCAGACATGTTTTAACAAACCAGACAGATTTTGTAACAATATATTTTTATAACTATTTTTGAATTTAAAAAAAATAGTTTTTGAAGATCTTTAGTATTTAGGCTATCAGAGACCTTCCCGTAGCATTAATAAAAGTAGACCAAGATTTAGGCCTTTACCTTATGAATTCCAGGATTCCTACTACTACTGTACATTGACTGCGTGTCATTGAAATAGTCTTCTCTTTCCAAGGGTGAAAACCAAACACAGAGTTCTCAAAAGCCAGCTATTTGAACTCTGAACCATATGACCCAAGTAAAAGATCTGCAATACAAGGCAGTATTTGTTTTTCCTTCTCTCGTAATCTTCAATCATTCTGTTCACCGGAAATTTCCAAATATAGAATTATTTTCTCTAGCCCCACCACCTTTTGTCCAGCAAGACAAACTTGTCTCCCTGTGGCAACATTAATGAGAAATGCAATCTTGGCATGTGATGTCAAGTCCCTACCTCATTCTTATTCTCTTTATTTTATGTTACCATCCGTACACACGCTGGTATTCAACTAAGTCATTGACAGACCAATTAAAACACTTTCAGACTGGGTGAAAAATAACACATCTGGGTGAAAATCTGAAAACATGTGATTTTTGGTGCAGTACCTCTGCCTGATGTTTGCTCTCTGCAAGCATGTTTATGAAGAAGAGCCAAATTACTTACTAATCAGTTGGAGAGCTCCGGTTTACAGATGCCCAACTCAAGGCAATTAAAGGTGAGCAATTCCTTGCCTAAGAGAGCAAATATCTTGATCTCAGCTCCCAAAAAAATAAGATGTGTAATGTCATTTTAGTTTCTTGCAACTACTGAGTCCTTGGTTGAATCTAGTGTGGAATTTTGCGAATTCTACAGAGAGAGAAAAAGTGGCAAAGAGAGAAACATCTCTCTCCTTTCTAGAAGAAATTCCATTGCCTTTCATGTCACTGCTTTGCCTCCCTGTTTGTCAAACATGCTCAGGACATACTTCCACAAGATTCATATCCCCCCACTAACATGGGATGCCAAAAGACCTTTCCTCTCCACCCAGGCTATGAAGAGAAGTACGGTTCTTCAACAGCACCTTTAACAGAACTCTTCTGCATCTTCCTCAACCCTTAGCGCCTGCTGTGGATTTGAGTGTCCTCAATGCTCCACACAGAAGCACCAGTGAAAGGAAGGCATACAGTACGGGTGTTTTTTTTAGGTATCTAAATTTTTTAAAAATGAATTTGAAAATTAAACATTCCTTTAAAACTAAAAGAAAATGTGATGTTTGGGCTGATCTATTTTAGTTTGTTATTTAACGACATTTAAAATTGCTTTCTAACATTGACTGCTATAGTAGAATGGAGAAAGAAGAATGACAAATGTTTTGTGGAAGCATAAAAATATCAGACAAGGCAAATATTGTATTAAGCTAACTTCTCGCTTCAAAAAGATATGAAATAATGTAACAGTTTGGGAGATGGGAACCCTCAGGCTTTTTTTTTTTCCTACAATGTGATCCCTTTCATCTGTGAGTCTAGTCTAAGAGACTGGGTGTTTCCTCCATCTCCTTTTCTTGATAGGGTTAAGCTCTAATAAAATTATTCTGGTGTATCTCAATAAAGAAGATTCTGTTGTTTGTCTTGACATGTTCTAAATGATTGTCTGAGTTCAAGAAAAAAAAAGATCATGGTTTCTCTTTTTTTAAATAGGATAATTGCACTGAGCTGATTTGAAGCACAGGCACTGAAACAGTCAAATTAGCCCAAACTCTGACTCAACATCCATAATACTGACAAAGTGGCTGCTTCTGTGCTCTAAGGTCAGGAAGCATTTTTAAGCCAGAAATTTATAACAAAAAGAATTTTTAATAAAGTGACATAAAAATTAACACAACAAAAAGAAAATTAAGTAGAGAGTGACCGGTGTATCCCAGGTGTGCCAGGCTGCTAACTGCAGTGGCCCACTAGTATTCCAGACCAGAGACTTCATGTCTCTTGTATACTCATTTGCACTCTCCACTAAAATGGATAATGTGATTTTCCTGAAATTCAAACTGTTTAACAAACAAAAGACCCAATATTCCTTCAAAGTTACATGTTACCAGTTATTCTTTGTCACTGGAAACAATTCTGGGTGGTAGACAGCTTGACAATTTTTAGCTCCTGCTGTCACAGGTGACAGCTAATGGATTATGCTGGTGGGAAGACCCCTTTTCATAAATGTCAGATTTTTTTGACCATGATGCTTTCAGATAGAAAAAAATTTCTTCCCTGCCTAGAACTTTAAATACTACTGGAAAATAAAATAAAGAGTGAAGGCTTTGGAGAAACTTTCCTTTGTTAACTGATATGGAATTTAGTATAAGAGAATATCAGAAAAGATTTAAATATATACTTTAAAAATAACAAAGAATATCTTGAATGTGAAAATTACAAATGCGTGCCTTAAAAGCTATCTACTGAGTTCAAAACTTTATATTCTTTCTTGAAATGTGGCTACTGGACTTTGATAAGAGAAGGCACAAGGGGTCGTTCTACAAATAAGATATCTTTGCATTAACAATTTATTGAGTCGAGACCTTTCCATCACAAACAAGAGTCTATTTGCTGTACCTGTTGGAATCCGAAAGAATAATGCAAGTGATGCCTTTGAAACTGAAATGTGCTTATTAACACCATCTCACAAAGTCCCTGAGTGTTGTTAGTGAGAAATGACAGTGTATGGCTCAACTGCACATACTTCACTGCTGTGAAATTGCTCAGTATATTGGGCACCCAGCTAAGTGAATTCTTTGATTTGATTGGACTTTCACTGTCTGTTATTTCTGAGGCTTTTTGCATCATGATCCAAATCTTATTAAATTCAGCAGAAATGCTGCTGAAATTTTCATCCAGCCTCAGAAGCCAATGAAAATGAAGAGCAGGAAACACATAGATGGGTTCTGATCCAAATAATAGTACAGTAAATTATACTAATTGATCTTTTCAATTACCTACCTAATTTGGCAAGAGGGTTGATTACTATTTGCTTTTAAGATAAATCTCATGTGTAAATGGTCAGCAACCTTTTGATTAATGCTTTTCTGAGAAGAAAAAAAAAATAGTTATCCATTTTCACAATTGCAATTAGTCAAAATTCTGGGGACTTGCAGATTATCCCAGCTTGGAAGATAATCACTGTGATTCTTGGCAAACAGCTCACACTCTGGATTCCTTCTAGGTTAATAGAAGTGAAACAAGAGACTTTGTTTAAAAGTGTAAACTCCATCTTAAGACAGAATCTAGCCCAAAAGCTTCCACTGCATGTGGAATGGTACAATACCACCATGACCAGGCCATGTAATATCTTTCTGGTGATTTTTATGGTTTCTGTAGTCTCTATGCTGAAAATCAAGAAAAGTAGACCATTTTTCCCAGCAGGGTCAGAGAAATAATACATAAATAACATAACTTATCTGTCAACTTTCAAACTAACAAAAATACATTAAGTCTGGCAAATATCATTATGGTGGTTTCTTGGGTTTATTGGGCCATTCTGGATCTGAGAAGTATCTTCATGTCTTCTCTTTCTCACTCATTGGCATTGTTTTGCTTTCATAAAAAAAGGAATAAAAAGAGGGGAAAAAACCCACACCTCTGGAAATACTGACATTTTTGCTCGATGTAAATTCTTGTTTTCTATCAAGCCCTTGTCCTCCATCATTTGGAATGAGAACTTTTAGGACTACATACTAGATTACATTCTAGACTTAAAGAACTTTTGAAAAGTTTGCATTGGCTACTGCCTTGTAAAAAAAATGCACACACAAAAAACCCTAAACAAACAAACAGAAAAAAAAGAGGAAAAATAAGAAAAAAAAAAAAAAGAAAAAAACCCACAAAAACCAAACAAAGTAAAAAAAAATCTTTAAAGAGCAATAAAAGAACAATTTCTAAGCACTGTTTTGAAATGTGCAAATAGTAATGTCAGTAGGTAAGGGTTTTATTTTCATTTTGAACATTTATATTTTCCAACTGCAGTTTTCCAACTGCAGTTTTAGAATATTTCACTGTATGCTGCTATCAATCATCCTTAACCTAGAAATGTACTGTACATTAGTAATGCTTAATTGGCATATTTTAAAGTAAATAGGTACTTAGTTTTGCTGTAAAATCTTTGGGAAAAATTTTATAATACCACATGGCATTGTTTGTTCCAAAAGCAAATAGTCAAGTTCTGAATGTTAACTCTGCTGGGAGACAATTATGAGTTTTGAAATACTTGTCTTGCCATACAGGCTACATTGTTAAATACAGGTCATTGGGATATTGCCTGACAATGAAATAAATATGTCTCCTACTGTATGGTGTTACCTTATTTGGTAATTAAGAAGAAAAGGTTAGATTAAAGGAAAAACAGTAATTAAACAATCTTTGACATGACAATATTTGACGTGACAGTGAAAAAGAGAAAATAAACATTTATAAAAATCAGAAATTAAAAACAAAAACAGAAATGAAAAGAGAGGCAGTAAGAACATCAAGTTGCAGAGCAGGAGGAGGATAACAATGGCATGAGGCCAGATCCTGCTCCCTGTTACACCCAGGCAGCATTGCAGGCTGAAACTGCATGGGCGTAACTGAGAGCATGCTTCCATATACACTTGTTTATACCAACTCCCAAAGGTCTATATCTGCATCAGGTATAAACACCATCCTCTCCACATAGAATTTCTGCATTTTCTTCTGTGTAACTGTAGAGAAGGAAATTTGCTGTAAATAAGCAATGTGGAATGACTTTTTAGGAGGGTATAGCCAGTCCACAATTTCTTACTAGACAGATTTTGGCCTGATTCTCCTGTATGATGTCTTGTAACTGTGCCACAGACTTTCTCCCTAACAAGTTTCCCTGCCACCCTCATCCATGCTTCCAGATAAAGGAGGAGATGCGAGGCACATGCCACACTGTGCACTGGCAGTCAGACCGCTGCACGACTGGCAAAACATGGATGGCACCCTCCCTACTAAAGTGGTACATGATGTTTCATTTACATTTGCCAGCTGGCTAATAGTAGCCAAATGTTTGTTGCAAAGAGTGAGTGAGAGAGAAAAATAGCCATATCCTTTGGCACACAGAATAATAATAATCCTCCTCCAGAACAGGCTGGCAGTGCTCGAGCCAGAGCCATCTTTCCGACTCTGAGACACTATTAGATTCTCCACCCTTCTCTTCTAAATTCTGCAGCAGATTGTTTGGGCTGGAGAGAGATGGAGACAAGAGGTCCCATCTGGTACCAGTTCCTTATTTCTTTGTAGCTCTATAATAGCTCCAGGTCTTTTCACAGTTCATTTGGGAGAAAAGGGTAAGTGTTGGGTGAGGGGAAGTGGTGGTTCCAGGGATTCTACAGGCTAGTCATATTTTTATTTTCCTCTGTACTTCCTTTTTTCCCTTTCCCTCCAGACTGACAGGAGTTAACAGGCATCTGCTCTCCTGCACTTGAAGCTCTATAGTGCAGACCTGTCAATAGTTTCCACACTTGCTGAGATTATTTTATGGGCAAGATATTTTACAGGGCTAGGCAGAGCTAGTGTGAAAAATAATTTTTACATTGCTTTTTTTCCACACCCCCCCCGCCCCCCATGACTATGTGCCTTGTTTTTCTTCATAAGAGCTAGAACAAAACTTTTCATTCTTTTCTATTTCTAAGCTTGCCTTTTCCAACAATTTGCCTTCAGAGAGGACTAACTGTATATCTCCAAAACCTTAATTCCAGACACAGATTCTGCCAAATGACAGTCAATTTCTCCTGTTTGGTTGGATGAGAGTAGTTTTTGTTCTGTAGGTCTATGTTTCAATACCATGTGTTACCCCACAGACAGAGATGATGAAGTAGGCTTGTAAGATGCCCATATAAATACTCATTGGCTTCTTCATCCCTCTCTGTTCAAGCACTGACATTCACTGGGTGAATCCAGAGCCTCAGTAACACTGAGTCCTGTCACTGCAATTTGTCAAGAAATATCAGCAGAGTGAAAAACCTTTCCTGAAGACTGCTCTGGTTTAGACATTGAGATGTGGGCTTGCAGGCTCTGCTGGGAAGGCAAGAGCCAAACACCACTATCTCAGATTTCACAGATGAATTTGCAGACATTGCTAAATGCAGACGACTTTCTAGGCTCAACAGTCTCTTTTTTCATTATTTCCCCATTTCAATGAGCTGAGAGTGTCTTGCTGTTCAGAGGAAGATGCTAGGCACAGACTGTGAATTAGCAGGACTGAATGGCAGATTGCTTGTTGGGCTAAAGATGTTGAATTTGGCTTGTAGTCCTGTCTCCAGACCAAAGAGCAGGAAGGGAGAAAGTCTTGACTGTTCTTCAGCCTGCTTCTTGTTTTTTTTTTTTCTTAAAATTTCTTTGTGTGGGGGGAAAAAATGGTCAGAACCTATTTAATGCAGCAGTATTTAATTACAGTAAGGGGTAGCTTTGGTCTGATTTCTTTATCAGTTAATATTGTGCACTAATTATTCATGGAGGTCCTGAGATATCACTTAGATACATTTAAATTAAAGGATGAAAGGCCAACAGCTTATTTTATGAACAGGAAATCTAAAACTTTATCCTGCTCTCACAACTGTATCCTTGAAAAGTAGAGGTTTAATTATTTATGAGATCTATAACAAATATTTTGGAAGAGCAATCCATTGCTGCAGGAAGGAAGGAAATAGGAACAAAATAAACAGAATTATGTTACAATTAAAGGAACTAATCTGAAAGATTCTGACTGCATTCTGAGTAAAACTGAATGCCCTAAGGGTTGATTGGATTGGACAGGACTTGAAGTTGTTTACCACACTGAAAGATCAGAGTCCAAAAACACACTAAAGCAATTTTTTTTTTTAACCTGAGTTGGAAAAAGTTTACATTGGACCCACAGTAATTTCCCCTTAATGCAATGTTCAGGTGCATGTATGACTGCCTGAAAGAGGGAGTACAATGATGACTCAAAATTCAGATTTTCAGCTCCATGTTTTACTATATTTTTGGCTATAAAGTGTCTGAAGAAAAAAAACAAGATCTTTATTGCAGTTTTAATTTGCAGCATGCAAGTGATTACACCTTATCAAAACCTTGGAGGGCAGTGGGAGAAGCAATAAATCCATTGACTAAATTTAGGATGCGTATACCTTGGCTCGTAGCTAAATTTGCCCTGTTGAGCCACTAGCACTGATTTGTACATGGTTTTAGTGCTGATATTTAATTCTGAACTTAAATGCCAATTAAACACTTACTTACCATCCAGTAGTTCTATTTTGACTATTAAATTGTAATGCATTGTGAATACTAAGAAACTAGGAACATAAATACCATGCAAATGGTAAGAGGAAGTGGAGGTGAGAAGTGAATGAATCTATATTGGTCTCCCAAGCCAGTTGCTCTCTGATTTGTAGGCACTTTTCCCGTATGCTTAATATTCCATAGAACATACCCAATCTAATGTATCTGAAAATATTTCTGAAGTGACAAGGCCAGTTATTGATTATTGAGTCGGCTGTAATGCTGTAACCCGCTGAGACAAAACAATGCTGGGAAGCAATATGAGCTGGAGGGCACCTGGTTTTTTCAGGCAACAGAGGAAAAGCATGACTTCTGCTGCTATCTGATTTAAATTGACCACTTAAAAACAAGGTTTTGAATGTGGCTTTTTGGGAGGAAGTGTGAAAGAGCTCCGGGGAGACCAGGGAAGGTGAAAAGCAAGTATATGTAACTCTAATGCTCAAAGAGAATGAACGTCTTGTAACTGTATGATAAGTATAAATATTTTGAAATCACTTCATTATATCTGAAGAATTATTTTCTGCAAACATCTGCCAGATCAGATAAAACTACACTGAGATATTTCACTTCAAATAAAACTTTATGATGAGAAGCTTTTTGGAGAAAATACTTCTTATTTTGATCAACCTGTATTCATGCATCCTACCTTACTGCCTCCCAAAATTGGTGAAAAGTAAAAATTATTCTTCCTTTTACAAAAATATATTTTTTTATTGAAAGAGGTATGTTTGTACAAATTGGCATAAAATACTGATACCTAAACAAACAGTTAAAACTGAGTGTTTTGATGTAGCTGTTGGAAATTTTCAAAACCTCTTCAGATCAAAAGAAACATTTGTTCTGCTACAGAAAATTGTTACCACAAACTGGTCCTTTTAATAATATTTCATATCTACAGCCCTTTTTTTTTTTTTCACTGCTCACTCTCACTCTGGACAATACATGTTCAATTCCTTGAAACACCCAGCAATGTGAAGAGTGCCAAAGTAGGCTAAACTGCAGAAAAGGACACTCACAGGAGGAATGTGAGGCAGGAGTACAATTGTCTAAACTTGTAATTGCTCAGCAGATAGTGGAGACCTATATATCTGTGCACACAAACACATTTTAGCTCTAGCACTTCTGGCCTCTTTTTGCCTCTAGCCCCTGTCAGGAAGATTTGCTAACTGTATCCTATGGGAAAACTCATATGAGTTTGACTCAACTCCAGCTCTGACAACTGGGATTCCCTGCAGTCACAACTCCTGTCACTCAAGTCCAGTGCTCTGTCTGCCCTAAGGAAAAGATTCACATCTTGCAGAAGTTTGAAAATTGCTGACTGATTATGTTTGAACCTTAAATGGTACCCAGAGAGCCAGTTAGCAATTCAACGTGGGTGTTAAAGCATATATAAAGGGCATGTGCATTAATTCTATTATTTCAGATGGACAACTGAAGGTAGAAAGGAAAAACAAGTCTCCAGCAATGGAGAGCAAGCACTTCCAAATCTTAATTACCTTTTCTAGACAATGTCTTATTTAGGTCTTTGTTTAGAATGGGTATCTTTTTATCCTTTTCAAGTAATCAGGTAATTGTATCCATCTTTTCTAGACAAAACAAGGTTAGGGTGTGCTGTTGGGTTCTTTTAAGCTGATAGTAAGAATGTGCTCAGAATTTTTCTGCAGCTATAACCAGACACTTCTATTAACTATGTGTTTTAAACCCTGATTTGTATAATGCATAGATTTTCAGATCTTTCCAGACTTCAGTTGTGTAACATCAGTCCTTAAGTGACTCTACAGTAGTGTCTGGTGCAGCTGTTAGGATCATTAGGATTTCAAATATATTTCCAAATTAAAGCAAGAAAAAGATTTAAAGAGAAAAGAACTCTTGGCCTAATTAAGAAGAGTGAACTAGATTTAATGATGAACAATTTATTGGCAGTTAATAGAGCTCATACATGGTAGCCAGGAGCTAGATAATTTATCATTAAAAAGAATCTCCATTACATATAAAATCCCTTCTCTCTTGATACAGTTAGCAACTGCACTTCACAATTACCATTTTTATAAGCCTGACTCACTGGCAAATGAAGCTGTATTTCACAGAGTAGCAGCAAAACTTGTAGGTGCTGTGAATATTTAAATATGCACAATTCAAGTTCTTTGTCAAGAAGTTTATTTTCTCTTCAGTAAATGACCCTTTGCAATCGTGACCTTGATTTTCAAAGCTTCGTAGCCCAGCCTCTTGTTACTTTATTATGCATCTGGAAAAGTCCTTAAAATGCTTCTGGTTAATGCAGTCAATAAAGTACATGGTAGGAAAGTGCTCTGTAGGAAATATGCCCCAGATATTTCAGCACCCTGTGCTTGCACAAGAGGCAAACTGCTGCTCTCATGATCAAAGTGACCACCTCCACCAAGCTGGTGGGAATGGTGCTTGTGTCATTCAGGATAGTTTATGACAAGAATTAATTTGGCTTCCTGTTTTGCCTTTAGGATTCAGAAGTGAAGGAATATGTGCTCCACACGTTGGCTGTTAAGATGTGAAGATGTATCACTGTCCCTGAGTCCACACCTCTGAGGCTGCCTGTGGGCAGCCATGTAGAACCAGACCTGAGGCTTTCTTTTTGGTAAATAGCAGCTCTGAATGTACGACATTTTCCAGCATTGTTTCTTCCAGCACTGTTCCCCTCCAGGTAAGGGAGAAGGTAATTTCACTCTGCAATAAGGTAACCTACGTAGAGCAGTGTTGAAAGCAGCAATTTTGTCCTCTTTGGAGTTTTGGAGGCAATGATGAGGACAGCAGCATTACCCATCAACTTGATGAGTAGAGGCATTCTCCTTCACTCACAGGCAACAGGAGAAGATGGAGTACTTTGAAGAAAACTGCATTTCCTGATAAAGACATCAACTCCTTTTTGACATTGCTCCAGCACTTGAAGCATGTGTGAGGCACCTCAAAGTTAAACTCAGCTGGAAAGCCTTGATGATCAGGACATGCAACACCTGTTTTTTGGTTGCTTCTCTGATTCTTTTTGCCCTACTGTTTTCTTCCAAGGAGATCTTTGAGGTCTGTAAGTGCAAATGTGCAATGCCACTGCTCAATGTTACTACTCGATGGTGAGAAGGGTACAAAATCTAACCATATGAAATCTAGGATCAGACTTAGGAATTAGTGGCTTGAGCCATTTTTTAAAGAGAGGGGTTCCAAATTGCAGGACAGTTTTCAGTTAAAAGCTCTCCTGATAGTTGGCTTCTTGCTTGCCCAAAGACTGCAGTCTAGCAAATTCAGCAACGGTATCCTGGTGTCATTGTCGACCAATGAGAATATTTTCAGAACTTCATCAGAAAGACCAACAGAAGGTGGGAAGAAAGTCCCATGCATACAGAAACAGACAGATAAAGGCAGTTTTTTCATACCATCTAATGGGAAGAGTGAAGCACACTTGCTAAGTACAGGTTTTTGATCTCCAACATGAATGGAAGGTTGTTGATGCAATGGGGTCTGTCTTTGTGGAGACCTTCAGATTTGGGGCACCTACATTGGCACCTTTTTTTTACACAATGCAAGATGAAGACAAGAAGGTCAGAAGTTCCTTTGGCCACCTGACAGCACTGGACACCTCATCACCTACCACATTCTTCATAATTTGTTTGAACTCACGTTAGCATCTCTTCAACAAAGCTGTTCACCTGACAGTCTCCTTCATGGAGAAAAATCTTTGACCTAAAATCCTGTGACAATTCTTTGAGTATGGTAAGGGATATCTCATCACCCCTGTCACATCTGCAGTACAAAAAAATAGAGTTCTGGGAGAAGAGCTTAAGTATTCAGGCTCCTAAGCATCTGAAATGTCACCTTTCTATCAGCTGTTTGGTATTTATAAGGAGGTTTGCAAGACTAAGTTGTATTTTAAACATATTTTCCTTCATTATATTTAATTGAGGGGAAAAATGTTCTTCAAATTAAAAAAATACAATTTTTCTTCATTTAAGTCTTATCTTTAAAAAATTAGTATCTGCCAACAGGCTGCAAGCTTGTTTTCAAACAGTAACAATTCTAACTTTCTCTGTTATACAGTACTGGCAGAATACATATTTTAAAGGTCTAACAAAATTGGAGATAATTAATCTAGTCAAGGTAATAACGAATAGCTGCATCAATCTGCACAGAGATGACTGGTGCAAAAAATGATGTGAACATGGGTCAGCCACAAAAACAGTCACTTGGAGCAGCAGCCCATAAAAATTCAGATCTTGAGAGACTATCTGAATCTAGAATTTCAAACAGACTGCATTTTCCCCTTTCCTCTAAATTTGAAGAACTCATTCTTTTAATATATAATTTTACAATAATTTATGAAAATGAAGAGCAATGTAGAATGCAATCAATCATTCATACTTCTGAATGGGAACCCAAAAATAGCAATGCTGTTCTGCAACTTTGTCAAGAACTGCTGCTGACATCATGTTCGTCCTGCCATACTGGTGAACTTTTTGTCTCATCAGCAACTAAAATAAACTTTTACTTCCCAAAAGCTTTACATTTAATTGTGGGTTTCAGCCATTTGCAGGAAGGGAGGGGTAAAATATGATTTGCAAACTTATCACAAGCCTGTGTTCATTCTTTCCTTTGCTCCACTTCAACATTGTTTTCATGGCAATGGAAGAAGAAAAAAAAATATAATATTTATAACAAAAGTAACTGAAGGAAATTTAAACTCCAAAAAATTCAGGTTTCCCTGTCAAAAATAGGAGGTAGAGTTTCAAGAAAAATTATTTCAGCATCTTCTCAACCTAGAGATATTGTTTTTGAAAAGTCCAGCATATTTCAT
The DNA here is from genome assembly GCF_000738735.6 of Corvus cornix cornix. Taxonomy (NCBI): domain Eukaryota; kingdom Metazoa; phylum Chordata; class Aves; order Passeriformes; family Corvidae; genus Corvus; species Corvus cornix. The sequence goes on from NC_046357.1 coordinate 55,713,187, forward strand.
TCTGACATTCTTAACTTGGGATATGTTTCATTGTGAATTCAAAAAGGTCTAAGGAAAATTACTACAGGTCACAATATTTAACATTAAAGCAAACTGTTCATGAGTGTAGCCAACAAAAAATTTCACTTAAAAAAAAGAGAAAACCTTAATTTTTTTTTCACTTCCTTCTTGAGTTTTTTCCTAGTTCTGTATCAGCCAGAAATTATTTACCCAGTTTCATATATAACAGTGCAGCACAGATGCCTTATTCCTTATAAGTTTCCCAACACAAGGAGAAGGATGCCATAGTGAAATCCTACATGAACACAACTTACATGAAGTGCAGGGAAAGGCATGTCCCTACCAGCTGTGAGACAAGAACGTCATCTGGCCAGCATCAAGTAAATCAGACAACAAAGGGCATTTCCTGATCACACATGTCCCAGAGAAGTATAATTTGTGGACAGCTTGAACAAGAGTGGATTTTTAGTGCTATTAATGAGACTTTAGTTCAAGCAAGAGATATTGTCTGTACGGAGTGACTGCATGGACCAAGTCCCAAAATAAAGCAATATTTTTCAACAATAGTGTTCTCTGCCTTAACGTGTTCTGTGACTCTGAAGCTAATAAAGATTTTTCCACTGGCAGGGAGATGTTTGGAATCAGGCCCTGAATGTGAGTGGAGAAATCAAATTCTGATCAATTCAAGACAAGGCAGTCTGCATGAAAAATATTGCACTCCCATTTCAAGAAGCACTTTAATATTTTCACAGCTTGTTTGGACTCATGCCATTTCATTTCACTTAAGAAAATCTACCATTAAATAGGTGTTACTCAAATAGAGAGAAGTTTATTTTGTTTTGTTTTCCTGAATATTACTATTGATACTTTCCAATCACAATTTTCAAATCCTCTTAGATGAGTAAATTGCTTTCAAAAGTTTAAATTTTCCTGATGTTTCCTCTACTCTACAGAGATTTGGCAGCTCAGTTCTTCATAAGATCAGTGTCTTGCCCTAACAGATTTCCAGCTTTATGTATAAAGTTAGTGAATGCCAAAAAAGAAACATTCACAGAACTGCTTTGTTGATGCTCTCTATTCTGGAGATTGGTGGACTGAAGATGTAACACAAACTTGCAGTCAAGCTCTATCAAAGTAAGCAAATGTATATGCTTTTGATGGCTGGCTTGATGATGTAATTGCAAAGCATTTGTCATTATTTTCAGACAATTCTTACAGAAAAGAAGTCTTGTCTTCTTGGGAAAGGAGAAAATAAGGGTATTCTAATTTTAAAAAAAGTTTGTAGCTAGCTAGAAGTTTAAATACCAAGCCCAGGTACATAAATGGAGTTGGAAGAAATTTTTCCATTAAATATATTGATTTCCTTATAAAATTTTTCAGTTTTCAGAGTCTTCATCAAAAATTCCTGTTATCTAAACATATGTGAAATCAAGATGAGAACAAAGTAATTGTATTATAGCAGGATCACTGGTAAATTATAGAAAGAAAAAGAAAATGTTTTTTGCCAGATTTTGATATGAAATTGTCTATCTCCTACCATTTTCTGAAGGAGCAAAATAACCCTCTGACCGACTCTAACTGCTATATTATCTTCACAGTAAGGACTCCTCATGAAATTGGGAATACATGTAATGATTTGGAGGCAAGAGTGTATATTCAGTCTGTTTTTAAAAAGTAGCCTGAAAAATCTTTGCCACTGAGCAAAACAACTGATTTCTGAGGTTGTTATAAATCGCCAGCTACAGTTTCTTTTCTAGCACTATCATTAGACATGTGGCACACATGTAACTTGCTGACCTTGGAGAAAATAAATTTTGCAACACTCTACAGTAACAGAGAAAACTAGACTGCAAGATGGGAAAAGCTATGAAGTGGGTGCATGGGGTTTGACTACTTGCCCTCAGAAGAGAGTTCTGTTGGAAACGGAGATATCGAAGCTGTCGTATCTGACTGAGCATCTGGTCTGTTTCCTCCATTCTCTTTGTAAGACTTTGGAAGTCTAACATGCTGAGGCAATAAAACCTCTCATTCTATCAGCTTCTGTGTAGGAAAGCTGAAACATTTCAGCATGAAGGAGAGTAATGAGCAGATCAAAGGGTGATCTGTTAGGAACAGGATGGAAATACAAGACATGTATCACACACATGGAGTCTCTGTGTGTAAACTTTCACTGTACTTCACTGTCATGGGCTGGCCTGCTGCATAGCATGGATTCCAGGGAAAGCTTTTGATGTGAATCATTTCCTCACAGACTTGTACACAGTGGCCACCTGCTGAAAAAAGAAAAAAGAAAAAAGGAATTATATTCATTTATGCACATGCATCAAGAAAATGCAAAGCTCAGACTTGGCAATCACCTACTGCTGATTTCACCCAAATTTTACTGAGTCGATGCGCAGGAAGTTGTGCATTCCCTGTTAACTGCAAATTAATCCTTTCAGCTAATGCTTTTTGAACAGTGTCTTACACAGTAAAGAGCCAGGATGAAACAGCTATCTGCCTGAGTAGTGTCAAAGGGGAAAGTGAGCAGCTCTGGCTTTCACACAGGAATTGGGGCATCTACCAGGAATGATGCATCCTGCCACTCAGTTTTATTCTCAAACTTTTCAGCAGCAGGTCCTGGTCAGTGGTATGAAATACTGAATGTAAAAGAATCATTATGTCTTATTCCACAGCCAAAAGGAGATAAGTCAGCAAAACAAGTCCAGTGCAGAAAATGAATGTGAATATTGCAAAGGACATGTGTCAAAACTTAGTCAACTTTTGAAAGAAGAGCTCAAAGTAAGTGGCACTTGGAAGTTTCAAGCAATCATTTCTTGTTCAGGCCATCAGCAATCATTTTCCTTATGGAAGCCGTTCTATTCTGATGCAGCATTTAAGTGTCAGAACCAGGCATTAAGTCACTGCCAGTACAGATGCCAGTGTATCTCTACGGACAGAACCAGGAGATCATGACTCCTGACTCCGCCAGTCACCCAGGAGGTCCACAAGCAACACTGGTTAATATTCTTGGTGAGAAACCTGTTCTTCTCACAAGCAGAAATGTCTCGGGTACCACAGACATGCAATTCCAGACTGTCCTTCTTTAAGTATTTCAAAAACCCAGGGGAAACAACATAATTATATATATATAACAAAATAATTTATATATATATAAAAATATTATCTTTGTTTATTGCCCGCTTGTCAACCTATGCTCCAGCTGATGAAACTGATACACAAGGAATCTCCTTTCATGAATAACTAGCAGTTAGGTTTGTTTGCTCCTTCTTGGGAGCATCACTGAGCTGCATTACAACTTCATTCAGCTCTCCCCTCCAGTCTGCTGCAGCAGCTGCAAAAAACTAGCTTCTCATGCTTTCCAAATACCAACCTTGGATTATGGACACTTTCACTTTTTTTCTGTAGGTCTTGAGGTTCTTTCACCTTATGTCCATTCAAATGGTAAATAACAATGATATGTTTTATTTTGGATGCTGTGGATGTTCAACATGTTCAGGTCATGACTGGATGAGATCATATGAATTCTTCGTCTAGCTGGGTAAGCCATCCAGTGGAGACCAAACACAGCTTTGACTTTTCAGTCCAGCCTGCTAATGTTGCAGGTGCATTTTATTCTCAGAGTTTATGCACATTTTGCATCAGAAAAATGGGAAAAATATGCAGCTGATTCCTGAACTAGCCAATGTCTGAGTCTGCTGTCTGGTCCTCTAATGCCTTGCTCTTTTAGTCTTTTTGGATTTATCAATAAAAACACGTGAAATAATCGTAGCTCTGACCCTACCAGCTACCTCTGCTTCCACTAGAACAAAAAGTCCTCTAGGAATCAATGAAGCACACACAGAGGGACTAATTAAACCCCTGTGTCATTTCCTTTGAAATGGTCATACTGCACTTCTTATCTTGTATTCATTCAACCCCAGTGGTGGTGCAGTAGTTTTAGCAGGGTTGTACTTAAGCAATAATACAGGGCAGTGTGACAGTCATGATGAGATCACACTACATTGAATTGCTAGTTTGAAAACTGAAGACCAGGAACACCAGACAGTCAAGATATTCTTGTGAGTGTATAAGAAATACTGGAGTGCCTGAAGGATATTATAAATTAGTCTTGTGTGTTATGGGAAGAAGCTGAAATCATGAAGAATAATGAAATCAAATAACATGGGGCTTATATGTTTTATACCAACATTAGATCTCCATATTACAAAAGAGGCCACCCTGGCTCTGAGCACAGGCATATCCAGCTTTTACCTGCTTTCCACTAGTGATGGGAAATCAGTGTCTGCAGACAAGTTACAGAAAGGGGCATGTGGCCAAGACTTCCTCAAATATTCCTGCAGCTGCTGGTGATTCAAAGATAATATCCTCATAACTAGTAGTCTGGATCCTAAAGCCCTCAGAATAGATGAATGCAATAGAAATGCTCTGAAATTATTGCTTGAGACTAAGAAACCCCAAACTGCCTGCAATAATTCACATTTAATTTTACTATTTATCTAGGAAATGCACATACACCCACATGCCACTTCTGCATTTGAGCTTTTGAGGAGTATCTCCATGCTGACTGTGCTATGTGAGTTTACCTCTACTCTATACTCACATCAGCACAACCACAATGTGTTTTTTATGAATTGAATGTTACAGAGCCAGAAGTAGTCACTTTGTTTTTTCCTTCCTTTTTCTCCTTTCAGGAGGATTGTTTATAATCATCCTGTGCAATATAAACACTGAGAATGGGTCTTTTACTCTCTTCCTCCTTGTGAGAGACTGGAATATCAATGGTTAATCACTCAAAACAGTCAGATGTTTTCAAAAGCAGTGGTGCTGTGCTGACCATATACAAAGCAACCATGCAGGTGCAAAGGGGTTGCACACCTGCCCACCACAAGGCTACAAGCTGGGTTTTGAGCCAGGTAAGGGGAGAGGCCGAAAAGCAGATCCCGAGAGACTGGAAAATGCTTTTCATCATGCCAGTGTCCTCCCTTCCACAGGTGTCAAAACTTCCCTCCTGAGGACACACTGGGGCATTCTAGGTAGGCCTGAGGGTATTCACCCCTTCTGATGGAACAAAATTGCTCAGCAACACTAACATGAGAGGCAGTTGTCATATCTTAGAAGGGACCATGAACCATCAAAGACCCCAGAGTGTGCTCATGATCCACAGTGTTAAATCAGACACTGTAAAACTCCCTATCCCAGGGAGTGTACCTGGGCATTCCCACAGAGCCTGAGCATATATTAACCCATTGAACTTTGTGTTTCATGGGCTTCCTCTATCCCTGACAGATCAAGACTCTGACCATCACTTCAACCAATATGTTGTCGCTGGATCCACAGGTGGTATCTTTCTACTCTTATCCTTTCTATTTATTTCTTTCTTTTCTGCTTATAAATTTTCTTAAGTGTTATTTTTATGCTTTATATTGTTGCATTTCTAACCAAAATGGCTACATCTTAAAATTTGCTGAGTACCTTATTCTACCTTAACATTCTAAAGTTTGCAAGTAAGAGTTTGTTACTGAACCTCCTGAGAATTTCGTTGTTTCTCTCATGCACCATCCAGAGTGAAACAAACAACCTTCCCCTAAACTCACTGTCGTAACCAATTTCTGTAACATTAGAACAAATCTGTGGCTATTCTTTTATCTGTTTCTCATGAATACAGATGCCTCTTGCTGATAACCTGCCTCTATTAATTGCTGTCCTTTAGATTACCTGTTTTACAGTTTTAATCATGAACTTTTACAAGGATCTGGTATACAACACTGAAAAGTTTTCTTATACCATCAGAAGGTCATGAATTGCAATGTATTAAATACCATCCACAAACTGCTCTCACCTGCTTTGAATGCTCTTAGGACACCATAAAGAGTAATCAGTAAATTATTTACCCATTTGCATAAACTGAAAATACCATATACTAAGGACTCATATAATAAATTTTTGTGAGTTTTACTGATAGACAAAAATTATGAATCAGTTTTAAAGATGCAACCTAAGCTATAGAATTTCTAGGATTAGCAAACCTGAAAAATTCTACTTTTGAATGCTTAATCAAGTTGCTTTATAATTTTTGCCTCAGTTTCCTGCTGTATAAAATGAACTTACCGTTTTTTGTGTATACAGGGCCATTCTGAAAGCACTAGATCAGAACTGTTTGAACTTCTGAGTATCACTCTGTTTCCAGTAAAGTCGGTGACCAATTTCAATATGAAGATACTACTGAGGATATTTGTGTATTCAGCTTTGGAAAATAGAAACCAGTTTTGAAATCCTTATAAGGAGAAAATAATAATTCTGCAATTGTGCAGCCATCTCTCATTAGGGTTGGACAGATCATGGCATTGTATGGAATCCCACTGCAAAGAGCCATTTGCGAACAGACTTACTGTGCATTGGCCATATCCAAGGCATTTTACAAGTCTGTGCATGGATAACTATGGAGTCCTGCTGGCTGTCATGGCTTTGCAACAGTCCAAATGTATCTGGCTAAATTGGCAAAGAAAGATTCAGTAATGTCCTAAAAATAAATAAGGTTACTACAATATAAGCTGGTTTATAATTAAAAATAATTATTATTATGCAATTAGTCTCTGTTTGCATTAAATGAATGCAAGATATATGCAGATCTCAAGATAACACCTGAATTATATAGATAAAGTAATGTGAAACTTGTTAAGGGCTCTGTTCTTTTAATGAGAGTGCTGTTGAGTATTGAAATATTTTTGGTGTGTTCTTGTAACTCTGGTAGCAAAAATACAGTTTCTTTGCTGAATTCCAAGTACATGTAAGTTAGAAAACAGTTGATGTTGTGTGTAACTGGACTTGAATTCAGCAAAGGATGAAAGAATTCAAATACTTAGTTTTAGGTTTGCCATATTAATAAAGTAACAGCACTTTTCAGCATGAACAGTAAATACCTGTGTCATTGAGGACTTCTGTATCAGGATCTAGGCTGCATAAAGAAGACACAGTTTGATAAAATTACAGTTTTAAATCTTTTTGACACAGCTTCAAAAGGCCAAACTCTGACTGAGCTATTAGCTGCCTAGAGCAGAGTTCAATCTTCAGAAGAATTATGCAAATTCCCAATATTCATTCTGTCAAAAATAAAGAAATATGTACAAAAAGACAATAACATTTCCCAACAACAACAGTAGTAATGTTGTTCTAGTTAAGAATTCAACCACTACTGCCAGACACAATAATTTTGACAAAGCAGGGTCAAACCAACACAGCTTTTTCAGAGATACTACAAGGTGCAAAACAAAGGACAGGAAATGCTGATTCAGGTAAAAATTCTAAGTTTAAATCCAGTTGCTGGAGAAGTTTCTTTTCCTTCTTTAAGTCCTACTTCTGGTATCATAAGAGACTGGAAAGCTGGAAAGGGCTCCAGACTCTGGAACATAAAACTCATTGGACAATTGAACAACATCGTGTGGTTTGCCCCTCACTGAGGGCTGTGGTGTGAACACAGGACAGTAGGGGTAGCAGAGTTAAAGTTAGGAAACGATGGAAAATTTCCTGAACTCTGTAGGGCTCAATGTGGATGAGCCACAAGGCACAGTCAGTTCCTAGAGATGTTGCTAAAAGCCAAAAGTGCTAAGCACCTCCCAGGAAAGCTTAACACCACAGATTCCACTTTTTCAAGTCAGTTGTAGGTTCTTTCAGTGGGCATTGATTTAAAGTATAAATATATATGAGGTCTAACTCCTAATCATATAAATAAATCAATATCCTGGGAAATACAAGACTTCCTTGTTTTCACTTATCTTTATTTTTTCAACTGCTGTACATTATCTGAATTTAAATGCATATAATCATAATAGGAGCTAAGCATGAAGTATTGAGCCATTGCCACTCAAACAAAAGATGAATCTTCTCTCCCAAGACAAAAGCATTTACCTCAGCTATTTTATAACACTCCTCTCTGTTTTATCAAATCACTTTGAAATAATTCCTTCCAAACAAAATTGATTTCTAATCTCTCCTGTTGCCTACTAGCTGGCTCCAGGTCTAAGAGACCTTGGGATACTGTCATCCTACAGACTCTTCTCTGTTTTCAATTCAGATGGTAGCAGCTCTTTAAAAGTACCTTGCTCCTAAAAAAATAATATGTGTATATGGCCCTGATTGATAGAGCTCTTATTTTACTTTCAAGTTTCTGCAGCCACACGGAATTCTTCTAATAGTAATTTCATTATTGGGGGAAAAAACAGTTGAGTAAATAAAACACCAATACATATACATTTCTTTCAGCGAGAAAATGTGTGATTTTCCATTTACAATGATTACCTGGGAAGTGAAGACCCCAATACTCCAGTTTCTTCTACCATTCAGACATAATGTCTGAGTACTACTCTACCATTCAGACATAATGTCTGAGTACTACAGTTTCACATGCTCATGAGGAAGGATTTATGGATGCATCATATTGTTTCCTTTGCTTCAGAAACACTTGAATAACAATACTTCTGGTTCTCAGATGGATGCCATGTGTGCAGCGTTCCCTCCAAACAAGTCCCCCAGGGATCTGATGCACATTTGTTTTACTGTTGATAGCATGTTCCCCATAACTTCAGATGCTCCACACTGAAAGGAAGAACTTGGTCTGCATCCTCATGGAACCCATGAATCTTGTGTCTCCACAAAATATCATCAGTGGAGAAGATTAACTTGCAGGGAGGAGGTAACAACACAAGAAGAAAACACCCTGTTGGAGACAGACTCCAGCGGGTCTCCTTTACTCGTAGAGCTCCTGTGGGACACAAACCCACAGCCTATACATCTGCAAAGGCAGAAGGAGAAAGCATCCAGTCTCCATTTTTTCATCCTCTAGAAATATTTCATCCTCTTGAATAATTTTAATTCCAAAATTTTTGAGGTATTTGTCCACTGCAGAGGGAAAAAAAAATACAGAACAGGAAAACCATCACAGTCTCCAACTTGCTGCCAGCCATCCTTGGCTGGAGTCCTGAAGCTTCACTGAGAGCCAGCACGTGATGCTCTGCACAGAGCACAGCAGCCACTGCTGTGTATGGCAACAGCTGGGCTGTAACATCCGCCTCTCATTGTAGTAACACTTCATTAAAAAACATAGAAAATGCTCAAAATATTTCCATGCCTCACAGCCTGTATCTGGTAAACCGATTAGAAAATTAAATGATCTGTTTTCTTCAGGTTTTCTGGATTAAATATACATCATAAAGTGTGCAAGAACTACTTGAGTGACATTCAAATCCCAAATTCAACTCATGAAATGTAATTAAGTGTCATAGTTATGAGCAGTGATAACACTGCATGTTACAGCCTGCATTTGAACAGATAGGAAATAAAAAGAAAAACGAGGTTTGTGTCTTCATTTTTTTAAGATATATACAGTATCAGATTACACATCAGACAGTGATGGGAACCGTGTGAGGGTATGAAATACCGATCGCAGCTTCATTCCATGGAGGAAAGGATGACTCCTGAAGAGCTGCTACTTGATTCACTACCAGCTGAAACTACAGGATTAAATATCAATACACTGATATTTCATCTTTCATCCTGACTCAAATCCTATCCTGGATTGAAGGCAAAGTCCTCACTGCCATTCATGGAACTTTCTATGGACAGGGCCTCAATTTGTCACAAAAAACCTGTTTCTAAGAGTCATTTAAAATGTTATCTTTCAACAGCCTAAATGAACTCATTCACTTGAAAAATAGTTTAGAAGAGCTTTAGGAAGTCTTTTTATTTGCTATTTCAGCTAAGTAACATACGAAACCAAAGTGCATCCTCAACTCATTGTGAAGGGCTAAAGAGAACAACTGTGATAGGGACTGATCTCCTAAAATAACTAAATCAAGAGTGACTTCAATATGCCATTCAGCTTGCCGAGCAGACTGTGGCTGATCTTTCCAATTTAGATCAGAAGATCTTTTCTTGGTTATTGCTGAGATATTTACATAAAAGACGCGACATTTTCTGAGGGAATAAAGATGTACGTACCAAAAGGTTGAAAATAATTGCAGACTCAAAAACTAGAATCTCCTGTTTCTAGTGGCAGAGTTACAAAATTAGCTTGTGATGCTCCTGTTACTCCATCACTGTCAATTGTGAGGGTTAATAATGATGCAATCCCTGTGCAAACTCAGCCTGGTGGTTTGCATCAAGCAGTGCAAGATAGATTACTATCAAGTGCAGAGTCCTCTTCCTCACACACCAGATCTGGAAAATCATTGCAATTTCACTCTGGAAAATCACTGCAATTTCTGTGTCTCCAAAGAAAATTGTTTAATCATCCACATTTCAGTCAATGATATAAAGCTGACTTACTGTTACACTAATTGTACTAGTTATATAGATTAAAACAGAGTGCCTAAGAGCTTTATTTTTCTCCCCAAATGTGATACAAGAATTGAGGAGGAAAACAGCAAAAAGAAATTTTGCAGCTGATTCCCTGGAACCCATTTTGGCCTAGCCATGCAGCTCATCTGCCATCTAGTCTTGAGATTAATAGAAGCAACTGAATCTGATCACATCCCGGCAGTGTGTGGTGAGAATGAAGGGAAATGGGTGCAGATCTCCCCACACAGTTGTGGTGCTCTTTGGGGCAAAGGCACTTCCTGAACATGGAACTGTATCTCCCCACTGGACAATCTGTTTCTCCTGATAGTCTAAACCCCATGAGGACTCTAGGGTGCATTTTCCATTAAGAAAAGGATGCATTACTACAGCAAGTCTTTGCACAGCAACAGCACCTTATTTTTAAGTACCCTATGACTGGGGCACATTGTGACTGATTCCAGTCTTCCACAAAGAAGTCAAATGCCATCAAGGTGTCACAAGACTAAATGAGTGCAGGATGGATCCAATACCCTACATTTTATTTATGGTATATCTGTGTTGCATATAAATTGGCACAAGTATGAGGAAATATGAGCATCTTAGCATCCTTCAGTGCCAAATGCAGACATGATGCAACATAGTCATTTTCTCAATTCAACACAACATACAATATGCCACTCTCCATCAAGCTAAGCAACTGAAATGCGCTTCAGGCCAATGGAAAAATCCCTAAAAATAGCTAAGCTGTTTCTGGGCAAAAGCAGAAGTATTCAAAATTTCCTTGAAATGGTTCCCACCTGGATTTGCTGGAACAGCAACATGAACGCTCAGTGACAGGAAGCTCACTGGTAAGGAATTGTCCCCTGAGTATTACCCTGCTTTTCCAAAAGCAGTGCAAACATGGCTTGTAGCAGTTCTTTAAAGCACTGTACATGAAAACTGCTCTCTAAACTGTTTAAATGCTCCATTGTGAAGCACTGTATTAGCAGCTTTCTGCTGCTCAAACACCTTCAGATTGTAATATATTATAATAGTGCTATTCTCATAGAGATCATTTTACAAATACAACACAAAAGACTGTCACATGAGAATCTACTAAACTGTATCAAGGAAAATAAACACTCACTGCAGAGGGACTTGCTTATTTTGCTAAGACATTTTATAGTGCATTAGCATAAAAATACTACTGCTGTCTTTCAGGTTCACCCACAGCAATGCTTAAGAGCATTAGATGTGTTACAAATACAATTACTTTGGCATCATGATTATTTATTAATACATATTTGCAAACTTTCTAGGCCACTATTCAGCCCTGACATGCAACCAGAGTAAATTACAGAATTTTCATAATTGAAAGCAGAGGGAGAGATGGTTCTTCCACTTCTCATACATGTCACTGGCATGCAGGTACAAGAAAGCATGATCTGCCAGATCTCGTCTTCCCAGAAGCTCATGGAGGTCCTGAAGAGGCTGGAGGTGTCTAGTTTTCCTGATGGATATACATAGAAGCATAGCATTGATCATGTCAACCCTCCCTGGAAACCGTGTTATCTGGTATGGGATAGTCTTATCCCACATCCTTCCTTCCTTTTTTTTGCAAATGTCCTTGCTGCCATTCTCCTTGAGGCTGTTCTCCCCATTATACGGTCAACCACCATGAGTAAGAGATACGCCCAGGGCTTCACCAGAAACCAACAGCAGAAGAGAAACTACAACACAGATTGCCCATATTTTAAACAGTTGCATTTATCTATTGAGCCATTCTTGTCCTCATCCTCTTCGGTGCCACTTAACCCACCATCCTTCGATACAGAGCCATCCTATCATGAAAGCTTCTGCAGGCTTTTGTAGGTCCCTGGATGGAGCAAGGTCTCCTTGCAAAGATCCTTTCATGAGCAGGACTCATGGGTTCAACCAGTGTGGATGAGAGGATTGCTGCAAAACTCCTCAATTTTCAGTCATAGTCTCTTTCAGGTTCAGATAGCTTCACTGCAGAATGTAAAAACCTTACACAAGATTAAGGATAAAAATTTCCATTTTTATGGTATTTTTAGCTTATATTTCATTTTCCAGGCTCCAGTTGGCTTGAACTGGAGCCACAATGCTTGTGACGCTTCAAACACAAAAAGGAATTAAAAAATGTGACAATTCTTAAAATGTGTTTCTTGTTGTATAACAAATTCCCAGAGTTGTAGATTAAACTAAAGGGAACAGGAGTCATAATGTGGGGATTATATAGAATTTCACTTTGTGCTGTGGCAAAAACTTAATGCTTGCCTTGTTCTAGTCAGTAAGTAGAAAAGATATTTTGCAAGAGCACAACACATAGCTTAGCTGATTGGAAAATTCAGGCATATATGAATCAAATATTTTCCTGCACAACTTAGTGAAAGCTAATAACAAAAAAGTGTGAGGTACTTCTGCTCCTCATCTGCTCAGCAGAATTTAGGGCAGAACTACGGGCACAACTCCTTATAATTTTATCAATATTTTTCTACTTGATGTCCCTCCAGATAGCTCATCCTAAGGAATCTACCTGCACACCTTAGACATACACAATTCAATACCTTGGTTATTAGCTTTTTCTTTTCTTTTGTGCTAGTTTCTTAAAATTATACCTTGACCAAGTTCTTAAGTGTGTCTCACAGAATTCTGTTAACAAGAAAATGGATCAATAGCTGGAAATCACACTTTTTCTTATTACAAACCCAGTCATTTCTGTTTAAAAGACAGAAGCATAAGTAGGAAAGCTGAAATCAAAGCGAAAGAAACGAGGTTTATTTCATTTGGGCTTTTTGGATTTTTTACTGCAATTCACTTTTAATCACATCCTGAAGTAGGGTAATAGCTTAAAATCTAAAAGAGGTGTTGAACCCAAACTTTGCCATGAAGGCCTTCAAGCTTTTCCATGCTTGTTTATGCGTGAATGGATTCATCTGCCCATCTTGCTCTCAGCGGCTGCCCTTTAGTTGCCTGCTTAAGTCTTCGGAGCCTAAATCGCATTTGGAGTCTAAATTGATTGAATCAAACAACTTACACTAAAAATTGTATTAAATTGTCATGTACATTGTCTGTTGTCTCAGACTGCAAAGGCTTTGGAGCTGGGGTGTTCTTTTTGTGTTTAACCATCATTTTGATTCAAGCAATTCTCTAGCTTGTATGTGCATTCAAAACAAACGTAATATATGTTACTGATTGTCAAAAGTACCTGAATCCTCTGTCTTACACCAGCAATATGAAATGAAGAACAATAAACAGTTGTTCAACTGCAGATAATGAGCCTAAAAAAGTAATGTTTTGTATACTTATACTGGCAGCTAAATGGGCAGGGAGTGAATTAGCAGAACCCCACCTGAAGGAATTCACGTAGAAAAACAAACATTTATGATAATTTTTTTCTTTTATTTTTTTTCTCCTCAAGTCTAGGAAAAATCAGACTGCTATGAAATGAGGTAGAAGTCCAATTCCCATTTCCCCATGCTTATCAACAACAAAAGTTGGATTTATCTCTTTTTTTTTTGATAAATCTTTCATTAGGTGGCATACATGTGCATTTTCTTTAGGAGACCGACTTTCCCCTCCCTCTTTAAAGGCAATCCCTGTGAAGGAAATTCCTTGGTCAGAAAGATATGGCTTCTTGCTGAATGTCAGAGGACAGTATGAGCAACATTGGAGTTGGTCTGACCTGTGGTTAGGCTGTGGATGGACTGTCTGGGACATCCATCTAGTTTTGGATCCAGGTGCTAGTTTTGTGGGCACCTTACTGCCCTTGAAATGTTGAAAGTTTGTTTGATTTCATATGGCCTCCTATCTAGACTATCTCTGAAGTTAAAAGGCTGCTCCACCTCTCATATGCAGCATGCAGTGACAGAAAAGCAAATTAAGTAGTGGAAGGAAAGGGAAAGGGGTTTAACTTTTGAAGTGTCAGTGTACACTGGCTTACCGGAAAAGAAAAAAGGAATTACACAGAGAAGCCTCACTAGGACAGAGAAAACATAAAGTCCCCAAGGCAGGCAGTCACAGTGATACTGGCTTTCTAAGAAGCTGCATTTAAGTGTTTGTTTTCTAAAGTCACTCAAGTACTTCTTCCACGTGGGGAGTGGACGTGCCTTTTCCTGCAGGTAGGATGGGTCGTTGCAGTTTTAACAGATGAGGCTTTAGTTGCTTTATTCTGTGGGACCATTGAAAAGCTGTATTCTTTAAGGAGAGACAGTCACTTATTTAATCTATCATTTTAATAATAATAGGATGATGCAATTTATTAGCACCATAATATTGATAGTGGGTTAGAACTGGCTGTTACTTGATGGAAATATTTAGGCATATATTTTCAGTTTTGTTACTATTCCTCTAGCAAGTTCATCTATTGCATTATTTTCTAATACCAAAAAACACCTGAAGACTAGATATAAAGGCTGGTTTTTATAACAAAGAACTTAACTGCAGCTTTTAGAAGTTATTGAGTTAACTCACATATGTCTGAATATACTCAAAAGGTGGATGTGTGGGTTCAATACTTGTCAAGAATGGTAAGACTCAGTCTGTGTTTGCTGTATTTTGTCATACAGGTTTTCTTATCTCTAATTCCATTCTCTCTCCCAAAAGCTGAGAAACATTCATATTTTTTCAACAATATCTGGATGCTGGGATTTCTGGATGTCTGACAGTTGGAACAGAGCTGAAGTGCAGAGGCACACAGCAACGTGGAGGGAATGCAATCCTCCTAGGAATGGGTCACTACACCTGCACAGAGACATGATAGAGTTAAATTAGGTGCTACACACTCATAGGATGATACAGAAAATGGTATCCCTGTGGGTATGTTTGAGTACCTTGTTTTAGGAGTAACCTTTAAGAATTTAGTAGGAAAGTTTCCAAAATGTTCTTCCAGAATAAGTGTAAAAATGTAGAAAGCTTCGAACAGGAATTGTTATGCATATATGCCTTTGTCAAAATACAGGTTACTCTGGATCTTGTACAATAAGAGGATATTTCTTCAAGAAAGACAAGTTCTTTTTGAGTATTAGCAGTTTTTCCATTGCAGAACAGTCAGACAGTTCCTGCATCTAAACAATTTCCTGTATATTATAAGTTTTTTATACTTCCTGTACATTTGAAAGTAGTGGAAAACAAAATATATTATTTTGTTAAAGGAAAGCATTAACCTAGAACTTGCTGACTCCGTCTTGTGGTTTATACAATATCCCCAGCCTTTAGCTGATTTGCAAAGTTCAAATAGGAGCAATAAAAGATGACCCTTGCTTGGACAACCAGTGTACTACAGAAACTGATCATGTGGCTATGTAAGCAGCTTGGTATGAGGGGGAGGGAAGAGGCTGAGTTTACCAAAGCAAAACAAGAGAAAGCGCAGTCAATTCTGAGTTAAATATACTTCCTTGTGTCTTGCCCTGAAGGCCTTCAAACTTTAGCATCAATGAGCTCCAGTGCAGGAACTTGGTATTGTTTGTGGCTGACAATGTTTCTGGAGAAGCCTGTCTCACAGAACACTCTGCTGACATTGTCCTTAAGAAGTCAATAACATTATCAAAGGAGTCTTTACCAGAAGTTAGATGATTAGCTTCTAACAACCCTAATTTCTCTATTCATAGGTTTGCTAAAGGTGCTTGGAGGACTCTTTGAGAAGTATGATGCTATTAATTAGTTATTATTTCTTACATGAAACTGATGGAAAAAGCCAAAATTCAGTCCATTGTTTTTAATCAGATGTGCTAGTGATCAAGATCTGACTGAAACAATAAATTTCAAGAGCTGCATATGTTAAAGAGTTATTAAATTTGTATAATGAGTCTCAGTGAATGGGCTGTCTCCTAAGGAGAATCACTTCCACATCTCATGAACATTGCTATGATTTTTTCTGTGAGATCTCTAGTCTGCCAGTCCCTCCAAGGTCTTAGAGTTTGTTTCTGCTCTTTAAAGCCAATAACACAATGTTTTAATATCACCTCTAGTATCAATGGTGACTGTTAGTCCAAGTAGATGTGGGACCTGTCCTGTAAACCAACCATGTTTATCAGTGTCCTGGAAGAGTTGCTGGAGTACTCTTCCATGAAATTTGCAGATGTCACCAATTGAGGGTGACCACTGCACCAGGGGCCCATTTAAGAGATGGAGACAGGTCCTCCAAAATAGTATATGTTGGGAGGACAAGAGATAATCAGAAAGTTTTGGGCTGGATATTGGAAGAAAATTGCTCCTCATGAGGACATTGGGAAGTGGGATAGATAACCAAGGGAGGCTGGCTGGTATCCAGAAGCGCAGCCAGAAGTTTTAAAAAGAGCTTAGAAAAATCCTGAAACATTCCCCTCTAATTTTCAAGCTGGCACTACTTTGAGAATGAAGTGAGACAGGAGACCCATTTGCTCAATTTGCTTTGATGTTGCATCTTCTGTGTATCTATCAGATATAATTTGGTTTTATTCCACTGTAAAGTATGCTAAGAGCTTTGAGATGTGAAGAATAACAGGGCTGAATGATTTCAACAGTTGTTGAGTCTTTTTTTACCCTTAGTCTTGTTTATGTACTTGGTACCTCTAATGAACATACAACCCATTGCTGGATCCTGAGTGAGTCCTATTCTTCATTGACAAAACCCATTTTCAGCAGTTTTCTAATTTTTTGAAGATTGAGCACAGAAATATCACCATTCCCAGTAGCACAGAGTGATATGAAAATATCACAGAAACAGAGTTCATGTTACACAGGGACAGCACCATTGAAAACAGTGTCTTATTTCAAAAGTATATTTTAAATGGCCTGAAACACTTACCCTGTTGAGAAAATAAGACTCTTTAGAGTAGTGAGCTACCTTGTGAAAATTCTAACACATAGCTTTTGAAAAATCCTTGCTCCTGACACAATTATTTCTCACTATACGCCTCCAGGGCTCAGCTGCTGCTCTCGGGAGTCACAGGTTTCTGTGTGGTCCTCTCCCACCTCTTCTGCGGTATCTGGACATTCCTCAGAAAGGCATCTGTCCATGATTACAGATCTTCCTCATGTCATGGGTCACATCACCAGGAAAGTGGGAAGGTTCAAGATGACAAACTGAGAATCATCTTTCACTGTCAACTCCATGGGATCAAAGGAAAAACAAACCCTATCTGTTCTGGCAAATGATGAAGGAAAGAGGAAAAGCACAGGCTATTAGGTTAATGTAGGCAGACAGGGCTGACCTCTGACATCTAGATTAGTTTGTTTTGCTGCAGTGTTTTGCATACTGAAATCACTTTTATCAGGGAACCTCCAAGCACGTTGGAGCACATGTAATTAAGATGTGTGACAGCTCTGTGAGATACAATTGCAGTTGTCCCACAGTGCGGCAACCCTCACAGAGATACTAAGTTGCTCAGGTAAATACCTAAAAGTAACTGAAGTATATTGGCTACAGTAGCCGCCAGATGTAAGGGTAACAACAGCACAGGGATTTGGTGACAGCACTACTTATACTCGGTCCAAGTGCCGTGAATGCACAGGTCAGAACTGAGAAGAAAGTTCACTATTGGTAAAGCAGTCTGGAGGATGATGACCTCAATCCAAGAGTGGAAAGTGAGGAACTTCTGACACCAGTTTTCACCAGGTAAACCTGCACAGAAAGAAACGGGAGTCATTAACAGTTGGAAACTTTATTGTGCTACAAAGTGCTTCTGAATTAGAAGTGATAATGAAACTGCCGCTGCTGAAAGTAGACTTTGCTAACTGAGGTATGTAGTGAGAAAGGGGGCTATATAACCCACAAAAATAATAACTGTGTTCATTTTTAATATGCCTCATTCATCTTTGCTTAAATTAGCAGAACACCAAATTAGAGTTTAAGATGTTCCTTTTAATTTTCATTAATTAAAATAAATAGATGTTTAACCATTTCCGCTAGACTCTATTAAATCCAGTATATTTGACAAAATTTCTTTTAGGACCAAACTAAGTAACATTTCTAATGCACTTTGGAGAGCATGAAATTATTTAGTCCTACAAATCCAGGTTCTGATCTGCAAAGGCGGCTTACCACTAAATTACTTGGACTTCCGTGACAGATACTGATGTTACTAGCTGAGATTTTCTGTTTTCCCCTAGCAGCTAAGTAATGATGAGCAGGAAGAGCTTAAATGAGGAAGACTGATAAAGTTAGTGTCCTTGGCTCTCCATTCCATGCCCATTCAATGACTTGGGCTGGGAATCAAGAGGCTTCAATATTCACAAAGCAGCCCCAGTTCACAAGCCAGCATCAGAGGTTCTTGCAGGTATGAACTCCTATAGGGTTTTTTTTAAATCTTACAGGTCCTTTTATTGAAAATTATTTTCAGGTCCTACATGGTGGACCCAGCACTTCAGTCAATGAGAGATCAATAGATGAATTCAGAGGAAACCATACTTAGCCCAGAAGGACTCACTATACAAATATATAACTATTTCCACAGAGGTTTTCAACATAACACTGAGAAATTGTGTCATAACTTACCTACTGTCAAAACACAGCAAATTCTCTGTTTTGGTCCAAAGTCTCTTTTTCTGTGACAAAAACATTTAACTGAAAATATTTGCTTCATTTCACCGAAGAAAATAACCTGAGAGGTATGGTTGCTATTTCCATTCTCATTAGAAAAATTTGGAAGAGTCTTCTAAACCAGTAGCAATTTGAGAAGGCAATTTTGATTTTGACATGGATTCCAAAACGTCTAATGAAATAAAATGTTGGTATTTGTTATGGGAACACAAAAGTAAATCACAATAATCATAATAAGAGTGAAAGGTAAAAAAAGATAAGAGGGGGAAAAAAAACTAAAGAAAAGACAGCTTCGCTTAGAGGAGGAGAACTTTCCAAAAAACAGCATTAGAAGTAAGAAGTGACAGTTACATGAGAAAAAAAATGGAAATTAGGGAAGAGAGAGACAGAAAACATGGGCAAAATGGCAGAGGTGCATTGCACAAACTCTGGTCCTGAGGAATGGTCACTGAGGAAATGAGGTAGCCAAAAAATACAGAAAAGAGAGGACTTAATAGTCAATTTGATGAAGCATCTTGTAAAGGAAAAGAAATGGGCAACTGAGAAAAAAGCTAACAGATAAATAGTTCTATGAAATCAAAGAAAATATGGCATGCACATGAAATACTAACAGAAGAGAGAAAGCCAAAGCACAGACCTTTGCCAAGGGATCAAACCCTGGAAGATTCATCTCATCAACAATTGTGAGGAGCCTTTTTATTTTTATTTTCTTATTCCTGCAAGAAGATATAAACCACATGTTTTATATAAGAAGCAGAGAGGGAAATATATTACAACATTCAATTTCTCCTGGGGAAGAAAGGATGCTATAAAAAAAAATGCCTGAACAGTTTTTTTCCCAGTATATACAGGGGTGCTGGAAGTGTTCTGTAGAACTAAAAGTACAAAGCCTCTCTACGAGGCTGATCTACTGAAAAGGTTGTGTCACCATGGGCCAGATTCAAATATGCCTGTGAAGCCTGAATAGTTGTGATGGACTCAGAATCACTGAAATCAATGAAGCTATTCCCAATAATGAATTTTAATCAGGAAATTGTAATCTGATTCCAAAAAGAGCTGTAAAGTTGACAATATACCTCTTTCTTTTTCACAGTCTTAAGTTAACTTTGCAACTGTCAATGTTTTACAGACCCTCACAAAAAAGGTAAAGCAAGAACAGATATACTCTTTTGGGATACATTTGGTTGCTAGCTGCTCATCAGGATCTA
Source organism: Corvus cornix cornix (assembly GCF_000738735.6). Taxonomy (NCBI): domain Eukaryota; kingdom Metazoa; phylum Chordata; class Aves; order Passeriformes; family Corvidae; genus Corvus; species Corvus cornix. The sequence goes on from NC_046357.1 coordinate 55,733,251, forward strand.
GGTGGGCACTGTTTGCTGATATTCCAGCTCTAACAAAATATTGGAGAAATTAATTTGTTTCTAGGATTAAAATTAAAGAAACAAATGAACAGACTCAAAACAAACAGAACAAAAAAAAAAAAAAAAGCAAAACCAAAACAAAAGCTGTCTGCCATGGTCTGTACAGTACTCAAGTACAAACACTGTACTCAGTCTGAGCTCTGAGCACTCACAGGGGTTGACAAGTTCAGCTGACGTGCAGAATTGAGGCCAAGTGGCACACAGAGTCAAGCCCCTCTCCCACATCCAATCCTGCGAGATTTCATCTGGGAATGCTTTCCCTTGCCTCCACCTTCTTTCATGTCCTCAAAGTACAAGAGGAAGCAGAAGGGATTGCGCCAAATAAATCTCATTACAGTCTAAGCAAAGTGCTGGCAGGGCATGGGAGCTGCTTGTCACAGCTTGGAGTTTTGCTCATTTTCAAAGCAGTCCCTTCCCTTTCTGCCCTCCCCATTCACTTTTTAAGCACTGACTGATCTGTGTTTGGACACAAAATCTTTGAAACTGGAATGAAGCTTTTGTTCGTGCCTTATTTTAAGTATCCATATTTATGAAGCCACTTAATCTACATTTTTTAGAAACTAACCCCATTGCCATAACTGAATGCTTCATTTGAGGAAGCTGTAAATTTTCCAGAAGCAAGAGATATTGCACTTTTTCCTCATTGTAGCCCTCTCTTTTGTGTCCTACTCTCTTCTCCTATAACTATATGACATGGATGTGAACTTTACCTTCACATCACACTATACAACATTGCCACAGCACACAGAGGTATTTTCTACATAGTATTTTGCTCTAATCCAGCTCCCCTTTTCCAGCTACCTATTAAACTACATCATTATTGTGTTTCTGACTTGATCTTGAACAAAGTGATGCCAAAGTATGTGGAAATACAGGCTAGAGATGCATTGCCTTTAGGCAGAATCTCCAAAAGCAGTAAGATCCAATCTCAACTATTCTCAAATTTATTTTACAAGCAAATTGCCACAAATAAATAGGAGCATTTTAATGGAATACTTCCATAGTATACTTTAAAGAGATGGAGAGCCTAAGGAGATTGACCATAACAGAACCCCGACAGCTGAGAGGAGGAGGACATTCCTGGGAAAGCTGTCGCTTAACCTTTGTGTACTCTTCCTTGTATAGTGTAAGTGTTGGTCTTAAGATAAGGATAGGATCGATTGGAAGTGAGTCCTGACCAGGAACAGTGTCACATCTTACTCTGTTCTTGTAGGTATTGTACATATGTTACTTCCTGTAAATGCAAATAGGGAAGCACAATTTTACAAACCTAGAAAAACAAAACCCTAACACACTGCTGGATTTCCCAAAGACTCAGACACAAATATCCACATGAGAATTTTTGCTACTTTTTGGTTTTTTATCATTCCTGTTCCAAAGATTGAAGTTAAACATGACACTGTAATTGTATGGGCATTTGAACAAAGAGTGGCTCTGAAATTTGGCTTCACCTCATATATGTACACATATATATGTATATGTATATGTCAGAGCCAATGTACCGGGTACAGGAAGGGTATATACTCAGATGTAGAAGAGGAAAGCAGAGAACAGTCTGTTACTTTCCCAGGCCAGTGAAACCTGCTCCCAAGAGAAATTTAAATTTGTTCAAAGTGAAACACTGCCAACATATGCTGGCATATCAGAAATCAAGGGCTGGGAACTGCCTTCACTGCTGTAGCTTGGGGCAGGGGGAGGGGACCTAGGCTTAGGAGGTATGCAGTTGTTGAGCACACAGGGATGGATATCTGAGAGCTGCAAGCTTGATAATTTTCCATGACCTAAGCAATGATTAAAGATTTCCATTCCTCTTAGATTCAAGTGTCACCCTAAGGCTAACCTTCGTTGTGTCAATGGCTGTGTATACATGCCAGAACTCCTGAAATCCCTGTAATTTTAAGAAAGATGTATATAACATTATTCATGGGAATGGGTGAGTACCTTCATTTATCAGACCAGAACTGATTTCCATTGAAATAGCATTTCTCCCTTTTAACACAGTTAGTAAATAAACACTAACTAATAAGTTAAGTAACATTAAACTACATTAATAGCAACCTTTTTCTTTTCTTCACAATAGCAATTTGTAGGCTCAGAAAGGGAACAGTGAAGTATTACATTACACAGCATGTGTTTCTATGGAATTCTTTGGAATTCTTAAGGGAAAACAGAGCCATATCACCTGCCAGGAGGTCTGCTAGGGGCCAGCAGACACATGCAGTACCCAAGTCACTCCAACTGGATTAACTAAGGACTGCAAGAAGTTTGAATAATGTACATTTGCAGGCCATTTTTTTTCATGTAATGAACAATGATAATCAGTGAAGAGGTTCATAGTAATATTTACTGTTCTGTTGCAATAGATTTACCATGAAAACTTGGAATTGCGATTTACTCAGGGCTTAAAATAATCTTTAGTTTTGCAATACCCAGGTATCCAGGAACAGCAATATTTTAACCAGAAGAAGGCCTGTAGGTTGTGTTTGTCATGTCAAGCTCATGATATGTGCTAATGACCATTACCTCTGATATTCCTTTCGTCAACAATTGTGAGGAGCCTTTTTATTTTTTCTTTCTTATTCCTTCAAGAAGGTATAAACCACATGTTATACAGGGTTCCCTGTATTGATACCAGTACAATGTAAACAGAGCGTGAGTTATACCTGTCTCCTTTTCTTTCAGCATGTGTGAAAAGGAAAATCATGGAAGGGTTTTTCTTCCCTAAATTAGTTGACTGCCTCTATGCACCCATCACATAGCCTCCATTCAGGCTCATATATCCCTGGCAGTGCCAGAATCAGGAAGTAACCTCAGATCAACAAGAACAGAGCAAATTTCTTAAATACTTACTCCAAGACTATTACAAACTGGGTTGACACTGTATGAAGGAGGAATACCATCACACATGTTGACAAAACAGCGAGGAAACATGACTACCCTCTGTACAGCTGTCCTCAGATCTGCTCAAAGACTCAATTCTCCCAGCATGATGAAATGCAGATGAAACACCAGTGAAAATGGACCGTGCATCAGAGTTAAACTATTCACACCCCATTTGAGAGCTAAATGGGGACAGTAAGCTAATCATTGTGGTACAGTATAACTCAGTTCATGGGGGAGCCCAACAAAAAAAATAGAAATACATCATCTGAAGCTTCATCTGCAGCCCATGACAGGCATCACATTTGTCTTCTGGACATATGTGTTTATTGAGGAGTTTTTTTCTTGCATGTTATGTTAAGTACTGTCACAGCTCAACACTTTTATTTAGAAGCCATTTTGACTAGCCTTGTTCTGTGGAGAGGCACCTGCTGTTCAGCTGTACTGCCTCAACACATAGCAGTGCAATCTCCTGCCTCTTCCAAAAGGGCATGGTGATCCTACACAACCATGTGTTAGTGTGTTCTTCTGTGTGCCAAGCCCACAAAGACAAGCTAGAAGCAGCAAATGACACACCTTCCACTGCTCTTGGAGGTAAGATCTGGCTCACAACTGACTTCAGAGTAGACAACCCACCCAAAATCCTACCTGCAGACGAGAACATTACCAGTCCACAATGGTGTGAAGAGTCCTAAAACAATGTCATGGCTTTGGGTCACACCAGCCAGCAGTGTTCAGCTTCAGAAGAACTCCGCTAAACATAAAGTGCTTGATTAGAGGTGCTTCAGCCTCAGGTGAAACATGCTGCCCTCATTCAATCCTGTCCTGCTTGTACTTCTGCATGGGGTCATCAAAAGCTTTTTGTGATGGGTCATAACCCTCTGTTGACTCATTTTCAGCTCATGGTGGAGCAGCACTCAGCTTTCTATTCTATAGTCTGGGAGTATCAATATAACCAAGGCTGTGCACTCTTTTCAGGTCTTTTAAAATTGTGGAATGAGTCGTTAAAGTGGCAAATTTCCTTTTTCTTTGGTGCCAATGCTCCTAACCAAGAAAATGGCTGGATATTTTTCGTTTTTTCCTTCACGCATGGTCTCCACTCCCTCAGACTCAAATGACTCAAATATATTCTCTGTCTGCTGGACAACAGTGATTTTCTGGTAAAGGTGCTGACATTGTCCTGCCCCTGGTAAGATTTTGCTGCCCAGAAATTACTAATTCTCTGTGTTCTAATTCTGAAAAATTGCACAGGGTACTTACTTGTATGTGCTGAAGATGTGAAAAAACATTATTTAACCCTCTCTCTGAGCTAACATGAGGAATTACAACACCTTTACTTGTGTGAAGGTCTAAAAATGGAATTAACAGCAAAGAAGTGTGATTTTGGCTGGTTCCAAATATTGCTATTATTTCTTTTTTGTCATTTCCATAAATTTGCTTTGCAGTATTTACTGCACTGTATCACAGCGACGTTATGAATCCTCATTCTTTCCTTATTAGTACAACTTGAATGTTTTGAGAAGTTCAGATGAGAAGGACAGCAAAAGGATGTCCTGAAATGTCATTTTAATGGAATGGTTTGGAAAGTATTACTATTGTATAATTTAGAGGCCATTCTGGTATTGAACTGCTGGTATAACCGTTAGGCATTGTGAATTTTGCTTAATTATGGCAGTATCTCACCACATACAGCTTATATCTTCAAGTACAGTAGAAAAATATTAGATACTAGTAGATCTTTCCATTTAGGAGATTATATGGAGATTAAGCTACAACGAGATTTAAAATTCAGATCATCTCTGATCCAACCAAGACAAGATACCACTAAAATAAAATTGTGTATGACATCTGTAATTCCCCTTTAAGGTCTTTTGGTGATTTCTATCTTTTATATACAGCCATTTTAAAGTCTCATGAATAATTTTAAAGATTTTCTCATCTCTCAGATTAACTCTCCACCCCCTGGAGGGGACAGGGCAACCTGCCTTTTCTAAATATTTTCCTGTCTTCTTCCTTTTTGCCTCCCAAAACCACCTTTCTGCTTCTCCTTCCTACCTCTCCTGTACTCTTTGTGCACTCACCCCACATATATTCTCATTTCTTTGTGCCAGAACTAGGTAAGTTTCAAAAAAGATACTATCTGCTTTGACGGGTGACATTTAGGCTTACAAAGTTAATCTGCAAACAATTTTTGGACAAGGGTGAGTGGGTTTGTGCTCTGTGATGCCTCAGAGCCAGCCCTCATAGATTCCCAGCTATCCCACCAAGCCATGGCCAGGGTCAGAGCAAACACATGAATATCATACACAGGGACACAAAAGGCTCGGTTACTCTCCCTATGAAGTCAATTGCACTTTCAGGAACTGCACTGGGATTTCAATAATATGGCCCCACGCAGCTAGGAAGTCACATCCTCCATGGTTCCCTGATCAGTGATGCCCCATCCCAGCAGAGCTTCTCATGGCTCCAGTTACCACATCTTGAACCTCATTATTAACCAGAGTTCATCAAACAGACCATATCTTGTTCTTCCTTTGAGCAAAATAGAGTTAAAAGTGAAAAAAACATTGGAGAGAGTGAGGTAAGTGACAAAAATTCTTTCTCCATTTTTGCCAACCTGGCATCAGAAGAGCTGTCACCACCACTCACATTGTGTCCAGGATATGGGATATGCACACAGGCTGAGACACGTTACTGAGCATTCCCCAGGCAACCTTGAATCTGACAGGCCTTTTTTGGCCATTCTTGTGGTCTAAGTGTGCATGGCACGATGGAAGGACACATGCAATGACACAAAAGATGGTGAGTCAATGTTTTAATTTTATAGAATATTGATTTGCCATATTTTATTTTTATAAAACATTTAATTATTTTTTGCCTTCTAGCACAACTGCACTCAGATGTAGCAGTGTCCAGTACCAGAAATGTATCCAGTGTGAGCTGTCTTCTGAAAGAAAAGTGCACATGAGAATTCAAGTTATTTCATCTACCACAGATGCTGCTTGTACTCTTAAAGGACAACTGCAGCTGATGACAAGGTGGTGTGGAGTGTGACACCTCTGCTGGTCCCCCTTCAGGAACACCAAGGTGGTCTGTGACATGTGATAGGTTTCTTAATTTTTGATAGCATGTAATTAGGGCAACCTAACCCTTGTTTAAAGATTGCAGTATATAAAATCAAAATGCTTGGATGGCTTTTTCTGGTATTAGAGCAGGCAGCTGCAGAGTGAGGTGGTATCAACCATGTAAAACAGAATTCCTCCTCAGTAAACCACAGGACAGGAACTATAGCTGGACTTGTCCTTTGTGTGCTTCTTTCATCATCATAACCTTTGGCCTTATTTTGGTTGGTAATAAATAATATTCAGATTCAGCCCTCAATAGAGATTTGATGTACGCTGGACACATATGCTGAAACCACAAGTGATTGGCAAAGATGCCTTCAATACCTCAATATCATCAATTACTTTGACCTTCTCACAGTCTACTTTGCAAATAGTAGTAGCTTAAATACTCACATGATTCAGAATGAATGATTTTAGCCACATTTTTACAAAATCTTTCAAGATATTGCCATTTGCAAGAAAAAGATATTTGTTTACAGCACAACAAAGTAGAAAAGAGGTGAAAAAGACTATATAAGGAATAAAGATCTCTTTATTTATTCATCACATACTTTCTAGGGAGTTTTGATCTTTAAATTTGCTCTAATATTATCAGAATTGATTTCTAGTCTCTCTGATCCCAGAGGAAATGTTTTCAGTGAAGCTCTCAGTGGATTAACTGTAATGAAGAATCAGGTTGCAGAGCTGTTACTATGGTGCTCTTAAGTGTAGAGCGTCTAAAAAATTAACTGATAAGAAAATTCCAATGCACTATATTTAGAAGCATTTCATTTTCTAGCTTTTGACATAAAATAATTTAGTAATTGAAAGTCTACATAGAAATTGTTTATTTTTTATTAGATCATGGTATCCTAATTCTCTTTTCCGGCTTTATTGGCTTTTAAATAAACACCAAATTTAGAAAAAAATTTTAAAATATTCTCAAAAAATAAAATTCAAAGAGTTATGTTATTAGTTTCTCTGAGGTTTTTTTGGGTTTGGTTTTGGTGGTTTTGTTTGGGGATATTTTTTTGTCATTCTGAGAACCAAATCCTTTGGGCTCTATTAGAAAATATTTCTTTATAAACAGCTCCACTTGAATGTTTACCTTTACAGTCTAGAAAGACATTTTAAACATACTACTTTCTGACTCTTGGAAAAAGCTCAGGTCTATTTTTAGATGCCAGCATCCTAAATTGTTTACTGTATCACACAGCACAGTGCAAGAAAAAAGGTTAAATTCTGCTTCCTATTTTTTTTTAGCACAAGCCACCTCTGGCCCATTTCAGCAGGACAGCCCAACTAAAAGTTCTCTACAGTCACCACTGAAACCATTACGAGGATTGTTACAGGCGCAACTGTTATTTCACATATGCAGTTTAACACCACCTGAAGAAGAGTGAATGGAAAATAGCTGAAAATAATACCAATACACACATACACCTGTGCAGAAATCCCTGTACTGTTATAACGAATCCATTTATATTAACACTGATGTTCAAATAGTTCCTACTAAAAAAAAAAGAAACAAAAACAAAACCAACAACAAAAAATCCCCAAATCAAACCAAAAAAATGAAAGGTAAAAAAAAGGAAAAAGTCACCCCTTTTCACACTGCTTATAACTAATTACCTGCCAGCTCATAATTAATTTCCTGAAAACCTGCTCGGTGGTGCTGTCCCCACTTTGTGGGCCCAACAGCTGAGTGATTTGTTGCCATAATGGCTTTCTTGTACCACTTATAAATGAGGTAAAATGCTTGACAATGACATTTTTTTAGTGCTGACCACCTGCACTTGTCTGCAAACACTTCAAACTCTACTCACAGTTCTGGCAATAAGATTCTACCCTAGTGATGTTTCATAAATGCAGATTCCCAAGCAGTGCAAGCAAATGGATATTAATAAAGCTACTGCTAATAATTAGACTAAAAAGATAATTTGAAGGAAAAAAGCTACCATCCAAATGACACTCTCTGTGTCTTTTCATCTTTGCAATACATCTGACAATAATTTTACATTCAGCAGTCTCACCAAAAGAGGACATCTCATCATAAATAAAGGTTTTGCACTTCTGCAAAGGTTTTGTATTTTCAAAGTCATTTGAAAACAAAAATCAACTGCATGGCTTTGTAGCAGCCAAGGGAGGCAAGCACTAGCAAGACAGGAATGTCCTGTAAAAAGCTAAAAGGCATCTAATTGGTGGTTCGGATAGTATTACTTTCCTCCTCTGCAGAGACCTGGAAAACAAGAAATTAAAAGGTCCTATATAAAAGATTATCAGTCGAGTATATTGCCACCATGAGTATTTTTACCTTGTTATGAGTTATGAATTATTCCATGCTGTTTTCCCTTCACTAACTATTCAATAAGAGAACTGAACTGCCATTTGTAATTATGTAATTATACTCTTCATGAACAAAATTCACCTATTCTCCCCTCTGCCTACCCTGAAAGAGATACAGTTTTTGAGGTGCACACAGAGCAGATCACAGAGGCCCTGCTTCAGCCCTCTCCATGCTCCCAGCCTGGATAAAACTGTATTGTGTTACAGGACGTTTTGCATGGTTCAGAAGCACCAACGCTGCCTGTGTGACCACCCTGCTCTATAGCCTGTGCTATAAAGATCATACCGCATTTTCCAAGCTCACTTCCTCTTCCTACTCATTAGCCTAAAATATTGGACCTTCTGAAAAGACAGCTTTAACAAGCTGTGGTTTTTGTTTCCAGTTTCTTGTGCTTTGCATAAAGAAAAGATATGAAGGACAGTTATTTGAATGTGGAGAACATAGTAGGGTGAATCACAAGGTTTTATGGCTAGTACTCATTTATATTTATGTGTGTGTATATATATATGTGCATATGTATGTTGGCATGTATTTGCATGCAAGAATTTACTTTCTATCAATTTTTATTATCTTAAAATGCCTTTCTTTCTTTAAATATCTGTTCTTTGGTATCAGAGAAAAGAGGTTGACTTTCTCCTTCCAACTTTTTGTCGAGCTTTAAACTGGTCTTGCACTAAAACCGATCCAATTTATGCGGAATTGATTGTAGTAAATATCACTGAGAGTATAAGGTTTCAAAAGGTTGGAATCCTAGAAACTACAGCACAGGATAGAGAATCAGGAGTGCTTGATCAATCTACTGTTGATTTCTTAACTGAACTTCTGAGTAAAGAGTAGTTATTTCACCCATTTCTCTGTTATTTCACAAGTCTGTTGTAAAAATTGAGTTTTGTAGTCTCATGAGAAAGAGGGTTATGAGTTTGCCAAGCACTTTTATGGTTTTTGTAACTTTCAAGAAGACCAAAAAAACAAATCCTTAACAAGTACTTCTCCTTCATTATTTTTCCACATTGTTTAATTATTCCAGGGAGTGCTGAGATGTATACACCAGTGGCTTTCTAAACCAAAGTTTTGAAAGTTTAGTGCTTTTGCAAGGGGAGAAAGACAACAAAAAAAAATACATAGGTTCATACAAAAACACAAACCAACTTTTTTAGGGCAAGTTTTGCCTTCATAAAATGTAGCTTTTGTTCCTGTAGACATAAAGAAATCTGTGTGCTCCATACATGTTGCTGTTCATTCTGCTAGCCATGGAAAATGGGCACCAAGCCCAAGTGCTCAGGTCATAATATCTATCTATATGAAGATTTTTTATTTTTTGAAAAAAATAATACTTCCTCCTTCCCTACAACAAGCCTGAAAGCTTTTACTAGAAAGTGGAAGATATTTTTCGCCGGCTAGTTTTGAAGATTTTTTTGAAAGCGACTTTTGGATCAGCTGTTTTCAGTGGCTGAGCAAGAGTCTTTTTTTCTTTTATTTTGTGCACTTCATTTTGTTCTCTTTATTTTCCTCAGAGTTCAGTGCAAGACCTGTGCTTACCAATGGACCACAGAGTATCCCATCAGATCTGTCTTTGACATGGGAGCACAGTGATCCAAGATTCCAAGCCTACCTTCCCTGATCAGCCTGGTGGATTTTTGTAGGAAGTCTGCAGATGATGGTTTTTGATGAACCATAATTGCAGAAACACAGATGTATACACTCTGCCTCACAGGCCTGGCTCCTTCATCAGCAACATGCACAGTTCCCATCACATCCAGGGAGAGAATAGACTCCCGGGTGTATAAATTCATTGTCTGCTTCCTCCTCTTTGAAATCTTACATTTTTAGAATCTTGGTCTTAAACATGCACTATAAATCTGACAAAAAGTGTTACTGAAGTTCCATCTCTAAATAAATAGTTTAAAATAAAAGTTGTATAAATACCCGTCTGTGCCAACAATACAGTTTGAAAAGGAGCATGGTAAACACGAAGTAAATTAAATGGGATTCACTTTCATGAGGTGGATGGCTACTTAAACCAGTTATTACAGAGAAGATTTTGTTGTGTGGTGCGACAGCACGTACCCATGCGGCTAACCAAGAGCTGGTTGAAAAACAAACCCCACCCATACCTAGGAGCAGTGCCATGACCAAACCACAATTCCTGTGAGGAATAAATTTAATTTGCTGAAAATGAAGTACAGGCACTATTGAGCTCATTAGTCAGTAACAGACATATTTCAAGAGAAGAAAGTGGAATTTGGTGGAAGCTCCAAGTCCTACATATGCTATGAATAAACCAGACTATTGTTTTTTGATAAAGGAGTATTGTTTTGAATGTGCTAGGTAACTAAGTAAAGCCAGCAGAGTTTTTTTGCCAAATATAGTCTCTTGCTCACTGCTAAAAATCCTAGCTTTTAAATTAGGAGCTGAAGTCATTGAAAAAAAAGTTTACATTCCTGCAGCCTGCTGCAGCAAAGCCAACCAAATGTTTGGCTTAATATTCATCTCTTTAATGAACTTTTCTTAAACATCTAAGACAGAAAATACCATTTCTAATTTTTAGTAATTTGATGCTTAAAACTTTGGGTTTCTTCCCTTCTTTTTCTGTTTTTGTATTATCTTTTCTAACTTGTTTAGAAAAGACCCAGCAGGGTCACTGCTGTGGTATTAGGCTATGTGAAGCATTTAATAACTTAAAGAAATCATGCTTTCAGCTTCGGGCACCAGCTCCAATTGTAGGACACAGTTACTAGCAGTATATTTTTTGTTGGTTCTTTTTAGTGGTTTTTTTGGTCATAGACCAAGCCAGTGTAGAGGAAAAGAAGGTTTTGTTTTTCACAGTAGCTCAATGCAGTGGTGATATGGGCCTAGAAAACCAGCTGATCTTAGGAGACCTGACTGTTAAAAACAGCCCAAACTGCTACAGTTCTTTAGGGCAATGCTGTGCAAATGATACACTGAAAAATTATTAAAATGGATAGAGCAACTGCTGGAAGATTGCATTATCTTCCAGTCATTGGATATATTTGGTGCTCGTTGCTTTTAGCCATTCCAGCAGGCCAGCATGGGGTTTTTGGATCCTGAATCTGGGTCTGAATGGGCTAGCCCCTTCATGTCCCAGCAGCAGTGCCAGAACCAAGAGGGAGGGATGCAGCCTGCGCTTTGTGCCTTCAGGAGACATAAGGGAGTGTTTGGCCCCATGAGGTTTGCCCCCACAAACTGTAAGACCTGGCATCCCTCACTTCCATCTTCCCACCCACAGGCTGAGGGTATCACTCAGGAAAACAAACTCTGAAGTAAGTTCGGTTTGGGGTACATTTCTATCCAAACAAACAATAATCATCTGTTAATAATTTCATCTACTTTCTCTACGCACTATTTCACATCTGTAATACCTATTTGTTCTACCATTGTTTCCCCCAGAAACAAGATGTGGTGGGACATTCAGGGTCAACCCCACAAGGAACACCAGTGCAAACACAAAGGCAAAACCAAGACCATGCTGGGGTCCAGCTGCTGAATTTAGCTTCCCTAAACTGCCAGAAGCATGACTGCCACATGGAGGAAGAGATCAGCTGAAAGCAGCCAACTTTTGAGGCATTTTGGATGCTGTATTAAGGCAATATGCAAATAAACATGTTGGTACTTTCTAATATAATTGGGTACTGGTGTACCTCAATTGGTGTCTTGCTTTTCTTCTTTCTTAACCATACTAGTATTGTTTGATGTCCAGGTGATGGGTACTTCTCCACACGCAGTGATGGATGAGAAAGGGAATAGAAAAGGTGGATGTACATGACTAATCCTGTTGATAGGATCCAGTTTAGTAGGGAACACAGGGATTATCTCAGAGGATTCACATGGCAGCAGGCAGACCTGTTTTCTAAAATAGGCAGGTGCAATCAGAGCAGAATCATCTTTTTTCAGCTTTTTCTGATGTGGCCATACCTCAAAAGGGTGGAGTGACTCAGCCAAGCCCTCTGATCCCCTGTCACCTTCTATTGCCTGTTGTAACAGAGGATAACTTGTCTTCTCATGTCTATCAACTAATTTATCTACGACTGAGATGCCCAAGTATGAGGGACACTTATAGTGAACATTTTCATAAAATAACATAATAACATTCTTAATAACATAAGAACTCTTTAAAAATTTTAACTGACATATTTAGTAGGAATATTTAGTACATATTTATCTAAATGTGTATTGTAAGTAGGGAAATCTACTTCAGCAGATAAAGTTGGGATACCATTTTATTTACATGAATTTCCAAAAAGTATACAGTTGACTCCCCTTTGTTTCCTCTTCTCCCATTTACTTTCCTTTTCAAGATGCATGAGGTACAAAAACATGCCTGAAAATACTGTGTCAAAAGCCCACCTTATAAGCTTATATCTTCTAAAACACCTTTTACTCCAGGCTTGGCATGTGTATTGTTAAGTCTCCCTTACCTCATGTGCTTGATTGCCAGATTTGAAGTCTTGAACTTATCAGGTTTTGAAGATGTTCTTCAACGTATAATAGTTTAGGTGGTTTTAACGAAATTACTTCAATATGTAAAGAAAAGTATCTGCATAAAATATTTCAAAAATTAAATTTTTAATAGACACCACAAAAGAGACACTGCACATGCTGAACAGTTTAATTTTTTTCTGCTGTAGGGAATAGCTTTTTTCCTGGACCCTTTATGTCATCTGTAGAAGGTAGGATCATTTAAACACCCATATCTTTCTCTCTTCAAATGATACAAGGGTTACTAATCATGACTTTGACTGAGAATCACACTGAGTATAAAAAATTTTCCTTCCAGTTATATTCAACACTAATCAAAGAAAACAAAATACCCAATGTAATGAATTAACTAAATTAATAGAATAAGTTTAACCTAATCAGTATTGACAGCACTTGGATATTTATGACCAGGCACTGAATATTAGGAGGATTACATAAAATGAAACCTTGGAGAATTAGATCCAGCATCTTTAAGTCTCAGCCCCTTATAACTATTGAAAAATCATGAGTACTAACAAGTGAAAAACTAGAAGACAAATTTAAAAAATGATGAATGCATGGAACAAAACACTGTCATTTCTGGCTTTGACTAGCACATCATAAGGTTTCTCTCTCTATCTCTCTTTTTAATCTGGTCATTACTTTTTTTTTTTATTCTAAAGCCAACCTCACATTTGAGGATCTAGTCTACCATTTCTGAAAAACTGGGAATTGCAATGCCAGTAATTTAATACCATTTCACTGGTTTCCAGCTTCCTTTTATTATTTTGTTTTAATTTTCTCCCTTTGATCCTTCTCTCCCCCTCTGTCTGCCCCATTTCCAGGGCCAGCATTGAAGCTTCCCTTCTATTCCTGCAATGTCTGATCAAAGACCCAGTGAAAAGCACCAGTGTCTTAAAAGCTCAAGTCACATCAGATTACAAGTGGCACCAAGGTAAAACCAAATGCTTCCTGTGCCACCCACAGCCACTGTCACTCATGTCAAACTTTCACTGACAACAGCTGATCTATGACAGGCAATGGAAAATTCAGAGAATTCAGAAAGAAATCCAAGCCAACAACAAAAAATCCCTCCTAAAAACTAAAAAACCCCAATCCACCATTGTAAAGATCAAAAAAAATGATAGTGACATGGATCACTCATGTTGATTTAGTATATTGTCCTAGTTTTTTAGCATGGATGACTTTATAGCCAGTGCTATCCCAGAATAGCTATTATTGATCATCTGCTCTGCACTTTAAGAAAAGTAGGACTTCAGAAAGAGGGGTGGTAGAAATTTCCAGAATGTAGATTATCTGTTTGGATAAAGACAGGCTTTTTATACCTAATTGCTAGGCCTGGGAAGCTTAGTTGCCCTGCCCACTCTCTCTGCCTGAATACACTCAAACGGATTCATGCAGGTGGGATTCCACGTGAATAGGAGCATTTCCTTCCACTACTGCCACTTGCTTCTTTCTTCTTGCTGTACAACTATTGAAAAGGAAAAAAAAATTCCATCAGCTTTGTTGCTAACACTTCTGGTCTTCTTAGTTCTCAGTGAGGAATGGTTTTTTTGTCTTTTGAGGAAGGCAGGACAAAGAATCAGCAAAATCAACACATCTCACATCATTTTAGAAATTAGCTCTATTAAATATTTAGGTGCTTTTCAAGTGTTGTCTGAAGAAAATAATTTCTGTGGCATAAACAGGACTTGTCTTAAATGTTCTGCAGAGATAAAGGACCTTCATCCATCAGCAATTAAATATGACAGGAAACAGTCTCCTGAAGGCCATGGCATATTTGCATGCAAAGGATTACTCCAAAATGTATTAATCATGTATTTTCAAATATGCTTGAGGATTTTCATGAATGCAGTAGGTAACACAGTTGCAAGGTTCCAACCTATAACAGCTCTGGATTATCTAAGAATAGACCGTCAGGTTCTATTTGTAACAACAGTGATGCAAATCCGAAGAAAACTCACTTAGTTCAGACTAGAGGTTTTGTATTTACACTTGAATTAAAGATGTCAAGTCATCCTCTCTTTTATTGCTGCACACTACTAGATGCAAATCTCTGATTCTGCAAACAAAATCTGTATTAATTCACAAGACTGGAAATTCATTAATTCTGTGCATCAATATAATAATATTAACATTCTCAGGTAAAAAAAGGTGAATGTTCTTTATGACTAGTCTGTTTTAATAGTATCTTGTGGATTGGGACAGCTGAAACAGCAATTGCTCAGAATGCTCTTCAAGCCACAATGTTTTGGTTACCTCATTTACCTCAGAATATTTTCTTCTGTGGATTAGAAACTGACTTATTCCTTATGTAGTTTTCAACTATTTCAAAGATTCCTTTGCAATGGCAAGGTGCAGTAAAATCCAGTGTAATGTAAATCACTCTCTAATCTTATTTTTCCCTTCTCTTTCTGGATAAAGCTATAAATGCAATGAAAAAGATATTATTTTGAATGGCACCAGTGGAGAAATTGGTATCACAGATGGAGTTTAAAAGTCATATCATCTTGCTAACAGCTAAATAAGGTATTTTCTAAGTTGGATTTTGGCTACGCTACTTTGAATATTTGAAAATTTTTAATTTTAATAAGGAGAATATTTTGACTGCTGAAACCGGGGATAATGTAACATTATCGTCTTGGCACATTCAATAATACATACTAATGCAGCCTGTATTTCCAATACAACCCCTCTTCCTTGTCTAGTATTATTGCTTCAACTTGACATATTTTTCTGAGCAGCAAACCCAAACAATAATGTGGTCATGGGAAACTGGAACAAATGACCACTTGCTCTGGAAAGCAGCACACCACAAGTTTGAAGTCCTTCATGTTTATATAGTGGCTTGACTCTCAGCAACAGGTCATAGCCACGAAACAAGAGCTGCATGAAATATCATGTAGAGCCTGTAAACCCAAGAATGTGCTACGTGATGCCAGCTGTGCCGTACAGGATCTCAAGCAGCCTGTCCCACACACCTGGGAGGACTGCAAATATTTCTGACCAAACCTGCTGGGCTAAGCTGGCTTTGGCAGAAGTCAGCTCATTAAGCTAACAGGGAAGCCTGTTTTTAAGTTTTTCAACTGCTAAATATTGTAGTAACTCCAAGACAAAGATGTTTCGCACTACAATAATTCCACTAACACTGTTTCCCATGTAAGAGTTAATTAAAAATTAATGCATTTTGTTTTGATGTCTTTTTTTTGGAAAACAAATAACTCGCTCAAACTTTAACCATGTTGATGCTTAAATAAACCAAGATACCAGTCTGTGCTTTCTCACCAAATGGAAAGGCAAAAAAATCACCAGATTGTATCCAGTGAGATATGTGTAATAACACAGACAGAAGGTGCTATATTGAGACTTTGAATCAAAACTCCCCTTTCCTAGACTTCCCATGTACCTTTATTTCCTGTTTAGAAAGCAAAGGAATGACAGGCAATGCAATACTGATGAAGAGTGATTCCCTTGCAATATGCGGACCCCCTAGATATCATCTCTGTAGAGCTGGTTTACCTGTAGATGTAGCCAATCATCTCAAGCATTCCTGCATCTGTTCCCAAAAAGCCCTGCCAGAAACCTTGTCAATGGCCTCAAAAACCACGTCTTAGGTGCTTTGGAAAACATCATTTCTAGTTCCATGGTCTGTCCTAAGCATATCAGTAGATCCATTTTACTTTACATAGATACTTCTACCCTCTCCACTCACACATAAATCTGACTTTTTATGGTTAGCTACCAATTGGCATTTTCAAGTGCACCCATCTCCACCCACCCACAAAGTAGTCCAGGATAGTAGGGTACCTATTATGCAAGCCAAACCAGTCAATCTGTTCTAGGGTGTGAAATCCTGAGCTGGCACAGATTAGTAGCAAGGAATTATTCAGAAGCACCCCAATATACACATTTTAAATAAATTTAAATTCTCACCTCTTAGAGTTGCAAAGACTACGCTGAGATATAATTAAATAAGAATACTGCTGTCCGTAATTATAAATTACTCTTTTAAAGATTTTCATTTAAAGCATAACTGTGGTGGCCTTAAAACAACCAACAGTAGTGTGCATGGATTGATTTCAAACTTCTATAATTACACAAACAGAGATCAGAAGAAACAAGGAATCTTGCCCCTCTTTTTGTGCCAGGTGAAGAATGTCCAATCTCATTTCTACAATAAAATCAAAAAGGCACATTAAATTCCTTTCCATACGGGGGCTTGAAAGAACAAACTAGATGGCAAGGGTAAGCCCAGAACGTGTTAATTTTCCTCAGTAATGTAATGGAAGAAAGCAGTACTCTTTATCCACTGAAATTAATTTTGCTGACACGTGTTTGAAGAACTTGGCCATTAGGTTTTAGTCCTTGGTTTTCCAAACTGCGCTTGATCCTTTGAGGAAAAAAAAAGACTGTAACTGAGTAAACTAAGTACTTTCAAATAGTTGACATCAGCCTAGTTTTCTATCAGCTTATTATCTTAAATGAAAATATAGGTTTTGCCATTGCTACAGGATCCCTTGTACCCTTAAAACGCTACCTATTACAGTTCAA
Organism: Corvus cornix cornix; assembly: GCF_000738735.6. Classification (NCBI taxonomy): domain Eukaryota; kingdom Metazoa; phylum Chordata; class Aves; order Passeriformes; family Corvidae; genus Corvus; species Corvus cornix. The sequence continues at coordinate 55,750,690 of NC_046357.1, forward strand.
GGTACACTATTTAGATTTAACAAACAGATAAATTGTATTCTCCTTAACAAAATGCATTAGGCTACACATTAATAAAATACATAAATAATAATAAAAACACCTTACTATGGACCAGCAAATCTTCCATTAAAATTAAAGGATATCTGTACTGCAGAGCCATAAAATACGCATTTTGTACAGGATTCCTTCAAACCACAGCCCAGTGAAATGCATGGATAAACTTCCATTGGCTTTAGTGACTTTTACATCAGGAACTATGGCACTGCATACATTACATCCTCTTAATGAAGAATCACAGAGAAAGAAAAAATCAGATTTATTATAAATGAAGACGTTCTGAAAGCGTTTTTTTTACCTATATTAGAAATTAGCAAGTGAAAAGTAGGTTCAGCATAATGTGTAATACTTTATCTTACCCCAATCAACTGCTAACCTGATTCTCCATAGTTTTGTCAGTCGCCTGAAGATTTGAAAACTTAAGTGAGGGCACAAGGTCTTGAATTGCCAACAAAGACAAATTTGTAGCATGCCATTTTTAACAAAAAAAAAAGTCATTATCAAACCTTTCAGACAATTGAAATAAAAAATCATTTCCATTTCAATTAGCATTTCTGTTCTTTGTAAGGCATGTCTTTGAAAATAGTTAATGCTAAGTTTCCCTACCAAAACTGGGTGCACTGGGACCCACTGCTCCATGTCCAGCTCTGCATACAGGCAACAATGATGGAACATAACAGCAGCACTCAGACACATCATTAGTGGCCAGGTGCAAAATTAATACAACAGTGTGAAAGAGCAAAGGGTTGGAGCCTTAGAAAATTTCATTTCCAACTTGCCACACTTGGGGGAAAAGGAAAAAGTCATAAAAATTATTTAATAATACAGCTTTCTGAGGTCTGAGGCTGATGAGTAAAGTTTAGGCTTCCACCTATAATCCTGCTGGTACTTATTGCCCACTCAGCTAACACATAAACCACTCTGTGTTGTTGCTGTTACTTCAGGTGCATGTAGGGCACTTTGCTGCTAAAGAGCGATTTACATAGACCAGGGAAGTACACATAAGTTTGCACAAAAGGCAAAACAAATCCTTTGTGTTATTGGCCCTGCCAGTTTTTTTGCCTGCAGAGGGGGCCAGTATCAGATGTAGCAAGGAGACATTCAGTAAAGGACAAGACACTCAGCACTTCATTTTTCTTAATCTTCCATCACCTGGAAGTCAGCTAAATTACTTGTCTCTGGTCCTAAAATGGCCTGAATTCTCCCTTGGATATAGTTCCTTGAAACCATGCACTGGAGCAAAGACAGTGTCTTTGAAACTACACCACCATTATTAGCACCATTCCTGGGTCTGAGGTGTTTTTCCTTTACATCAGCTAGAAAAATTGGTGTATGTATTTCTTTCCCAAATTCATATATCCCCACCCACCTGATGGACTCGGATATCCTGATACGGAGCCCGGAGTTGCCACAGCTACACCTGCAACATGGGGCACAAACCCAATAGCACACTGTGTTCTGCAGCTCTGCCCCAAATACCCTCTTCCAAGCGTCCCAGCAGGGCTGGAAGCACCCCATGCCCCCCAAACATGTGTTTTCCCTCATTGTCCATAGCACAGTTATGTTTTTACTACCTCCCAGGACAAATACTGTGATTTAAGCAAAGCTTCAACTCTGGTGCTCTCTCTGATCACAACCAAGAGATATCAGGTTTTTGGGGTACTGTCAAGATACTTAGAGGTCCTGGAACCAGCAAAGCCTACCCATTGTATTAGGCTGTGCAACAGATCTGAAACAGCTTTATAAATCAGCATACAGAAATGAAGATACTTGAGGAATAATCTTCCAAAGACATTCGTGTAAGTGTGTATTTTAAGTATGATTAGATTTCTGAGGCAGAAGAAGTTCAATTAATTATGCAACTCTCTAAATAACAACAGATAAAACAAAAAAATCATACACGCACAAACCTCTCATCTTTTCCCTGCAGAACTTATTTTTTATACTTTTACTTGGTCACAATCACAGCTCTTGAGGTGGAGGGCAGATTCAACAAGGACTGATACACTGTTTTCCAAAGCACGTAGTTTTCAAACATGGGTAAAAACTGTGTTATTTTAAGATTCAAATGAATCAAGCAAGTCAAAGAAAATATTGAAACTTTGCCTAAAAACAGATACTTTCAAGCTTCTAAAGAACTTGTGAAAATGAAACTTATGTGCATGTACCTTCCTCTTAAAAACACAAAGGGATATTTTTAGCAGTTGCTTTGTTATTTTCACTACCAGCATATAACAAAAAATTCCAGGTGTTCTGTAAGGAGGATTCTGTTTTAGTCTATCAAACAATCTGCCCTTCAGACTGAAAACTTGCTGCATTTCCCTGACCACTTTGGGAAAGATGAGGAGTCCAAGGATCTCGAAATCCATACAAGAGTAAACCAGTATCTGACATGTCTGTAAGACCTTGATTTAGGGGTCACTTAATTTATTTATTTTTCACACTTTATCTGAATCCATTTTATCAGTGTCTTAAATCTTCCTTGAATATGTGCAAAACTTTTTTTCATTGTGCAAAAGAATCCTCAGATTCTTCTTTTTTCCGCACTGGCAAATCCAATAAGAATCTGCTAAATCTGAAAAGCTCCATCTTTCCCAATAATTTTTTCAACTAATCATTATTAGGTCTATACTGTTCAGAGACAAATATAGAGAGGTTTCTCCTGGCCCACAGGAGGTGTATATTCTGGCCTTGTTTTTCTTGGGCAAATACCACTCAGTAGAAAAAATATTTTCTGGGCATACGTTTACAAACATATATTCATTAAATCACCGTATATCTGATAAAAGTTTGGGGGTTGGTTGTTCTACACATTTATAATTGGTAAAATGCTCATGCTGCAGAAATTTAAGTTGTATTTAGTCCTGCCTTACCTGTGCCTGTGTTTGTGTGCAGAGTTGGAAGAAGAGGCACAGAGTTGACTAAGTTCAATTATTTACTCTGTGTGGAGAAAACCCTAAAATGTAGCTCAAAATATGTAATACATTTTCAATATTTATTATTAAGCCTTAAAGTATGTACAGCACTGATGGAAAAGGAACTCAAATGACAAGATTAGACTCCAAACTCCCCTGGTGAGAAGAATCCCATTAACTGGGTTCAAAAATGCCAGCAGTGGCTTAGCTCCTTTTCCACTGTTCCTGTTGCTTCAGCCAAAGAAAATGAACTGTAGAGGTGGAACATCTAAGCAAGCCTTTTGCAGGGATTTCTAGTGACTTCCCTGCCTTGCTCTGTAATGCAGGCTTCATCCAACATATGTTAAAAGATTTGTCCCAGAGTTTCGGAAACCTAGCTTATCCAAGGCATGGAAAGCAGAAAATCAAAGAGAAATTTCCCTTATCAGTTGTGATAAGAAATTCTTGAATATTTTGTCTTTAACTTCAGGTATGTCCAGAAAATAAATATTTTCTTCTTTGCACACTGTTTCTTCATTATTGAGTGTTATCAGTGTTATGTCTTCTAACCAGTCAGGCTTAAGTACTGAGAAAATTAAAGTCCATGGTAATACTGAAAATGCAGACTGACTGTGGTAGAGCAGAGGTCTGGAGGGCAGCTATGTCTGGTGAGGTCTGCTTACAGAATCAGGGCCCTATTTATCACCTTGTATGTTTGTATCTACAGTTGTTGTGTGTCAATCTTCAGCCCTCATCTTCCCAGTGGTATCTAGGCAGGGTAATTTGAGGGAGAACAAAACAAGGTTGTGAGCCAAAACTTGTTCATTTTGCGGCAAAGGGGGAAAGTGACCCACGAAGACTTCATGTCCTGTCCCTTGAAGCCTGTTTTTTTTTTCCCTTTGCCTTGTTAGGAAAAGAAAACAAAAAAAATTATTTGTCTAAAACGTCAGTTCTTTAAAATGTTTAGTTGACAATTGCAGGGAAGCAATGTGTTTAAATACTATTTTAATTGCATCTACTTAGATTTCCCATAAATGAAATTTTGTTAACTTTTCAAATTATTCAGTGTTACTTTGACCTATCTTTTTAGATGCCTGAAAGGAAAATAAAGGGTCTGAAAGGCAGTAATTTTGGAATTAAAGTTTTACCCTTCGATGCATTTATTTTTTAGTATATAATGTAACAGATGCTTAAAGAAGGGGGGGAAAAAGTAAACCTAGGTCAGGAATGAAAAAGTGTTGTTTTGGGAAACGCAACAATCTCTTTTGGTTTAGTTTATTGCTCATCTTGTACTTTTTTCAAGCTGCATTATTGCTTTTTTTACATTAATCATTTTGTGGTATCATTTACAGTCTGAGAAACAAAGGCAGCAATTGCTGCTAAAGTTAGTGGGATTTCATAGCCTCTTCAGATCTTGTGAATGCTCTAACTGTAGCAAAGAAAGCACACACATGTTAAAGACAACAAGCTAACATAAAATGAAATAATTGCTTTAAAATTCATTTTCAGAGCCATCTGACTCTCTACTCAAAGCTTGTCCCACCAGGCCAAAAATTATCTGGCTATTCTTTTGCTAGCCACTTGAGAAATATTTGGGATACAGGAGACGATTCAGGAGACAGAAGACATGCAAAGTTCTTGGAAACTATGTGTCAGCCTCCATGTCTCCAAATGGAAAAAAAAGTCTGCAGAGAAACCTGACCAACACCAAGCAACTGTTCTGAAGAATGTGGCTTTAGTTTTTCAAAGTGCAGTCAGCCTGGTAATGCTTGCAGCTGTAGTGAAGGAAAACACAAAACAGAGAGCACAGCGGGTACAGGGAGAAGCTCCCCTGTTTCACCAATTCTGCATGAAAGATTTCCTTTAGTAATAAGTCCAGATTGAAAAGTTCTTCATTCTAATTGACCTTAAATAATAACTGCTGAGAGAGAGATTTACTAGCTGATAATTACAGCCCTTCTTTTATGAGATTTAGGTTTTCAACCTGAGAACAAAATATAAGTCAAACTGCTGCTCTCTGAGCTCAGAATATTGGGGTAAAAATATTTATCCAAAACAGTAGGGAAAAAGAAGTGTATTGTCACCCTGAATTTCACAGGGGGCACAAAAATGAATACATCTTCCTGCAATGTGGCTTTTACTGCACCACATTCTTTTACCCTAATGATGCAAAAGGCTAAACTAATATTGGTTTCTGTTAAGACAAAAGCCCTTCTTGTTACACTTGCTATTACTTTTATTTTAAACATGATAATTATAGGAGGCATAGATGGTGCTGCCTATGGTTTACCGCAATAAGATTTTTTTTTATAAAGATGTTTACATTATAGCATCAAGTCTTAAAATACGGGGAAATACTAGAATTAAGATGAGGAGTGAATCTTTAAATTATCTCCTTCCCCCCTTTGTTGCATGTATTATGTCACGCTCTTCAAATACCTTGTCAAAAACTTCTGTTTCTATCAAAGTTCAGCCTCATTCTGTATAGAATAGACCATTTTCTAGGCTTGAGTTGGGCTTGTTTTTTGAAGAAGACTTTTTTCCAAGGCATTTTTTTAGAATTCTGTTGGAGAACAGAGAATGTGTTACTGGGTTGCAAGAAGAGGAAACATAGTTTTGTAATTAGACACTATCAAATGCTACACTATCAGATGCTGCCCTTCAGTACCACACTCTGTCACTGTACAACCTTCAGTTCATAGCTTCAGTTCACAGATATTTCCATATCACCTCCCTGAAACATAGGCTTATCTAGATTGCCCATGATGTGCAGAGCATCACACAGAGCGTCTGAGAAATCTTGAACTGGTCACCCTGAGTCTACCTGAAATCTGTGCCTTTCTCTCCCTCAGGGTATTTTCAGAAATCCAGATTTTTACAAAGTGTTTTTAGTAGATACAAAGTGGAAATCTGAGTGTGTTTAGACTAACAAAGTCTACACTAATTTATATGAGAAAATCCCCCTGGGTTTGTTACAAGATTATGTTGTTGAAACTGGCTTCTTCCCTCTATTTCCACACCCAAATTTATTGCATGGCAACAAATCTGCTGAGTCCCATGGCTTTGACATCTTACATAAAGAATTCAGGGTCAACAGGATGGAAGATATGACTGTGTTAATTCAGGCCCATTTCCCTTGACAAATGCTAAAGAACTGAGTTTTTCACTCTTTTTATCTGGTTGATAGTGAAAAAAAAATGTGGAAAAGATGACTGATGTTCTAGATAGATCACAGGCATTGATTTTCATGTATAAATATGAAATATTCTCAGAATAGAATACAATATAGATTATTTGTCCAAATTAAATTCAACATAAGGTGGACATAAATTGCAGTGGCAAGTGACACTAGAGGAATAATGGCATTTCACTACTGTAATGCTTAACAGAAGTATATCATGCTTTAGACCGTTGTCTAGACAAGTATCTTCTTACAAAAATACTTTGTTATATCCTTGGAAGTGCATCATCTAAACCAAGGAATATGAATTTGAGTTACAAATACGAGCTGCTCTTATCTAGAATTTAAGGTCAGTAGCAGATGTTACACATTCCTATAGACGTATGCCCAAAGACAAGGATTTTTTATTTTAATGGCAGAAATCTGCCAGCTATTCTTGCCTTGTCTGCAACAGCTGAGCAATCTTTCAGTGCCATGAGGAGATTGAAAACTTGGCTCATATCTAGCATGGACAAGCTTGCCTTAATCACATTGCTCTTTTACATGTGCACAAGGACATCAACATTGACAGTGCTACAGTAAAGCAGCCATTTGCTGAAAACAACTGTCAACATTGTCAAGTTTTTTGGAACCTTTTACAAAGTGATTTCGGTGACAAAGCTTGTATAATTCTCTTTATCAGCTGCAGTAACAAATTTCCATAAAAGAGGTAGAGTAGAAAAGTAGAAAAGAGTAGAAACATACTGGAGCGGGATTATCTATTACTAGTTTCCACCTGACATTCTAAAGCAAATGGATTAGAACACATTACAAGATAAATGAATTGCAACATCCAGAGATTCCAGTCTTACTTAAACCAATTTCAAGATTTTACACAAAAAGTTGCAAAAACAAAGTAAAAGATTTTGTGTATGGCTCACAAGTCAGGCTTATTCTAAATTCTTCATGCATTTTTATTTCTATACTAATCTTGTCATTGAACCTGTAAAAATATGCTTGAAAAATAGAAACATAATTACATTATGTTGTGGTGCTGACTGATATCTGGAATTTTAAAAATCCCAGCATGTTAGACTCAGAATAGTCACAGAATAGGTAAATACTACAAAGTGCATAGTAGAATGCTACAGAGGGTAGGAGAGAAATATTATTTAGGATTAGATTAATTTAGGCTTGGGACTGGTGCTTAACCTATGCCTATACCAGCTATTGGGAGTTCTGGCTCTTCCAGCACCTCTCAAGACCAGTCTCTCAGAATATGCCACTCTTTAAGTTACTGGACCATTATCACAAGTCTGCAAATAGGTCTTGGTATTCTTGGCACTATGACAGCTTCAGCATATTGTATTCTGCTTTCATGCTTTTCTAGGAGCAAGTATGACTTAAACAAATCATAAAATAAACAGTATTAAATAAACAGTATTAAATAGATAGTATTTTGTTGATTACAAAAATACTTACATGAAAGCATATGAAGTTATTTCCAGCCAAATTTCGTCCCACAGTGGTCTTTCTGATTACCCAAAGTCATAATTCCTCTAGCTTGCCTTACAGAAGTGGGATTTTTCTCAGTTTCAGTCAATCATTCTTCCTAGTGACCCATAAAGAAGAACAGGGTACATTTGCTCAAGATCCTTTCTCACATCTGAGATAGGTTATGAGTACAGCTCTGTGTTTGTTCCTGCAGTTCTCTTCAGACTGAGCACTAATGCTGGAATTTACAAGCCCGTGAATTACCAAACTGTCCTTGTTGAATGCTAATGAGGGCTCTGAATGATGCTGTCAACAACAAAATTTCTTTGTATCATCTTAATCACAATTTCTAAAGAAGATTTTTATATATGTGTTAGCTGCCAATACTCTTAGTTGTTCCAGTTCATTTTTCTAATATGTACTTGCAATGCCTGAGAGATATCTCAGCACAAATGTTAAAATTACTGGTATTTATCTTAAATTAAAGAGAAGGGGGGGGAGGGGGGGAAGAGGATGGATTGTGGAAACAGTATGCATCAGACCCTGAGAGTTTCATAACTCCCAAAAGAACCTAGTCCAATGTCAAAGTGAAGGGTGACTCGCAGTTAATTTGGTTGGTGGCCTGAGGCTACAAATAATACTCTTGCCCACAGCCCAGGTTATTCAACTGTATAATAAGGCTTTCTTCCTTATTATGGCTTCGGCAAAGACTCAAAATCATTGATATGGTTTTGCCATGCAGGGGAAGCGTTAAGTGATACAGAATTGTATATGTGTTGCTCTGTGCTTAGGATGTGTTTCTAACTGTTCGTAAAGTTTAGGAACACTAAAATAGTTAATTTTCATGATTCCAAAAGGAAGCAGGAAAATAAAGTGACACCCTTGAATGAACTGTGAGGAAATAAAATACACAACATGTGATAATGCCATTACTCTCTGTTACCATGTATTTCTGGGCTGAAAAGATATGGCTTGATGGGTAATTTATCATGCTGTGCAATAGAGAACAACAGTAAAGAGACTTCAGACAGAAGAAAATTACACAAATAGTAGGGTGGAAAGGTATAATTGAAGATGGCAAGAATCTGAAAGAAAGACATTTAAAATTATTGTACTGACCTACTAAATGCAGTTGGGCGTGGAATACTGGCCTCACAAGAAGAGGCATTAAATGACTGCAGGCTGTGACACTACTGCAGGATAATGTCAATCTTATGGAGCTCTTATAAAACTTCTTTTAAAAATTGTTAGATTAAATAAATTAAATCCTTGTTTTACACTTGCATGCACATCCTGAACAAATAGCAAACTTACAACAAGGATAAAGTTCCCTATGGTCAAGCTGGCAACTGGCACCCAGATGCATGGAACCAAGACCTCATCTTCTTCTCATGAACTGCACTAGGATTCATTTTCCACCACTAGATTTGTGTCTGTAGACAGTCCTAGATGTAAGTGAGCATTTGCTGCTACTTCAGATGATTTTTTCACTTGTCTCTGAAGGGAGAAATTATACCCAGTGATTTCAATGCTCCAGAGAAGCCAGCAGAGGCAAGGACCACCAGAAATGTGTCATTTTCTGCTCAACAGGTCCACTGTTGCCCAAACTCTTGGTTCTTTATCAAAAGCTGTTGAGAATCAGAAATACAGAGAATCAGAGAAAAAGAGAAGGGACCTGTAAGGATCATGGAGCCCAAATTGTGGCCCTGCACAGGACACTACAAGAATCACACCATAGGTCTGAGAGCATTGTCCAAGCACTTCTAGAACTCAGGCTTGGTGCTGTCACCACTTCTTTGGGGACCCTGTTACAGCTCTGAGTGAAAATCTTTTCCCTTTTACCTAAACTTACTCCAACTCAGCTTTATGCTATTTAGTCAAATCCTGTCAGTGGTCATGACAGTGAAGGTATCTGTACCTGCTCCCCTTCTTTCCTTCAAGAGGAATTTCCCCTCAGTCTTCTTCAGGCTGAACAGACCAAGTGACCTCAAACACTCCTTATATGGCTTCCCCTCCAAACCCTTCATCATCCCCATGGGACTCCTTTGGACACTCTGTAATGGCTTTATATCTTTCTTATATTAAGGCACCCAAAACTGCACACAGGATTCGAGGTGAGGCCACACCAGTGCAAAATAAAATAGGACAAACACCTCCTTTGGCCAGCAGGCAATGCTGTGCCTGATGCACCCCGTTAAGAAGTGTTTGAGTCTCTCGCTCAGACATGGAATCTTGTGCTATAGAGACAAAATCAGATGCCTTCCCATAAGGTATCTACAAATGACCTTCCTTTCATCCTTCTTTCTCTTCTGCTTCCCATACCATCCCAGCACATCAGTGAAAGTACTCTAAAGGAAGCAGAAGGAGACTTTGCTTTTCCTTTTGATTTATTATGTGTTACTTATTCATCTCAGAGAGATGCTGTGATCTGAACCCTTCAGAAATATTAGGGTGAAGTAGGCTACCAAAGATTGATACGACATCTATTACTGACTGCTCTGTGTCTCCATGAATGTGAAATGTTCATATTACTAGCCAGCTTCTTACCTTCATTGATGCACTTCTGTGCTTCACAAAGAATACCACTAGCACACTAATAGCTTTGTCTCCTCTTCAGGATACTTTTGAATTCTGTTTCATATCTGCATACTCTTTTATTCAAGACAAATCACAGAATACATCTCTTTCTCCCCTCAGGCCTACGTGAAATACCAGAAAATCATCCTGAAATGAGCTTCAAAAGATTCCCTCATTGTGGATACAGCATACAAGGAGAAAATGGAAAACGCTGCTGAGTCAACAGTTTCCCAGCTTCCTGAAGCACCCACTCTGCATGAAGCCTCAACTACAGAGAGCCAGAGCAATTGCAGAATGAGGCACCATTCCATCGCAGATACAATAAAACATTTTACTACAATACAAGCATTTTGGCCATAAAAATAATCAAAGTTGTGAAACTGCAGGTAGTCTGCTTTCAAGTTAAATAAACAATGAAGCAATCCAGATACTCCAATAGCAATTGTTCCATGATCTATGATATTCAAAAGGCTACTTCCCAGGGCATTTAAGTACTAAATGAAGATAATACTTCAGTGAAATAAGTTTCTGTGTTTGTTCATCACACATCATTTGGTAATAGTCAAGGGCTTGTGTGATTCTGTGGCAATTAAATTTGCCAGAGAATCCACCCACTGCTGCAGGGTGCTGCAGGATGCAGATTGTCATTTTTAAAACTAAAATAGGGCTTGCTAGAAAAGAAAATCTTCCAGATGTTAGCTGAAAAAAAAGTCATGGAGAGACATTTGCCCAAGTTTTCAGCAGTTACATAGTATCTCTAATACGCATAAATTGCCCTTTGATTTTAATTTTTATTAAACCAAAAACTTCATAGCCATTATTTTAATAGTCAGTGATGGTAAGTATTTCTTATCTAGTTTCTTATCTGTATCTGTACTTCCCAGACCATATTCATATTCTTGACAAATTTGATAAATTTCCCCATATCCACTCCTCAAGCCTTCTGTTTATTGTGTTGACAACTCTTGGTAACAACATTGCAGTCTGCAGCTTGCTTAAAATGAAAAGTTAAATCTGGCATAAAATCAATAGGATGCAATATAAGATAAAATGCCATACAATGCTGAACTCATGGTAACATTTTTTGTAAAGACTTCAATTTTTTTACCTTGTTTACAGCAGTGACTGAAATCTCAAACTTTTGCAAAAGAAGACTGCAGCAGAATTTAGGGCAAGTGAACTGCAGCATAAGATGGGGTTGTAAAGAAAGAATATCATAGAATGCCAGTCATAAGTAACAATACTGATCAAAGTCTTGTGTAAAATGGGTACATTTCACTCACATATTATCTCATCCATTTCAAAGCCCATGTGCTTTATTAACATTTGCCAAGCTATGGTATAAGAACATTTTCATTTTGTTGAAGAAAACTCCTTGTAGTCCAATGGAACTGTGCATGAGATGTGCCCTCGTGAGATGTGCAGCTGTGTCATCAACACGTATTTTCTCCCAATTTGTTGTTGTGGGTTGCAGCCATGCTTGAAATAAGAGGAACTGAGGACTCTTCATCAAATATGTGACCTTTCTCACTCAAAAAAAATAATCTAAACTCCTCAGAGTCTGCATGTGTGATCTGTACTGTACTTCTATGAACACACCTGCAAGATGAGGACAGCTTTGCCACCCCCATTTGTAATCTCAACCTGAACTCTTCCAAAACACATCACTCCTTAGGACCACCATGAAGAAAGTGAGAGGCAGATGCATTTGGTGAACCCTGTGTGTGTGAGCATTGATACAGGAAAGAGAAAGGAAGAAGCTGTCAAGGCTCTGATTGTCCTGACAGGCTGTATTATGCTGATAAACTTCCCTTTCACTCATGGTCCCAGACATAGGAGCTCCCTTTAAGTTCAGTCCAGGGCCTTAATTAATCAGAGATATGTTTTAAGTGTAGTAGTCTCTGAATGGACTAGTAGGCTTTGCTCTGGGTAGCTGTTTCCTGGATAAACAGACCCCTGCTTTTTTACCAGTCCAACTTCACTGTTCCCTGAATGGGTTAATGAGCCATGGTGTAGCCTCATCTCAGCCCTGTCCCTGGTCCACCTCCTCCTAGTCCTGACTGTGCTCCCAGAGTGATCCGTGGACCTGAATGATTACTTCACCCTGTGAAGACTCTCTGGACTACTTACAGTCTTCATCTGAACCATGTGACATTCCCTTAAAATCTAGTCAGAGCAGCTCATCAGAAACCTGGAAGCTTTAATAGCGAAGCAATATTTACCCAAAGTAAAGTCATTGAATGACCAAGTAAGATGATCACAGTAAACACCTGTTTCCATTTTATGCATCTTATCTAATGTATTTCAACTGCAGTAAATAATCACTCCAGCTTCATGCCAGGTGATGTGCCCTATATGTTTGAGAGAGTGATATCAATTAACTATGTTATCTATAATGCCCTATCAGCAATTACTACTACTTCACAACTTATCATTAATGCATTTGATCAGGGTTTTTCCAAAGTAGCACTTATTTAACACTTATTTAGAGGTTAATCAAAATTCCTAAAACTGCTGTTTATTATAATCTGATTTTGGATAATTGTTCAAATCCGTGTTCTTAGAGGCATCAGTTTTGTTTCAGTCTCAATGAATATGGTACATTAATGCCAAGAAACAACAGAGGATTAGAATTATATTTTTGTACATACAAGTGCCTGTTGCAGAACTCAATTCTTCAGAATGTCTGAATTCTACTAGACATTTCTCTGCCTACTGCTGTGGAGCACTGTGGGATATGCCCAGCCTCGGACCACACCACCAGCTGTAATAGAGCACTGGACAATGTTTGCTGTCATACTAAGAACTGGGAAGGTGGGACAAAGAGAGAAAATCAAGGTGAAGTTAGTTCTCTGTATCATTTCAAGGAGCAGGAAAAAGGTGCAAAGAGAGAAGAAACAACGTGTATATTCCTCCTTTTGTACTAGAAACTGCGACCAAGCAGGTAGGGAGCAGCCAGCAGCCAGCACATCAATCCATACACAATGCAAAACATACACACCTTAGTAATGCTCAGATTCTGTGATAATGTTAGGTGTTTAGAACACCACAGATATCAGAATTAGCTGCCATGCAGCTCTAACCAAGTTGGCTCTATGCATACAGGCATGACAACAGATTTTAATCACTCCCCCTCTTTGGTGCCAGTTTTCCAACTGAAGTCTCAGACAAGCATACACAACCTGATGTTCTCCTGGCAAACATCTTTTTGGCAGACACACTATTTGAGCAGACAGTAGGTACATTACTAAGATTATCCCTGAACTTCTTCCATTATTCCAAAAATCTGTAGTTATTAGCAATTCCCAGTGAAACAATTTTACATATTTTCTTAACAGACATAATCTAGAATACCATTCCTCCTGTTCATTTCAAATTACTGCTAAATCATTATAGAAAATCCAGCACAAGGTACATACCCCAAAACAGTAACTTTAAATTTGAATGGTTGAAATTTGACAACCCACAAAAAATGAAAAATCTCAGTGCAACTTGTGTGTGTCTGTGGTACTGGAACCACTTCAAATGGTAGCTTTCAAAGCAACTGTTCATGTAGAATCAAAGCACTAAAAATAAAGGAGGCCCACTTACTCATTTATTAATAAGCATCTTTTGTAGTCACCAGGACAAATGCAAAATAAATCTCTTAACTATTGAACAGAATGTACTTATAAAACTGTAGCTTTTTATGAGTTTGGGAGACAACAGAAAAATATGAAAAATTACTTGTGGGAAGAGGAGTTGAATCATTTTTACATGAAACTGGGAATGTTTAGTGAAACCCCTTATTTCACTGATCCTTTCCAATGTTTATTATAAATATTCCTTTTCAAATAATTAATTTGACAATACACCATATTGCTGATTTGGACTAAAATGTTTTCATTCTAAAACCTCGTAACATTTTGAGGATTTTGTTTTGCTTTTAGATACTGTCTATGAATCACTCCCTATTATATTTACATTTCAATTCTTGGGCAACTATACTGGCAATTACTATGTAAAAGAGTTATACAAAACAGCATATCAGTGTGTAACAAACCATACTTTGGCAGAAAAGGTCACTATTAATTTATTACTTTAAAGTAACTTATAGTCAGTGTTAACTGTTCTGCAGTAAACATTCCTGGGGAAGTTCTCATGTATTTTCTCTGTTGACAGAATCCTGGAGTACATTTAAAATAATGGCATATACATACCCGAGTTCCTCCTGACTGTAGCTGCTCACACTGCTTTCACTCCAGTGGTATAGATACATTCATATTTGTCTCAGAATTGTTTTTCATTATTTTTATTTTAACTGTGAGAGAACATAACAAGACAGGCTTGTTGTGAGTTAGGTATTTGTAGTTCCTGGAACCAGCTATCTTATGGCATCAGCCTGTCACCTTACAGGTGTGTACCTAGTGTGTATCCTCTATGTGAACCTCATGTGACCGAGGCAGTGCTACAGCCTTCACAGAGTGGCACAGAGGCTGCTGCACTTGAGATGCCAAACTTGGGCACTGCCATGTCATCTCCTCCCTTACTGCCCCTGTCCTCTCATATTGAATTACACAAGCACACTGGCTAGCCAGTATTCATGCATGTGTCAGAAAGTACTTCTGACTACATGAATAAATTCTGCCCATAGTTTCTGTTACGCTTTTTAAACAAAATCTACAAATAGGAGCATTTGAGGTGCTTGCACATATGTGTATACGTTTGTCTCAGCATTTCAGCAGAATCAGTAACTCACTGAAAGATCAGATTCTTCTCTCTAATTCACTCACCTATACTTCCCCTACAGTGCTTTTATTTTTCTTTTTTGAGAAGTTGTTCTCACTTTAGGGCATAAAAACTGAAAAAGTAGAGAAGCATGTTCCAAAGTTTTCTTTTTCTCCCACCCCCATAGACATGCTTTTTCCAAGACAGGTTGGGCCAAATGATCCTTGAGGCCCCTTCCAACTTGGTATTCTATGATTCTGTGATTATCTTTTTTCCTGCCTTCAGCTACATTTATGCCAAATCTGACTGTTTCTGCTGCACAGCATGCATCTGCCTCTGCCTACAAACAGCCACAGACATGAACAGAATTATTCCTACTTAAACACTGTCTCTTCCCTCTGTTTCCTTCTCTACCTCACTACATGAGGTATTTCATAACCATTCTCTTTCATAACTTATGGACCTACCTATTTCCAGCATTTTACTATGCAACTTCTTTCCTAAATATAGATCTTCATTGCAGTGAAATGTGGCTCACCACCATTGCAAACAACCACTTAAATGGACAGATACCTCACATTATCTACCTTAACCGTGCCCTACATTCTTTTCTCAAAATTGTTCAGAATGCTGCAGCTAAACTGACCCTTTTCCTACCATACCTCTACTGTCTATATACCTTTCAATTTACTTTTTCTTTAGGAAAAAAAGTTCAGTTCCTCCTCTGTATCAGGAAAACCCATATAACCTTGCTCTCTCTCTCACTTGCCAAATGTATATTTACATCCTTTGTCCTTTTGGAGTTTGCACAGTGATACAGGGGAGGCCACATGCAAATTTGTCCATGTATATTTACTGCTGTATTGCACCTATTTGAGTAAATTTATGAACGGGGAATTTCACACTCCATCACCTTGCTACTGTAACTGTGTACTTCCCTCCTGGAAAATCTCTGCTCCTACCAGTGGAAGCAGACTCCCACCCATTTTCGAGCCCAAATGTGAACCAATTTTGTTCTGTGCAAGTTCCTCAAACATAGCTGCTTTTTAGTCAGTCAGGTTTCTTTCTCAGTCCTTTTCATTTGGGTGTGCTTCGGGCATGTAAGGTTCAGAATTTAAGGCTTGTTTTTGCTGTGATAACTCAAAAATAAGAGGAGGATATTCTATTCCTTGTATAATTCCTTGTATACATTTTATTCTGCTGATGATCCATAAGAGCCTTCACACAACTCAGCTCACTCTTCACAGCAATACTACCTACTTCTTTCCCATATTCCTAAATTTTTCCTGGTTTTTTTCCCACTAATTTGTATTTGATCTATAAATTCATAAAACATTAAATTAGCCTTTATTTTTCTAAAGTACGTCTAAGTTGATATACTTCACTAGAATAGTGATCTGTGGAAAACTAAAATAGTAATAATAAGTTAGGCATATGATGATCTAGAGTTGTATAATATGCCCATTATCA
Organism: Corvus cornix cornix; assembly: GCF_000738735.6. NCBI lineage: Eukaryota > Metazoa > Chordata > Aves > Passeriformes > Corvidae > Corvus > Corvus cornix. Next base: position 55,767,049 of record NC_046357.1, read on the forward strand.
TACGATCTGTGCAGTTTTGTCATAGCTTTTTAGCACCTGAAAAACTGAATATAGGCCAAATGTTGAATCTCTATTTTGCGTGATGGAGAAGGGAGACAGATTTTATCTGCAATATGCTCAGGCTGACTTTCTAGCATTTTGGAAGTGATTCTTTAACAAATGCTAGGGGGAAAAAAAAGACATCTTGGATTAAAAAGCCAAAAATCATAAAGCTGAGAACATTACTTAGATGAAGATTTATGTGCCCAAGAGATACCACTACCAATTTTCCTCATCCCTTTCTCTCCCCAAGATCTGTGGCTAAGAAGAATTATATTTTTGCCAGTTACATAGAGTCAACAGGGCAAATCTAAGTTTCATCATTTCAAAACAGCAGGGTTAAGCCAAACTTTCACTGTATTTTGCAGCGCACCTGAGCAATCCTTCAAGTGTGTAACTGAAGTTTTATTTGTTCAGGATGATGAGCAAGGTCAGAGCTTGCTCGTCCACCTCAGGCTGAACACATGGAGGGCTGAGTAGAGATTAGGTTCTCTTTCTACTTCCCCATTTAGTACCCCAGCAACCTTGACCTTGTAACAAGGTCAGGCACACGATGAAAGGGAAATGAAAAAACTGCCATGTGTGCTGCATCCTTCTCTGGAGGCTGAAAGTTTCACCTCTCTGATATGCTTAGTTGGCTCAGAGTAAAAGTTCTTGAGAGCAATCACAATCCTAGGTCTCATGTGGCAATTTGCAGAGCAAACAGGCCAGCCCACAGGAAGATTACTCACTGAGGTTTTCACAGGGGGTCAGGCTGCTTCAACTTGCCTACACCATGATCATACTTTGTAAATAAAATGATTGCACATTTGTAAACATATATCCATAAATAAAAGTATAAACCTGATATGGAGAATCTGGCATGTAAAAAGGTAACAATTTTTATCATATAACAAAGTTTTATAGAATTTCTACACAAATACTACAGCCTAATCAGTGGAGAAGTCATTTGTGTTATCTGCACTCATCAAGGACTGCGTCGTGGACACAATGGGGCAAATAAAAACAGTAACAGTAGTAAATGAAAATAATATGCAGGGATATAATCTTAGCAAACCAAGATTCTAAACCAGTAGGATTTCAGTGAGAAGTACTGGATCTTTGCAGACAGAAGTGTGTTTTTCTGATAGCAGTTGTAGTTAATAAAGTATTCTATTGTTACAGCCTGGCTCAGGTGAAGAAAATGCTTTTTATAAACAAAATTAAGGCAGGATTTTTTTAAAATACATAGAAGATGTTAACTAATGGGTAGCAATAACCCATTTTCATATTTTTTAAATCAAAGTACATTAAAAGTGTGCATCAGTTGTACCAATTAATAGGTGGAATTACAAGAGAGTCTTGAATTTGAGCCAAGGCCGTGTTGAAATAGCTACATTTGATCTGCAAAGGATCTTCTTCAGAATGATAGTTTTGAAAATAAATGTAGTTCATGCCAATTTTTCTTTTTCTGCATGGAAATATAGAGACATAAAATCCCGTATTTCTCTTAGCTCTATGCTTTGAAATTTTAACTAAGAAGTGTGGCAGACACATCTTAAAAGAAAAATTATTATTTTGCTTTTCAATTACTTCTGTGTGAAAACCCAGAATAAGCTCCTTTATTTTCATTCTTTTGGTTCAGTTTCAAGACAATTCCATGACCTACTAAACAGTGACATAGGTGGGTATGGCTGTTGCCAAGAGAAAATAGTCTGATTTCTTATTTATTTTCCCTATTTCTTTTTCAGAAACACAGAAAAACCAGACTAGTTTAATGCAATGAGAGCAGTGATTAAGTCTGATGATAATGTGAACTATGATCCTTGTTTTTCAAAGAGTAATGAATAATGAGAAGTTTCAGAATTTCCATTCATTAGGACTTTTAGAACATTAATTTTAATCTAAGAATTAGAGCAGATAGGAGACTTGAAACTAAACACTTTATTTTAGCAAACATGAAGAAAGTACAAGATCTTTATTATGACAGATATGAACCCCACAAAACAAGCTTCCACAAAGAAAATAATAAAAACACTTACTTATTTGGTACTCAGCTCCTAAACCCTGAATAAGGGAAGTACATATTGAGAGAGAGGTACTTAAAATGTTTCCATGGTTACAAGATGATGCCAATAAGGTCCATGTTTCTATCTGAAAGGGTGCCCCTGCAGAGACATACAGCTTGGTGAGTGGTTGTTTATACAAGTAAATAAATAGGAACCTTGTTTATCTTACAAAGAGCTCCTGACCCACAATTTTTGTCTCATTTGTTAGAAGGAACATTTTGCTCCTTCTAAATAGCATATTAGAGCAAAGTAGACACTATGGAAATTTTTTCTTTAAAGCCGCTTGAGTTTATGGCATAGTTTTCAAGTAGAAAATGGAGTATCTGGGTATGCTACCAATCCTGGCAAACCTATGTTGGTGACTCTTTTTAATTTTGTGAGAAGACACACTGGTGCAAATTACACCTTTCTCTTTCAATTACCAGAAGCCATCTCCAGGAAGAAAAAAAGGAAAAAAAAAAAAGCAAGGGGCAGATATAAATTATAAATACCCCTATTATGAGTAAATTATAGATATCCAATAAGGACAAGCATAACAAGTTTTGATCACTTCTCTCAAAAGAGCCTCCATTTACTTTAACTCCCATTTTAAAAGTGGCTGGTTCCTGGATAACCACAACATAAGTATTACAAACATGTAATTTTGAAATTCAAACTCTCAATTCTGTATGCTTTCTAATTTTGGGAATGAGATTAATACCTTCTACATGATACATTTTAGTTTTCTAATACTTCTTGAACAAAAAAGCACAATGAGTTACAGAAGAGAAATACAATCAATTTTAACACCTAGCACAATTTAATAACCTGAATTGAAATTTCTGTGTGGTGTGTTCCCATTTTAAAAAAGTTTTTTTCCAGCCACATTTAATAGAACAAAATCTCATCTTGTTCATAGATTCTCCTTGGAATAATGTGATTTTAACATCTATTTAAAGGAGGAAACTTTTTTGCCATATACGAGCCTCGTGTCCTTCTTTCTTCTTGAAGAAGCAATTCCTGGTTACTGGATAAGACGACCAAGTAGATATTTTCCATTTTAACTTACAGGGTACTTTTGAAGGGGGATGGCAATGCTCTGTTTATTTGCCAGCACTGACAAAGGTCTGCTTGTCAGTGATACCTTTTACAGCTAAATTTACTTGGGAGTGACAGAAGCAGGTGCACCTTGGCCTGCCAGACACTTGTGCGCCCACATCATGCAGCCTACAGGTCAACATCCAAAGGAGAAAAAGCCCGGGTCTGCAGAGCAGAGGGTGAGTGAGGCAAACACAACCCAAACTGGGGGGGCTTCTCTTCAAAGCCAGCTGGTCTGGCTTTATTCTACAGGAATTTTTTTTACCTGCCAGTTTGATCAACAAAGCCCTCAGCAGGTGCTGACGGGTACAACTTCCTGGAGAAGCAGAAGGGCACTGGTGAGTTTTAATAGAAAAACTTATTAAATAATTATTCTTATGTCTTTGGAATGTTATGCTTGCCACAGTGATTCAGCTCCAGGCTCATGGTTACTCTCACAAAGCTTTCTTCAAGAGAAAGCAGATAAGCTTTGTAGAGTGCTTTCATTTAACTTGATACAGTGCTTGATTTTAGCTTCTATTGCCAAGAAAAGTTTATTTAAACTAAATGGATACTTATAGTCTCTTTCTTTCAAACTGTTTCTATGATTCTGAATGGAAAGGACATAGAGGATTACATGCAGGAACAGCAGAAGCCAGACAGTGCTGGCTGAGGGTGTACTCTGTACTCTCCATCTTCCTCCTTAAAAATAAATGAGTTATCCTGATAATTCCCAAATAAATCAAAAGGATTTGTTGTCTGTAGACTGCTTGGAGCTTCAACAGCCATTCTGAGCTTAGACATTCCTTCTGAACATCAACTAAGTTTCCTTTGTAATAAATGAGTGAAATTAACACTGTTTAGAGCATTTTACAAGACAATCAAAGGGTTATCACACAAAACCATTGCCTTATACTAAAGTGAAAATGTAAATTGCAAGCTAGAGGCTTCATGAGAGCAGAGCTTGACACGGTGCTTTTTAAAGATATCATGAATTTACACATTCCCTTGTTTTAAAACCACAAATTATGTCTGTGTGTGTATTCTTTAATTTGCGTAAGATTTGGGAAACTACATGATGGGGGAAAAAAAATTATTTTTTTCCTAGAACAATAAGATTTCAATTAATGCAAAAATGCAGGAAAATGTGACCACATGTTAAAATAAATATTTTCAAGGGGAGAAAAGCATTTTTATTATTACTTCTATTTCAAGAATTCATTCTTTTAACTGTGTTTCACAGTATTCATTACAAATTGTTGTGTTAAATTGAAAACATTTATTTGAGTAAACAGACAGAAAACTTAACCATATGAATCTTTTTCAGCAAACAGATTACATAGGCACAAGTCACTGCGCAGCATAGAAGGCACTAATGGGGGAGAAAAAGGAATCACATGTCAATATACTTTTAGATTATTTCTGTAGTAGGTCTTCCCTATATATCAAAATAAATTATATATCAGCAATGCATAGTCTAAGATTAGGCTGAACAATAATACCTGAATAATAATGACCTTTCAAACACCCATGATCTTTGATTTTGTTTCTGCTAGGCTGCTTGGTGTGGGACCCACACAATTGACAGGGAAGTTCTACCTCAGCAGAGGTAAATCAGGCATAGTTTTCATCCATTTTCTTCATTTTCAGAGACCGGAAAATGAAGAAGAGGTTGTTTCTGTTTCTGGAATGTGCTATATTAAAATAATCACAATTTTGTTTGCTGCAAAGATATCCTGCTGTATGTGAGAATAAAAGGCCAATAGCATAAAACATTACTAGTCAAAGCATAAAGTAAACTTCTAAATATGAAATATACACTTTAAGATCAAGTATGAAATATAGAACAAAATGAAATCCCCAAAACTAGATCAGCCTTTAAAATGAGCAGTGCCTGTAAAACTCTGCTGTTTCATGCATAACATGTAATGTATGGAAACCAAATCCCCTAAATAGTCATTAAAACCAAGCACTGTTAAATATGAACTCAGTAAATAGTAATAGCAGTTCCTGGAGCTAACTAGACTTTGTACATGCCACACTAAACAAGAAAAACATACAGCCTGTAGTTTAGAGCCTTTAGTTCTGTATATTCTAAGTTCATCAGCATTTTACTGTATTGATTTTAAAGGCTTAGAAACAGTAAATAAAGTGACAAACTCTTGGATAATTTCATGAAATTACAGGTAAATTATTCTGTATTTCACTGAGGGAAAAGAGTATTTTGTGAAATGAAAGATGCTTTCCTTCTCTAGAAAAAGATTGTTTAATGCTTCAAAAGGTAGAGATTATCACCATTAGACCATTATATTTAAATGACTGTCCTTAATTGGACTTTCTGGTTTCTTATTTCTGTCATCAACAGATTTCAGCATACTAAGTGAAATTCTGAAATTATTCTGTTATTAATGAAGTACTAACAGATTAAGTAATAGGAAAACCTAATTTAATGCACTGAAACTTTATAACTATTTCAGTTAGAAACAAAATTACCCCTAAAATGCCTGGTACATTCCTTTATTTTTGTACCAACTATTCCCTATTAACTAAGACCTCTGTGGTCTGTTTTGTAAACTATGACAATTTCTTCTACAACTATCTTTTTATGATTTTTATTTTGAAAAGCTACAGTGTAGCTCAGCTTTCAACCACATGTTTGTCTTTTCCAGTAAATCCAATTAGTGGCAGGAGGATATCTGTATTAGTTTTTTCCATAGTGCATGTAAATAAAAAATGGGATTTGACCACAAAGCTTTGGCAAAAATCTCTTTAGGAGATCCACAGTCTGGATTGTGTTCTTCAAAAGTTAATTTAAATTTTTTCATATACTGTTATGTGGTATTTTAAAAGCATCTCATGACCTTCTACTTACACTGGTGAAAACTGGACACTTTCCACCAAAGGCAGTGAAGTTCCATATAAAAGTTAGATAAGAAGATGAGATACTGATAAAAAATCAGGAAGGGAGTAGAATGAATAGCCTTAATTACCTCTTTATACAAGAGTATTTTAAACATGAAAATTTTCCATTTTGTATTTCTATTATAAAGTGTATTTGCATATATACATGTATATGTGTGCATATAACGTGTGTGCATGCACAAATATATATATGAATTAATACACACTTTAAATTTATAATTATTTTCCCTTGGTACAGTAAACAAAATCTTATTCTAAACAAGGCATATAATTTTCTTCTTGGACTTTCGTTAATTAATGTTTTTGTTCAGAAATAATTGGTTATTTGTCCAAGACAGTCACCATGGAAATCAAAGGATCTGACTACCATTAGGAGTAGTGGAGAACTCTCCTCTTTGCCAGTGTGCTGGTGACATAGGGAGCCACTTGGAGCCTTGACTGAGGGCTCCATGCCCCTGAGCTGTCCTGGTGACTGCAAATGGATGGCTTTGCAGCTGTTCTCCACCCCTGCACCCCACTGTGGCTCATTCCCAGGTGAAGATGCATTCACACACCACTCTCCATGACTGCTTGGAGCTCCACCCTCCTATCCCATTTCAAATATGCTGTTGCACTCTACACTCACCATAAACTAGGTAATGAGGATAGGTCTCAAAGTATACCCCTTGTCACAGTGTATAGGCACACAAACAGTTAACGGGAGTTGTCTTCTCCAGTTAAAGTACTGACAACCTATTGCATAGTCAGATATGGGTTTGTTCCTTTGAAAGCAACTAAGCATTATGAGACAAGCTCTGAAAGCACCACTTAAGAAATCTCCAATAAAGACAAAAGCACTGTGCTTTCTATGCATAACTCTAAAGGCACTGGGTTCTAAATCAAGTTCAATAAATACAAAGAATAAACATCTAGATTTAAGCTAACATACACAAGTTTACTGGAAGCACATAAAATAACTGCACAGGAAATAATTTTTAAAATAATAAAATAATAGATGAATAAAACAGCAATTACAGCTTTGTTCATAAGTATAGCTATATAGCATTACTAGTTCTACATAGGTACTTAGAAGCTGTACTTATGGCATATGAAGTTCAATCTAATGTTAATGTAGCTGATGCGCTGTATCCCAAAACATAGAATCATCTGTCAGGGCAAAAAAATTAAAAGCTGAGCAGTATGATAACCAGTTGCTAAGGACTAATCCTGCAAAATAAACCTTTCTGTTTATGGGTCGCTACATTTGATCTTCTGTTTTGGCTCTTTTTTTAACAAAAAACTCTCCCCCAATAATTTTCATTTCTCTCTATTTTATCGCTACAAAAATAACAGTAGAGAAGTATAAAAAATGGGTGCTTCCTATAGTTTTTGCTATAGGTACCTGCACCATTCATTCTTTTCCTTTACTTTTTAAAGTCCTATATAACTATATGCAAATAGCCCTTTCCCTAATATCAATCCATCTCCTGAATTTAAAATTATTGTAGAAAGAATGCTTGGTAATAACAATTTTTTTATGTGTGTAATAATTATAAAAGAGTACATTAATACTGAGAAAAATAGAAGAGATTGTGAAACAATCTACCTGTATATCAGGAGATTGTTCCTATCCTTGTGAAAATACATCTGGCCATTTAATTTTATGTCCTTGCACTAAATCAATTCATTAGCCATTTAATACCCCACCTCAATCTCACTGAAATGAGAAAATACACAGGAATACAAGGGAACTGGCTCCCACTTAGGGCAAAGAAGCACTTGGTTCCTTTGTTCCCAGGAGAAACCACTCCTTAAACACTTCTAAACTGCTAGTTTAATCTGCAAAAAAGGATATGTGAACTCCTCATCCAAAAATTCTTAACCCTTCTATCTCCACTAGCAACAGTCCTCTTGAGTTACTTCTGCCTATATTCCTTTTGTCTTATCTTCCCCTACATGAATATGTAGACTACAAAAAGACCCTTTGGTCTCACTTAGGAGCTAGAAAATTTTCTAAACCCCTTCCAAATATGTACCTGTTCCCCAGCTCCTGCCCCTTTAGCTGAGCAACAGCAAAGAAAACAATTCAATCACATCCAGAGACAAAGAGGTTTTACAGCACAGACCTTCCAACTGCTGTAGATTTAAAATGTAAAGAGAGATACTAGGGCCACCATAACATTTATTTGTTACTGAGTGCTTAAAACTAAAAAGGCTAACAATATACTAGGTCAGTTCAAGAAGTTCCAATACATATTTGGATGAAGTTAATTGAATTTAAAAAAAAAAAAAAAAAAAAATTCCAAATCAAGGAACTTCTTGGATTCAGTAATCAGGTTTCTTCTCCTTTAGCCACGTTAAGGTAGCTATCTGTAAAGTCATTGCTGAAATCGGATCTCACTGGTCTGATTGGTGCAGGCTTGCAAGAACATAACAGACCAGAAATGGGAACTTAAATCTGTCTGCATCATACATGAGCTGTATAAAGAAGCTCAAACTAGATCATATGGCAGTAACAGCAACTTCAGATGAAATAAATCTGAACCAAAATACATATCCAAACATGACCTGAGGTTTTTTTCCTTTTAACCTCAATAATATCAACTTTTAAAGTACTTCCATGGGAAGACTTATAACCAATGACATCACAGCAGGGGGCTCATGGAAGTTTTAAATAGATGTACGTAAGTGGCACAATCACATCTAAAAGCTGACCCAACTCTTGTGCAATTACATTTATCGTCACAGAAGTTACGACTTCTTCTTCCCTTATCAAGAAGAGCTGTCAACTTTCAAAAGGCCTCTCTAAATCATCTAATAAAAATTTGTATTAATTATTGTTTTTACAACAGAGATATTAGTATTACAGCAGCGCTTAGAAAACATATTTATAGATCAACACTTGGGTTTGGAGCTGTTCAAATGCAAAACAAAAACGTGAATTCAGTACAGAAGAGTTTGAAAACACATAAAACCACTGCATTTTGTCAAAATATCAACAGAATAGCCCGTTAGTTCTCGATATCTGCATGCAAGCATATCTGTATAAAAAGTTTGAGACTAATACCTTCATACCCTCATTCCATGTACTGATCTATAGCTATTGTATTCTATATTCAATTTATGGTGTAAATATCTCTGTTAGAACAGGTTGGATCATTGACCATTAAAATTTGTACATCATTTACTCCAACTTTGGTTCCAGAAAGTGGTATGAAATCTGAAATAGAGGGAAACTGTCAGAGAAACAGCAAAAAAAACCTGGTCACTTACCTAAAATATAGCTCAAAGTCTAATCTGGAAAACTCCTGAAAATTATTTTTTAGGGAAAAAAATCAACAATTTTGAATACTGTAAGAGAAGTGTTTCATGTGTGACGTTGGAATACACATCTAAAGCCAGAACGGGAAACCATAGTGGCTTTCAGGAGATGAAATTGACCAACCTTTTTTTTCCCCTGGAACGTGTTTCATTCAGAATTTTGTTTGAATTGTGGCTAGGGGTCCATCCAAAACAAACCTCTATTTTGCTTGGCCCTCAAAATTACAGTGAATTTCATTGTCTACACAGATGCAGATGCTGATCTAATTTGTAGCAGCTGCAGAATACTTAATTAAGGCCTTTCTGGCCATCTTTGTCTGTCTGCTTCTGTATCACATCATCACTCAGTGCAAAATAGACAAAAGCTTGAGTGTCACACAATGAGCAAGGGGATGCAATCATATTTTTTGGTTTGGGTTGTGGATTTTTTTGTCAAAATATCTGAAAATATCACAATACCTTAGTCAGGCAATTCAATTTCTGGAAAAGAGAAGGAATACGCAGCCTAAAAAAAGCTTTTCCTTGTTCCCTCCCAGCTTTTTCCAAAATGAAAGTGAATCACAGAGAGATTTTCCTTATTCAATGGCACACAATCACGTGGACAAATAAATGTGGTAGAAGGAATAAAAAGGGTGGTCCTTACTTAAATGCTAATTCTGAAACAATTTCTGACAGCCTTTACCCTTAGAAATAAGTAGAAGGAACTGCCCCAGCAGGAACTTCTTTAGAAACACCCAGCTAATGGTGCAGAGGTTTAAGACTTCTAAAGCCACATAAATTAACAATGAAATACAAAATTATCTTCCTCTGCATCAATTCTAGAAACTGTGAGAGATAGCTCTTCTATATTAGCAATCAAGTTGAATGGTAAAGATACTGTATTTCTTGGGTGAAGGCTGTTTAATAATCTAGATAGACTTTAATTACAGAGGTATTAAACCATAAAATAAATTACAGTTCCACCAAACGCTTTGCTTTCGAAAAAAAATTCTGATGCTTCTGCAAATGAAGATGCAGAATTATCAGACTGATGAACAGCAGTTCATGAAAATGACAACATTTCCAAGATTATTCTTCAAATATATTCCTGTACTTAAACCCTATTAAGATGGGGAATTGACTCCAAAGTTCCACTTTAAGCTCATATTTGATCTATTTTTGTATATTTGCATAGGAAAAAAGAAAGCCCATTTAGCTTGAAATTTTACCTAATTAACTTTATGTCAGAAGAGATTGGGGAAGGGATGTAGAATTGAAACTAGTTACGGAGCTTTTGAGTTTGTCTGAGACTAAAGTTTTGCTTGACAATTTCTTACTAGCACTGAAAACTTCAAAACCCTTGATGCTTTTCTTTCAGGCAAGTCTAGACCCAGATTTTTAGAGTCCCTAAATCTCAGCAAGGGAGAAGTTAGTAGGTTAAATTCTTCCTTTATTTACACTTAAGATCATGGGCCGCAAGAGTTGTGCCCCTAAGATGCATATGTGTATATACAAACTCTACACATTTGGTGGAACATTGTCATACCATAATAAGTATCTCTGAATGACTTACAGAGAGAAAGTGGCCGGTACAGGAACTGGAGTTAGAACATACCCTGAGATTAATTTTGAAGCAGAAGTGGGATCTGGGTGGCCAGTGGCATAGGGCTGAGCTTCCATTGTAATATCTCAGCCTGTCAGAGTACACTGGATTTCAACAGACTTCAGGGGACCTTTGGACACACCACATAAGCTCCACAGCATCCATGTTCCACACCAAGCAGGAGATTCAGGATTTTTATAGATGTTAACTTCCTTCAGATGCAATTTCAGTCTCATTTTGAAGAAAAATATAAAAAGATACATAGCTTAAGTATTACTTATTTCTAAAATGCGTGTGTGGCAAGAGTGGTTATCACTAGACTCAGATTTAATTCTAATATCAGTCTGTGTTGTCATTCAGAAAGTAATAAATACTTTTTTTGAACTCTTTAGGACAATTTTAGTAATGCCTAATCCTTGAAAGAAAATGTATTTATCTATGAAGAAGTTATCTCCTATCTCTAGTCTGAAAGCAGTTTTAAAAGAAACTACAATTTTAAAAAGTCTTGGATAAAAATAACCTTTGGGCAGCTGTTTATGAGATATTTAAAGGACAGTATGAACTTGCAAACTACAGTTTCAGAAACTGCCTTTAGTAACAATGAAACACTGCAGATTACTAGAACAGGATCAATTTAGCAAAACAAACAAAACCCCTTTTCATTGTTGACTTAACGCATTTGGCAGCCTTTTTCCCTTAAAATCAATCTCTTCCCTGCAAAGGTCCTTGAAAATATCAGCAGGAGAGCATAAAAAAAAAATCTTCTCCCAAAAAAAAAAAAAAAAAAAAAAAAAAAAAAAAAAAAAAAGCCTAGTAGAGGACAGGGGGAGTGGGGAGTTGAAAAAACATCTTTCCAAAAGGCTGGAAACTAACAGATAATGCCCAGTATTAATTAGTCAACCTCCAAGCCCTCCATCCAGCATCAGTCCACGGCTTCAACACCGGCCTGCTGGACACCGATCTGTCCCATTCCCAGGACTGCCATATGCTGCTGGAGCTTCCGGAGCCTGGCCCTACGTGTTTGGCCACTTCAGCCCTCTCTGAAGCCCCGGGACCGCGGCTCCGACCACCCACCACCCACCCTCCTGCGGCTGGCGGGCAGCAGCCCCTGCTCCAGCCTGGCCCTGAGCTGGCAGGATTGGCAACCCGGGTCCCGCTGGCACTGCAGAGCTGTGTCTAGGCCTCCCATAGTGGCGACACCCACTTGTTCCAGAGGTCGGAGCCGTGGGCAAAGGCTCTGAACCGGCTCCGGAGGGGCCCGATAAGGGCAGTTCTGCCGGGGGACGCGGGGCAGCCTTCCCCAGAGCCACCCTTTGGTCTCGACTTCCCAACTCTTTCCTAATCCCGGCCAGTCCCACACAGCCATAGCTGCAGTGGAACAACCACCGCTCCCTCCGGCCCTCCCTCGCCGGGACCACCCGCTCTGGCGTCAGTCGGCGCCCGGCCGGCCTTACACCGCCCCCGCACTGCCCCAGCGTCTTCCCGTCGGAGCAGGGACGAGGAGAGGGCGGTGGAAAAAGCACCGGCAGCGCCGGCGCGACCCGGGAGCCCCCGGCACTCGCTGTCCCGCCCGGCGCCGCCAAACCCGCGGAAGAGATGGGGTAGGGGACCGGTGTCGTACCTGTTCCTGCCGTGACTCACGACCAACGCACCCGGAGGAACGCCCCAGCACCTAGAAATAATGAGTCAATAAATAAATGATGAGAAGCCCGGGGTAGTGATGTGTGCAGGTGCGAAGGGTTGGGGCAGAGGCCAGAAAGGTCGCCCCTCAAGACCAGTCGTCCTGGTTGGGACCCGCTCTTCACAACTACAGGTGCAGAGAAAAAGGAATATTTGAGGTAAAAAAAAGTTCTGCTGCTGCTACCTGGTGTTGCCTGCCTGAAAGCAGAGCCGAGGAGATGCATGTCTGGTGTTGGCATCACACATACCAGCCCTTGATAAAAGGAAAAAATTAATATGCCAAGTTTTACTACTTTATAATTCACCCTGGCCTTTTAAACAGGCATTTATTAAACAACGAGATATCTGTGTTTTCCAAAATGCAAGTCAACGCACAAATACCGATTGGAGGATAAGTACAGCCTGTGATCAATAGTTTTGTAATTTTATTGATAGTGTAGCATCCCCAAGGTAGGATTTAGATGGCGTTTATAACAGCTTCTGAAAACATCAAGTTACTTACAAGTAAGATGGGCCTAAGTGCACATCAGCAAAGATTTGTATCCTTTTTATAGAAATTGTTTCATTAATTGCTTTAAATATATTGAAGTACTATAGGTTTGCATTTTAATAATATGCTACTTTTGTGCTTTTAAACATCCAAGGTGCCGAACAAGAATTGTAAACTCCGAAGTAACTACTATGGGAAAGATTAAGTAAAGCATTGGAGGTGGATCATTTTGACAATAAAGAGGGTGTATGTGGTGAGTGTTTAATATTCCTTACATTTAATATTACCAAGTGCTATTTATTATTTTTAGGTTTTTGTTCAAAGCAAAACCTGGAGAGCAAAACTCTATTATATACTTACAGATACACCTGTGACAAAGGCTTTCTGTAATCATTGCTTGATGTGTATGACACCATTTTAGTAATGGCATGCCATTTTATTTAAAGTTAATATGCCAGCTGTGCCTACCTTGCAGATTTTTTTGCAATTAAATTATTTTGCAAAGAATCATGTACATGTCATCTCACTGCAGTGGTTTACAAAGCAATTAAATTATGCTCTTGGAATATATACCCTATTAGCTTTGAAATTATCTGAGTTTATATATTTTTGTTCATTATAAAAGCATATAGATTGAGGGAATATTCTGAATGAATGAAGAACAAATACAATACTGTTGAATAATCTTGTGGGGTAGATTAATCTATAGCCTCGATTTCTCTCAGGGTGGGTTGCTGTGGCAACCGCCCCAGCTCACTTTAAAATAATTTCATAAAGCTCACTTCAAGAGCTGCACCCAGCGTGGGCCAAGTTTAAAAGCAGCCAGACATGGGAAGAAGAGTTATACTGCATTGCTCGTACAAACAGGGAGGTGGTGGAAGAGAGCGAGGTGTAGAGTGGAATGGGTTTGAGCAGAACTTTAAACAGAAAATAGAAACAAAGCCAACCCAGGGTTAAGATGCAAAGGAGGTGGATCATTTCATAGTAACCTCGCTGCTTTTCTGTTTAAACACCATGAAAGGATTTAAACTGGCAATCTCATTTCTCCTAAGGGAAAAATATGTTCTGCATCCGCAAAAGAACAAAAACGGACTTTGATAATCATCTTGAAAGGAAATGTTACCTTGAGGTAATCACACTTGTAATGGAAAGAGATACTCGGGTACACTCTTTAATAAACCTTTGGAGATCGGATTTTATAATTATTACATTTTGACTGATGTCTCATAGTTTAAAACACTGCATGCCTCAGGTGGTAGATTGGGAACAAAAAATTGTGAGCGGACCTACACATGGACTGTGGACAGCAAAAAAGCCTAGATTTGAGTCTTGTGCCAGAAATTTGAAAAGGGTGCATTTATGGAGAATCAGTACAAGAACAGACATCAGAACAAAGTTTTTTTACTGTTTGAAATTATTCCAGATTTTTAAATGAAATGCAAAGATAGGAAAAAAACTCCTAAACCTTTCAAATTATGCTGCAAAAATTCATGCCTTATCTAACCCTGAGATGAGTGACAAATTTTGATCCCTCCCCTTATATCTGTTTGTCCATCTAGCATCTGAATCCTGTTTTAAAAATCAAGATGTCCTTTACATGAATTTGATGAATTGTACTCATGACAAAAACTTGGCATGGCTTTAAGGTGCTCCAGTACGTGAAGGTCACAACTATAAAAAGATTAGGCCACAAGTGCCCACATGGAGGTGTAGTTGATGTTCTAAACTGCTGTATACTTTTATTTTCTGAAATACTTGCCTACTGTAATAATTACTTTCAAAATATGGCAGTGTTCATGTTCTGTCTTGCCAGTTGAAGGGCTGTGTTACCAACTAACCAGAAACCAGAAAACTTACACATCCTGCACAAAATAAAGCAGATGAGAGTAGGTTTCAATTAGAGCACAAAAGTGCAAAGTTTTAACACAATTTTCTATTTTTGCCACTAAGAATATACAAATACTATTGGATGGTTGGGTGCCACACTGAGAGACCAAAATTGTCTGCAGAAAAGGCATAGCAAGGGTACAACCTGTGTAACTGCTGTATTTCTTTCCTGCTGTGCTTCACAGCAGACCTGAGCTGAGAAAGTATTTATTTCTCAATGTTTTTTTGGGTTCTGCTGCCACTGCCAAGAATATGTGCCTCTCACCACCGTGTACAATGTGCTTGGCTTGTATCTGGCTGCCAGGTGACTCTGGGCACATCAGTATCACTGTCATTATTGGTGTGGGTATATTTGTAGCATGTCACTGCACGGAGAGTTGTGCACTCTCACCCAGACAGACCAGGAAATGATGAAACCCACAGTATTCTCTAGGGATTTGCAATGCGATCAATTGCAGGGTGCTTGTTAGAACTACCTGAGCTTTGTTTTGCTCCGACCAAGCTTTGAGCATCCATCTTTTAAAAAGTGCAGTGGAACTGAAAAGGTATTTATTCACTGTCAAATACTTGGAAGTAGGTCAGTGGCCCAATGAGATGATTCTGGGGGAAAAGAGTGTAAGACCAAGGACTTGTATTAAAATAACCTAAATATATAGTTATCACTGTGCTTGAATTCAGTCATTTGGTTTTATCACGTGTGCTGTTCCTATTTCCAGTACCTTAATTTATCATAAGAAATAATAGTCTGTGCCTTTACAAACTCCCCTGCTGCTCCCAAAGGATCATAAAAGTTGGCTATCTGCATAAAAATTAAGACAAGTATGTGCAAGGTCCAGTCTTACTCAGAAATTACTGCATGTGCTTAATCTGGATTTAAACTCACATACAGTGCAGTCCTTTCAGTCCAGCTTTAGACGCAACTGGACCTATTAAAAAAATAAAGCCCTGTCCACACAGAGCGTGCTGTCAATGCTGCGTTTCTGCGAGTGAGTCTGAAACGAGACTGTCTCCGGCAGCCGCCCGTGGCCCGGACTTGCTCGAGGAGGCGAGCGGGCCCGGATCCGGCAGCCGCTCTCCGCAGGGGAAGCACCGCTGCACCGGCGCTGCGCCGGGGCCGCTCCTCACGTCGCGGGACGCGGAGCCCAATGAGTTGGGGAAGTTGGACTGCTCAGCAGGCGCAGGGCTCGGAAGGGGGAGCCCCGCCAAGGTGCGAGGGGCTGGGCAGGAGGTGTCGGGGGGAGGGGGCAAGTGCCGGAGGACGGCAGCCCCGCTCCACGCCGGAGGCGGTGCAGGGGTCGGCGCCCTCCGGACTGCGCGGGCCGCCGCGGGCCGGCTGCCCCCTCTCGGCGCCCGCCCCTCCTCGCCGGAGGCGAAGCCACGCCGGAGGTGACGCCTCGGGGGTGCCGGGGGTGCGACATGCAGGGATGTTCCGGACCCTGGGCCTCGCAGGTCCCCGCGTGCGGGCGGGCTCGGTCACTGCCCCGCAGCCGGGCCCTGACCGGCCACGCTGACCGGCCGCAGATGCGCTGCCGCGTGCACTGCGCGCCTCCCCGCCCCGCAGCCCTTCCTGCCAGCCCCCGCACGCGGCGGTACCTCGCCAGGAGGGGGAAAACACGCACCGGCTCGCCGCCTTGTCTTCGCTTTGTATAATAAAAGATGTCATTAGGTTTGCGTGTGGCATATGCCATTACCCCCACCGTAAAACTAAAATTAGCAAAATGTCAGGAATGGAAAGATTGATTCACCCAAGATGCAATTATCATTTTAAAAGTGCTTGATTGAGGTGCTGATGCTCGATGATTTATTCTGCATACCATATACATAATTAAAGTAGTGTAGTGGAGCAATTTATCAATCTAGTTTAGACTAGAGGGGCAAGGAGCTGCTGCCGCTGCTGCTGCTGCTCTATGTTTGTTTTATTAAAACGCTTTCGGGATCTGATCCCGCCCCCTTTTTGCAAGAGTGAAACTGGTTATTTCTCCGTCTCGGGAGGAGAGAGTCATTCGTTTGGGATTGTGGGAGAGGGAGAGAAATAGAAACGCGGAGAAAGAGAAGAAAAGGGAGGAAGAAAGCAAAGCAGAAAAGGACGCCTCATCTGGCGTGTAGTTTGAATCCCTTTCTCGCCTCCCCCTTCCCCTCCGCGATGTTACAAAGGCTGTGAGCTGTTCGCCTTTTCCCATTCGCTTGCTGTCACTTCCTTCCTGGACGATCTCAGGACGAGTCCGGTTACTTTTAATCCGACCAGCAGCTCAGCCACTTTCTCCTCCTCCACGCCGCGCACACACGCGCACCACACACACACACACACACACACACACACACACCCCAGGCATCTTCTGGCTGCTTATTGGATTGACTTTGAAGGTTGTGTGTGTGATTCAAGGCGGCTGCATGTTGAACCAGGTGGTGAATATTTAAGGCTGGAAGAAGTAAAGGGATTTTTTCTTTTTCCTATGAAAGAAAAATATCTGAAGGACTAGTCTGATCAGCCAAACGGCTAACTGTTTATAATGTAAGTACATGTGAAATTCAGCGTCGGAATGAAATATAGTGGGCATGGTACAGAAACCCTAGGTACATTTCCTATCACCGTTTGAAGAATGTATCAGTCATTTTATGTGAACTGGGACTGAGATTGCTTGCAGGCTTTTCAGTGTGTGATTGTGCAGTTGCTTAAAAGTAACTTGTTAGACAAGTAACATAGTTAAATCTCTGTCTAGTAAATTACTGCGGACTTGTCTCTATCAGTGTCATAAGTGTTTTAACTTTGATGAAGTTAGTTTACATAATTTATGTGCTTGATATTATGAAGTATTGGAAGCTTATTTGATTTAGATAGCTCTTAGTTGATTTAAAAGCTATGACCTTGTAGTGCTTGCACTCTGATTTATCAGACTAAGGAAACAAACAGGTTTCAGTGAAATGCTCTTAAACTTCGTGGTACCACAGGCTCTTCAGTCCTCAGTTTAGGTAGTGCATGCTTGCAAGTGTTTAACTTTGTGCATCTTTCATCTGAATTACTTACATTTGAGATGGAAAGACCCCTTGTATTTATGTGGGAACTTAAGTCATGGGCTGCAAACCACTTTTGGAATAGCATGCTTTGGTCTTTACACAGTACTTTGAGTAATCTTTAAATTTTTTAACAAAAAGGAGTAGAGATAATCAGAATTACATAACTAGCTGGTGTAGTTGCAGTACAGGCTAATCGCTTACAGGCTAACTTAAAGTTTAATGTACATGAGAGACTTACGAGATTATTGTTGCATTACTTTATTATAATACTTAGTATTTCCCATAAAACTTAGTGTGACTTTCTGTCAGCCTGAAAAACAAAACAAGTATAAAGACAAGCTAATAATCCCATTTCAAAAAAAAAAAAAAAAAGAGAGAGAAAATAATAATAATAATAATAATAAATAATAATAATAATGATTAACAAAAAAAGCAATGAAGTGTGGTGCAAAACAAAATCTAATGAATCATTGTGGGTACCTAAGCATTGTCTTTTATAGAAAAGTTCTATTTTCTTTATTGTATATAATGATTATTATTACCAAATAATTGCATACTTAAATAAATACTGTAATACACAATTTAAGACTACAGATTTAAGAGAATTAAACAAAGAAAAGCACTTTACCGATACTTTGCTGGTGATCAGAAAATAATTGCTTTGACACAAAATTTTCCCTGCACATATCTGACCATCACCTTAATGGCAAATGTCCTAGTTTCATATCTTTACTTTAACATGATTATAAGATGAATGATAAGCCAATTGTTTTAGATGTAATTGTGATTACATTTCTTTCATTAGCGCTTTCCTGGCTATTGTGTTTGAAGAGTAAAGATGTTTATATGGAGTGTAATAACTAATCCCTAGATGCTGGGCAAGGCATGGAAATATTACCACCTGTGAACCAGTACTACAGCACTTCTGTATTGCATATGTACTGATTTTCCATTCAAATGATAAGACAAATGGTTTCTCTGGGGATTTGTTATTTTGTGAACTATACTTATTACAGAATTTCAATTACCTTACATTAAATCCAAAACCTGCAAAACTTTCTTACTTTATCAGTTTTCTTAAAATACCCATTATATTATTCTTTCTGTATTAATGAGTACATAATTCATAACATAACATTCAATTCATAACACTGAAATCTCTGCCCACAGTTGTGTTCTTTTGGAAGTAACAGAAAAATTCCTTGAAGAACAACTTAAGACAATGGCCCTTAGTTCCAGGTGTCTATGTTCCTGGTTGTACACATACATTTATTTGAAAAACTTGTTCATATATATTTATACTAATATGCTCTATGTAGTATGAGAAGATGGTTCTGGGACCTGAACTTGGAAAGGTTCTTTCATGCAAGCAGTTCTTACACAACTAGTCCTGCTGGCAATGCTGAGACTACTTGTGTGAAAACGAGCAAGTCACAGAGATAACAATTTACAGGATCAGGACCCAAAGAGACTAAACCTCTCGCCTGTCCCAAAGCTTTCACAGGACAAAGATGTAAAGAATGTCACTTTCAATGTCCTCTAAAAGCATACAGGGATCAGATACTGTCTGTATCTTCTTAAGATTATTTGACCAACAAAAAGGGAAAATTAAGTTTAAGAGCCTTATTAAAATTGGTAGTAAATGATGAATAGTTTGGGAGGTTACGTTTTTTACAGTTATGTTCCTGAGCTTCAAGTTTTGGACCATAATAAGAAAATTCATGCAAATACTTTCTTACTGTGAATTTTCTTCCAATACGGGATCAGGAAATTTTTCTTCCTTTTTTTAAACCTTTCATCTACCTGCAACATGTATATTGAAAACCAGAGGTAACTTTCTTAAATGGTTCTGTCTTTTAAAACACCTAAAATATTATAGACAAAGAGAAATGAAGCTTCCCAAAGCTTCTCACAAAAGTTTGACTAAGAGATACTTTGGTAACTCATTATTCAGTAGATTAAAGTAATTATATAGAAACTTAGGAACAGGGAAGGAGTTGTGAATAGAATACTTTTGCCAACTTAATTTCTTTAATTTTACTTTTCTCTATAACAGGTAAATTTGTTGTTCACCAGGATAGTTTCGTTCATCTTCAGGGACAGCTAAAGTTATTTCATTAAGGAAGAAGTCATTAATTTCTATTATGTTCTTGAAAGAAAAAATGCTTGGTGTTTGATACACTGTGATCCATTTTTACCTGTTTGATATTGTTATTCAAAATTACATGATAATGATTCCAAAAATCAAGTAAGGTGTAGTGGTATTTTTTCGAAAACCCTGATGATGGAAATGAATCTACATAAGGTGTTATGTAATTTCAAAGAGTTAATAGTCCTTGCTTCAGCATTCTGAATAATAACCGAAACACTTATATTTGTGATGTATTCTAAGTTTTTTAATTTCGCTATATGATATCAGTAGAGAGATTTTGTATATCCTCATTTATTCTCTGTAATGACTTGGTACAAAATATTTTAAAAATTATATATTTAATTCCAAAGCTAGAAAACTTCAAGCTTAGCAGCAGAGTTAAAATTCTGGTATTTGAAAAGGATGAAAATAGAATTTTGCATCCTGGTTCAGAAGCAAAATGGATTCAGAAGAACTTTGGTCAGCAAACACTGGTGGTACAAGTGAAAATTTGAAAACCTGCATTTTTAAACTATTTTTAGAAGTAATTATTTGAGTTCTCTGATCAACTTTAAGGTCATTTTCTTAGAACTGATGATCAATGTACATGTGGACAGGTGATTAAAAGCTAGTGTCTTCAGCCCTCCACTTTAATGTCACTGTCTCATTGACTGCAGTGCAGCAGAGCTTGTCTATTCACTGAGATCTGTCATCTTTAGGAAATCAGACCAGCTTATAGGGGCGATTCGCAAAACCAACAGTGGCAACAAAGTCTTATGTGCCTTAGAAAAGAGGATTAGGCAGTTCACATGTCGTTTTGATTGGGCAGAGATAAAAGCTGATTGCTGCTGCATAGCAAGGCACACTTCAATTTTAAGTGATTATTGTATGAGACAATTATAACTCTATTGCTTAGTCATTGTTAAGGGCAATTTGAAGCAAGGAAAGCTCAATTTTGACATTAGTGGATTTGTATGACTTTATAGTGAAAGTACAGCCACTTGTAGCATTGTTACACCAACTTTATAAAAAATGTTTAATACACCACTATGGGGAATTAAAATTAAAATGTAGTAGATTATTGTTCTGGGATTTGTTTAAAAATATGCTTCTCTAGATAATATCCTGTAATCACAATTAAAAGTTCTTAAAAGTGCCTAGCACTTAAAAAGTGCCTGGGCTCTAAAAAGTGCCTAGGACTATACTAAATTCGCAGCACTTAACCCTATTAAGAGCTTACAAGCAGAGAAGAGTGCCTAAAATGTGCCAGGGCTTTGCAGATTTAGCAAAAATTATACACAACTAAACCATCTTACTTTATTCTATTATTTTTTAAATGTAATGTGTTGTAAAACTATTGTGTCGCGTGTGTGCAGTCTGATTTGAAAATAGCCAAGAAATTAAGTGCTGTCCCTATATTATCAAATATGTCATTTATCAGTGAGAATAAAGAGTTTTTCCTATTTGCACAATTTAGTTATAACATACAGCCTTTAACATTTAGAAGTATGAAAGTAGAAAGCTGATAACTTCTATGGTAATTTCTTAGCATTTTTCAAAAGAACTACTTTTTTTACCCAACTGATGCCTCCTAGTGTTTCACATAATAAAACACTAATGAGTCAACCATAAATGTAAACATTGTTCTTTCATTTTCTTCATCTTGTGTGGTACATAAAATTAATATTTATGTATTTAATTTTGTATGTTTTATTGTAATCAGGCAGGAAACTCGCATAAATTCAGATGTCTCATTTTAATGCATACTGGAGGTACATTTTTAGTTTCTTTCATTATAGCTTTGCCTAGCTGTGTTTTGAAAAGTTTAAGTTATATAGAGTACATTTTCTTTTTTTCCTTTTGTTTCCTATGTACATTAAACAAATTTCTCAACAATGTCTTATTAAGCTCAAATGGGAATTTTAAAGATTTGCTAGCATAATGCTTTGAAAAGCAAGCCCTTCAAAGTAGGCGATTAATGCAGTTATAGAAACGTTTGAAATATACTAAGGGACCTCACAGCCACAAGACAAAAAACACTGGCCTGAGACATACACACTGACTACAGTCCTCAAAGAATAGTTATCATATTTTGTAGCTGTTCCTGATTATTTTACTGTTGAATAAGCAAGAAAACTGTATTAAGACAGTTTTCAAATTCACAACAGGTACACCTTGCTCTTTTGTATGTATGTATGGATTATCAGTACTTCTGATAAAGGATTCATGTACGTAAAATACTGAGTTGGATCTTGAAGTGGTAAAGACAGTGTCCTTTTCTTACAACAGCAGTCTGGTCATGTAACTCCTGAATGCCACAAAAAACCACATTCTCTATCATACAACAGTAGAATTTTTTACCTTTTATTTTATAGGAGAGTTTAATTTTCAAAAAGTTAGCTAGCATCATTGTGACAAAACAAAACCTATGGACCTCAGCTCTATATTGGATCTGTCGGGTATGCTATTCTAATGATAAAGAAGCAGCCAAGTCTGAGCATACTCTGGCACAATTTAGTGGCACAGTTTTATCTAAAGTATGAGATCAAGTTAATGAAAATTGAATTGGAAATAAAACCATTATTCTAAGACTTCCAAGAAAAGCAATGAAATTCCTTGGTACTTATTCTATTCAGGACATTTTAAAACAAAGTAAAGTCAGTTTGCAATTAAAAAATCAAAGTTTAAGCATTAATATGGGTCATAAAAATTTGTGTGTTCTTCTCAATGTACATATGGTAAATTTAGGTGCCTGCTTACAGAAAGATTATGACTGAATGCAGAGAGTTAAATCTATATATGCAGATCTTGGTATTGGGAATTAGTATTTGATTTTAGAATATTTAAAAAACACATATTTTAGGATTGTGTTTTGCCATCAGCCCTGTTAATATAAATTTTTTCTCCCAGTAGTTTTAAAGTGCAAAGAGATCTTTTTGAGATCAGTCATTTATTTAACCCAAGAAACATCACATAGAAGCCTAGCCTTTAAACTTTCTCGCATCTTGAAAGTGTTTCAAAGTATGCAAATGACACCTGGTATTCTGCCAGGAAAGCTAACATGCTATTGATATAATTTTCTGATATAGCTACATTGCAACTTCCATTGTAAAGAGAAAGCAAATGTGGAAGAAAAATAGAGGGAAGCATAATGAAAAAGAATCTTTGAGTCATTTCAATTGTAGGACTGATACTCCAAAATTTTGCCAAAGAGAACCCCACCCAGCCTTTTTTTTTTTTTTTTTAAACAACTGAATACATTTAGATTGCAGAAATATGTCCTAGGAAAGCCTACATGTGTGTTATCTGACTTAGAACAAGTTCTGGACAAATTGTCTGAGAATTATTTTAACACTGTAATATACTCTGTGACAATATGGATTCAGTAATCACACCAGTGAGGTCTGATAGACTATGCTCCTTTTGTAATCCTCCGAACAGGTGCTTTAGCAGTTACCTGCTCCAGCAGGGTAGATGTACTTATTTCTGCCTTCTGGCACCTTCCCCGATATTGGAAGCCTGCAAGACTTTGAATGAAGAGAGCTCCAGAGATCTTGGCCAGTACAGTTGGTCCTGGAAAGTCAGTCAGTATCTGCTGCCTTCGTTTAAGTTAACCATAAGGCAGCCCACAGATTAAGGACAGAATTGAGCAGATGGTATAAAGCTACTCTGTCTGCTTTTCCCAGGTTATAAGCTGATACAAAACTTAGATTCAAATCTAACAAGTCTTATCTTACTCTATTTTCTTCAACTATATAATTGATTAGGTGAAGTTTATAATAAAAATTATTAACCAAATACCAGCGCAGGAATTCACCTTAAATATTACCCTCTTTTATTTCTTATACTGTAATCAAAAGATGTAAGTGAACTGAATTAGAAACAACATTATTTATGTTTGCTTTTATAGATATAGGGTGCATGCCACTTGTGGAAACCATGCTCAGTTAAATTTCACTATTTACTTTTAAGTTGTCAATCAATAACTGTTAGCAAAGTATGTACAAAGGGCAAGAAGGGAGGATTGTGAAATTGTTTATAAAACACATCTGCACAAGTCCACAAAGTGCAGAACATTGTCCACGTGGTACATTAATTTTAGTAGTATAAAAAACCAAGTAACACAGTAGCATGTGCTATTTATGTGATTTTGAATAGGTTCTTCCCCCTAGTGAAAAATATATTTTGATATGACATTGTATTTGAAAAAGTTGTGCATTCTTTTAACCAGATAGGGTAGATATTGTTAAATCATCAGAGAAATTGTAATGTTTCAGAAGATATTCACACTATAAGAAGCTTGACTGCAGCACTTTTCATTTAAATATTCAATATGGACTTCATGGAAAAAGTTGTCCCTAAAGATGGGAGCTAGGAGAGGAGGACATTGCAGAGAAACAACAGGACACTGAGGTTCTGTGACCATCCTATAATGCTGGCCCATATATCCCCTTCAGACTGGCATTTAGCTTCACGCTTCTACTGCCAAGAATTCCCCTCTGATTGCCATATCCCATGGGAATGCCTAGGCAACTACTATAAAAAATGTTAATACGGTCTGGGGATATTCTGTGAAACCAGCAGGAGACAGTATGTTCTCTAGACTTAGCCTCAGGGCTGCTTTATGTCTGTCTATCTGTGTCCTGAATGTGTTTCTGCCTATACTGAGTATGATAAGTGGGAGAACTGCAAAAGAAGAAGGCCTTTAGGAAGATTAAGAGGAATGTGGATATGGTCTATTTGGTAAGATGGGATATAAATGGAGGAGAGTGGACAATACATGATAGCCAAACTTAAAACATTAATCTTGGACAATTTTTTCATTAAAAATTCCTGTTGAAGTGTATTTAATTAATCTTGCTGTGAATAATCTTTAACTGTTGTAGACATAGGGCAGTGGTCTTAATGACTGTTGATTGAAATAAATCGTATAGTTGTAAGGAATGATCTTTTGAACAGTATTTGATGAGAACCTGTTTTACCGACAGTCTTGGAGAAATCATCTGTTTTTCCTTCATCTTGTTTATGTGTTGTGATGGAGACAAGGAACTGATATAGCAGAGGAATGAGAAAAATTCTGTGTTATGACCCCAGTGCAATCTATGAAATAAGTGTGAATTTGCATACTTACTAAACTTCTTCATGACACATTTTTTTATTTCAGAATACTGGGCCAGAAAATGCATCCATGCAGTGGCATACAAAATGTATAACTTTATCCAAAACACATATATACAAATTTTAGAAATTATAAATATGACCATAAATGTTGGTAAGAGCCTATGAACTGGTATGGTCATTTAAAACTAAAACAAATTTCATTCATGTTCTTGAGTATACACATTTAAAAAAATATAGCCTAGGTTAGTTGGATTACTAGTACTCTTAGCTATATGATGAATGGTTATCAATTGGAAATAATATGGATTTACATTTAAAATGTATGTTAAGTAGAAAATAGTTTTTCAGTTTATCCTTAAAACATGATTAAATGATTGGCAAGCTACTTAATTGAAGCAGAACTTCCCACAGTTGTACCTGTATCCTGGGTAGGTAGAAATCTGCATATCTTCACAAGGAAAACAATAGGATCTGGTGTTTCTATTTTATTTTTGAGGCTGCAGTAAAAAAGATTATGCATAGGATAGAAACAGAAGAATATTCTACATATCCTGTAATATTGGCATGCAAGTGGGACTAATATTTTTGTGGGTTTTCCAAAAATTGTTATTGACAAAGTGAAATGAGAATCTATTTTCAGTACATGTTTCAGTACTTAAATCCTCATCCAGAACCTTGCATTTAGTTCAGTTATGCTTCCAGTAGAAATTGTCACAGGCTTAGTATTACATTCAGTGGTGACCTGCAAAATAGTCATCTAGAAAGCATCCTTCCTGGGTGCTATCTTTTCTGGAATTTCATATTTTTAAAAATTGCGTAAGGGGTGATAGGCAGTGGTGATAGGCATAATGTAAATCCTATGACAGGTACAAAGCAAGCAATAGAAAAATTACTAATTTTGCATCACAATTCTAAAGCTATTAGGATTTCTTCCCCATGTTCCTAATTGCATAATAATATACATAACTGACAGGGCAAGGATTTCTCAATGGAGGCAGGATGTGTTTTTTTATTTAACTTTTTTTTGTCAATAAATAACAGTATGAAGCAATATCTTATTCCGCAAAGAGACATGACATAAAAAGAAAGATATTCTGGTCTGTTTTTAGGAGCAGTACTTGTCGCATATCTGGACAAATGGTGATTTTCTTGAGCTCCTTTCTGTTACAAGTCTCTAGAAGTCACTAGTGTAAAACAGTAGCACTCCGTTCTAACATTTTTATATACATAAAAATGTATATGATTACAAGCAAACCTGTCATGAGACCACTACTTATTTGAATACTCCAACGGGCCACTGAGTAACGCTTCTACAGATTTCAGATAAAAAGTAATTTTAAGAATAGTCAGGAAGAAAGTATTCATTCGCTCTTCTTGCTTTATTGTTTTCCAGATGTGATCAGAAAGAGAAAATTGTTTCACTAATGGATCAGAAAATTGCCCTGTGAGTTAAATATCACCTAAAAATACAGGTCCCATGCTTGATAGATACAAATTCAAAATACAATGTGGATATATCAAAAAGGCCTCTTTAAGATCACAAGGAGTCTAAAGACATATAGTTTTGTGAGATTCTGATGATGATAATTTGTGAAAGAAAGAATCATCACCATTCTATTTTCATATGTTGGTCTAAATCCTATTCTTATATGCAGAATAGTTAAATCAATACCCACTATTATGTCCATTCACAAAGACCATTTTGAATATCTCATGATCTAAACTAGATATCTAAAACTAAAATACAGGTTTTCTACTGAAAAAGTGAACATAAGGCGCATTCCGTTTCAAAGTGTGCTCCAAATTTTGAACAAGTTTCTTGAATGTAATAATTGCCAGCACCACATGTAACCCATTGGTTACAATTTCTAAGACCAGGGAGGAGAATCCTTCAGTATGAATTCCAAAACCTAAAAATAATGGGAGCATTTAAAAAATATATGTTTATTCTTAATGTACAATTCAGTAATTATCATCTCCCAAGAGATACATGAACTTTATTTGAGGCAACAGATGTGAGGTAAAAAAATTGCAAGTGAAGCGCAGAAGTGAACAACAGCTTAATATATACAGTGTAAGAGAAGGGAATCAGAACCCCTAAATGTAAATTTTAATTGGAACTGCATACTTTTTTTTTTTGGTGCAAGTTCATTATGCAATGCCTCAGTTGAATGAAATAATCAACTTTATTAGAACCTTAAATTTGTGCTGGGACTTACTAAAAAAATTAGAGAGGACTTAGGGCAACACCTAAAAGGGGAATTTAAGTTTTACTTTGCTGTGTCCTGTTGTCTACCAGAATCCACAACCCTAGATTAAGTCTGTAAGTCCTTTATAAACACTGGTTTAATTTTTATAGTAGAAATTCAAGAATTGAGAAATCTGACTGGAAAGACTTCCTAACCTTAATATAGAGCAGTTAATGGCAAATTCTGTCTTCCACTGGTGGTAGAATATTCTGGGAGAAAGCTACTCTCCGCTTCCAAATGTCAGGCCATTACATTTTTGTATAGATAAAGAAATAGTAATTGAATGAAGGACTGTAACTGAGTCATGTTTCCCTGGAATGTCATAGTTCCTTACCTGTTGTTTAAGTCTCTTGTTCTCTTTTATGTCTCTTACTAAAAAATGCAAGCCTTTCTGTGTTTCTAGTCTGTAATATAGCTTTAAACTAGTTTAAACAACAAATTCCATGCCATTTTTGCTATTGCATTGTCTGAAAAGTTTTACTTTATAAAGTGCAATGTATAAGAAAAAGTTCTTTTCATTTTATCTTTAAATTTGCAAGTCCATTCATCTAAATATGTAAAACCAGATTTTAATCACCTCTGTGATAGTATTTCATAATTTTTAGTGACCTCATTCTTCCATTTGAGTTTGTTTTTGAGCAGAGATATACCATGGCTAATGAGGTTCTGAAATCTAGGATAGGAGTTAGAAACATGAAGAGGTGTTTGAATATGAGGACAGTGAGCATGCTGTAAGTGAGAAATGGATTGATTATGGGTTGGCTGAGACAAGAAGTACAGCTTCAGAGTGTGATAAATCTCTCAGTCTACCTAGGAGTGTTTAATAAACCTATATGAGAAAAAGTAGTTCAAAAATAACCATTTTTTGCATGTTCTCTCTCATCTTCAGCAGAGTTTGGGTGGTCCTTTAGGAAAGACCTTGTGGCCTAGCATGCATGCCCTTTCAGCCAGTTTCTTGTATAGTTAATGTGCCTGTTGAATGTGTGGGTGTGAGTCCAAAGCTAATTTCCTGACCACATTATTATGCTTGAATTAATGAAGAATAACAACTCTGGTTAAAAAGTTCCGCTGATATTCTGCCTTGACTAGTATTTATCCAAGAGTATGGAGCAGCTCATAAGTTATAAAAGCATGCTGCTGTTTCCTTTTCTTTTACTATAATTTGGAACTTCTGATTTCAGAAATACGAAGAGAACTTACATCCACATATAATATATTTATGTAAAAGTATTTAAGATATAAGTAAATACATGGCACTATGTCCTTTGCTCATGTATTCGAACATAACTTCACTGACTCAATGACCTACTAAAAACTGCTTTATATACAGACTTCATGCTATTAATTAATATCCACCTCTTTTTCTCAGTTCCACTCTGACTCTTTTTCCAGACTCATTAGAAACAAAGATACCATTTGAATAGAACATTTCAAAAGAAGATCTTCTTATCTTCTCTTCTGGACCATCTTGGGAAGAATGTATAAAGATCTACCACTTCTTTGATCAAGAACATTATAAGCAGACTTAAGCAGTTTTCTAAGTCACCCTTGGGGGTTAAAGTCTGCGTATGTAGGCTTGCCATTCACACATCCTGAAAAGAGATGGAATGTGAAGGTACATTTTATGCTGTTCTAGAGCTCTTCTCCAATTAGGAGAGTATACCTCAGCTTCTGTCTGCTGGATGTTAATTATATTATGTAATGATCTGTGTGAGTTTTATAAAGTCCAAATCATTCCGTTTTTCTAATGTTATTCTGAAGTACTGCCAGAATACCAAATAATCACTGTATATGGTATACATATACAGTATGTGTACTGAGACTGCTGGACTCATGAGAATTCCAGATGTTCCACATTACTTGAGGTGCTCAGAACATTAGATGCTGTATTAGTCCTTACTCAATTGGCAGTCCCATTTTATTCCTGTTGTATAAGACAAAATAGTGTGTAAAACATCAGAGTAAAATTCAGAAGTGTTAGTACGTTCTTGTTATTGGAACACTATTTTCTTTAGAAGGAAGGAAGGAAGGAAGGAAGGAAGGAAGGAAGGAAGGAAGGAAGGAAGGAAGGAAGGAAGGAAGGAAGGAAGGAAGGAAGGAAGGAAGGGAGGGAGGAAGGAAGGAAGGGAGGAAGGAAGGAAGGGAGGAAGGAAGGAAGGAAGGGAGGGAGAAAGCATGCTGTTTTGGTGCCATGATGAGTCAAGAGCTGGAGAATACTTTTAACCATTAGTGAAGATCAGGTTCCCCTTTTATATGAGAATACATAGTTGCAACTATTTTTGTTGCCAGTTCTGTACTGACAACTGTAACTCAGTGATCCTTTTTAGAGCCATCTTGGATTCTCAATCCATATATTCAAGTGAAACTTGAGAAGATGCAAGCAGCAAGAGCAAAGCTGACTCAATCACCATTTATGCTAATTCATATTGTCAGACACTCTAGTCCTGTAATGCTAGAGTACTAGCAGGCAATTTGCTTAGTATCAATTTTAGGTATAATGCTACTTTTGTCTGAGAGCACAACTAAGCAGAGGAAGGATATTCTAGCATCTACAATGGCAGCCTGGATTTAGGCTGTGTGGAATTAATTCTTCCAGAACCCCTTTTATAGCACTGTGAAGATTTCACTTTGCTCATGCATCAATTCCCTGTCTGTAGAATGAGGTGATATTTCTATGAGACAAATTCTGTGGGACACAGACACTGCAGTAACAGTGTCCATATAAGTACCATAGGGAGTAAACAAGGCAATGTAGACTATAAATATGTAGTGACTTTTAGAGAATTACAGTCTAAAGCAAAGCAACAGACTCTTAGATAACTTCACTTTTGCTAGAAATCCATTTTAATTAAAGTTCAGAGCTTTCTACTTCTTTCTGTCCGTTCTTCTACTTCTTTAGTAGCTGTGCCAAGGTATCCATGTGTGTTTCTTCCACTGTCATCTGGCTCATTCCCAGCAGATGCACACAATCTGTTTTGCTGTCATTGACAGGACTCAGTTTATGAAAAAAATGTGGCAGAACATGCTGCTGTAGTCACTTATACAGGATTCTCTTTTCTAAGTAACTGAGAAGAAATTAATTCTTTTTGGGGTTTTTTACATATTGTCCAGTCATAGGATTTTATCCGGACTACTTTGCATTGGGTTAAACAGAGTATTTGTTTAACATCTTAGCTTTCTTTTTAAATTCCTATTTAGTAAAATTAAAATTTGCCAATAATACGAATATATAAAATCACCACAGAATGTTGACAGACCTAATTTCAAGTGGTGGCAGTAATTCTGGCCATTCTGGAATACATGTGCTATTCCCAACTATTTTAGAAAATATTATAGTATTTCCTTTAAATTTTATAATATAAATACAAATTTTCCAATCTATAAATAATCCTGATCATCCAAAGATGGGGACTCTTAAGTATCCTGGATATATGTGAATTATAGAAAAGGATTTTGTATAAGGAGATGTGTGCTCCTTCTCATGCAAAGTTCTATTCAGTAAGAGGCTGAGTAGAAACAAATCAAAAAATGAATTTTTTTACTTCATTGCCTACAGAAAAAAAGCTCTAAACCTTAATGTTATCACTTATTGTGATATTGTGGTAACAGGTCCTAACAGAGATTAGGGCCTATTGTGCATGATGCTTTGCAAACACACATTAATGAGCAGCTCTACCTTTGGACTTAACAGCATGAACAAACAGGATAATAAAAAAGACGGTAGATGGAAAGAAATGAAGATTTTTTACTATTACAAATGTCTTGCTGTTCTTCTCAGTGTTCAGTAAGACTTGGTGTAAGTAATTAAACTTTATGGAAAGTATCTAACCAGACAAATACTGTTTATTGGATGCCGGGGTGTTCCCATTGTCTTCACCAAAGACAAAATTAATCAATAGCTCAAATTTTGTGTTCCTTCTTTGCTGCTTTCTACCTCTATCCCAACGAAAGCAGGGATGACAACAGCACTTTCCACACTGGGCTACTAAGGTTACAGCCTAAGCCATTAAAAAACCGCTAATGTTAAATGTGTATGGGCACTCTACATGTTTATTAAAAAACAGAATTTGCTTTACAAGCTGATGTTGTCTGTAATTCTTTTATTTTGATCTAAATTTTCTCTTTGAACTGTACTTTGTTTGGATGGGTTGATGGCTCTGGCTTCCTTTTTTTTACTCTACAGCTAAGGGAAAAAAAAATCTTCAACAGCTAGAATCTCCATTAATTCCCCAACATGACAACTAGTGTAGTGAGTCTAGTGCCTTGGCTGGCTTTGAAATAGCTATATATATACATTAACATAAATTAAATATATTTAAAGAAAGTTTATCTGTATTTTCAGGACATATTTTTAAACACTATTTCATTTTGGGAAATGCCTTTAATATTCTTACGACTCTCAATTCACGCTGTTGTCCCTCACATAGGTGTTTGGTTTTGTGCCATTAATAGGGTATTATGCTAAAAAGGCTACCTGGAACTATGCTACAATGGCAGACTGACGTGTTAACTAGGCTTGTGGGTTTTTTGTAAAATTGTTTCTTATGAATATGTACATATATTTATACGTACGTACATTTCTCTATATATGTGTGTGTGCTTTTTATACAAATATATATGGTTTTCAAACTATGATTACATGCTGCTGGGTATGCCTTAAACTGTAAATAAAACTGTCAAAATGTCTCTTCACAGTTAGACCTCATAAAAATAATCAGTCCATAATCACATGGTGTTCTTTCTTCACATATATACAGTTGCTACATAAAGTGAATGACTTTCTTCTATTGTTCTAGACTTAAAATCCTCTGTATTATGGGTTAGAAATACAGTATTTTTTAGTGGGTTCTTCGTATGTGCTTTTATATATGTTGGTGTATGCCAGTATCAAAAAAATAAATGTAAGAATACCAAACATAATTTCTCTTGATTTTATAGACAGGTTGAATTAGAAAATGACTGTAACCCTGTTTTTCATTATAATATTTTTAATTTTTTTCATGTTTTTTGAGGTGAGCATTTTTGTATTTTGCGGGGGTCTATTACAAGCTAGACCTTCAAGGTTTCTGGAATTAATGTCAACTTTTTAATTAGTCCTAAAATTACTTTAGGATGCGATTCGTAATATGGGCATTTTTAGGAGACAAATACTATTGGTGTATCAGTTATGACATATAATGTAAAAAGAAGACAGAGAAAATAAGGTCCTTAGATGATTTCATTTGCTACCTCTATGCCTTGATTACTAGGCTCAGTTCAACTCAACAAATATCATTACCACTTAGCTATTACCCTTTAAGACCCTGATTACAACACACCTATTAGTTGTTTGGGCAGCAAGAAGTGAAAGGAGTAATTTAATACATTTGTAAAAGACTAGAACTTCTATCCTGGTATTTGTCACAAGAATTGATTCTTATCTGAAGTGTCAAGAAAGATGGCAAAGACCAAATGAAAGAGTGTAGAATGCAACATTTTCTCATTATATCGCCCGTCAAACTTCATTTTTTTAAAACCACTCTGTTTTAAATTTAAGCATATTGACTATGCTACCTTTGTCTAAAAAAAAAGCCAAAACAAACAAACAAACAAAAAAAACCCAAACACCCTCCCCCCAAAAATAAAAACAAAAACAAAAGGAACTGCAGCTAGCATAGCAATATATTGCTTTTAGATCTAAATGCTAAGTGCCAGAATCTCAAAACCGTTTGCCTGGTATTTCATGATCTTACTTGGAATCTGATGTGATAAAAAAGATGAAATTTATACACTTCCAGACTGGACAAATTAGATGATAAATTCCAAAGCTGAAGACCTACTATATAGAACTCTGTTCTATACATTAAGCAGTTTCAGATTCTGTTTCAGACATCAGTGCTGATCTTAGCTGTAGATGCTTTGCAAGTAAGAAGATGAAATAAAGAGGATGTTTCAGTTTTTTCTTCATTTTACACAGCTGATCATTTTCCATGGAAAAACAAACAAAGAAACAACTAAAAACCATAAGAAAACTGGTAAAATTAGCAGAAAAACAATAGGCTGAGAGCTGCTTTTTCATAGGTGCTTCGGATTTTAGTTTACATAAAATAGAGCACTTAGCTTTGTATTCCATTTATTTTCACCACTGCTGAATAGGGACTAGCATTTTCAGACTCCCAGTAATGTTTCAAAAATAAATATTGATACTTAAGTGATAGTTTTGCATATCTTCAGATAAAACAATATATAGAATAGGTCAGTAAATCTTGTACATATTTCCATCTTACACTTGAATAGTAACATAAATAACTTGCAGATATCATTAAAGGTATCAGTTTTATGTATGATTATACACTGGAAAATTAGGATAAAATTAATGTTATAAGATTACATTTTCTTGCTGTTTACAAAGTAGGATAGTTGGGGCTTTTTCCCTTGAAAATACTTTCCAGTGCCTTGCCAATAGCATGTTTCCAATGGGAGAATCACCCTCTCTAGTTGGCCGAAGCAGATTTTTTACCTGTGTCAGGCTAGATGTGCACTTTTCATGAGCAGAAACAGCCTATTTTTGTGATGTGAGCTGGCCTCAAAAATGTATTATTCATAGAGCTGGGTTCTTCACCAGTAATGATAGTTTGGGCCAGTACAGCCCTTCTGAAAGCACTGTTTGTACGGGGAATTTTTTTCCTTATAAAAATACACATATCCTTTTTTAAATCTGTTTGCCCCCAGATGCAGGAGAAACACATAACTCAAGAAAAAATTATACTTATCCACAGTATAAGAGAGAAGGGGACTGTCTGGATGGAGACAGGGCTGACCACTGACTCTTACAAGGCATACAGACTTTGCTGTGGTATACAGTCGCACTCCACCTGCTTAAATCTCAGAAGCTTGTCTCAGAATCTCAGAACTGCATCTATGCAGTGCAAGAGATACCTTAAAAATGAGTAATTTTTAATCCCATCACAATACTCAATATACAAAAATGTCAGAAATAAATTTTATGGTCAATTCTATTATGGCCTCTGTTTCTGTTACAATTTGTCCTTGGCAAAAATACAGACAGTGCTTTAATTATAAATTTATCATTTTGAAGAAAAGTACTGTAATTTTTAGTGTACTTTTTTTGCATTATTCAGAAAATTTAAACATGCTGACAGTGTTAATATGACTGAGGACAAAGCAGTTCTTTGGTGGTAACACTTCTAAATTATCTTAAATTGAGCTTAATTGACAAAGCTATCTAATAACATTTTATTTTTTATTTTCATTGGCAGTGTCATTAAGCCTTCAAATACACTATCTCCATAACTGTTTCAGTTTTTTATTTCTGTTATCTAAAAAATGTAAAAATATGAATGGACAGAGAGCTTTGTTGTTTTCAAGGCCTTATAATTCCACTTTAGTTTGTTTGAAAATATGAAATGTAAGTAGGTGAAAACATAAAGTATATTATATCTTCCTGATTATGTAGATTCTGTTGTGTAGAAAATATACATTTGATGTGATAGAATGAAACCTCTCTCTTCAGTATGTTAGAAATAGCAATTTAAACTGCAATCTACTGTATAACTCCACTTTCTTTATGTTTCAATGACAAGTCAGCAGTAAGACATAGAACTCTGATTCCGAAAAGAATTCAAGCCATGAAAGCTCTTATTCAAATGCTCAGTTAAATAGTTTGCACCCCACTTAAAGTAAGGCCTATACCAGACCCACTGGGCAATTCAAGCACTGAAAGATCCTGACGTTTTGTTGAACAAGAAGAGGCAGGACATTTCTGGAGCTGAGAAGAGAAACAGTTCAATACAAGAAGGCAAAGCAGATATTTAAGGAGCATATAATCTCTTGGCAACATGATCACTTTCAAATCTTCAATATTTTCTTAATTTTTATTGTGTTTCTCTCTAAAGGGCATGCAAGGCAAGGGGTTTTTCATCTCTTGTGCATACAGCATGCTTCCTACAAGCAGAAGCTGGGTTATGGGCAGAAATATTATATATTTTTAAATGATATATAATTTTAAAATTATATATAATTTATATATTTGTTAAAAAGAAAAAAAAAAGGCAAAGCATCAAGTTTGTGTCATCAAAAAGATTTTTTCCACTACAGCTTTCAGTCATAATTGCTGCATACAACAGCTTCTCAGTAAATCAGAAAATTTTAGCTATTTCAGCATTACATTAAGCTAATATTTTCCTTCCTTTAATACACACTGTTACATAACAACACTGAAAAATAGTCAACTTGTTTACACAAACTATTTCTCTGAGAGATCTATTCCTTTAAGCAGTAAGGCCTGGTGACTGTGGAAGGTCTTTTTCTGAGTGAGTAGAATTTATCTGATTTTGGTTTCTTTGCCTATCTTGCTTAATAAGAAAAAAAAAAAAGCAGATTTATACAGCCTCTATTCTGAATTGTTGAAGTGTGAGAAGACATTCTATGAAAGCCTCTTCCTAAACTGGACTAGTGGGACAGGCTGTTAGTTGCACAAGGAAACTTGTGTTGCTATCTCCTTCAGCATCTTCTCCCATTTACCGAAGTCTTTCTAACTCAAGAGAAACTCTTTTCCACATCAGAATATTCACCAAACATGTTGTATTTTCTGGCATCCTTAAGTGTGACATTTTCACACAACACATCACAGAAAACATAAGACACTAAAACCTCAGACCAGAAAGTTTCTTCCCGTCTGCATGAAGCCACGACAAAGGTACATGTTATGAAAGCGTAATTTTGTAGCCTGCACATGTACAAAGCTGCTCTAAATGAGGTTTAAGGAACGCAGTAATCTGGGTATATTGTGTAGTTGTGTTAAGATAAAGGACCAAATTTTTAGTAGAAGACCTGAATTCTTTTCCCATTATTGTCTAGACCTGCTGCATGACTCCAAAAATTCCATTTGAAAATTCCTACTTTTGCTGTAAAACTTCACCGGTGTCTGTAGGTTATAAGTGAAAAGCAGCGAGAGAAAATTTTATTATATACATTATTTTATAATCAGTCTACTATTTTCAGAAGCTTCTGAAAAAATAGCACTTGTCATTTGAGAGCTGCAGCTGTTAGTCTGTTGAGACATAGAGGGGATGGGGCAGATCTTGAATTATTCATGAAGGCTACTGCTATAGTTGACATAAGTTCACCAGCTAATTCCCCCCCTCCATTATGAACTTTCTTTCAAATTTAGTCAGGCTACAGGGGTACAAGCTGTTACTTTTAATAATCATGCTACCAGAAGTTTCATAAACTGTATCTATCACATAAGCTTTCTCTTTTAAGAAAGTTACTTACTGTTCATTGGGGGCTGATAAGTGCTTAACTTTTAATACTTTTAATTCATGGATAATGTGAATAATCTGATGTGCTTTCAAAATGTAACTGTTACAAAAATGTTTTAAAAATGCACGTAATCATTTTTTTACCTTAATTTAGTTTGATGAACCAAACCCACTGGCATTTTCATTATATGCTTATTTAAATTTTTTGTGATTTATGAACACAAGGAGGTTTTGTGTATTGTTACTTACAATACATTTTTCAGTTTACAGGCCAATTCAACATGTGTAAATGCAAGAAAATCTTAGTTTGCCCAAGCATGAGGAAATAAAGTACTTTATATTCCAAATGCTAATTCATTTGCTTGCATGAGGGAGTTGAACTAGACGATCTCCAGAGGTCCCTTCCAACCTTAAGTATTCTGGGATTCTGGGATAAACCAACTATTTTGTGGCCCAGGCTATCAGACTAATAATAAAATATTTTATGCTCCTGCAAAGCAGTGCTGACATTCAAGGTTAGTTTGGCAGACACCAAAATCATGTCATGAAGTCATGGTGGGTGTTGTGGGAATGTTAAATATCAAAAACTTTGTCCCAGTTTGAGCAATAAGGAGCTGGGTGACTGTCACACAAAGGATTCCACAAACGTAACTCTTCACATAGGCAGTATTGTCAGCTAGCTCTGCCTTGGCCGCAGCAAAAGCACAAATCTTACCAGCATGTATTTGTTTTCTTTAGGAGATTTCTCTCTCCTTTTACACATCACTACAGTCTGATTTGGGGATTTGTGAGCAGTAAGAAATTGTAGAAAAAATTTCATATCCAGTTCATCCCCCTCTTCTCTGTGGAGATTTCTGCAGTGAATGAGATTGAAAAATGTCTTTTTAGTGGTGTGCTTGATGCAGACAGTGCCCTTATTTATCCTGTGATGACCTCATAGCAGCAGCACATGCCCTTTTGATGGAGAGGATTATTGTAATTCTCTCCCAGAAAGGCTTCCAGCAGCTCAGCTCTGTCACTTGCAGCCTGTTCAGAATGCAGTGACACACTCTCATCCTGTCTTGAGCAAGTACCTTCGCTCATTTACTTAATCTGCTATGAAGTAGCTGTTTGATTTTAAAGTTTGCTGCCTTAATTTTTAAATTCTTAATGGTTTAGATCCTGGCTATTTTCAAAAACTCCTCCACAAATATCATCTTGACAGATATCACCACCCCCACAGCACATTTTAGGAATTTCAGCATCACATCTTAGGTTGGCAAGTTATGTCCTTTGCCGTGATAGGTCTTCAGTTAAGGAACTCCCCCAGGAAATCTGTCTTGAACCATATCTCCTTATCAGAAAACATTAAAATTAAATATACATTCTTGGCTACTTTTTCTTCTCTGTTCTTATTGTTCAGTGTAATTTTTATTAGGATCATATTTATTCCAGATTCTCTCAGTAATTCTTGGAATTGTTCTTTCAAATTTTATTTTTCCCTTATTTGCAGAGTAACCTAAGCATACTATTGATGTAGTTATGGACAGTGACTTCTTAATGGTGTTTCATGTCTAGAGCATGAGCTTTTTTGTGTTAACATAAACCATATGTCAATATAATTGCTTATTAAATAATACACAGGCTGCTTTTTAAATTTAATGTATTTTTAAAAATTGTATTTGAATCTTTATTCCTCTTCTTTAAAAGGAAGTATGCCTTTCTTCTTCCCATTATGCATTGTAAGTCTTAAATTATTTCTAATCCTTTGAATTTTACATTGTCTCATTGGTGCAAGTTTCTTAAATAATCTGATTTAAATTATCAGAACTTAGAATATTTTCCAGATTGTAGTATTACAAAGTGAAAGCCAGTCTGAAGTGGGGAAAGAAAGTTATTGGTAGGTGGTTTCTTCTTCTTACATCAAATTTTACAAATTAGCTATTTTTCAAAAAAAAAAAAAAAAAAGAAAAGGAAGTGGGGGAATTTGGCATGCATACCTGAAGCTAGCTTCATTATATTTAGATCTTTTTAAATTTTACTTCAGTGCAAACTCCTTGATCTGTAAGATTAGCATACTGATGATGTTTTTCACTCTTTTTTTGTCATGTTATTTTTAGTAATCTTCCAATGGATTACAGTCAATGGCAATGCCAACGAACCTTTTAGCCCAAAAAATTTTTGAAACAATCTAGAGGTGTTACATATTATTAAGATGGGAATTTACAAATCCTTATTATTGGGTAGTCTTAAGGGTAACTTAATCATTAAGCTTTGAGCCACAATCCCAGTAGAATGTGGTGTTTTTAATAGCACTGGTTCCTATGAGCAAATTTTATTGTGGCATCATGGAATACCATGCATTCTTTTGCTTATGATTCTATTCTCCCTAGATACAAAATGGTAAAAGAGATGTGTTAATCTATTTTTATTCAAAGGACAGAAATAGCTCTGTTACAGTTCAGGGATAGAATAACCAATATTAATATACTACTTGTTCATAGTCATGCTATACCTGATGCTCACAAT
Organism: Corvus cornix cornix; assembly: GCF_000738735.6. NCBI lineage: Eukaryota > Metazoa > Chordata > Aves > Passeriformes > Corvidae > Corvus > Corvus cornix. The sequence continues at coordinate 55,806,340 of NC_046357.1, forward strand.
GAGAATATTGATCAATTACTAGGAAAGATATAGAGCACATTTTACAGACCATTGTTAAATGTTACTTTCTTCCGTTTCAGTGTTTCTTAAAACACTGCTGAAAATCAAAAGCATAACAATACTACATTCAAAAATAGATAATGTGTTTCAGTGCTGGTTGCAACTTTGTGCTAGATAAAGAATCACACTGAGATGACCCAAAATTATCCTTAAAGAATGACAATATTTTATATTATTTTCCCTCTTGTCTGGATACTTAAGTGACATTTTTTCTGGGATTTATGCCCTACGTATGTATAAATTTATACAACTGACAAAGAAGCGTGTCAGAATGCAAAATTTATCTCAAACTTGAGGGAAGCTGTTACTTGATTACCTGTTTTTCAGCATGCCATTAGAAACTGGCTGCTAAGCAGTACAGAAAGGAGAAAAAGGCAGCTTATCTTGCTTGTCTGGCACTTAACCAGTCTGTGACTGATAACTCAGCCTGACCCTGACCTTGGCAGCATTGCACGAGTAATCTTTATGAGAAGATAAATTTTTAACAATTTCTCTAATATCTTAGATATAAAAAAAAAGCCATTTTAACAAAGGAGTGCATATTTTCTTTTTTCTTTGTACCTTGAACAAATGTATTTGGACTAGCATCTGCCCAGGACTTTAAATGCTCTGTTTCTCGTTTGATCTCAGTCCTTATTGTAGTACCCTGGGACTTGATGCAAGTGCATAAGTGAAGATTACTTCTGAAGTCTTTTTCTGTCATTAATTTTGACATGCTCAGATTGTGTTGCTTAGTGACCTAAAGCTGGAATATTGCATTAGAATTAACAGTGTGGCAGCAGGGACATATTTTTAGTCTATTCAAGATGAACTAAAATGATGAACTTATCTCCTTTATCAAAGGAAATGCACTACTACAAACAGAGAAGGTAGGATAAAAGAAGTGGTGCCGTGAGCATTGCCATGAGTTCAGATACTAAGATGGAAAACATCAGAAAAGTCAGTTGACTCTAAAAATCAGATCTGTTCAATTGCTTAAACCTGTATATGTTTGGTTCTAGTGGAAGCTTCATCTCTTCAGGACATTGCATATCATGTTCATTTAAACTCCAGTTTTACTTAAAATATATGTAAAAGTTGGAACATTATTACATGTTTTTGAAGTGTTTTCCTTTTCTGCCTCATTTTATTTAGCTAATGTATTTATCTTTTAAGGACAGCAAAAGGGTAATAAAATACATGTGCATGGAGGCAAAAAGTCAGAACCGATACTTTAAACTGTAATACAATCAAGGTAACCTGCTTCATAATCTCAGATCAAATCACTGATAAGCAGCAAGAGATTAGAAGTGGACTCCAGTTGTAGAAAATATTTTCTGAAGAGCTGTGCTAATCTTTAAAAATCTTAGGCTTCAGTGAAGACAGCAATAGCAAAATGTTATACTACAATATTATCAGATTCTCTGTTACAGAGACTACATAGTCACTCCTAAAATGCAAACTAGGAATTTTTTCATTATTTTCTAGCTGACAGAAGAGAAAAAAGGGTGTAGAACTAAATCACTTATTACCAATCATTATTCCATGAACAGGGAAGAATTTAAAAAATCACTGCACCCTGCAACAGGTGCACAGAACTGTTGAGATGAGTCACTATTTCTATGCAATGCACATATTTACCCTTCACACTTCTTGTTTTCATAATGTGCATGACATGTAATCCTACTACATAGCTACAAACCCCACAGCTGTGACACTGGGCCTGCTTTCTGCAGTAAAATGTAAAAAGTCCAGCAGTAGTCGAAACCAACGTGACAGTGAATTTCACAAAGGACTTAAGTTAATAATACTCATAAAAAATCAATCTCACAACATATATTGACTAAAATACATGTAAATTCTTGCTAATAATCATAATATACTGAGTATGTTGTACCATATTTTTCACAAGTTACTTTTCTTTCAGTGAGACAGGGCTCAAAACATAACCGTTTTCATGTAATTTTACTTACTGTATTCCAAAATTATTTTTACCTTGTCAAGTAGAAAGTTTCACATATTTCCTTTGAAAGATGGCCGAAATTCAGGGAGAAAACTCCGTAAAAATATAAGCAAATATATCAATACATTCTCATACAGATTTAACAGCAAACCAGAATAGAAAATGTAGTGATGAATTTTTTTGTATGAGCGAATTCTGCCATGAGCACCTTGGAAAATGGAAGACTAATTTGGTTACTTACAGGCTATAATTTCAGGCTTAAGTACAGCCAGTAGCAAACATTACTCAAAGTCAGTGTTGGTATTTGACAAAACTGGACAGACAATTCTAGGTTTATTCAGAAAATGCTCAAGAATTAATTAGGTTTAGTCTATAGTTTTCTTTCATGGCATTGTTATAATCATCCATAAGTTGGTATTTCAAAAAACTCCGTGTTGTAATCAGTTTTATCTGAATGTAGATATTAATTTCATTGTTAGGGGGAGGTGGATGCAAAAAATTCATGTCTTCACTAATGTTCATTAATTTGAAAGTAAGACCTTATAAGCTTTTTTTTTCTGTTATTTTTCTAGAAAAGTAAAAGAGAAAGGCTGTGCTCACATCAGATAAGTTGAAATTCCTGTTAATAAAAAAGCTCTCTAATTGCATATGAAATAGGCCTCTACAAAACTTACTGTAGGCAAAATATGAGCAAGGAACAACATTAGTTCACCTGATTCTGAAGGCAGAGCCATGGTGAAGTGTTAACACTTCAAAGAGGACAAAATATTATGAAATCTGTCTAAACCAAAAAGCAAAGAGTGTCTTCTTCATCTGCATTACAATTTGTATGACAGAACAAATTCCATTATGGAGTTTGGCCAGTATGTTAGGCATATGAAAATCATTATAGAATTAATTGGTATCTATAACATTCTCAGTGATCAGGATCTTGGTTGCAATTCATTAGTAACACACTCTTTTCTGTTCGCATAGTGCCTTCAAAACATCATTGGTTGAAACGTCTTTAATTTTATTATCTGTATAGGTTTGAAGTCTTATGACTGAAGGCCCATTATTTAACCTGTTATTCTTTGCACCACTGGAGTTTATAGGAAGATACTGTCCCTGTCCTAAAGAATTTGCAATACATAAATCTGACCTAGATTGACCCTGATTAGTCAGGATCAACAGGATCACAGCACATGCTGGTTTGAGTGTAGCAACTCAGGGAAGTGTCTTTTTCATTAATGAGGGTGACCATACACCATACAGTTTAAGAGTATTTGACACCTCTTTGATTGAGGTTGACAAGTCTTAAAAAGATGAACATCTAATCTCACCCTCTTACATGGCAGCAGAGCATGGCTCTGACTTAGGGTTTAGGAAACAAGCAAATACTGCTACTCTATCTGTCTTGATGAAGAACATGCTTTGTCTGTGGCAGATGCAAAGCCTGTTTAATTTTGAAAGAATCCTTACATTCTGTTCCAGGTAGTGTAAGACTCTCTGTTCTTGCTGCTCTTCTGCTTTTTATCAGATAAGTCAGGCTGAGCAGAGTGAGCTGTTTTAAAATTTCGCATTTTAAATCCATCTAAAACCAGCCTACCATGGACATGACTCTGTACATAATGATCAGTGTATTTTTGATTGATGAAGGGAAAGAAGTGGTACAGTAGCTTAACCAAATTTGCAAAAGAACGCACAATGTCATGTTCCCTTGTTTTTTTAGGAGACAAGGTATTGTACCGTAAGGCTTACAACTACCAGTCTGTACACACCTGAATTCATACCACAAATTCTTGCATATGTCTTGTCAGTGGTTATTTCTACAGACTCATGCAGCAGTGGGGTTTTCAGAAACAACCTCGTAGATTTGCTGCAAGCTCTATTTATCCCTGCAAGAGGTTTCAGCAAGAGCTACAGACATGCTAACGCATGGTTCTCATCTGAAGAATCTGCTCTGTGAACTGGAACAAATTATTCGGGAATCTAACATCAAAGGATGACAGACAACAAACAAAAAAATGCAAAAGTAAAGACTTTGACCTGAAAAAACAGCCCCAAAACCACACTAAACTTATAAACCAGCAAGAGATTTGCCTCCATTTATTGGAGCCAAGAAAAAAATGACAACTGAACAACAAGGTCTAACATGGGAAATAAATCAGCTAGTTCTTGTCTCAGGGTGATGGTGTTGAAAAGTAAATTCATGAGCTGGTATGGGAAAATGTTGAATGATTAAAATTACATGACAGCATCCAAAGTATCCCAGTAATTTTATCCCAAATTTCTCAGTAATTTAGACATTTTAACAGCAAAAGCTATAGTTGTTATCTTTCTAATCTATTCTTGAATATATTCAAACTATTTTATAGCTGTTTCATGCAAAATTGCAGAACGGAGCCTTTGATTCCTCAGTGTTCATCTCTAAGCAACATGAGAAGAACCTTTGTAGTAACATTGCATGTAGAGAGTAAGAGGATGATGATGATGATGATGATGAATATTACTATTTCAAAGATTTGTGCTCAATTTTTGTGATGCTTTATTACTGTATAACACTGCTGTAATCTGTGAGGATTTAGAGCCTTCCACATCATGGCAACTCATCTCTCCCCTCCAGAACCAACCAGTTGACTTACTTGAGAGAAGCACCAACATATTTTTCTTTTATTTAAATGGGATAATACCATAGAGATGTGTGGGTTAAGCCCATTTATAGTCTGCAACCTTGATACTAAAGTGATCTTGGGCATTTAATATGGTATTTCTCAATTTTTTTTCCAAAGTCTCCACTTGTAAAAATCAGTAGAAAGATTCCAACAGAATTCCATATGCACAAAAGCAATCAGGAAGTGGGATATTATTTTCATGAACTCTGTTTGCATGCTCTACATTCTGAATTTTGAAATAATTGTAAAAACATATTGAATTAGGTTATGGCATGTTGTTGACATTTCCATTTAGTAGAAGCCATTACTGACTTAGATAATTTTCACTTTTGCAGCACAGCATGGATAGATAGCAGGATGAATGTACTTACAGTATTTCATCATGCATAATTTGTTATATCTGAGATACAAAAGAGTATGCTGGAGATTTTTTACCTGGAGATATAGTGATAAGTAAACCACAATTTGATACATTTTCTTGGAAAATATGCTGTTTAGTAGCAGTGCACTGATACTGGTCATTTATGCATGAGCTAGTTGTAAAATTATCTCCATATTACCTACAAAGAGAGGAAATTTAGGTTTACAAGCTAAGAAATCACTCTGACACAATATTTCCATACAATTAAGAACTTGTTATAATTATTCTGCTTTTACTGTTTGCAGATTTTAAAGCAGATTTATTATCAGGAAGACATACTAAACTTGAATCTGTCTTATCCAAAATGTGGTTTTATTCTAAAAGAACTGTAAGAAAAAATATACAGTTCTCATCTGAGTCTTGTTTATTGTATCACTTGTAAAGTACTGCTTGTTTTGCACCTTGAATATTATTACTTACCCCAAGCTGTCTCTAGGACCAAAAGTAAATTTTCTGTTATAGGCATAACAATTAATAGATATGGAAGGTATTTTGTCCAGTCTTTTCATCGGTTCATTTCAAAATTGAAATTAATCTCTTTTGCTTGAGGCTTCATAGTTTACTGCCATTAGTTGGGGACAGTCCAAGTCATGAATTTTCAGTAGTAGAGAAGCCTTGGGATTTTCAGCTGTTTCTGAGATCTTAATCAAAAATGTTAGTGATTGCTTGGGAATCAATGAAAACCCTCCTGAGGAAAAAAAAAAGGCAGCATAACCTTAATATTATTCACAGTGTTTTGTTAAAAGGGGCAATGATTCATAATGATTATTTTTTTATCATAATGTAACATAGTGAGGAATGCCAAAAAATATTATCCATTTTTATTCTATGTGAATGGGTCAGAAGTATCAGTGCTTTTGATCTTTTAGAGACAGTCTTGCTCACATGAGCATGCTCACATGCTCACTAGCTTTAAACACATAGGTTTTCTGTTTGACCTCTCAGCATATTAAGTTTTAGCATATTCAAAAATCTTTGCCAATTCAGGGGTTGTGAATCCACAGCTCTGTAGTCACTGGACACTTCAGTAACAATATAATAAATTCTGGTTTAAGAGAATTAACTGTGCTGATGACAGAAATTCCAGCCTGTAACATTACTGGAAACAGCATTTCTGAATCATTGAAGAACTTACAAGGTGAGAAAAGGACCTTAAAAATAATCACATTTCACTTCTGGAGAATACCATTGTTATTATACTATTCTTGTTAGCACCAACTAAAATTTGTCTGGTTTTAACCATGTATAACTGAATAGAAGTTGAGCGTTTTTAAAAATACTGGACTATGTCCAGTCAGATTACTGAGTTTCAATTTTTGGATCTCTTTCAAACACAGAAGCGGAAGCACTTCTTTTTACAACACCATGTTAAGACAAGGACACACTCTCACATATGCACACACATACAAAAAAGGTACTTTTCAAGTTGCTTCAGAATTTGCTGGTTGCTACATGGTATCCTAAAGGATAGCAGGAAGAAAAATGCATAATGTTTTGTAAAAAAATAGCAGCTTATTTATGTAATGTTTCAGGAATTAAAATATTGCTGTGCAAAATACGAGTAGTAAAGATAGTTGTTCAGATTAGGCATCACAGTCAAAGTTCTATCTTAATAAAGCAACAGGCTTCACTTTCCATGCATATATATGTGTAAACTATTTTAAATCCTTCTCTTTATACAAATAACTGTTGCAGGGAGCATAGAGATTTCATTTTCAACAGTGTAAATACGAAATAACAGGACTGGCTAGGGTGTAGTTTCACTCAGGGCCATGCATTTGAACAGCCAGCACCACAATGCTGGCCCTGGGGCTACAATGCGCATCTTTATAGTGCATTTTTGGTAGAAATAAGGAGATGCTGTGTTTTCAGAGGATTGTGTTGACAGCAAAGTACATCAATGAAGGCCACCTCACTCACAGTGAAGGTCTGCATTTTAAAACAGCACTAAAACAAAATAGTCATTGTGTTTTGACAAGGGTCTTAACTATTTACAGCACAACAGCCAGAACTGCGAGTAGAGCTGGATCTCTCAAAACTAACCCCAAAGCTGAAGGTAGTACTATTACTAGGGGCCTCCTCTTTGTAGCTTTTTAAAATACAGTCTCCATTGTCAATGTAAACATTCAGAGGCCCAGGCTGATACTTCTTTTTAAAATGCAGACTTGATTTATGACAGCTGCATTGGATCGTTAATCATATATTATCTTTATGGGAGCTTTTTTCTAACATATGTTAATTGGCTGTTTTCTGTGACAAATTATGAGCTCTTACTTTGATGAGGTTCAATTGCAATCATGTTGGAGTAGAGTATGCAGAGTTTCCAGCCCCCACTGGCTCCTTAAATGACTACAAACATCTGCACGTCACTGCAGTGCTGAGTAATGGCAGGATTTGGATTGATCTGATCTCTGTACTGAGCTTTTTCCACAGGATATTTTCAGCTCATGACACTAAATCTGTTACAGGGTTTGCTGGTTTCAGCAAAAGGGCTAAAAATAATATCTTTTATGGGATTATTAGAATACAATGAGAAATAATTAGCAGTATACTGAAATATTTTTTAATATTCAGAAATTTCAATGACTTATTAGAACTCAACTTTATTGCATTCAAGTTTACTGATGTCATATAGCATTTCCAGAAGCAAAACTGCTGCCTGCTTTTTGAAACCCATGTTTTTTAATTCCTAAATGTAATATTTGCTAGTTTAAAAAAAAGAAAAATATTTTACTTGAGAAGTGGTTGGCCTCACTTTAATTTTTTTAATTTTTACCAAAGAAAAGTGTACTTCCCAGCTCAACAGGAAATGTATCTAATTATGCCTTACATAAAATTGCACATCTTTCTGTTAGTAAAGAAATATTTGCACTGAAAGTTACTGTCTTTCTATCTTTTTTATGTTAAGGAAAATCATGCTTATATTTGTTCAGTATGTAAATTAAGGAAATTCAGAAAAAAAATCACCATAATGAAAGTTGCTGTGTTTTTTATTTGGTACTTAATCTTTTAATGATACCTGTACACATAATCTTACTTTATACAAAGTTTCATTGGAATTACTGAGACAAAAAATGTGTGCTGTATTTTAATATTTTTACTCAAAGCTGTACTTAGGGTGAATGTGCAAAAATATGAAATCTTATATATTGTAATAGTGAGAGAGCAGCCTGGTCATAAAACTGTGTCAAACAATATCAATTACATTGCAATTAATTTAGCGGAACACTACACAGCTCAGCTTTGACCTAAACCAAATGGCATTAGATAAATCTGTCCCATTTGTTCTTCAGAGAAAAGATGGGAGTTAAATTTCCAAGCAGGTGTTAGAGTTTAGAATAAGAGCCAGATGTGTATGGAAGCTACTTCAGTCCCATGAGGGTGGTTTTAATTCAGCTATTTCCCTGGAGTACCACACAATCAATGAGTTTCAAATCCTCGGGCTACCTGCCTTTATGTGAAAACATTTCTTCGCAGATTATCACTGAACATGTGTGCAAAAATTAGAGCAGAAATTAAAGGTAAAAAATTTTAACCTCAGAATTTACATGAATATCACATTTCTTTGAATTTCTGCAGTAGAAAGGTGACAACCAAGTGGAAATGTTTACAGAAGAGATGTATCATTATAAAGAGAATTGTAAGCAGTGCAAAACTCAGACCATGGGTATTTAATATGTTTCTCTAGTGACTGCTTGTTGTAGGCAGTATTTTACAAGTAAGCATATGTAGGTCACATGCAGCACAGTGAAGAGCATTAAAAATAGGTGAATTGAATTAGAGAGAGGTTTCAAAATGATGATTTTGAATGTGTTGGCCCTGCTTCCAAATGTCAGTGAAAGTAAAGTGATGCATTGAATTAATCTACCAATGGCATTCAGTTCTACTTGTTAACATGAGCTTAGTTGGCTTTAAGAAAATAAAACAAGGTAAAGGGAGATATACATGTGAATGACAGGGCTTGGCACTTTCTTGGATTTTGAGGCCTGTGAGCCATGTGTCTTAATTGGGGCCAGTTGGGATCATCTAATAATTGCTGTCAGAAGATCAAATTTAATTCTCCTTATAAAACGACCACAGTGGGATAGAGTTAAAGAAATTGTCATCTGAGATTTCAAATGAACTAAGCTTTAATTAGGTTGATTAGGATGCCGTAAGAGAGAGAGAGGGAAACAGGAAATTGATGCATCTGCTGCGTATCATGCTGGACCTTATATGACAGTACTGTCAAATGTCTTTATTTCAAGAAGATACACATTAGCATAAAGGATGATAGAGCTAGAACATCATGCATATATAAATGTGTTAGGTATACAAGGTAATTATAACTTTCTGAAATTAGTGGTTTCAAATACAGGTATTAATGCTTTTACAGTCATAATCTTGGCCCTTAAGATTGCTTTTATACATTTTCACATATTCTAAATTATCTTCTTTATTTGCTTACATACTCAGTGGTTATGCCAGAGGAGAAGTACAGACCTCAGAATTTCTCTATTGAGTAATACATATTCACTGTACTTAGTTCTCAGGACACTTGCATGACCAAATCCACAGGTTCCAACAAAGAAGCTGAGTAAAACATGAAGGTGACATGAAATATTTTTGACAGAAAAAGGAGCACATCTCAGACATGCTTGCATTCCCACCTTGAATCCAATTCTTTGAACTATGCTGCCTGCTACTTTTGCCACAGCCACCTGTTTCTAAGGATATATTTTATCAGAAATCATCTTACATATCAATAGACCTCAAAAAGTGTCATTTCTGAGAAAATGTAATGCACTTTCATGGCCACAAAAAGATTTAGCTTGATTAGTATTAGATTTAGTATTGATTACGTTTTTGCTTTTTTTGCATGCTTTTAGGATAATAAGATGAACAATGCTGGCAGTGATCCTGTTAGAAAAACAAAATGCTCATTGAAGGTAGAATGGAGATTATCAAGCAAATTCCTCTGTATTTTCCTTCTGCAAATTAAGCATATTTTGTATATTTCTGTTCTGATATTTGTTAAGAGTGTTGACTTTTTGCATTGGCTTCTGCCAAATGCAGTGTGTTGTGTATGAATAAGAAAGAAATAAATCCAGCTGCATGTGCTAATGGAGTGGTTATAGCTGAGGTTCTGTAAGCAGGGTGTGATGCTCACTTGTGGCTTTTGTAGTTACAGACAGTAGCAGGGGTACCTCTGTGGTAAACACCATCCCTTTCAGTAGAAATTTTGCTTTTACAAGGCTTGAGGTGAGAGCTGTTAGACTCCAATTCTCAAAAAAATCAGAAGATCAAATCCTCATGTGGAAAGTATGAATTAGTTACCTAGCACAGTTTTCAAAAATTACATATGAACTATGATGTGGTTGAGCAGCACACTAAATTAGACGAGGCTATTTATGTCTTTGTAACTAATGCAGATACAAAGCAGCAGCTCTTTTAGCTCTTTATCATATCACAGCATAATTCCTCAGCGTGTTGATTATCTTAGGTTTCTCTCTCTATTTTCATGTGAATATTTTTAACAGAAATATATCTATTGTTTGCCTAGGTTTTAACCAGTAAGGAAAAAAATGAAATTTATAGATATCACGCTAAGCTAGAACAGAAATTTTTTTCCCCAGTAGAGATTTTAAGCCAATTGTTTCAGGCATTTTTTCTCTCATAAGGCTTTTTTTTTTACTTTTTTTACATGGAAAATTCCATGTTATCTTTCCTTTCTTACAAGCAGCTTTATCTGTTTATGCATTTTCCTAGTTTCAAACCAGTGGGAATCCAGTTCGGATCTTTGAGCATAGAGAGATCCTTCTTGTCAAGATGCAGCCAGGACGTAGAAAACAAATAGCTTCAGCCAATGATTTGTGGCGTGCTAGCACTAACAGATATGGCCACATACTTTATTTCTCGGTAGTCAAAACATTCCACTTTTTCCAACAGATGCTTCATCCTGAGCATGCAGAATTGCAGACATGAGGCACAAGGCAATATATGTGCAAGGTTTATTTCCTATCAAGTGGCTTTGTGAATTTTTTGTAATTGTAAGTTCTTCATTGCTATAGTGCCACTGTACATTTTTTTCCTTTCTTTCAGAGCAAATCCATTCCAAATTTGTGTGTTTCTACTTAAATTGTCTGTGTTTTGTATGTTTAACAGCAGTAACCTGTCCTAATTTATGAGCTTTGCCATTAGGAAGGACATATATTTCACAGAGGTGGTTCCTCACTTCTCTGCAGTGAAATGCAGGTGTGGGGTTTCTTTTTTTTTATTAGCCTTATTATGTACCTGACATACATTTCATCTCCTTTTGTCCTTGGGAAAAAAAAAATTATCTGAGTGGGATTGGAAGAATTAATGTAGACTTTTGAGTTGTCATGGTCATTGGGAAGATAGATATATTTTCCTTGCTTTTTTTTTTTTCCCCTTCTTCCTCCTTCTCCTGCAGACAGCCTGCAGCTGTCTCTGGGTAAGGAGTTGAGTTCAGGGAGTGTCGTAGTTCTTATACTCATATTTATCATATTAGCATTCTCACAAAAAGACAGCTTAGCAGCTCTCCACAATGTTGTGCAGTCTACATTTCAGAAGAATCATATTTAATTCTTGACATTTCTGGGAAGGTCAGGAATTAAAGCGAAAAAGATGTGTTTCTATAACCGAATACACAAAAAAGAGAAGCAGAACATCTCTGTGTCTAATCATTCCTCTTTAAGAAAGAAATTACCAGATGAAGGATATACTAATCTGAGGTTGCATTAAAAAACTAATAAAGGTACTTAAATATGAGTTATGTGTTTAGGGCTATATTATAAGAAAACAAACCTTTTGTTTCTGTGGTAATATAGTTGTAGCTAAAATAGTCTAATACCATGGACAAATTATTTCTAGACAGAGATAATATATCTCATTTTCCAGCTTCTATAGCTGGAAACAAAGGATCAGTTTGGGGTACACTGAGGAGCCAAAGAATTATACAACATAAAGGATTTTTTCCAAAATTATTAGTCTTCCTTAGGTACTAACTCTGCTTCCATGTTTACCTGACTTCATTTTTCAGTACTAGTGGTGGATCTGTTCTAATGTTGGTATGAGTTAAAAGGAGTAGAAATAAAAATCATTAACATAGAAATCAGTAATATTCTCTAAATTTAAAGTCACGTCTGTCTGAGACTTGTTCCATCTTTGGTGAGTCAGTGATGGATTTGGATGCCTGGTTGCATCATACAAGATCTAATAGCAAAAAGTAAATTAAAAAATATCTGAGCCATTATAATCAAAATATTCAAGCCTGGGTAGGTGTTATCATACAGCAAAGTACTATCAATTAACTTGAGATTCTGGCATACACAGATTCCATGGGACTCCAAATATTTGTACAGATTTAGTGGAATTTCAGTGGCTCAGGACACCTGTGAAATCTTTCATGTTTGATTACCTCATTTCTCTGGTAGGAAGCTGAACCATGTTAAGAGTCATTGTCCATTTTTGGCTTGAGTAGCTAACCAAATTCAGGGTATTATACAGGTGATTGCCATTAGGGCAGGGAAACTGATAAGTGACTCAAACATTTCCTTAATACTGTTTGTTTACAAAGCTTTACTATATCTCTAAATGCAACAAGCCTTGAGAATTGATGTCCATTATCAGGTGTTAATGTTTGAGTTCCCTATCCTATCAGCTGAGCTCTTTCCCAATGTTTCTATATATTTAGCTTCTCCTTATCATCACAAATTACAAACCTTTACAAACTAATACCTAGTAGAGCTCTTTGCTGTATTTTTTTCAAGTTTTCAGGACTACAAGATCACAGAAATTATGCTTACTAGCAATAACCTTATAAGTTCTATCTCTTTCATCTTCCAGACATTACTCAAATTACTCTTAATATGGCAACACCATAAGCCACACTTCCAATTCAGAAAAAAACGTTATGCCACCCCAACATATTTATACAGTTTTCACATCAAGATATTTCCCATCACAAACATGAAACAGTTTTAATTTGGTTCAAGCTTTACCTTGGCAATTTTTGTCACCTTAACTATGTTGGAAAGGATTCCTTTTATTAACCCCATTGACAATGTTTCTATAGAGTCTGTTTTCTGGTAGAAGTACGTATTTTCTTACAATGAGGAACTTATTTGCATCTCAGTTTTTTTTCTCTTAATTTCTACATTAATGTTCCTGGTTTTACGGTATTTTCATCTACAGTTTTTTCCTCTATTCTACCTCCTTAGATCATCCTTCATCTAATTTTCATCTTAAACTTTGAACCAACTATAGTCCTCAGTCATTTATTTGTTTGGTAATTTAAAGACACTTTGGGTTCTTATTATGGTTTTTTTCTATTTATTTATGCCACAAAAATAGTTTCTAAAAGCATTCTCTTTTCTCTAAAATCTTCCTGTGATGATTCATTTGCAAATGTGTAAGATATTCGTTTTCAAAATATGATTATGAGGTTCCTGCATTCCAAGTCTTTGCTCCTCCTCACAGAGATGAAGTGGTAGTGCAGCACAAACCTGGAATAGCAGAACTCAGCTACGTTGTTAAACATAGATATGTATGATTACAGTGAGAAAAGGGAGGATTCCTTTGGTGGATTCCAAAGGAGGATTCTTTGAGTGAGAAGAGGATCCTGGGTCAGAGTGTGTAAAATTTCTCTGAAGCTTGTTGGATGAAAACAAATGAGACCAGGCCTGTGTAGATCTTGACAAGTCCATCCGTTCTATCCAAAATTTACTTCTCTTCTCCATCCATTCCATCTATTGCTTCTAGGCTAATCATTGACCATAGCTCAGACAGACACTGTCTAAGTGCATGTACCAAGCTTCCTTGCATTTCTACAATTCAGCAAATTATAAGCAGAAAGTCTTACCCCTTAGGAATCTCTTAGGAAATAATCCTTTTGAGAATTAATCCATAACTTCTTCAATAGAGGAAATCTAAAATTGCCTGTTACTGATATTGGCATTACTAAGCACTTGTACACAAGTTCAGACTATGATTTGCTATTGTATTATACAGCTTTTTCCAATAATACCTGGAATTATCCCCTGATTCTTAAAAGCTGCTTTGGGGATATAAGTTACACAGACTTCCTCACATACAAACATTACTAACAAATCTGTACATCTAGATCTAACCACAGTCAGAGACTGCTTTCAGGTGATGCAATAACTTAACACTAGAGATCTTACACTTTTCCTGTAATAAGCCAACACTCTTTAAAGTCATTTGTGTTTAAGAGTGCTCCCACATTATAGCACTAGTATTTTACTTTGTGTGCAAGATGTCTTTCAATACAAGTAGACCCAAACCAGAGTAGCTCCAAGACCTTTTCAGCTCACAAGATGCTAAACCTTACCCTGATAAATGCTGAAGTGCTTCCTCTTTTTAGCTCAGTAAATGACAGACTGAATTTGTGAAACACCTTTCATTATATTCTTTATGCATCTAGTAACTATAATGCAATCCAATCAAATTATTAGCTCAAAACTGTCAAGACTCCTATGTGAATTTGCAGTGGTCCAATTTCTCGAATCCATTTTCAGTCTAGTTTCTATTCGTAGGCAGTCTCCATTTCAAAACAATTAGATGATTCACTTTTCAGTCCTTTATTTTTTCCCCTTTTATTATTAGCATGTCTAATTGAAGAAACTGCTATGCTTGAGCCAGTCTCTGAAGTACCTTATAGATCTTATTCCATTTATATTGGTCACACTCCCATTATGTCCGTATAGCTGCTAAGGGTACATCATGAATCTAACCATAAACATGTAGACCTTTTCTTCAAACTATTTACTTTAAATTTTTTTCTTTTGGGTGATGGGTACACATGGAAATACCACCCAATAGTTATTGTAGTTTTAAAATTGACTCTTCACAGGTATATATTTTATACCATCATTTGACTTAACTGCTTACTTAAAATCTGCATTAGTGTCTGCATTCTTTGCTTCACAAATCAAATAGTCCATTTTAGCCATCTTTAGAAATGTTGTAAATTAGCCAAGTCTTCCTTTCTTCATCAAGCATAGCAGGCACATATCTTATGCCTGGAGTCCAGGCAAACAGTTTTCATCTGGTGGTTGCTTCTTTTGGCGTACTGCTGCAAGGAATGACTCACCATCTGTGGCAAATTCCACAATCACTTGGATGTATTTTGGTCTTCTGTCATGGTTTTTTACCAGCATGACCAGGTTTGGTATAGCATGCATGCAATATTCATAAAATCCTTCTTCACTATGCTGGATGGATGCTTCTCAGCACATTCTGTGAAAGGTAAGATAAGTCACTCTTTTCCTTTCATACAGCCATGGATTGACTTAAATAGAGAAGCAGCTACAGACAAAGTATTCTGTGTCTGGATACCTCAGTCTCTTGAAAAGCAGGTTCTATGGCATAGAGAAATAGGGCAACTGTTAAGTATCATCTTCTCCACTGTTTTGGCAATGATATTTAGTTTTCCCTCAAAAAAATTTCAGGGGATCTTTGCAAAACAAGAAACTCTTCCACCCATGCTGCACAAGTTCTTGCTCTGTGAGATAACTTGGTACTGTATCTGAATTATAAGCTACATAGACCACAGCTGTCTGAAGCATTCTTACAATGAGTCTTCAAAATGTTTAATTCCAAATTGAAAAAAAAAAAAAATAATCACATTGCAAAATATTCTCATGGCTTTTCCAAGGCATAGAAAATAATGGTATTGATTAAGCCAGTAACTCAGCTGCAAGAGAGGAATTTTTCTGCAATTCATTGCTACATTTTCATTATACTAGGAATATGTTGAAATGTAAACAAGAAAATAAGGTATAACTCTGGAAGCTCAGATTTAAAGTAAACACTTTCTACTATCCTTTATACATAAACACGCAAACTAATAAATGGAGTGAAATAATCTTAAAAGTCCAGTAGGTGCTTTCAAAATCAGTTGAAAAATTAATGAAATATTAATTCAAATCAAATTATTTAAGTTTTCTCTTAAACTTCTAAGTAACAACTTAGATATAGGGAATGATTTTGTAGTTTGCAACTTTATGAACATTTTACTCCAGCTGTGGTTCAGAACTTCATTGCCCTTGAATTATTCTCCATTATAAATTAAGCTCATGCCATAAGTCAGAAGTCAGGTTAGATAACTGAAACGATAAGCCTTGGTAGTTACAGATTACAAATATTTTCTTTGTGTACAGACTTTTTGGTTTGACTTACTGTCTCTCCAGTAGTCTCCAGTACTTCATCTATTATAATATATCCATTATGGTGTAAAAGTTTGTTTTATATTTCCTGGAGCCAAATGATCTCTTGAGAGTTAAATTTAGTAGATTAAAATGAACTCTCTTCCAACCTTTTCATATGGCAGCCTGCCCATAAGATCAAAACACATAACTGTAGGTTATGTTTAATTTCTAAATCAGAGTGTTGTGGACAGATGTTTGAAAGCTTAAGATGACTCAGATTCATTTTTCATGGCTTTCTGCCTGGAAAACCATACTGTAGATCGTACCATTTTTGCTTTATTGGTATATTGCCATGGTGATGACATATATAATTTTATCATAACCTTCTGTTAATGGCCCAAACTGTATCTTTTGTAATGACCATGCAACAAAACCACCATGTAAATGTGAAGAACCACTTCTCTCTTTAATGTCAGCTGATCTCAGTCAGATAACATGATATATGCTAATTATTTTCACCCTTCTCTGCATTTCTTTAAACTATATCCAGCTCAAGGTGACAGACACAAAATGAGTAATGTCTTCAATTGATGCAGTATGCCCAGCTGTTTCTTCACTGTGTAGCTGTCTTTGTCTCTGTGTGGAACATAGCCGGGGATTTTACAGAAAAATTTGAGTGACCATTTTATCTTAATATGTGTCCCTCACTGTTGATGTTTATGGTTATGTTGCAGTTTTTGCAGCTAATTTTTCATCAGAAAAGTAGACAATGTGCGCTTACTCAGTACATTCACATTATTAGACAGAGATTCAAAACTTGTTTGAGAAAACAGGTTTGCATAAAAAGATTTCATAGACCTTTAGAGTTACTTATATATATCAAGATAAGAATGGTAAGAGAAAGGGAACAGCACTTTTTTGTTTACTTCCTTATATCAGCATAATAAAAAAAATATTATTTTGTTCTTCAGTTTTAACCTAATTAATCCACTCAGAATGCAAGCTGTTTAAAGTAAGAAGGACATCCTTATGACAAGTTTGTTACTTTTGTAAAGCCATGAATATCCTAACTTCTAGCACATTTTAACTTGGTTTTTCTCTGGCTGCCTTCTTGTTTATAAATTAAATATTGTTACTGTCTTGTTTTGATACTCCTTATTGCTCCTGGTGTAACTTCTCAAAGGACTCTCTGTCTGGGGTGTTGCAGCAGAGCAGATTCAGACAGTTCTGCGCGGAGAAGGAAGTGGACAGTTTTGGTTCCCATTTTGCACTTCTGGAACAGTTTAGGGAAGGAAGCACCTTTACACCTTTTATTGTTCGTGGTTGCTGACATAATATCCTTCCCTGACTGCTCTGTGCGTGCTTCCTGCCATTCTGTCGAGATTCTTCTGTGTTGCAAAGAAAGGATAGCGGGTGTGCATGTGTGTATATGTGTGCACATATGTCTGTGTGTGAGTGTTCAAAAGAGAGACAGGAGCAGTCAAGTGATTTGCTGCATTTTTCCTTTAGCTCTGTTCCCTTCTCAAGGCTCAGATCAATCTTCTGTCAGCTACCACTACCTCTGCCAAATCATATAGTGAACAGAAGCCCGCCAAAAATGAAGTTCCTCTTTTTGTAAGCAGTCTGTTTTGGTTTGGTTTTGGTTTTTTTCCTTGCTGTTTGGCTTTGCAAAAAAAATGCAGAAAACTATAACACAATAGCATCTAACTGTGTTTCTTTAAATGCAACTTGTTTGCATGTGATTATATCATTAAGTTGGAAGGTTTCTTTTATGTGGAGCGACTTCAACAAAGTTTCTTTTTAGATTCTGTTGGATAATTGAAGCCTGCAGTACTATTTGACTTTTGTAGTACATTCAGCTTTTCTAGTCAATGTGCTTTATTAGTGTTCGTGAAATAAAAATTTACCAGTTAACAGGAACTTTAAATACTTAATACTGCAATCCTTGATCCTGCAAAAACTTTCAAAAGGTATTGAGAGCACTGATGAAGTCCCAAGCAGCCATGGGGATTTGTTGGTCTCCAGAGTTCTTTACATTCTGTTTGACTTGGAAATTACCAGCCTTTGAAGGTTACAGCCCTTGCATGAGATGACTTGATTTACTTATCTGAATTTCACTGAGTGGGAATCAGTCCAGCTATCTTTTTAATGTATGTACTAATGAAATATATAGAACTATGAACAAACGCATAGTAAGAATAGCACTTGAAGGACTGTGTGTTGATAGGTGTGTGTGTAAATATATGTATATACGTCCCTATATGTGCATGTCTGTGTCTGTGTGTCTGTGTAAAAGACTGAGATATAGAGAATGCCACAGGCTTCCCAGTTTGTTTGCAGTAGTAGTAAGAATAGCAGAAATGTGGGGGTTTAACAGGAAATAGATTTGCTACAAAAATTGAAAAACTTTTATTTGAAATTAAACTGGTAGGAAAAATGCAAACTAGGACCTACAGGAAGACTTTTTTTTTTTTAATCCATGCAAGGAAACTTAACTCACTGCCCGTTTAAGCAAATTTATGTTTCTTTGCAAATTATATATTTTATGCGGATGACCTAATTATATGTTATATGCAAAATTCTGCTTATCAAGTCTTGCATGAATTACTTTAAGATAATTTTGTGTAGATCACAGGAATGTTAAGGTTCTGACTTTAAACTGTCTGTAAAAGCTGTTGTTGTTTGAAGACTGGTCTTAAACATGGAACTGGTAATTGTGTGGGAGGGACTCAACATACTGCTCCTCCGCTAAGATTTTTATCCTTCCTGACAAGAGTTTTCTCAGTACTGAGTTTTTTCTGAACTCACTCAGCATCAGCATCTTGATCTGCAGAGCAGCTCATCCTCACTAACCTCACCACTGCTCTAATCTGCCCACCCTGACCTTCCACCCTGCAGTGAATAGAAGCTTAGGCAGACAGAGGGCTGTAAACCGATAGCACTGGCCTCAGCTAAATGAAAGGAAAGGAAGTTGTTTCATATGCATTTGCTGTGGATTAGAGCATGGGTTTTCTGCTACAGGGAAAGCCTTTTAGACTCCTTTGAGTCCTGCATGTGCACGGGAAACACCATTCTAACTTGTGCTTTGTGTCAGGGGTAAGACTATAGGAAAAACAGGAAAGAAACCCAATCCAAGGAAATCTAAAATTGTTTCTAAAAATACACTGGGTTTGTTTGTCAACACTGAAAATCAGATAAGACTGTCTCCTAACTTTGTTTGGAAAAAGACTTTTAAAAATACATTTAAAAAATAAATTTATTTCAAAGTTTTGGACTTTTTTAACTCTTTTTTTTGTTGTTGCAAATATAACCACAACCTTTGTATCTTTTTAAGCAGTGAGAAGTTATTGTTTTCAAATATAAAAAGCAACAAAGAATTTTTGCAATCTACATTTTATTATATTTACTATATGAATTGTTCAACATTCTGTGTTCTGCATTACAGTAATGATATATAAATATGCCCAGAAAATAATATAAAAAGACATTCATGTACAGAAATGCAGTAAGTATTATACTTGAACATTTGTTTTGCTCAACAGATTAATTACATCATAGTGGCTAGCTAGAAAACTCAGACTGACTGCTTATTCATCAACCTTTTTTTTCTTAGAGTGAAAAAACACTTGAGCAGCTTAAAGTTTAATGTATGCAAAGAAAATCAAAGGATAATTGAGGATCAGAAAGAGTGAAATCTAGCTTTTCTACCTCAATAGCTTTGAATCAGAGCCAAATAATGGATTAAATGACCAGGATATCAGCTTAGTGTTATGTAGCATATTGTGAGAATCTATCAAGTTGGCTGAGAGACGAAATAGGATAAATAAGGAAATACCAGACTCTGTTTTAAAATTACTAATTTTTTATTTCCAAGGCAATAGTTTTACTGCACTGTGGAGCTAATACAAAAACTTCAAAAGAACAGTTAAATTCATGTTATTCAGATTTCTTTTTCCTCTTCCATGTTTCAGAAAACTTTGTGCTGTTCTATTAAAATTATATAAATATACAAATATGGTAAATTAAGATTATTAAAAGGAAAAAACTTGTGTCTTTTACCTTATAGTAGACTAAATATTTTTTGTATTTTTTTTTTATTTCCATGGGCTCTTGTATGGTTAAAAATACTTTGTATATGATAGAAATTAATTATGTGGTTTATAACATTTTGTGAATATTTCCCTGCCTGGTGTGTTTTTATATGCTGTACGTATCTCTCCAAGCTCTGTGACAGAGCCAGCATTGTAAAGCTCATGCATTAATAAAACAGTGAAAATATTTTTCAAAACATTCTTAAATTGTTGTCTGCCTCTATTATTCTGTTTTTATAGAAAATATATGTTTGCAGGTTATAAATCCTTTGTCAGAATATTTTAGAATTTACACTGAAATGAAATGAGGGAAAAGTGCACTAGTGTTTTCTTCAAGTATCTTCAGTAATACTTTCACTGATTTATATCCTTAAAAAATAAGGTTAAGAATTTTGGATTTAAAGTAGGGAATATCTCTTATATATCAAGTAAGGCTTTAATAAATGTCCATCATATTTGCATAATGAGGGAAATTATCACCTCTGCTGTCAAAACACAAAATTGTTTTCCCTTCTGAAATGAATTAGCTGTCCTGCTGAGCATACATAGATACAGAATGGTTCATTAATGCTCTGATTTAGGCAATTTGTCATATTAGAGCTGTGAATGATATTTAAAGGAATCCAATTCCATTAAAATTTTTTACTGTGTATTTCAATCTTTTTCTTTATTTCTTGATCTATTTATGTTTGGGGCTTTCTTTCACAAAAATAGGCCTTTGAATAAAATTTTTTTCTCCATGCATTACTTATTTTATAGGTGCAGTAAATTTTTATTATAATTTACTTGTACACTAAATTATAATGAGGATGCTTGGCCAGCTTCATACAGCAACTTTCATGTGGTTATCAGTTTCATAGTATCATTTGATTTCCTTTCTGTGTTTAGCAGGAACGGATGCAGGAGACTGTGAACTGAGTAGTGCAAGTGCTGAAGAAGGAGGTTTGTTTTGAGGAAACAGGAAAGAGGAAGAAAAGAGAAGGGAAAAATACGTAATTTTAAGGAAGAAGGAGAGAAAAAAAAACGGGGACTATGGGGAGAAAAAAGATTCAGATTACAAGGATTATGGATGAACGTAACAGACA
This sequence comes from Corvus cornix cornix, assembly GCF_000738735.6. Lineage (NCBI taxonomy): Eukaryota > Metazoa > Chordata > Aves > Passeriformes > Corvidae > Corvus > Corvus cornix. Next base: position 55,827,764 of record NC_046357.1, read on the forward strand.
GGTGAGTTTCAAAAATACCTGACTTGAACCTTATGTTATATTTATAAGGTGACTTATTATCAAAAGTGGTTAAAAAGTTGATAACTTAGTGTATTATGCATATGGTAACATATATGTATACATATACAAAAAGTATTTTAAAATATCAAAGAAAAAATACTTTTGTAAACAACCTGAAACACAGTGTTTTCAAGTTTAGTAACATGCACAGTTAGGAAGTTTTTACTTGAGGACCTGATTCTACAAAAACTGCTGTGTGTGCTCTACTGCACACTTGCTTTGACTTCATTCTGGAATACACATGGTTAACCATATCTGTGAGTTGTTACAGAATACAGGCTTTTAGTACTATATTTTGTGAACTGTTATAATATGATTTATTATAATATGAGGACTTTCATTTAAATTCAGACATCCCAATTATTTATGCTTCTTCACCTTTGCAATGTCTTTATTTTTGTCTCCTTCATATGAAAAATTACACTGCTTCATAAAATGTCTCATCTTTTCCTGTCTGAATTTTTAAAGGAATTTGAGTAGCCTAACATGTTCTAAAATCCACATACAATAATATTAGCCTGTTGTAGTTATAAAACCAATCACTGTTTAACTAGGTCCAACAGGACCGGTTAATTTTTACCTCTGCTTTAAATAAAATGGCTAAGGAGCTATCACGTATTATCAGCACTATGGCTGCTAGTTAAAATATGGTCATAAATTAGAGAATTTGAGTCCCTGTTTTCACAAAAATGAAACTCAATAGCTGACATCTTCAAATATAAACGGTGAAAGTTGCTGCTGTTTACAGCTGGTGTAAATGAATGGATGTTTTGTTGAAACTGGAGATTCACAATTATGAGAATCTCTCCATATAATTATTTAATACTATGATTAATGTTCTTCATACACCTGGCTACAATTTAGAAATAATCTTCAGTAGCTGATTTTTAAGAGCTTGATACTGAGTTACTATTAATATAGCAGTACTACTAATTTGATCTATAAATTTCTTCATATATTCAGGGATTTTTTTAAGAAGCTGTTAGTCTTGGAGGATTTTAAAAAGCCATAAAATCTCAGCCTAAGCATAACAACAAATTATAGTCCTTAAATATGCTTTCCAAGAATTTTTAAATTTTGTGGTGTTAGTAGTAACTTGTGATCTCCATAGCAGAAAATCATGTGTAACAGCAAAATGTTCTTTATGATGGATACATTTCATGTTTTCCCTAAAGGCTGGCTGTTCTTGTGAGACAAGCTAAAAAGCAATAATTCTAACAATATAGAATTATCATCATATTTATTTTGATTGTCTTATAGCTCAGAGTTGAAATTGGATTTGAAATTGGATTTGAAATATTGAACTTAATCTATTATTAAATATTAAGTCAGTAGTTGTTTGAAACTTGCCCATGCTACAATGGTTTCTTTTTGAAGGGAACCTGAATTATTCTGTAAATGATAACACAAAATTTTGCCACTCATAACTTTAGTTCATACAACAGCTTCAATCTCAACTTGCTTACTCAAATATAGGATTCGTAGAGATTTTAGCTCCACTTTTTTCAAAAAAATATCTTTCAAGGCCTTAAATATACTTTTAAAAAAGAAGACAGCTAGTGTTCCAAAGCATTCACAGTAGAGTTTCAAGAATTCCAGAACCAGCTTTCAGAACTAATAATTATGAATAAAACCATAATATTAGAATGCCAACAAGTGCAATGTAGGAAGTGTTCGTGTTGCTAGTATTTCTTAGACTCATAGAATCACAGAATGGTTTGGGTTGGAAGAAACCTTAAAGACCATCCAGTTCCAACTCCACTGGGCAGAGAGTCCCTCCAAAAGACCAGGTTGCTCAAAGCCACATCCAGCCTGACCTCAAACACTCCTAAGGGGCAGGGCAGCTGCAGCTTCTCTGGGCAACCTGTGCCAGTGTTTCACCACCCCCACAGTAAAGAAGTTTTTCCTAATGTCTAATCTAAACCTACTCTCTTTCAGCTTGAATACATTCCTTCCCATCCTGTCACTCCATGCTCTTGTAAAAAGTGCCTCTCCATCTTTCTTGTAGACTCCCTTCAGGTACTGGAAGGCTATAGTTAAATTCCCCCAGCCTTCTTTTTTCCAGGCTGAACAATCCCAACTCAATATTTGCTAATGTTGATTTGCCACTATGAAGCTGGAGGTATAGATTTACATTATTTTACTCTCCACATCAAAAAACTGGCTTGATTCTGCTTTTTATTTTTACTAATATGTTAATGATAATTTTAAAAATATTTCTACTGACTTTATCTTGCATTTAGTGCCCTGATAAAAAGCTCAATGAAGCCAGTGAAAAGGTTTTGGAGTGTGGGATCAGGCTTTTTAATTGTAGTAATATATATGTGATCAAATAATATTTTCAATAATAGTTGATTGAGGTTTTAACCACTTATATGAGATGTACTCTTTCACCAGAACCTCACTGGTTCTTAAAATATCACAAGGCATTGCTGTTTTAGTGTAGCAGCATCAGTTTATTTGTTTTCTAACTTGCACACTTCCAGGAATCTTAAAATATTAACTTTTTTATATTTCTATATTTGCTTCTTATTTGATTGCATAAATATATAAATATATACAAAAAAAAAAGATTAAAAGGTTGCAAAAGAAAAAAATTGTTAAAAGTTTTTGATTAGTAAAGCTAAGATAACAGCTCAAGCACAGTTCTACAAAGCCTCTTTTTAGCTCCATTTACAGATAGAGACATTTTCTTTCTACCTCACCAAAAAATGTATGCAAGAATGGCAGCAAGTCAGTTGGCTAGAAACTGCCTTATTGATGTATATATTTAAACATAGTGTGGTTTCACAATACAAGGTATGTTACATATGATATACCTGGATGGTGCATCCTCAGCTGTTCTCAAGCACATAAATCCTCTGCAGTACTGCACATGCTGGTAAAAATATGTGGAACATGTATCATATGAGGAGATATAGCAGTAGTTTAATTATTCTGTCTCCTCTCCCAGTGCAAAGGTGAGTCTATTTGGAAAGCAGGATATTTGCAAAAAGGTTCAAGTTGTTAAAAGACCTGGGGAACAAAATTTTTGTCCTTGCTTTCCCAGCCTCCTGAATAGTTATCTATGTCAACCATTTAATGGTGTATTTGTTCTGTCAGTGAAACAGCTCTTTCCTTGCACACTACTATCTGCTACAGTTGGAGACTCCCCTAGTCTTCAAAGGGCTTGTATGAGTGGATTGGGAAGGACAAAAATAGTGTTGATTTCCCTTCAAGAGAATTTCCTCTGAGCAAGTCTAGTTGGTTGGATTTGTGTACTTTAGGGATCATCCTGGTAATAAATAAGTTCAAATTATCCAGAGTCAGATTTCTCACTGCAAATCTCACAGAAATATGCAATATGAGGATACAATCTGTGCTTTTCCAAAAACTATTTGAAACTTTGATTTTTGGGGATAAATTAAAGGAAATCTACTGCAAACTAGTTATTAGAGGCCCAGTCCTTTTACCCTGGCCTGCTTAAGAGTTCTCATATCAAATTTAGTGAGTGCAGAATTCAGGCTTCTAACCTGGAGGAGCCATTAATTTAATGTTGTTTCATGTGGGCTGCAAGTTGGCTGTATTTTTCTAGTGCTCATTGTTACCTTGTGGTGACAAAGGTGGCAAGAATGTTTGACTCTCTGAAGGATCATGAATTCTCTTTGGTTGTAAAAGTTTCAGAGAAGCCTATCTGAAAAATTCCCTTTTACCACTCTTTGGCACATGTAGAATGGGTATGAATAACTGCCAAGGCTAGATTAAATGTTTATTTATTTTGTTTAGTTTGGTTACCACCACAGTATTAAATGGAAATAAAAACTCTCAAGTGAATCCTGCTATAAGCAGCCAATGTGATGAAATACTTTCTTTTTATTCCTGTGATAATTCTTGGATAATATAGTCTTCATAGATGTGGAATGAATCCCTAGTAATATTGTTCAGGCTCATGAGGTTGTGCTAGCCTTGTCAACAGACCATTCAAGTAGACTGTGACTGCTTGCATGATATTAATTGCAACATCAGTAGAATCGATACTCAAAACTATTAGCATTGACATCTGATGCTAGAAGTTCCTGACTACTACTACAAGTTCTTTCTGCAGAAATTTCAATTGAACAGATTGGAGAAGGCTTCTGTGAACACTTCTACGTTAGTTAAAAAAAAGGAGGAGGGTCATTTGGAAAAAATGTGTGAACTTTATTTTCCTGTGTTTTCTTAATTGAAAGAAATAATTCAGCTACCTTTACCATGGTAAACACATGAGGGGGAAATTGTATTCATCTGCCTCAGAAAAGTCCTTGTATTTTTTCTGTGCTTTTATAAGTCTGAAATATTTTGTTAGTTTTAATGATAGCCTTTTGCGGTCTGCTTTATATGGGGACAATCTGAAACTCTCTTTGCAGCCATCCAGACAGGGCTGTCCAGGCCTAAAATAAATAGGTGTAATGACATAAATGATATTGTATTACTCTTATACAAGGTCTCTCATAAAATATCTCATTAAGTCAATGGTCTGAGAGCTAAATCTAGAGGTTTGACCTAGGAACGAGGGCATATTGACCCAATGTTTTTTGGTGTTGGATCTGGAACACTCTCTTGCATTTGATCCCCATTTTTTTTCTAATTAGTATTAGGAAATATGAAGTCTTACAGGGTAATGCACCATTTTTTCTCCCTATGATTTTCTTGCTCATTAGTTTTGCATTTTTTTCCTACTTGTGAAAAGTCACAATTAAAACTGAGTTTATCTTATCTCATGATTCTGCACAGTGTTCATTTATTTCAATTTTTAATGAGCTGCCTGGGCCTTAATTATTATTAAATACCATAGTAAGTGTACACTTCAATATTAAGGTGTTTAACATTGAGACACCCTTTTTAAAGCATCATGTCTGTGTAATTCAGTAGGGTATAACAGTAACAAACACTTGCTGTTTAATTTTTTGATGCCCAGACTTTTTACCATTCTTTAATTTCAGAAAATCTGTAAAGCAATAAGTTAAGAATTACTGAGGTATCAATCAGCTCAGTGGAGAACAAATCAAAGCAGATAAGTAAAGCGAGGTTATGGGTCAGGGGAAGAATATCCTGGAGGGAAATGACCATTTGCAGGAAGACCTAGATTTGTTCTACTGACTTCAATACCTAATGCTGCTAGTTTCAAAATTAATTTCAGCCTCATGTATCTATTTTCATCTGTGTCTCAGTGCTATTTAAAAGGAAAGGATAAGAGACTATCATCTGAATCGGGAGCTTCCCTGTTGAAAGAGGGAAGAACCTTGAATATTAATGCTAACATGAGCACAAGACAGATAAAAAACATTTTTCCACCTATTTATTTATATTTTCAGTATTCTTTCACGAAGCATTTTCATTTTATCCAAGATATGAGATTTCCCCACGTGCCCCCAGGGAAGTGTTTTCACATGAAAACATAACTGCTTGACTATGCAACCAAGCATAATTTTCATCAAGGAACTTTTGTCTTAAACATCACATGCTTTATCTTTTACACATTTTAATTCATTGCTAATATTAAATTACACACAGATATATACTTGAAATATAGCATTAAAATTAGTCATTGGCCTTGGTCTTTTAGAGGTAAAGTTAGGTTTCAGCAAGAAAAGAATTACACCCCAATTTTTCAAGACTCCTAATTTGTAGTGATCTGTACAACTCTGGCAACACTTTTCATGTTATGCCAGACTACCTGAGAAGTAACATTTTAAGAGAGCTACTGAAATGAACCGTGAATTTCTAGAATGCAATACTTTAAGGTTAAATATGCTTCTATTACAAATTGATGTTCTGAGCATAATTTAGAGTGAATTATCATACGGTAAATATTTAGTCAAATTACTTTTAATTTGAAGTGTGAGCAAGAAGCCTAAGTAAAGAGAGTGCAGTAGTGAATGAGACATCTGCCAACACAGCAGAGCTAAAAAATAGTGCAGACAAAGGCACAGCCTTGCTGTCTTGCAAGGAATAGTTTAGAAAACCCTGGGGGAGAAAGAGCTGGAGGTGGTAAGCAGAACTGAAGCCATTGTGGAGAGGAAGAAGTTACACTCTTCCTGTTATGACAGGAAATGCAGACAAATGTGCTTCCTGACCATTTGCTCAGCAGGGAATGAAATATTCTTTGACCTTTACCTTATGAACATTTTAGCAGCACAGAACTAGTAAACATGTTTTTTACAATAAACATCTGTTTGTACCTGCCAGAACTAGTGATAGCACACCAAAAAAAAAAGTCAGCTTTTGTGTATATTGTATTAGCTACTGTGTTTTTGAGATTATGTTTTTTGCCTAGAATGTGTACGTATCTGTAGATCTGTCTATAAAGGACTTAATCATGTCTCTCTGGTTCAACAAAAGGAAGTGAAGTATCAGAGATTAGCTGTGATTATTCTTTCATTCCTGTTTGGTCATAGATCCTAATTTGTAAGTTAAAATGGGAAGCTTACTGATACTGGCTAACTTCCTAATTTCTTAGGTTGCTGGATCATCTTTAATTAATATAGCTTTCAATTTTATCCCTCCTTTCTTTATTTTACATGGGAAAAACTTACAAGATTGACCCTCATCTTGGATTTGGGCAGATTGAATATTATCACTACTTTAAGTATTCAGTCTGCTATTTTCGTACAAAGATTCTAAAAATGTGGTGCAACATAAAAAACCTTCTTTTTTACATGAGTTAATCATGAATATTTTATTTGTTATGCCTATAATTTTATGGCATCCTCTTAGAACTCCTCTTTATCTGGACTATTTAGCAAGTCATAGCTCAATATGCTTGAGGCTTTCTGGGGCAATAGCTCATTTACCAGCATAAATCAATGCTGTCTTATCCCTGTAAGTTATGTTGGAGGTTTATAAGAACATGGAAGCAGTCTGATGAAAGTCTTTCATTTAATATGGTATGCCCAACTATTGCATAAAAGAAGGTTTGTCTAGGTCAAATTCTGCACTGGTGCTGTTTGCCAGTCCCATTTGAGATTTATTGTAAAGATAGTTTCAGCCAGACCTCTTCATACGACAAACAGTTCTAGACAAAAATCAGAGGAATTTCCTCAATAAGAGGAAAAAGGGAAGAGAGAATATGACAACAGCTTTTGCCTCTCAGTTATCTGAGATTTTGAAAGGATAGGCTTAGGTGCCTGGCAGTGACATTTCAGTGAAGAGCCCCTGTGATTACACATGGCCAACTTGGCCTTATGTTTGAAGTTGGGTAGACTGCTCATGTAAGTACCTCCTGTTTGTCACATACATCGTATCTACTGTGCTTGCTCTAGTCCTCATATCAGAAATTTAGACATTCCAGATGAAATAAGGAGAAACAGACAACACTTCTTTTTGACAACATGGTGCCACTATCAGATACTTGTGTGATCCCTCTTCTTCACCTGTTTAATAGCAGGAAATGTATTTGGGAAGGATTGTGTGAAAATTCTGTTTCTCTCATTTTCCTATGTCAGCAGCTATATACCTCTATAGCCAGAATAGAAAGAAGTAAGGAGAGCATTGATATTCTGACACTGGTTGGACTGAATTACATGAAGCATCACCAGACTCCTACTTTGAAAACATAAAGTGTTAGTACATATGCTGTGACTATTAGTGACAAATAAGGAGTGATGTTATGGTTCAGCCTCTCGTAGTTTGTGAGATTTCAGAAAAATTACTAGAAGGATATGAATTAAAAATAAAGCTAAACTAAACTGAACTAAACTAATCCCAAACCAACTCCCACCAAAAGAAAGAAACAATGAGCACATGGCAAAAAAGATAGATAATGTATCCTGAAGCCTGTATTCATTAAATGAGAATATTTATGGATGCATCTGTTTCTTCACTGATATATTAAAATCTATAAGAAGTAAAAAATTGTCATTACAAATTTAGTTAAATAAAGACTATTTCCAGTGGCCAGCATCCCCATTCACAAATCCAACACAGCTACATTATAATTTCAGCAGATGAATTTGTAATTGCAAACAAGCAGCAGTACCTTTTAATTAATATAGCTTGAGTAAGTTTAACTTAATAGTGATTAAATAAGAAAGTCTTCTCTGCACCAAATTACCCTATAAATGGAGCATATGAGTGTGTGACACACACACACTTGAATTCAGGCTGTTTACACCTCCACTTGCATATAAACCTTAGTCCGTTTGAAAGTTGTTTGCATGGAACTGAAGAAAAGTCAGGGTTGAAATGGAAAAACATCCTTTTTAACAATTCTCTTTTTTCGATGCGTTTCTTTTAACACATGTGTTTCACCTTTAGTTAGAACTCCATCCAAAATGCATAAAAATCTCACCTTGATTTATATCAAGAAAATTGAAAGTTGGCTACTTCACTATAAGTATTTTATAATCAAGTAACATCTTGATTAGCTCACACCATAAAAAATCACCAGCATTAATGCTTATTCATACACAAAAATGCTTCAGACTTCAGTAACCTACCTTCTTGGTACCACCATTCTTATTAGGACAATTACATTTAAAATAAATAGATAGAAATTAAATAAGTAGAATGACCACAGTTCTAAGACAAATATAAAAGACTAGTGGGTTTTGAGTTAATACAAAGGGGTAGAATTAAGTTATTTTTGGTAAGATTCAGAAATAATTTTGGTGTTATCCACGCCCTACTCTTTTTCCAGTATATGTAAAACAATGCATTCAAGCATCTCATACAAGTATTTAGAAATTGCATAATTGTTGAAAACCTTGTATTTTATATACACATGCTTAAAAAGGTTTTAAAGACCCTTGAATGTTAGCCTCCTATCTATTCCACTTTCCACTCCACTTTAATTTTCCATCATTTTCACGCTGTCTTTATAAAATATTCTATCCCAAAAGGAAAACCTAAATTGCTTATCTTTCTCCTAAAGAGAAGTAGGTTTGTTAACTGGAAAACTTACAAATTAACAATGATTTAGATAGGGGGTAATTAAGCATACATTGACTAATATTGTGAGGAAATGACATGTAGTGATTTGATTCTTTCTGCTGAAAAAATTAAATATTAAAGAGATATTGAAGTGTATGCATTTTTGGGGGTGTCTTATTTGAAATATGTAGATGGATTTTCTCACTGTGTGTATGTTTTCCTTCAGTGTCACTAGCATTGTTTATGTCAAATGACAAAGTGACATTGTCAGTTGTTATAAGACACTATCAAGACTGAGTAATTTGAACACAGTACATAATTATAAGACTATGTGAACACATGAATTTTTTGGTGATGTAGCTACAGTTTGTGCTCATGACAATGTGAGTGTCTTGTTCATTCTCAGCACTAAATCAGTTCAAATGTAATCAGAGCTTCTACAATTGAGTTGGAAGGCAGTTGCACACTGCCTTTCAACTAGACAAAAGAGAACAAATCTTTTACATAACTTATGCTAATTTTTACCACTCAACAAATCTTGTTCAGTACTAGAATATTGTCTGCTACCTTAGAGAATATTTATTAGATACCTTTAGTGTGGACGAGTATAGTTAACATAGCAAATGGTGAACAAATTGAAGAAATAAAGTTAAGTAATAAACATTCTGTTTACTTACATTGCTCACAAAAGTATTTTAGCATATGGCATATTCATCTTCCTTATGTAGCCACATAGAAGAATGTATCCAAAGAGGTAATTTTGGTAATTTTGGCTTGAAGAGTATTCATAATCTTTTCTGAAGTTACTGACAGGACATTTCACTATAAATTTGAAATGTTCTCTACTATAAACTCTTGCAAAAGCATAATAAATTTACATCTGTGTATATGGATAATGTATATGTAAAGATAAACCACTATGAATGAGATATTTAAAAAGAAGTGGAACAGTAGTAGATACAATTGCCTTTAATTCATTAATCAGCAGTTACAGAAAGGATTATCTGGTACATTCAGAAAATATTAGGAAGATCAAGAAACTGAAACCAAATTAAATTCAGAGTAATTAAGATTATGTTTTAAAGAAAGAGAAAAGGAAGATCTAGATGATTTGTTGTTCTGGTTTGTGGGGTTTTTCACTGTCCATAAAAAGGAACTCTAACCAGTATCATTCTGGTAATAAGTACTATGAATTAAGTATCTGCTGTGCAGCAGAGCTGAGTGGTTTTTCAAAATGTGCAGGAATTTTACCTAACAATAAACACAAACAGTGGCTTTAAGGATATTGTTGTACTGGAGTGGACTTTAATGGTGAAAAGCATGCTAAATGCAGAGATACTCCACCTACAGCACGGTGGTCAAAAACTTGATTGAAAGGCATGTAAGATGCAGAAAAATATGTTGAATTAGTATATTTTATTTTCTGTATCTTTAATTATTTCTAAAACAAGCTTTTATATATATATACGTATACATGTATCTTTCAACCATTGCATTTCATTTTTCTGTAATCAGAGAAACCATTAAAGGAGTATTTTGAAGACAAGGATTTTATTATCATTATTGTTATTATTATTATTTAGAATTTGAGTGAAGTTTTGTTACCTGTCTCATTATTCATTCCAAATATCAAAAGCCATGATTAACAAATTTAGAAAGAACTATCAATTGTGCATGCTTGAGACCAGTGCTGTAGAAAGTGGTTTTTTAAAATGTTTGAAAAATTGTACTTAATGGCAATCCATCTTTTCTTAACAGTATGTTGACAGAGGATAAAATGATACAATAAAAGAAATAACATTCTGTATGCATTTGGGAGAATAAGTGTTCACAGTATGGGCACAAAGCCTCATCTTTCTGAGACAGTCTAACAAATAGGGATTAGCAATACTTAAAAAGTCACGTTTTCCTTGGCCTGACATGCTGGGATTTTAAGGTAGTTTGTGGTTGCACTTAGCATTAACTTGTATTAGAAGTGTGACAAGCTAAAACAGCACCCATCTGAATCACAGACAGACAAATGTTGCCTCAGCATTAAAGAGCAGAGGTGCCACTGTTAATGGGTATATAAGGGATGGTAGCAACAAATTCAGAATCAGGCAGACCAATAAACTTAGTTGTGTGCCTGTCCTTGACATGCAAAGTACCTTGACTACGTGTTAAATTTGATTAATTGTAGGCTTAGCAAAACCTTTTTTTGTCTTAAAAATTCCTGTAAATGAAAATTATTTAATAGAAATTGCACATGTGAAGAAACAAAGAAAAATTCAACCACACAATTCGCTTAAACAGCTCTTAGTAGTTTCTTATTTCAAGTCACATGTCTTACTGGAACTTGTAAGCTAGTAGTAGACGAAAAAAAGTCATTTGATGTGTAGGTCTTTCATTATCAAAACAGTCCCAGTGGAAAATTATGGTTTTGTAGACTATAATTATAATTTTCATACTGCATGGATTTTGCACGATGTCAGGGCATTAGTTGGCCTACTGAGAACTTGTAAACACATCCCTATTTCTTTCCTATATAACATGATCTAAAGCCCTTTGTACTTAAAAATGCCAGTTCACATTCCTAAGCATATGGCTTGAAATGAAATACCATAAGTGTCTTCAGAAAAGACTTTGTTTCAAAGGCTGCTGACCAGCTATTGTTTTTTCTTCATTCATGCTTTATAATTCTCATTTCTCACAGGTGTGAATTTTTAATACTAGATATTTCTTCAAAATTATTGTGTTGTATTGTGAGCAATGTATCTCTTTTGCACTACTTAAATGCTTATGAAATAATTTCTTTGCTTCGAAGCTAGCAGGAGTTGGGGGGCTTTAAATCAAAGTCAATTGCTATCAGAAAAAAAATCAGAATTGACTGCACTTGTTCAAGCTATTTACAGCTGCTAATCTGAGGTGCAGTTTTTAAATATTGATGGAAAAGATGTATGCAGTCTAAAGGGTATCTGAATTTAAAAGTTACAGAGAGACATGCAGTATCAACACTTCATAGCACCACTAAATGAAAATACTTCATAGTCCTTACCTATATCTCAAGTTTCGTGGGGTGATAATTACATATTACTTCTCCCTTGTGTAATACATACACACACATATATAATCTATTTTGGAGCTGTATTTGTATTTATGCATTTGTTTCCTGAGCATACTCAATTCAAAGACTACAACAGTTCCACATTATATTTCAGAAAAAAAGGAGAAGGACTAAGAGAGCAACTGGTGGATTTCTGATGGACATTTTTTGCTTTTTTTTCCAGGTGACTTTTACAAAGAGGAAATTTGGGTTAATGAAGAAGGCTTATGAGCTTAGTGTTCTATGTGACTGTGAGATTGCTCTGATCATCTTCAACAGTACCAACAAACTGTTCCAGTATGCCAGCACTGATATGGACAAAGTGTTGCTGAAATATACTGAGTATAATGAGCCGCATGAGAGCCGAACGAATTCAGATATTGTTGAGGTAAGTCTTCATCTTTTGCTCTAAGATGGAGGTGCCCCAAGTAGATTATACCCTCAAGTGACATAGCAGCAGGAGAGCAGAACAGGACAACAGGGCATCGCTTGGACATTGGAGTCCGTGAAGCCAAAGCTGCAGGAAATCCATGTCTTTTGTGAGCAGTTTTATATTTCTGAGTCTTGCAGAAACTTCTGCAAAGGGATTTCTGCCTCCCTATTGTCCAGCTTTCTGTGCTGCTTTGTCAATTTGTCCCATTAATCCTCTCCATGCCTTGACCACTACCTACCAGCTGAATCTCCCTCTTGTCTTCTACTATCTTCCAGGGACATGGTCTCTGGAAAGCATTGCATAATTTGTCTCCACAATCCAAAAGTTATAATATTGTCTGTCCAGAAGGAATTAAGAATAGATTGCAAAAGATGTGGGAGAAGATTTAGAACCACTTGTTGGAGGCGTTTGACTGACTTTTTTAGCTTTTTGTTTGTTTACAAAGAGTGTCTAAAAAAATGCAAGTTGATTTACAATCTGCTCAGTAAAAATATATCAGCTACCCACACAGAATATTGTTACCATAATATAACAGTAACAGTATCAAAGCAATAGTGTCAGAATGCTAGAAGCACTTTTTATTTTTTTTAAATTATAAGGAACAATTTTTATTTACAATTACTGAAAATTATTAATTTAAATTTAAGATTTTAAAAATTAAGTTTATAATATTTGGAGAAAAGTTAGTTTACTTTACTTTAATTTGGATTCAAACCATGAAAAATACATGAAGCCTTCAATGATTTTTTTGCTATTAACAAAGCACACTATCTTAGACAGATATCTAAAAGATGGGTTATGTGACCTACACAACTCCCATTTCTAAAGCACATGACTGATTAGGGATCTAAAGGCTCAATTAAAAATGTAGTGGCAGGACGACAACCTATCTGAAGGGTCAGTGAAAATTTATTCCTGAATATATTAGTGTATATGCCTAGTTTACTCCAGACCTTTATAAAGTTAGTTTCAGATTTTTGAATGATCTGGATGTTGTCTGAAATGATACTTTGATGCTTTTAGAATCTTCACCAGGGTTAGCCATGTTTTTGAGACTAGCAATGTAAGAAAGTGAGTTATTTCTATATAAAATGTTTTTAAAGGATAAAAGATTCTGCATAATTAAGATAGTTAAACTTGTTACAAGGAGTTCCAGTCACACCACCTTAGATGGGCAAAGATTGCACACAGGAATATATACCTCTTCTGTCTATCCTTATGTCAGTATCTAGGAAGCTACTGTTTTGCTTTCCTCATTATTTCCCTCCGGATTCTCTCCCCCATTAGAAGAGGGTGAGGTTCTGACAGCAGAATAAAATTTAAGTGAGGTACTACTAGAAGGAAAGTGCATAATTTCTTCTTCCTCTCCATCATCTTTCCCCTCTTATTTCAAATATTTTGTACAAACATGAAGCCTTTCCTGTCACTTAGATCTAGGAAGTCATGTCCTGTCCAACAGAATTCAAATTTTATGCCCAAAATAAAGTCCTGTCCTCTTTTAGTGGCAAAAAGCCAGAATATTCTTAGCAGAAGAGTTTCCTGTGATATCTTTACTTCTTCCTGCAGGCTTTCTTGTGAAAATAGGTGACTAATCCAGTTACGGATTTATTACTTGCTTTACAATGAATGAATACTTTTGATCATAAGGACTATGGCTTTTCAAGGAACTTGAATGAAAGCTTTAAATTTCAAATAACGTTGACATTTTCAGAAAGAGCGCTCACTGCACCAGTAAAATCCCTTTCTGCATAAACAGTGGGCCAATTTAGATAGGCTGATCAGCAGTTTTGCATGCAGATGTGTAATTTTCTGGCTATACCCAAAGTTTGGTGGGCAACTGTTTTCATTTCTCTAAAAAAAACAAAATAAAAGTAGGTAATTGAAATAAATGTTATTTAAATTGAACAGTAGACATAAAAGGCCAAATGAAATGAATGTTCTATCAGCTCTGAGTTTGATTTTCTACTTATCTATGTTCTCCCTGTAACATAAAATACTTAAACTATATCAATATTTGTACAGTTTCAGAATCCAAGGAGTACTTCTCCAGGGCGTAGGTTTGAACTAGAATTCCATATTAACATGCTTTTACTGGATATTGAACATCACAGTTACAAGTACAGTAGAGGACAGAGCCCACGAAAATATGCAATCTGATAAATGGCTTGACCCTTAGTGTAGTCTGGGTATAGTTTTAGGTACAGGATATAAATCTGCCACACATTTAAGTATTTTAATTATCAGTTAAACTGACTACATTACACATATTTCCCTTGTAAGGAGTCCATCTTCTTTTCACTTTCAGACAGCTAAATTTCACACTTACAATTTTTAATCTTGTTCTTCCAGAGCAATCAACAGAAGCTGAGAATAAGACAGCATTATTAAATCTGATAATTTTCAACTAAATGTCTGTTCTATAACTATATTTCAGCAGAAGAAAAGGGCATAGCTGTGCTCATAGATTTCTGCACAGTATTAGAGAAAGAAAACTTTTTTAGTCAGACCTATGAAAATTTGAAATTTAACTAAAAACCGTATAAAAGTCTTTAATTTAGAATCCGAT
Organism: Corvus cornix cornix; assembly: GCF_000738735.6. Taxonomy (NCBI): domain Eukaryota; kingdom Metazoa; phylum Chordata; class Aves; order Passeriformes; family Corvidae; genus Corvus; species Corvus cornix. Next base: position 55,842,794 of record NC_046357.1, read on the forward strand.
TTTTGTTCACATTCAGCATAATATTAACTATTTTGTTACTTTTCAGTTTTGGTAGAACTGTGTAATCAGACATTAGAATGTGGTGCAACTTCTTTGAGCTACTTATATTCAAAGAAAATTAAAAGAGCAACTCTCTAATATGTAGTTAATTACTTTTAAGTTAAACCACTGCTATTCAAATAGAAAAATGACATAACTTTTCATGTAGATCTGGATAAAACTGTTAATTTTATAAAGCAAATATTTTCTGTGTAATTACTAGTATTAATTATATTTAGCATTTCTGAAGAAGTGAGTATTCAAGCCATAACTTTTTATTTAAAGTATCAGAAGAAAACAAGGTCATATATCTAACAAACATCACACTGTTTTTTAATGGAAAATTAGTTCCACCCAACTTACAGGTATATGATCTCAATAAATCTATCTTGATAAAAAATAGAATGCTAATATTAAGAGAATTGTAAAGGCCAATTACTGCTCTTCGAGCTTTTGTAGTTTAATGATTTAAACAAATAACACTTTCTTTCCATATGTAGCAATTTTATTTACATGTAATAAATATAACTGAGATGTTTTCCCCTTACTTCATCAAAATGGAGTTGATTAACATGAAATTTGATATATCTGAGTTTTTCAGGTCACAAAAATTGTCTACCAGCTGAATGTGTTTCAGTTAACACCCAGTAAATATACTTACAACATACATAGGGAAATAAAAGTCAGTAGACACCCATGAAGGAGAAAATATATGCATTCTATACTCACATTTATCCATTTCAAGAAACAGTGACAGTTACTGTGAGTCTTACCAAAATCTGCATGGAAATATGCATACATTCTGGGAAACAAACAAACCAAACAAAAAAAGCCAACAAAACAAAACAAACAAACAAAAAAGGTACATTCTGAAACTTGTGTTTAGCATATAACTTGATTCTTAAAATTGAAACTATTATGGCCTCACCCACCAAACTACTCATACTACAGTCATTCATTCAATTTTCCTTCAGTTAAAAAGTGAACATTAGTTGCTGGATTTAGTAATTTCTTTTAAGGAACAGCAGAAACTCTGGAGAGTTCATTCAACACAGAGAAAAAATATAATATTTCATCTTTGTGCTAACCTCCAAGTGTGTATGTAAATTCCAACAATAATATATTCAGCATAATTGTATAAGACTAGGCAATAACTCTTTTGTCAGTAAGGAAATGGGGAACAAAAAATGTCAGCATTTTACAAAGTCAAGTATGTGCATTATGCTTTCTTTGGATTTATTAGAAATTAGGCCATATCCTTTTCTTGTTTCTGTAAAACAGAAGTAGATATAACACAACTTATTTTAGTGATATCTCAACGCCATACTGCTGTGGTTAACAAGAATCTAGTTCTGAAGCACTATAAGACCACTACTCAGAAGCTCAGAAAGGACCTCACGCTTGGACTAAAGGAGGCAGATTTCAGAGCAGGAATATGGGGAAATGTTTTGCTGCAAATATAATTAAAAGTCTAACCATGCTACAGAACTGCTGTGATTCTTCAGCTAAGCCATCAAGCCTTTGCTGATTTAAGGTGAAACTCCCTGCCTGTTTTCTTTCTCATTGTCCCTTTTTCCTTCTCATTTCTTTCATGTCAAAGCATCAGCTACTGTCTCAGCTTTAGAAAATCTCTAGTGAGTTTTCACTAAGTCCTAGTTTTGATTCAGTTTCTGGTATATTGAGTTTAATACACTGAGCCTTGCTCTGGGTGTACATAAATCATTCCTTCACAAATCACTCACTATTTTATCTTTCAGCTCTCTTTAAACCCCCAATCCATCAATTGCTTTGGCCCTGGTGCTATTATTGTCCCTCTTTCTCCAGCCGACTTCTATTCATCTGCTGATTCAGTGGTCACTTCCTTTAGTCCAAGTTCTCCTAGTAGTAGAACTTTCAAATTCATCCCATTAAACATATCTTCCATTTTGAGGCAAACTCATTTCCATCTCCTCAGTGCCCCTTTACTATACCACTAATCGCTAGTAGAGAAAAAAGAGAAACACAGACTTCATTCATCCTTCTCATTGCTAACTGAGGTTCTATATCATGAATGCTGATCATCCACCAAATATCTTAATTTTGCAAAGTTTGCTGCATAAAACCGCTAATTTGTATGCTTGCACAAACATCTGTCTGATCTTTGCAGCTCTCCGTTACCTTACAAAAAATTCTCCCATAAACTCAATGTCTTTTCTGAAATGTCTCTCTTGTTACCTGCTTTTTGATCAATCTTTTTCTGGCACCTGTCTTCAACTGCTCCTTCATTTGTCTCTCTCTCTCTCTCTCTCTTTTTAATCAAGTCTTAGAAGGATTTAGTGGTCCTCAACATAGATTTGTACATATAGGAAGATATCAGCCCCTGCAATATGCGGTCATATCTTTCTGCTTCAATAGAACCTTAATCTCATCCGGCTTCTCATCTATACATTGTCTTACTCTGTTAGGGATTGATTTTCCGTTACACTTGATAGTACTCCATCCTCTCTTGCCTCTTCTTTCTCATGGAAATTAGGTAAGTTTGGAAAACTTGAATTCAGTGAACTCTTGCTTTTAGTGATAGTGAAGACTTAATCAAGAATTAATCTGAGCTATTCTAGGAGTTTAATTTTTTTAGGGACATTTTGATGGGGTTGCAGGTTTTGCATGGCAATAAAAACCCCAAAAATGTAGTTCTAATTTGCAATAATATGTTCCATTTTAAAATAATTTGCACATTATAGATTCTTTTTCATGGATAATGAGCATCTAGCATGGTCCTTTTAACTTGTGTTGCATAGGGTCACACACGTTCATTCTCTAGTAACTGCTGCTGAATTGACCTTTTACAGAGTATTTTTCCTTTTCCAGTGGACTTCTGTATTTGGTAAGCAAGAACAGTCTGAACATAGAAAAAGAAATATGTGCTATTTGCAGCTTCATTTTCCCCTAAGAGCAAGAAGTGAGGTTTTGAACATGTGAAACTCTCCCTGCAGATTGCTCATCCTTTGTGTTTTACAACACATGGAGAAATCTTCACAGACCTTAACGTTAAGAAGGCAAGGAACAAAGTATTACCAAGCCCTGTAGAGTGGTGGAATTCAGAAATTTTTTTATTGTGTGCTTTTTTGTTTGTTAATGGTGGAATTCAGAATTTTTTTTATTGTGTGCTTTTTTGTTTGTTAAACAACCATTTTTACTCTGAAAAAAATGTGCCTAATGAAAACATACAACTAGTGATAGACAGCAGTTCATTCTTCCACTGATCTGTAGAAAAGTTAGTTTGAACTGAAAATCTGGTCGTTTTTTGTATGGCCAGTCCCAACATGTTAATTGGCATACTTTTAAATCTCCTTGAGGGACTTGAGAGTTAACACTTAGTACAGCTTTAGCACAGTAGAAGGTTGGAGTTGATAAGAATGGCACTCAGGTGGCTATAGGCAGTACTTGTGCCTGAGAGGAATGCCGCAATCCTGTTTTGCTCATGGACTTACTGCACATTATCCCATCAATCCTTACAGATGTGCTGTGGGTCCTATAGCACATGTAGTCAATAGATGTGGAAGTTCCGAATGAGATAAAGAGAAAAGAAAATTTCTTCTGTCAATTATTTCTAAAGGTCACAGAGCTAATGACTAGCTGGGAGGTTAATTAGATTCTGAAAGCCTCTTCATATCAATTAAGATTCTTATCTGTTTATTTGTGGTAAATAAGCCCATACAACTCTCTAAATGTTCTCTTTTTAGGAAAAATAAGGCAACTGTTGTAGCTTGTTTAATGTAATAGGTGTATTTTCTTCTCTTGTCATCATAACATAATACTGCGTATAAACAAGCCATGAAATACACATCTAGTCAGCTCCTGAGCTGCTGAAATCAGGGGATTTCTTTCAACTACCATGGGCTGAAGATCTGGGACAGTATGGAAAGTAAGCCTGTATGTAAGAAAGGTTATTCAGGGTGATCTAAAGACAGTACAGTGTATTGGATACTGCCCTGGACTAGGACTCATGAGACCTGGGTTTTATTAATAGCTTTGCCAAATACTGTTGTGTGACCTTGGGTAAGTCACATTTCCTCCTAATGCTTCAGTTTCCCTATCTGTGAAATGGGGATAGCACTATTGATTTCCTTTGTAAATTGGTTGAAGACCAGTTGCTGAAATAACAGTTACCATTTACACAGGACAGATATTTGGAAGGAGTCTGGCCAAAAAATTTCCTTTGGATGATTATTTAGGCTTTTTAAATGCCTTTGTCTTCTTTCATTTTTTAGAAAATACAAGCCAAACCACTATTGCCAACATCATGTATGATAAAACCATGGGACTGAATTCAAGATCTTCAGCATTTTTCCTTTGTCTTTGTTTGCCAACTGAGTATTGAGTCTTTGAATAATATGTTTGTAAATTAATGTACTCTTCTGAGTTTTTTCTGGTTTTTCCTAACCATGACTGGTTAAAAAGAAATCTCAGAGGGAAAAATATCTTGGTTTCAAAAGTAATACAAGGCTGTCCATTTTATCAATCTTGAACTAATTTTTTAAAGCAACTACTTTAGAAATACATCTTTTCCAAACAAAATCTGACATTCTTACCTAATCTTATTATTTCATCAATTTGGGATTCATGTAAATAGTAGCTATTACAAGACCACAAGAAAAACTTCAAAGCTGTAAAACTGTTTGGTAATTCTACTCTGTCCAAAGTAATCTCTCCGTGGAACTGCTGTTTCAGTCAGTGAGAATGTCCAAATTAGTTCTTCTACTGCACCCAGTAGGTAGCAATTTATTCCCTTCCTCCCACTTATCCTCATGAGATTTTTGATTCTTTATCTTCCCAGGCTATTTTCAAGCTCTCCTTGATAATTCTGCATCTTCCTGTTACTGTGCATTTAATAAGTCAGAAACTTTGGTTGCTTTGCAGTCTAGAAGAAGACAGGTAGTGGGTCAGGGGTTTTTTCTAATATTTCAAATTAATTCAATACGTGAAAAATGCAGCTAGGGGAAAGTTGCATGATGAGTTGTTTAATTTTGCTTTATCTCAAAAAAAAAACCGTTTTCCATTATGATTTATTTCAGCAAGGATTTGGTTAACATGAAATAAAGTTTGTAATCTGTGTTGGTTTAACAAAACCTGGTTGGTGGAGGCAGGGAAAAAAACCCTGGCGTCCCCTCCATATATATCTCAAATGAAAGCAAAGCCACTCACCTGACAGCTACTTTTCCATATGTGGAAGAAGAGAGAAGGGACAGACAAAATAAAATGGATCCAGAGTTAGTTATTCTGAAGCACATGGTATATGAGAATCATCTTTTGAGTGTATTTAGGGGGTGGTCTGGGCCTCCTATTTTAACCTTGTTGTGGATTGTGTCATTTTATTTTTCATTTATTCTTCTGTACTTTTTTAATAGTTTTTAAAATATTTTAATAACTTAATAAATTTTTGGATGAATTGTTGCAAAAATACTGAAATGAACAAGGTGAAAAATATGTGCAGAATATAAATATGTTTCAAATGGTTCATTGCCTTTTTTTGTCAAACTGGGATTTAAAGCTGTATTTCTTAGAGCAAAGTCTATTTCGCAGATCATGTTTTGTTTCTCCAAAACATGATATATGGAGCTGGAAATATCTTACATGTCTGTGTAACATTCTTAGAACTTAATAGCTCCAAAGTTTTATCCCAATGTAACCACTGGAGAACGTTCTTTGTTTTTGTAATCACTGTTTCACATAGTAACAGCTTGTTGTATTTTAGTCTGTTTGCCAGAGGGTAGGTTTATTTTTAAATGCCTGAACTCTGAATTTTCTTTATTTTTCCAAGATTGGAAGCAGCTGAAATGCCTGAAGTTACAGGTTGAAGGGCTTGCTTCACAATATGAGATGAGAAGCCTCATTCCCTCCTCCTTGTGTTTTTCTTTTTTTAAATTTTTTTCCTAACAATGTCTCTTAACGGATATTTGTCTAAAAATAGAACACTGTCTAACTAAAAATAGCTTGGTGCTCAGTCTTGCCAAGGAAAATGGAGAGGAATAGGCGTGGAATAGAAGGCTGAGTAATCCAGCTCTATTCATTCACAGATCCCTTTGAGAATATGGGCAATGATAAAGTGCCCTCAAAAAACCACAGGCCTGACTTGCTCTCTTCAGACTCCTAGGTGCCAATAAACATTTTAGCCCAAGGATATACTTTTTTTTCCTCATGGACCGTAAACACTTTCTGAAAGACAAGGCTTTGTTTCACAGAAACTAACTTACTGTCAAAAATAGCTGACTTTCCTAAGGTCCATTTTTTTTTACATTCCACATGTTTTTAATTTATTTTAAGATAAGCAATGACTGCAATGTTCTGTCAAGAATTACTATGAAATGTCGCGTATCTAGCGTGAATGCATGAAAAAAATAGACGCTTTTAAATTATTTCATGTGCCCTCAAAACTTCATATATAAGTAAGAAGGAAAAATTTATCACTCTGATTCGGAGCAGCAAAAGTAAATTGGTAGACATTATTTATTTCACTGAAAAATCAAACTTTAGCTGCAGAGCACTTCTGCATATATATAAGCTTTTTAATTTCTAATTGTTCTGAAACTCAGATTTCACCAAGAGAGTATGGAAGATTGGAACAGAAAAGGGCAGGATCTAATTTACTTTAAAATAAACCTGTTGAGAACCCTGCAAAGCGGGAACTTTTCATTTGAAAAGCTGTCAAATTAGAGAAAATCGATCTTGTTCTGTATTGCAGTTTTTCGTTTCACACCTCCATTCTGGTATTGCAGTGTGAGATATCAGTACTACTACATGGCAGAAGAAACACCAGGAATGGTTGAGCATGTTATGTAAAACAGGAGTGTTTGTTGTTGTTCTGCATGGAGTTTTCTGCATTTGGATTTTTGGTTGTTTTTTTTAACCTGAGTAACCTGGTCAAACACAGCAACAGGGTGTGGAAATGTCAGCGCAGTTCACAGGGTTATTTGAGTGTGAGTATTGTTTTGTTTTGTTCAGTTCCTGTAATGCTGCTTGTGATAAGACTCTGGAGACAAAGGACGATAATTGATGGAAAGGGACTTAAATCACTCCAAAAAGAATCAAGGTCCTTGTATTTGGGTACATCGACTCTTCTGGTCTCCTTCCTCCTTGTAAAGCATTTTGTCTTCTTGCATGTTGGCCCCCCTCTGCTCTTTGTAACGGAGGCAGGCCACAAGTAATTCCTTTATGCAGTACACAGGGTTTTATTGTGTCTGTGTGGTGTATTAGTAACTACCAAGGCTGAATTCTACTATTGTATCTTCACTTCAAGCACAGAAAAATAGGACACACTACCCTGCATTACCATTTTCAGCCTAGATAGTGAGCTACTTATAGCTGTGTTCCAGACACAAAGATTTTTGTAAGCAAGTTCGTTTTTAATTTTCATCATTGAAATACCCCTGCTTTGTAAGAAAAATACAAAATATGGTTATTACCCAGATTTGTATGCAGTAGTGATAATGACAAGTGTAAAAATACTACATATTCTCTTACCTCACAACTGTTTTTAATATAAATTACTGACCTTGCCCTCTTTTCCCCCAAGACTTTTTGTTTTATTTGGTTTCTATAAGCTCTCAACTGTTCTTTGTTAAATCAATGTTGAAGATTATGCAACGTTGAGTTTCTAGCAAAATCAGTTGCATGTTGCACAGTTCTTCATATGCTTACACATGAGTAAGGAGTTTTTAGATGTATAAATGTTTCCAGATGTGGGCCCTTAGCTACCCCTCATTAGGTTAAAAGAGCCCTATGGTATCAAAAGCCAGAAAATTCTGCTATGCAAAGCTCACTATTCATGTTTTATTAGATCCTTGATTAAAGCCTAGAGAGGTCAATGGGAGCATTCTGACTAAATTCACATCTGCCTTGTTACAGTTTCTAGCACAGACAAAAATTTCTATGGATTCTGTCACCTTTTGTAGTAAGCAATACTAGAATAGGTCTTACTTCTAAAAAGATTTATGGAAGTCACCTTTTAGACACTGAAACTTGTCACAAAAAGAAAATTGAATGCTCCTGCAAATCTCTGCAGAACCATGGCTCTTTTTTTGAAGCAGTCAGTAAAGGTGACAGAGCTGGGACCTCAATAGTTCGTAACATGAGTGGCATTTATGTATCAGTACTCAGAAGTAAAACTCCCTGCCACAGAGTTGTGAATTATGTGAGAAACAAAGGCACTCTGAAGTAGAACTTCATCACCAAAGAGGATAGAGATGAAAAGTCAGTCTAATCTTGGCTTTATGCCTACTTTATTCTCCTGATAGGGAGCCAACATCTTAAATGTTCTGCTCAGGCTGGAACACCTTACTTATGTGATTTGTATGAAGCAAAACACCTGCATACCTCTCCTTCCCTAGACTGCACACAAATAACACTATTTTTGTGAGATGCCTTTCCACAGTTTTCATGGCTGTGGCAAAAGTTCTGTTAAACTTCAAAATATGCTGACTTTTCTTCCTTGTTACAGTAAGATGGTATAAATTAATTATTTATTTGTGTATTATAAAATTTGCATCGATCCTCTATGCATTATGTACTTCATATTGATTAGACTCCATTTGCCCTGAATTCAGAGAGGCCTCTATGTGTCTTTTTATATGACAGGTGAAATTAATGTAAGTTACCAAATTTGAAGTGCTATAAAACCTCAAACACATATGCTTTGTTGTTCTACATTTTTAATAATCACAAGTCTATAGTCAGGTATGAATCAATGTCCATATTCCGGAACTGTTAAACTTTGTTAAAATCTTAAATAACCATTGCTCATTGCATTAGAAAAACGCCATTTAAAGAGCTTCAATCAACATTTTCTTTATGCAGCAATCTATAAATCCAAAACTTTATGTAGTTGTGTTTTCCTTACTTAGTTTTGCCATGAACATTTCTATATATGGTTACCATTAATGGAGAAGTAAAAACTGTTAAAAGAAGTTGCATCATCCATGTTCTAATCATTTAGTTAATTTTTTGTGTAATAGACAGTTACGTAAAAAGTAAAAAACTGTGATATATTGGATATGCTTGCATTAAAAAAAATCTTAAACTCATTTATTTATATCATCCTGTGTGATCTATAGACAATTATAGTGCAGAGTTATAAAAATGATCATGCACTTTACTTTGGATTGTTGAAGCAACTGTTTATTTCTTTGATCAAGTGTTACAGCACACAGGTTGCTCAAAGAAAACAAATTATAGAAGAATCAACAAGAGTACTTTAAACAACACACAGGGATTGGTTCAAAAGAGATCAAAATCTTGACAAAGAAGCAGTACCTATTGGAACACCTCATTTAAAGTATATTTAGGTTACTACAATATAACCGTGGCTGTAACACGAAAAGCATAAAAATATAAGAATTTTCCTTTCATTTTTTTAATCCAAGGCATGATTATTACATCTAATTTGTTCAAACATATATCAGTAAAGTGGAAGCTATATGGATTCCTTCCAATATGTGCCTTAGCATCTGAGCTACATTTCTGTGACCTGTGTGAAAAGAAGCTTGACATCCTAGACGTAAATTTTCACATGACCCACATATATTGTTTAACTCTTGAATAAAAGCTTGTAATTATGCTCAGTACTTTCTATCCTATATCTGAAAATGTTTCACAGGAGTGACTAAACTTGCCTACAATATGGCAACTTGGTCACTTGTCCAAAAATCGCATCCAGAGGCACATGAACATTGTGAAGGATCTGTTACTTGACCTTCAAGATTACTAGGGGCCTGTACTGTGCTTAGTAAGTATTGATGCAACATGGGTCAAAATTGACAGTCTTTCCCAGTCTTAGTTTAAGACTCAAAGGATTTCAACAGGTTTTCCTCAAACAAAAATGCTGTTACAAGTCAAAGAGCTCTGTCTCCTGTCAAGTTCTGTTTCTCTGGCTGAACAAATGGTGCATTTGTTAATGCTCAAAAGCAAAATATTACAGTGAATGGTATATAGGTTTAACCATTTAGAACTGTCTAGAGCATAGGAAGCTGAATAAATCCTATCCCTTCTAGGAATATGGCAGGCAATAGTTTTGAGCCTATTCAGATAAAAGAAGAAACAGAACCTGTGTTTCCAGTTAGCATGCTTCTAACCACTAACTGTTATATAGATAAAAGATCAGGAACAGCAATGTTTTCTTAGAAGGGAAGAATGAGTGTTCCTTGAGCCTTTGACATGTTGACTGTAGGAGGCGACAGTAAGTTTCAGTCAATACCTGAATATCCAGTAGGAATGTGGGTGAAGGCATTTCTGTATCTGTGGGTAAGCATCTGATGCTTCTGATGAGGGATAAGATTTCTGAAATCCCATTTGCTTGGTCTGGGTCACTCACAACTTCATCACATTCTCCTAGGTTTGGACATTGTTCTGTAGCACCAAACCCTTCTGGTGCCTCAGATCCTAACACAGTGTGAATTCCACTGTGAAGATCAGGTGCCTAAATAGTTAGTATTGCCAAATTGAGCTTTTTATGTTCCTAAACCCTTTATTAGATCTATTCCATAGCCCTTTCCTGTAACAAGGCCCTTCTTTGCAGCAAGGCAATCGCAGCAGGGTGTGGACTGCTCTTTATGGTTTCAGGGTAAGCTCAAAGCAAGAAGGAACACCCCTCATTGACTGTTTTCCTACGCTAACACTTTAAAAATTGCTTCTGTTCCAAAGGATGCTTAGAAAGAAGTGCTGTCATTTCACTGTCCTGGAGACATCTTCACATATAGCTTTCAAGTGGGGGGCAGGAAGAGGTGGGAGCTCTTCCTAATTGTAGAACCCTTGAACAGTTAGGACCCCTTTAGATAACTACATATATGTAAATATAATATGACAATTGGGAAATGATCTTTATCAATAATAAAGTTTATCTAGTAGGACTAAACCCACCTGGTACTAACACTTATGAGAGATTCACAACTCTAGCCTGAACTAGGGAGATCCTTCTGGGCTTGGATTTGAGGTGAGACACTGGATACCAAGGGTTATAGAATCTTCTTTTGTCTATCCCACAGATTAACTTTTTCATTCCATTCCCATTAAGGAGTTGAGAAATCCACCTATTCCTGTACAGTGTTTTTCATGGAAGAAATTTTCTTAATTCCACTCTTTCTTCATGAAGGGTAATGGAGTTAAATCACTGACTAAACCTAAAAGTTCTGAAGTTAAGTCTGCTTCCTACTGATATCCATGACCAACTGAGTGGCAGGAACAAAAGAAGTACTCGTTGATTCCTGCTACTGCTATTTTATTTGTGGTCTTGTGATCTACCATACCCAGGGAGAATAGGAATTTTGCCAGTTTTACAATCTATGTAAGTAAGCTTTTCTGCAGTTTATTTGGAAGTTTCACATTGTTGAGAAACTCTAGAAAAACCTCAGGACTTTGAACCCCTCTACAGATTCTAGGACCAAAATTTTGCACTTCTGAACTGGAGAAATTCTTTGTACTAGTCTGAAAGCAGACCAGTGACTTCAAGTCAGAGATACAATTTAATAGGAAAATTAAAATAAATGCAATAGTACAGAAATATGACACCCTGTTGGTCAGGGTGGTGGTAGCAATCTGATTAAATGGTGGCTGCAGTCCTCTTGAAGTGATAGATATGGCTCTGTCAAAGCGGTGATCCTGTAGAAAGGTCTGGTCTTCCTCTGAAGGTCCAGTTGTGGTTATGTAGCTCTTGTCCTCTGGGAATCCAGTAGGTAAAGGCTGAGCGTGGTGTTACAAACCTCAGATTATATCCAGGTAGGAATGCTTGGTTGGAGGAACATCTCACAACGGGATGATGTAATTTTATGAGTCATGCAGTGAGGCTAGATGGCCCATTAACAGAAGATATCTACCGGGGGGAGTTACCAGGGATGTGTCATGGAAGAGATAAAGAACCCTGCCCCACCTGGTTTTAACAGACAGTGATACAATACATACTTTTGGTTCCATCTTGCATTGTAACTTAAGACATTCTTGTATCGTGGTGTATATGCCCCTTGCCCCCTTCACAGAAAGGGTTTTCTAGCATTACTGAATTGAAATTTTAGTTATTTAGGAGATTGTTGGCTTCTTTCACTGCTGTTAAGTGCTGTGTGAAAGCCTGAGCCCACTAAAATCAGTCAGGATCTCTTTGCCAGATCTTTAATTGTAATATATCAAGAGTAAGAGGCAAAGCCATGTGTATTTTGAGGTAATCCCAGTCAATCTTATCACGTTTCTGCTTTCATTGGCACAGTTAGCTTCTGATTAAATTTTTTGTATTCAGACATGCAATAAATTATAGAGAACCTGAAGTATTCCTTTATCATTCTATGTAACACTTTTTACCTTTATTCTAGGCTGTTTTATTGCACTGTAAATGCTCTCCAGAGCCTAAGAAACAGCTCTGGCTTCTGTGGCAGCAGGCAGATGGCTGCATACAGCTTAGAAAATAGCCGAGATAGGGGAATAAGTAAATGAACTCAGTTTTCTTGCTGAAGAAATATCAATAGGCAATGCTATTTTTCCATCTCTCATCATAATGGTTTCAAGATTGGTCTGTAGTTTTGTAAAGCCTCCAGCACAAGAAGACTGGGAATAGTGCTTTTGCCCTTGTGGATTTCAACTCGTTGCTGGGTAAGAACTCTGTATGGTTCTTCCTTATACACAGGCTGAGCACTTTAGAAAAAAAATCGGAATGCTACTGGCTTCTGAATATTTTTCTCAGAGACACAGAAATCAATATTTACCTTTTTCTCAGGAACACAATCCTCAAAATACTATTCATATCCATGGTGCCAAACATTTGTGAAGTGACTTATCACATAGGTCAGTTCACTAAAACAAATGCAGACCACCAGGCTGCTCTGGATTTGGGATTTTTAATTAGAAAAACTTTCTCATATAAGAAAAAGTTCTTATATGTGACATAACTTTGTGAGGGTCTGAAAAAACACCTGTGTTATCTAGAGTACCCCTAAGCTATTTATTGCCTTTCTTGTGTTGGAGGCTGCAACCTTCACAGCAGAGTCAGAGGAAGAGAATGCATGCCTACCCCTTGATTACTCCATCTCCATGGCTCTGGCATGGGGTGAGTAGTTTCTCATGGCAGGGCAGAGCAGGTAGCCCTGTACAGTGATTTATGCTGCAGTAGCAAGAGACATCATAACCGGTCAAGAACCCACACATAACTCTTCACCAAGTGAAACAGTATCTGTTATATCCACCTTCACAGTGCTCTTCATGTCTACTTCTACCAAGTCTCAGAAAAATTAGGCAGGCTGAAATCTTGTTCCATTTATTCATCTCTCCTGTGGAATTAGGGGACCCAAGTGGAGACATCTTTTGTAGCCCATGGATCTCTCTCTGTAAATACCATATGATTAAAGATTTTAGATCTCAGACAGTAGACTTTGCCAGGCCAATATACCAATTCATCCTACAAACCTATAATTTTGTCCAAAAAAAGAAATCCAGTTTTACAACGAACACCCTAACATTTAAAATGTTTTAGCTGTGTCCAGAAGAAGCCAGATTTTTCAATGTTTAGATTCTGAATTAAGAAATTTTTTTCCCTTTCATTTTCTATTCTATCTTCTCAGCCATGATTTTTCTAGTACCTGTGTAAACTGTGTCCTGGCCAAAATTTCTGACTAGATCTTGAGTCTGCCTCTGACATTCCTGTTTCATCAAGCAGTGATAACAACTAGAAGCTGCTCTGTTTCTAATGCTTTCTTCTTTCCCAAGCAGAGCACTGAAACTGACCATCATGTTGTTAATTTGACAGCTTCAGAGGGCAGAATGTAAAGACAGGTTCTGCAGGTGTATGTGAGGGTCGGTCTGTTTCTCTATACCAAATTTAGACTCCTGACTGAGTATTTTACCACTTGCTTGGGGTTTCCTTCTTATAGCACCCCAATTATGGTAGTGGTAACTATTATTCAGCTTTTTATAGAGGGAAAACTATAGAAAAGTGAATTAAAAAAAGCCCATGCAGGAAGTCAGTAAGAGAAGTGGGAGTTAAACTGCATCTTCTTGGGCTATACAGTAACAGCTTAATCCTTGGATAATCTTATGTAAAGGGGCTTCTGCCTCCATGATGGCACAGTTTGTCGTAATAGAAATTTAGAATACCCTTGACTGGAAATTATCAAAAAGCTTTTCAGAATCTGACAACTTTTTGCTAACTTTGTCATTTCTGATTGTCTTCTTTTGAGAGAAGTACTTACTCATCTCAAGGGAAGAGCAGAGCGATAGGAGCAGTATGACTTTTAAAGAAGTTATGCTTGAGGAAAACCATTGTTTTGAAGGACCAGCTTTGGAAGATAATCATCCAGTTCCGGAGTTTCACTGAGCTTCTCCATACTTCTGACTGCACTTTCTCACTCCTTTTTTTGGCTAGTGTTTAGCTAATGTATCTGCAAATTTCAGCTCATAAAGTTCCTGTCTGCATCTTACCACTCCTGTAGGCTTTTCCATGGGAAAACAAAATCCAGTTCTTTGTTTCTATCAGATGACACTTTGATAAGCTGACAAATACATATCATAGTCTAGAGATTTTAGCAGCTGTTTAAAGATAGATACAATTTGCACGAATGTTTCTGGTAAATAACAGAACTTACATACAGGAAAAAAGCCATCTTAGATATAAAATTCTGCATCATTTGAGTTATCTGTTTTCATAGTTAAAATCATGGGCCAATTTGGATTGTGAAATCCTGTAACTTGCTTTCTCTAAACTTAGTGAAGAGCCTTCCTTCTCTTTCTCCTTGGTGACAGCACTCTCAGCAGAACACTCAGTTGATGGTTGTTGCTTTGTGCTATTTAAGGCCTCCGTGCTGCAAAGAAAGAGGAGGCTAGAGTTTCAGGGATCTAGCCTCTATTGTAATTCACCATTTTTGAAAAATATATTGGTATGGGCATTTTTACCAATGGGTAAGCAATTATAGTACTATGAAGATAAAAGGAAGCATTTTTTTTCCTATAGAAGAAACTGCTATTCAGCAACATTTACTCATTGTCATGCTGGTACCTTTTTTTTTTTTTTTAATTTAGTACCCTGTCATTGGATCTGTTATAAAATAAATGTTCCAATTTTGAGAGGAAAAACAAACCTGTTCAGAACATTGATACATTCAAGATTTTTTGGGAGACCTCCAAAGAAAACCCAGGCGCTGAAGGAAATGGCGTTCTTGTCTCACTGGGTGGCATTTTCACTGCTGAGTCAGTGCTGCAGAGTTCAGTGATGCTGGAAGTGTTCTGTTTCAGATGAAATAGAAAAGCAAAATGTCGCAGTCACCTGGCCCCATGGTTGAGGGTAAAGGTGTTTGCCTCATAATCTGGGAAAAATTGCATCCAAAGTAACTTACATCATATGTTACACTTTTATTTGTCTGAGGGATGCATCATTTCTACTCCTGAAAACTTCAGTGGCTAGTGAAGCTACACAGGTTGGCGATATATTCTCCCCAGGATGGCGGCATTTTAATACTGTATGAAGCAGTCACTAAAGATATAATTTCAGAATCTCTTATGGATCTTTTAGAACATAAATAATGCTCAAAATATATGCAAAGAATAATTCCTTACAGCTGTTATTCTTTCACATAACAGGCTTTTGTGACAAAAAAAAAATTCTTTCAAATATATGTGTTCTTCTGTATGTCACATTTCTCAAGTTCTGTATTTCACTTTTCTAAAGTATTTTGAATATGTCATTTAGTATTAAAGGTTACCATTTATATCATGGAAAACACCACCTGCCTTTGAAATAGTTAATTTTTTCTGCAGCCGTTTATATTAAGCCCTGCATATTTCAAATACTCTATATTTCAAGAGCTAGCAACAATGATGTAACAGACTTGGTAACACCATTGTACATCTAGAATATCTTGACTGGTATCTTTACAGCTGTTCCAAATCCAGCTATAAATTTGCACTAGTGTAAGTGAGATCTGACTTCAGCCTTGTATTTGTGTATATGTCTGACTAAATTAGACACAAATGAAAATGTTGAGGATGGTGCTCCATCTGGAAGGGCTGGAGCCAGAGGAGGATTATAGATAGACGAACATAAAAAGAAAGAAGTGAAATAACAACCTGTTGATGATTACAGTGTTTATTTTTAAGGAACCTCATATTCCCTAATGAAACTGAAATTATTCTTCTGCACTACTGTAAAGTTTATTTTTCCATTCATACACTTTCTGTGTCTGACAGCAAAACCTAGTACAAATCAAATATGCTATGTCTCACCAATATCTTGTTCTCTTTCAAAGATGCTCAATAAAGCTTAGAGAAAACCTGGCCATTTAAATACTTTGTGCATTTCAATGAGATTGAAAAATCAGTCAGGTATATAGTGAACTGATATTTTGCTGTGGTCAAGGGCAAAAGGTGAGTCAGGAATGCAACTATTCTGGCTTTAGGTTATCTTTGCACCCCTCAGCTTCCAGGTCTGGCTACAGAATGGTGGTGCTCCTGCCAGTGAACTAGTTGAAGTAGCTAAAATATAGAAGCTTTGTCTTCATGGAGTTAGTTGTTCTGCAAATATTGTATCTCAAAAAATAATGGGAGTCTATTTTCTGTAAAAAGATAGGGGATGCAAAATGGAGACATTTGCCACTAGGCTATGATGCTAGCCTTCATTCTTCAGAAAGCATACAGTCATGGGAGGACACCATGCAGAAAGAATGGTGGGAAATACAGGAGAGTAACCTCATGGTTTTTACCTTTACCTACATCTTCCATGTTTCCATAACTCAAAAGAAGTGCCTGGGCCTTTGAGCCCTCAATAAGGAGTTAGAATCGCTGGGGTACTCAAAAGGCACTCATAAGTATTTCATCACTAAAACAAAAATATCCTGAGAATACCTGTCATAAGGTAAATAATCTGCTAATTTTGTGCATAACACACTGACAGCCAGTCTCTGGGCCGTTGTCCGGTGGTTTTAATACAACAGAACAGAATTTGAGTTTCTTTTTAAACACAGGTTTAGAATACATCTGCACAGAAGTTTCATTTGAATACCATCTTTGGGTGTAAAGAGTGCATTTTACAGTGAATTGTTACTAACATTTATGAGAAATTCTGTTCATTGAAAGCTGGGCTTTTTTTTCCTTTTTAAACCTCAGATATTTACAGAGGGGATTGCATGAGAAGCTGTAATCACAACTAGGTCAGCATGACATTTATGTCACTAATCTTAACACCTCCAATTAATCTCACATGTGAATCCATTATTCAGAAAATGCCAGTCTTGTCTGAAGAAACATATCCCTTTTTTTAACTCCACTAATGCAGCACACCAGCAATATTAAGGTAGTATTATACTGCATCAGAGCAAATGGAAGCTGGTCATGCAAGTGTGAACACTTCTAAAAAATCCATCTAGATCTGAACAAAAAGGTGCTGAGATGTGATTTAGTAGAGGGTATGCATATACATATATTATTTTTTAATATATATATAAATGTATAGATACACACGCATATATTTATGTGCATATATTTGTAAGGAGCAAAGACTGCACTCCTGTAGCTGCAACCACATGAGAACTGAGAATTGTGACAGCACCATGGGTGAAGGAAAGACAAACTCAAGCAGCCAGGAGCGGAGTGTCCCCAATCAGCACCGCAGCCCTGGGAACAGCCATCTATGGCCACAGGGCAGCAGGTGCTGGCACTGACAGGTGCAGATGGCAGGGATGCATGACATTTCTGGGGACCCGCTCCCTGCTGGCTGCAGCCACATCATGCCAGCCAGCACCACTGGTCATTTGATGCTCCTCTCCCCCCGTGGATTCCCGGGTGGCTGGGATCAGCAGGTGCTGCTGCCATCTCCTCTTTCAGAGCCCAGGAAATGCGATCCCCTCCATTGACGGTTGGCGTAGGAATCCTACGTCAGCTGCCATGGGGTCTGTGGGTTGTCAGACCTTTTGCACCATGATGATGGATAGGAAAAAGCCCAAAGGATGAGAAAATATCCTTAATTAGAACCTCAGGAATTATTCAGATATAAATTCTTTTAAAAACAGTTTACAAGTGATGGACAGAAATCTTTTGCGTGTCCCATGAAATAATTGTGCATATAGGGGGCTGTAAGTTTACAAGGAATCACAGAATAAGCTGAATTGGAAGGAATCCACAAGGGTCATCAACTCCAGCTGCTGGTCCTGCACATCACAGACCTAAGAGTCACACCATGTGCCCAAGAATATCGTCCAAACACTTCATGAACTCTGTCAGTCTTGGTGCTGTGATGACTTGCCTGAGGAGTCTGTTCCAGTGCACAGCCACCCTCTGGGTGAAGAACCTTTTTCTAATATCCAAACTAAGCCTCCCATGACACAACTTCATGGCAGTTATTGGAGTCCTGTCACTGGTCACCACAGAGAAGAGATCAGTGCCTGACCCTCCTCTTCCCCTTATGAGGAAGTTGTAGACTTCAATTAAGTCTCCCCTCAGTCTCCTCTTCTCCAGGCTGAACAGACCAAGTGACTATGCATTAGCAGAAATTTTAATATAGAGCTTTAATGCTGGAGTCCTCATGTGATTTGCTTTTGTTTCTTTCAGAGAAAATCCCAAAAGATATGTGGCTTACTTTAGCCACTGTGAGATCTCTGAATCTGACGTACACTTCTTATACTTAAAAAGCCAAAGTTACCCAGTCTAATTTAACTCTATACTAAACAAAAAGCACTTGCAAGTTGACAAGATTGAACATTAAAGAAAGGGATTTTGCATGATCTCTTTTAGAGAGCACACAAACCTCTGCCATCTTCCCATCTCCAGCCTCACCAACTCTCCAGAGGGGAGATGTAGGCACAGCAGCACAGCAAGGTGAGTTCTCTCATACAGATGGAGGAGAGGCACTGCAGAGAGGCACTAGCAGATGTGGTGGCGCTGACCAGTCTGCTCCAGGCTGCAGGGTCAGCACAAACAGACAAGTCCTGGATGCTCTGGGGCTGCGCCAGGTGCACTGTCTTCCAAAGCTCCCCCATACCCAAGTTAGGTAGCAGAGCTACAGGTAACAAAGAAACAAAAATCCCACTATCCCATTGCCCTTTTGAAAAAACGGATTTTGTTTGTACCCACACTGCAAAATGTTGTAGAGATGCCTTGGTACACAACAAGAGCATGAGTGGAAGAGGATAGACTGAACTCTTTAGTCAGGTAGAGATCTCATGCCCTGCTGAGCTTGCAGTACACATGTACTAATACTGTCAATCCATTGGCTGATCATTTGTAAGCAGAGAGAAGCAGGTGTTACTGGCAAAGGCTGTCGGTGCTGTTTGGTTTCACAAGAGGTGTGATTAGAGAAGGTACTTGAAGGAGGAGAGAATAATCACTTAGCATGTGAAAATCAAAAGCAAATCCAAGCAGAGGATTTGGTGTATTGTCATGAAAAGCACATTTACATGTATTCATTTGAAGAAGACAGACATATAGTACCAGACAACTGAATTTTTTTCTTTGAAATTTGGTAAAAACAAAGTAGTAACAAAAAGATTAGCATGGAGCTATAGAAGTTCAGCTTAATATAAGCTCTGTAGCTTGTTTCAAAAGGAATGCAAACCACAAAAACATTTTATGATTTTTGGAAAAGAGGTAAGAAATGTTCCATTTTTCTGTGTTACTGGTATACATTTTTGTGTGTGTGGAGTTTGATAGATAATAATGTTTTATGTGATTCTCCTAAATATACAATTAAAGTACATTAGTACCAGCATACTAGTTTATGTCCATTATTAAATGTAAAAATTTATGAACTCTATGTTAATGGAACATAAAATTTGAGACTTTAGTTACACATAAGTTGGAAATTCAGAAGGGTGGTTCCCATAGCAACCCATCTCTTCCTCTGTGTTTTTCATTTGAGTAGAACCTTTCATTACTTGATTGCACCATACATTGTATCATGCAATTTCATCATAAAATTTCATCATTCTATAACCAAGAAGATAGTGGAGGTTTTCTTCACTCAACACTTTCTAACTTTAATATCTCTGTTGCACAGAGAGCAAACTGATGCTTAAATGAATCACGCCCATGTCTAAATATTTTCTGCTCTTTTGGGGGACCACCATAAATTTGGCCAGGTCCATTGAAATCATAGAATGATTATAAATGATACAGCAGTTGAACACAATAGCATATAATTCCTTTGAAATTGGCTATTGTCTTCTTTACCACGTAAATATGTAGGTCCAGTGAAAAGAAGAGAGACAAAACCATTTTTCATTTGTGGCTAAAAGATTTATTCCATCCAGATATGGGAAAGAAAGTGATAGTGAAAATTGAGGGCACTTGAAGGTTTTTTTCTGACAGTCAAATGGCAGTGAAATGCCAAATGTATTTACAAAATTGCAAGTCCGTGGATTGTCGCCAGTCAGTCTGTCAGTTAAAGATCATTGTGGTGGCTTCTAGACAACATAAAAGTTATGGGAATTTGTAGAAGT
The DNA here is from genome assembly GCF_000738735.6 of Corvus cornix cornix. Lineage (NCBI taxonomy): Eukaryota > Metazoa > Chordata > Aves > Passeriformes > Corvidae > Corvus > Corvus cornix. The sequence continues at coordinate 55,863,262 of NC_046357.1, forward strand.
AGACATGCAATTCTGAATTTTTCCATACTGTAAAGTTTGATTACAGATGAAGACCCAGTGAGATCACACTTTTTATTACACAAATGAAGATAGTGATTAACCTAACCTTGTTAGGTCTTCATTGCAGAGGATATCAGAAAGGAACATAGTGGGTTGGTCAGAACCTTTTGGGAGCCTCATCAACTGACCTAGCCTTTTAATTTGGCAACTATACTGTGAGCATTTCCAAGCCCTGGAGTGCAATGAGAAGCACTTCCACAGCAGATAAACCTATTAAAAATATGAATGGACAAACTAAATGATGAGATGGAAAAAAATAAAATAAATTCTAACCTTCTCCACTCATTCTGTTAAAGAAATGTTAAAAAAAACAAACAGAGGATAAAACTGCAGAAACAGAGACTAGATTAGGAAAACGAAAGGCTTTTCCTCCTCAAAAGTCTTCAAAATTACAATGATTTGCATTGCCTTGATAACATCAGACCTGGGTGTTACTGCCATATTTTCTTTTGAGCTTCCATAATGATGATAAGTTTTGCATGAAATGAAAGAAAATAGTTGTTTATACTTCATTTTACAGAAGTCAGCATGTCACTAAGTTAGTACTTCTCCTCTGAGGTTTACAGAGTAGGATTTGGACTAATTGCTGGCAATGGAGATTTCAGTCAAAGGTTGTTTTTCTTTAACCATTTTGTTGTTCATATGCTTTGGCTGATTTTAGGTTATTGGAGTCCAATATAATTACTTGTTTGATTGCTTGGAAGAAGTGGAGCTTCCGTAGTTGAAAAATGGCTTATTTTCTTTAAAAATAACTGAAATCTGGCTTGGAGTTCTCTAGAATGCAATGTGCTACACAATTGTGCTATTTTATCCTTTTAAAAATTCCCTGAATAGTCATTAAATCTTTGGAAACTAGCTAATCTCTAGGAGAATGTGATAGGTCTGGCTATTTTCCAGGGTTTGCAAAAGGCTATGACAGCTTAACATCATAAGAAAAATTGTTTCTAAATCACTGCAAGACTGGGTCAAAGACTCCAGAACCAGGCTCTGCTTTCAAGAGGTTACACAAAATAGGGGAGAAGAGGAAAACTTGACACAAAGTCCAGAGAGCTTGTGAGAAAGGATTAATCAGCTTAATATTGGTCAGCACCACTTGTGCTGTATGAACGTGTGTTGTGTTGAAGCACAACAATAAATGAAGAAAAATAAATGAGAGATTTAATGTGGTAATTAATGATGTGAAGGAGAGTAAAATAACAAACAAGGTAATACGATAGGGAAAACTGTAGCCTGCATGTTGAGATGCCAGAGATAACACTAAGATGTTCGGGGTCATTATTTCTGTCCTTTCTGTCTGATACAACTCATTGCCTTAGTGCAGAGTTTGTCACTTCCAGCCTTCTCTCCTCTCCAGTGGAGGACTGTGATGTGAGTGTGTGCGTTCCAGTCCCTGTGGAATCTATCAATCTGTTCTTCTGTCTTTTCCCTTAAAACTTCAGTTTTTATTCAATGCCAAGCAAATCTAGGGCAAAGAGAGAGATCTCAAAGACAGTGAAGTTTCATGAAAATTATACGTTCTTGTGCAAAAAAAGAGAAACCAGAAATTACTCCCAGAAAGACTCCCCGCTGGAAGCAGCATTGCAGCCTGAGTCCTGACAGAGAGAAGCAGCAAAGATCAGCAGAAGGATGGGTACTGAGGAGATCTTCTCTGCATATTGCACTTTACCCCAAAATGCAGTTCACAGGAGACCAGACATTAGTTCCAGCACTCACAAAGCTAGGAGCTGTGCCTCTGAGGCCAGCATATATGTGGAAATTCCTGTTGCTTAGCCTTAACCCATCTCATTGAAATATGTCTTGTTTTAGTTTGGGATTTGTGTGGTGTTTTGTTGGCAGTGGCTGGGGGATTGTGTCTGTGTTTGTTTGCTTGTTTGTTTGTTTTGATTTTATTTTTTTTTGAGATGTGGTGGTCTGCATTACTGAGCTTGATTTGCACCACCAGCCAAGGTACCAGCCAAACACACTAGACTGATGTTTTTTGCAAGGAAAAAGTTTGCCTCTACTCTTTAGGGCTAAAGTTATTTTTGGGTAGAATATCAACAAAATTTTATTAAATTTGGTTCTTGTGTTTTCTGGTGAAAATAGAGATTGGTTTTTCTCTGCCTTGTGTGGCAAGCCACCTGCTTTCTAAAAGCATGAAAATAATGTAAAAGTAAATAAGTAATAAAAGCATGGGAGGGAATCCAGTATCTTTGGAGATTGTTGCAAGACATATGTTGGCTCACATTGCCTTTCCTCTTTTGAGCATCTGAAAGGTGCAGTGCATCCCTGAACCTCTACAAACCATAGTAGCAACTGTTTCACCTGAGTGCTACGTAATCGTTTGCAGAGCTTTAGGTCATTGTGAGTATGCTAAGGACAAGATGCATCTACTTCACCCAGACACAGTCTTGTGAATGCAGTAGACAAGGATTTGCAATGGATAGGAGGGGAAAAGATTCAAATAGGCTACAAAACATTCCTCCTGTTCTTCTGTTTTCATATTTCTTTTTGTCTGTCATCTCAAAGCCTGGAGTTGAGGAAGCCATTTAGTCCAGCTCACATCCTCATCAGTCCTCAGGGACTCCATGGGAATCAGCAGGACTCCATCAGTGAATCAGATGAGCTCAGGAAATGGTCCCAAGTGTGCTGATCTTGGTTTCATGTCTGGACAGCTTGATCTAATCTTGAAACAGAATATTTTATGTATTTAGAGGACAACTGTTTTGTCCTTACATGAAGAGAAGAATGTTAGTTGAGATTACAATGAGACATTTTGCTTTTACTATATCTTGTTGTGTCTATTAAATGTATTAAACAGCAGCTGATTGCAAAACCCTCTTTCTAATTGGCTTGTTTCAAGCTACTAGCAGTAGATATCATGCACAACTATGTCTGTTTTGCTAACTGAACATTTAACATTTAAAAGAAAAAAGAGAGAGAAGAGGGAGAGAAAAAAGTTGCAGGGAATCATTCAGGTTGTTTTAGCATCTCAAGTTTTTATTCCATTAGATTATAATTTTATTGGTGTGTCAGAAGTAGCTTGTGGAATTGACTTGAAGTGTCTCTAGACATGAAGTTTGAAAAGAAAGACCTACATTAAGCCATCCTTCCACAAATGTCTAAATCTGTTTCAGAGGTCTACAATGTGAGATTGGAAGGGTCAGAACTCTTAGGGCAGATCACTATGACTTTGCTTAGTTGATGAAAATGGAAGGTTCAGGGTTTTTTCCATAGTATGAGAACAAGGTATGACATTACAATACTTAAGGGTAGTAACAGTAGCAAGCCAAACATTTTCATAAAGAAAATAATTATGAAATATACTATTCCTGAAGGAACAAAAAGCTCAGATGATACACAACGATTCTAAGAAGGCAAAAAGAAACCAGAGTATCCCACACTGACAGACAGCACAAGCATAGCCACTTATTAACACACATTAGGTGTTATGTGATATTTTCGTTGTACTTGATATTGCTCAGCCAGGTTTCAACACAGAATGGACTGCAAGCTGACTTTAAAAATTTGTAGGCAGCCAACTGGACTTTGAAGAGTTTTTGAGTGAGATATTCTTGAACCTAAATATGAGAATCATTAATATATTGGCTTTATGTACTATTGCTTGTACTTGAGGAGTCCACACTTTTTTCTCGTATTCTTTTACCTTAATATGGCCTGTGGCTGTTCTTTGGTGTTCTGTAAAGGTAGATCACTTAAAACCTATTTGAAGCCAGACAACTATTCTGAATTGCAAGCTACTGATTTCATTCTGTTTTTAAGATTTTTCAACTCTGCTATCTTAGTGATGATAAACATGGTCGTGAGTATTTGAGTAGCTGAACATGAAATTCTTTCATTTTGACTTTTCACTAAGCATCTGTTTTAGCAGTGCTTTTCCCAGTACATTAAGCTTCAGCCCTGTGCATTTGTAGCACTGTAAGTGTAGTCAATAAAAAGTAAACACTATGTCTAGAAGATCTTCATTGCTATTTCATAGCCATATTACCAACTCTGCCCTCCCTCTTGTACTATCAAAAGCATACACACTTAGGAATGACATTGCTAAAGTCATTCCTAGAATTCAATTTAGGTAATTATTATTCTTCTGTGAAGAAATCTATTCCTATATATGTTGCAGGTTTGATTCTTTTTTCATTTCCTCCTCCTGCATCCTTCAGAAAAGAAAAGAAAGACATCAGTGTATTCCACTGTAAACAGTATGGATAGATATGTTACGTTTGGTTTATGTCAAAATAAATTGCATTCTGTGTGTTTAGCTTAAACCCTAAATGCTGTGGGATATGGGGATCATGGAGCAGGGGAGATACTAGCATAGGTACTTTGCTCGTTGCCAGATTCATTCTTTATTGATTGGCTCCAGCTTCAGCAGAAAGGTCCTGTATGGTCCTCACTTGGCACTCATAATTGGAGACCTACAGCATCAGGTGTGGTGGATCATTAGTCACCTTCTTTCCTTAAAGCATAATGTAAAACTTTCCTATGATGAGCCGTTTGTGTTTCTTTAACACTACTGAGTCTTTCTTGCAGCCTGTGTCAAGGATGGAACTTTCCAAATTATGTATTTCAGACGTTGAGAAAGAAAGGACTTAATGGCTGTGACAGTCCAGACCCTGATGCAGACGATTCAGTAGGTCACAGCCCTGAGTCTGAGGACAAGTACAGAAAAATTAATGAAGATATTGATCTAATGATCAGCAGGCAAAGATTATGTGTAAGTACTCTGAGCTCCTTTTCATTTTTTTTACTTTCTGATATTTCTCTGAACCTGGCAGGCATTGCACAAGAAAGAAAGCAAAGGTTGTGAAAGCCCTGATCCTGACTCCTCTTATGCTCTCACCCCACGCACTGAAGAAAAATACAAAAAAATTAATGAAGAATTTGATAATATGATCAAGAGCCATAAAATACCTGTAAGTACCAAAGGTTAGATGGCTGTCTGCTGGTAACTGCTGCAGTAACAAACCATAACCCTTTCAGTTCTGGCTTCTTAAGGAAATAATTTCTGCTAGAAAGAGGCTTTAATAGCCAAATATGTAACTAAACACTGTGGTCAGAAAATTTCTCACAGCATACTTTTCTTTCAAGTCTCTAACTCTGACACACAGACAAAGCCCATTATGGGTGAAACCTACGGAAGGAAGTGAAATATACATATATGAACTATATTCACTTGATTTACAGAACTCTTTTACCACATCACTTGCCCAAATTATACCTAAAAAATAACAGTGGAAATCTTTCTTTGTGGACAGGCTAACAAATCCACACAATACTTTCTGTGGTGATACAGAAAAAACAATGTGGAAATGAAATTCCTTTTTATATAGTAATTAGTGTGTTTTGTGTGTGTAACTTCAATTCCCAATTGTCTCTGCTAAACTCAGTTGCAGCACTGAAGGGTTACAGCTACTTGCTCACTGCAGAGAAACAGACTGCATGAGAGCCTAATGGCAGGATTCAGACATGTTTGTGTGTTGGGGTGATTTTACAGCTTTATCAGAGAATTTGCTTTGACCTCATCAGCATTTCTCTAATGCTTTAACATGAGATAAATTTTGTTTTAACCAAGTCAAAATTTCTAACAGTCATATGCCTTGCCAGATATTTAAGAGAAATAACTCTGCATGTGCTATTTGGCTTGCACAGGACATACAAAGGATGAATACTTGGTCATTATGTTTGATATTACATTTATAAAGCAAACAAAAAGAATATGGAGGTTTGGAGGTTATATTTAGTTGATCTTCCAACTGTCTGCGGAAGTAGGAATCTGAGATATTGACTCAGATCCAAAGAAGCATTTGAATTTGCATAGGTAACTGCTTATTTCTAAAAGACAAGAGATTATTTGTCTGTGTTCATTCGTCATTCCCATACAAAAGTTGCATGGTTATCTACCAAAAACATTGTCTGGATATCCAGAATGAGCAGTGTCTTCTGTAGTGCTAGTCATTTGCACATACAAAATTTGACACCTAAGATGAGGATACTTCTTAAGGAGGCTCAGATTCTGTCTCAAGCACTCTAAGTGTTCTTTCCATTAATTCTCAGCAGAAGGATTTTTCACTCAAGGTAATTAAAATTTGAAGGAGTTCTCACATCATGCCAAAAATATTTTGGAAAAAAATAAGAAGACTAAATAACACTTTCCCAGAGATCAGAAAGGCACCAAATTTGATAAAGTAATATTTGAAATGGCTGGTTAAGGATGCCCAACATGTATATAGAATATCAGGAAAGAATACAGATATGTCCCAATCTTTTTACCTCCTTTTTTATTTGCTTCTTTTGGAAAATTGTTTTTCCGAGAACAAAAAGCTCTAAAGCTGTCACCGTGCATTTGGTTTCTCAGGATAAAACTCAGTTTGACAAATGATGACTGCAGCATTTGGGGAGACTGTAATAAGCCAGAATGCTTAACCCTTTTTCACATCAAAATCTCACCAATTGTCATTCTTCCATTTCTTTTCTCTTTCAAGGATGACTTTTGGCTTTTTCAAATCAAACTGACAGAGTTTTCACCAAGCTACTTTTCTGCCTTAAAAATGTATTTGGGATGACCCTTCAGAACCTCTGTTTATCTTATGCTACCTGCTTCTTTCCTAACAAAATAGACATGCTATAATCATCTGAAATCTTAAGACAATTAAAAAAAAAAACAAAACCTTGAGAAAAAACCTTCATTCCTGTAGTAGTGAGTTCTGTCACTCCTTATCTCGATAAACATTTTGGGAAATTGTCTTTTCTGTAAACTCAGGAAATGAATAAGATTTGGAAACAACACAGTTAATCTGAGCATGGTACATGAGTTTTGTTTTCCCAAAATTAATAGGATTTCCTACTGGTTGCTTTCATTAAATGTAACTTTTTGACATAAAATATAGTCCTACTTCAGCAATTATTTGGTGATTTAGGGTATAACTTCCTACCTTTTGGGATGTTGTGAGGTGCAGTGTATTAATATTTTTGTGAAATTACTTCAGAGATGTGTCAGAGATGAACTGCCAAAAGTTAGCATTTTTTCATGTAAGACAGAATAGCCCTTCTCTAAATACTTCATATGCAGAGCTCAGGGTCTGTATCCTCCATCAAGCTGCTTACCTCAAAAGGAAGAAACAGTAGATATATTCTGCTAATGCAATAGGAACTCCTTCTCTTGGCATAAGCTAAGATGTAATGGGCAAGATAGAGCTCACAACTAGTGCATAATGGAAATTTGTAACTACCTGGTTTTATATATATATATTGTATAGAGTAATATCCTTAACTGGACAAATCAGAATAACTGAGTCAGGGAAGATATATTCATTTACTTGTGGTCATCAAAGGTAACCAAGAAATCTGTGGAGAAGAAAGCAAAATTAATCATAAAGTCACCAAGTCTCTAAATCACTACTGGCAGAATATATGAAACAATGCCTTGCCTGGGCCTGGTCTTGTAATGTAAAAAAGCTGCTGCCAAATGAAAACAACATTGGCTTTTGCTCCTAACAGCCAAGCCCAATAATGCTCCCTCAGATAATTTTCTGGGGATAAGTATATTGTTCTAAACCATCTGATAATAATTAGACATTTATTTGTAATTTTCATAAGAGTGATGAAAGCAGAGGAGACAGAAATAGCCCTCTAGAAACCTATAAGTATCTCTGTCTCTGAATAAATGAAGGCCTGGTTGAACAAGGGAGGAATAAAACCAATATTTAACACAGAATATTTGGTTCATTAACTTCCAAGGGGGTTGAGTGTCCAACATTTTGTTTTGCATCATGTACCACAGCTTGTGGAGTGTGCATTTTACACTGTGCTGTACACTGGCAATATCATCTCTGGTGAGCCATCTGCCCCTTTGGCAGGGGTGTCCAAAGGAGAAAAGACAAAGGGAGGGGGAAAAAAGGCAAAATGTGGCCAAAAAACAAAAAAGCAAACATGCTGAAGCAGTGGGAAGTGTACTTATCTCTGAGGTGAATCCTTTGAACAGTACCCAGCAGGCTTTTGACACCTTTTGATGTCAAATAACAGTCTCACAGACAATTTCTTAGCTTTGTTTGGTTGTTAGTTCAGGCCAGGAACAATTCCCAGTAGTCAGTCTATATGCAGTTATGATTTTTTTGAGGTTGAGAAAGCTTAATGGTATGGACATGAACTGCTCTGTGGCCTCAGACGGCCTCAGTTCCTCCCTAGTTCCTACTAATATAGATATTACACAAGTGCACCAAAAAATTTAACGTCCGTCAGGCTGAGATGGAATCAATATGTCCTGTGGTTTACCACCAGGAATGACTAGGAAATCTGCATGAGGTTGCAGGTCTTGGTAAGAGATTTGTAAGACTTTATTAAAGTCAGACAAACAGAGCAAACTGTAGTTAGAGGTGTAGCGTTTAATACTGATGTTTATCCAGACAAACTACTCTCTCTAACTTTTGACTGTGTAGAAGAAAAAATAAAAACTACTGTATTTCAGATATAGTACATATTGTGCTGAAAGGCAAAGAGTAAACTGACTTCGCCCTGATAAAATTGCCTATGAAGTGCTAGGTAAATAAATGTAAGTAGATCCAGAGAGTAGGTAAAATGATGAAAACTAGACTATTAGTACAGAAATTAAACAAATAATTCAACTACTTTAAAAATATATTTTTTAAATGGTAAAATGAAAGCTAAGTTTCAGATGACTAGGGAGACTGGCAACTTCAAAAGCAACCAAGACTGGAGCTCTTTTGTGCTGTACTAATGTACAAAAAGAAGAATCTAGCTCTTGAACAGTTTGGTTTGTAGATGGAAGGAAAAGCATAGTGGTGAAAGCAAACAAGCTTGTTGAATTCTGGCAAGACCTTCAGTTCTGCATTTGATTTAGTTTATATAACAGAAATTTAGATTAGGAAAAGATGTTAAGAAAATAGAGGCAATAATAGTCTCTACCACTACTCAGAGGGCAGACTTCATAGGTTTTGTGACATGGGTGAAGAAAATATTGTGCGAAGTGCTCTCCTGTGGGTAACAGTCAATGCAACATGGACTGGCACTCAAGCAGGCAGGACCATGGGCTCAAAGACACCAGGGAGAGAACTCCATCACAGCCCTGAGTGCTGCGATAACGAGAAACTCCATATTGGCTTATTCATGTCTCACATAAGGCTGTAATTCGGGGTGAAACATGAAGAGCTAGTCAGATCCTCCTGTGAATTCATGGGCTAAAACCTTTTGAAAAGGTAGGAATTAGCAGCAGCTGACTTTGAGCTCCACAAACTGTCATGTGCTTCTGACTAACATGGGATTTAGGAACCTTTTGGGTCCTTCTGTGGCCAGCAGAAAGAATGACTTGCTTCAAAACATACCTTCAAGCTGATAAAACGTTTCAGATTATGCTATATGAACCTATTTCCAAGGAGCCTAAATCTCAATTATAAGGATGCAGATTGCATGTAGATTCTTACATCTGTAGATTAGATGTAGAATATGAGGATTACCAAAACACCTCGCCTTCCTTTCCTACCTCTACTTAAATCAATCAGCTCTATGAAATATACAGGCCTTGGAGTGCACTTCAGCTTCTCAGCAAGGGGAAGCAAATTCCCGTGTGCAACCCCCAGGCTGGGGAGCAATGCCAGCAGGCCCATCCACTGAACTACTGGTATAGCCATCTCTTGCAGAAAGGAGGCCACAGGCTACTGAGAAGGTATCAGAGATAAATTAACACCTTGAAATAATTCAAAGGCATTTGTGTAAATTATCCTTAACCTCATAACCTGAAAATTTTGATCTGTGTTTCAGCGGTTAGGCAAAATAATTCCTCTATATTTAGAGTAAAATTTTCTTTGTCCCTAGAGAGGACCAAGAAAGAAAAAAAATAAGCTTAATTGATAACTGTAATTTGATGGATAGTGCTGTAATACACAAGGCATAGCCAACAGCTCCAGCCAGAGAAGAGACATGGGGGGCACAAGGTCAGGGCGCCTCAGTTGCCTGACTAACAGATAATATGTCCAGCTCTCCATGTATCCCCTCCAGGTTCTTGAAGACACACCAATACTATCAGCTGCCAACAATAAATTTAAAACCTGTGATTTCCTCCCTTGGAATATATTACCAGGCTACTTTAAAGAATTTTTTTGATATGTTTAAGCTCTTGAAGCTTATAAGATTGCTAAACTGCAAATCGAGGGGTACTTAGCTTGCATTCAGGTATTGAATATTTAAAATCTCAGGTAATTCTGAAAAGGTTTTTCTTATCAAAAAGGTGAAAAATTAATAATTTTTTAAAAAAATAAATTAAATACAGATTTCTAATGTAATCATAACTTTTATAGAAATACAAGCAACTGCTACCTGAGAAAACCCCAACCAACCAAGGAAACCTGAGCTTCCTGAGAGCATAATCAGATATGCATCTCCTCACACACTCTGTTAGTGAGGTACATTATTTGGGGTTTTTTTTGAAAAGCACTCTTGCAAAGGGAAGTGGTTCAGGAGAAGATGTTGAATTTAAGTATGAAAAGAGTATATTGAAAATGCATCACTAAAAACCACCTCCTACCCCCCAAAATAACCCCACAAATACTAGTGTGTATCTAAATTTCTTGTATTTGTTAGCTGTCTCTGAGAAGAACTTTACTTCTTTTAAGACCTTACAAGCTAAGATAGAAACTCAGTAAAAAGTGATTTGTTGGTGTCTTTTACGTGATTTGGGGTAATTCTGGTTGCTAAAACAACACAAGCTGAAATTAAAGTCTTTCCTTTTGCATTCTGCCCCTTCTAATGTTTTTCCATGCAATGAAGTCACCATTGTCATGTACCCTCAGTCTTGCAGTCATCTGTGACACTAGATTAAGGTATGACAAGTGAACGATTATGACTTCACAGAATGAAAGAAATAGAAAATTAAGCTGCATTAGGCAGAAGGTTTTTTTAAACAAGAAAAATATAGAAAAAAAGAAAAAATCTTTCCACTTCTTACAAAGTAAATATGCAAGCTGCATTAAAGGAAGATAGAATCATGATTCGAAAAATCATATTTAAAAGCCTTGGTAACTCTTTTGAAATTCTTTTCTTGAGTCTTGGGGGAAAGGGACAAGCATAAATATTTTAACCACCAAGTACAAAAGGCTGTACTTGAAGTCTGTTGCATTTTTGTACTATCCTCGTCTTTGTTTTCCTTTTTTCCTTGTACAGGCTGTTCCACCACCAAACTTTGAGATGCCAGTTTCTATCCCAGTGTCCAACCACAACAGTTTGGTGTACAGTAACCCAGTTGGCTCACTGGGAAACCCCAACCTTTTGCCACTGGCTCACCCTTCTTTGCAAAGGAATAGCATGTCTCCTGGTGTGACACACCGGCCTCCAAGTGCAGGTAACACAGGTAGGCTCTGTTCAATCCTATCCCTTCAAATGCTCTACTATCAGCTGCTTGCATGCTTTGGGTCACTTTAAACTGTACTCCAAGAAACAAGAACTCTATTTTTAACAGTCGTAACAGTTTGTCCAAAATTGCTGTGTTGAAAAATCAAAAGAGACAAAAAAAAAAGAAAAGCTGAATGTTGACTAAGACTGAAGAAAATCAATGGAGGTAAAAAGGGTAAAAAGGGAGGGTAAAAGGGCAGACAACATGTTCTTTCATAAAAATCAGCTTATCTATTTAATTAATGCAAGAACTTACTATACCATAAAGCTGAGGAGAAAATGTAGCCAAAGCAAAAAAATTGAAGCAAGTAAATTAGAACACTCATTACTTTAATAATCAGTCTACAGGCTAAATGCACAGTTTATTTTTATTGATTCATTCACAAGTTCCTTGATGGGTTAATGTCAGTTGAGCTCTGTAGTTCAGGCCCTTACATAGCAAGAGGTTGTGCTTTGTTCTGGTGATGATGAGGGCTCATCTCTGAATAGGAAAAATGGGGATTAGGTTATTTCAATCTGTCTGGCTCCAGCAACATCAAGACCCTCAAGTACACCAGGTTCAACAAATCATTTGAAGTCTCCAAGTGCAAAGAGAAGTTTTAAAAATCCTTAGTGTGAATGTTTGTGAAAGGCTGAGGAAATTAAAAACTATGTAAATATATATACCTTCTGAGTTCCGTTCTTGTCCAGGAACCTTCAGCCTCTTCCTCCCAATCATTTGCTTTTCTGACTAACATTCAACTAAAGACAGTTTTCAAATTAAGGACTACTATACATATCTTTCAAAAATAATTTTTCATATGCTGTGGAAGTATGAAACTAAAATAAGGAAATTACGGGTACTCCATATTTTGTGTGTCCTTGAAAGGCAAGTGTCTCATACAGGTAACATTAAACTTTATGATATTATAATTATGGGTCTGATTCAACTGCCTGTTGAAGTCAGAGGAAAGAAATGGTGGATACTGCAGCAGGCTGATTGAAGGTAGAGAAAATGCTTTGAATGTTTGAGTGTTGTAATTTATTATGCTCATTTACAGCATTTCATTTCAACCCCGTAGGTGGCCTGATGGGTGGGGACCTCACAACCGGTGCAGGCACCAGTGCAGGTAAAGAGAAGAGAGTTTATATTTATTTTTCCAAGTGAATAAAGGACTTACTTCAAAAGTTGAGTTCTAAAATAGCTCCATTTTGGAGGTGGGATATTAAAAATTGATTGGCATTTGTTTAATTCCCTCAGCTGGGTTGTGGAGAGTTCATTGATATTTGTGCTTCTCTTATTAGTAGAAAGAGCCTTGTTTTCCAGCAGCATCAAAAATCTTGCACCTCAACAAATTCCACAGAAACAGATGTCTAGTTTCCTTCACATTAGCCTTTACATAAAAACTTTAAGGTACATTGCTTTGCCCTGTTCAAGGAAAACTCCTAGTGGAGCCAGTGTTAGAAACCCTGATCCTTTTTGCATCCTGGGAAAGTTTGCCATTGACTTTAGTGGAATTGGTGTTTCATTTTATGAATTTAAGCTTGAATTATGATTTCAATATTGAGTTGCTCATTGGACTTCTGTGTACTGTGTGAAGATTATATTTCAAAGCCCTGCTCTAAGACAATTGCTAGTCAGCAAAATCTGTTAGCATTTACTTAAATAATTAGTAATTAACTTAAGCTTAGTTATACGTGTTTGCTTAACTGGTTTGAGACACAATAGGTAAAGGATTTTCAAAATACCCAGGCAGAGAAAAAGATTAGCCATTTAGTCCTGCTCACTTAGAACTAATGAGAACTGTACTTGCTAAGGTCTGTGTTATCAAAGCAATGTTATAAGAGTAGTCCCCTTTGCTCAGTAAACTCAGTGGTTTGTAAGAAATATCAGCAATGTTACATTATGACAAATACACATTACAAAAGGCAATGGCAAAATTAATTTTGCAGTTTGAGAAGTAAACACATATGTTCACAGAAAAAAAGCTGAGTGGTAAAGCATGGTATTTTGCTGCGGTAACTGCTCTCAGAGAAAATTGTGTGGGAAAATAGTTGGAAGATCCATTTTGTGCCCTATAAACCAAGGCAGATATAAATGGCAATTCCAATATTGTCTCTTAAAATTACTGATAAAGAAATTTTGGATATAACGGTTTGGGTTTTTTTCTCCTTTGTCTATCCTCAACGTGAATTAAGGACCCCCACTCGCCTTTTATCTTCACACATAGATGAGTCACAGATATTTATGTGGTGCGTTCATAGTATAATTAGAGCTGCACAGCACTGTACCAGAAAGGCACTTTCTGCTAAAGTTTTGAGGAGTCATTTTGTATTAATTTTGGAGTAGGGGAAAGCAGACCATGGAAACTTCACTATCAGTCTCCGTTGTTCTCAAAAAAGAGAAAGCATGACAGAAAATTATAGTTTTGTTCATTATCTCTAGTTAACCTGCAAAACAGAGCTAAAGAAAGATTCATTCTGCAGTGTTCGCATTTCATCTTACTTTTAAGCTTGTGTAGAATTTCAGAAACAGCGGCAGACAGACTGGCGTAGGAATTGACCGCCCTATTAAGGGGCTCCCTCTCCTGGCTCATTTAGAAATATCATCACCTCGTTACTGGTCTCCCGTTCCTTTAAATAGACGCTGAAAAGCCGTTAGTAAAAGCAGTGTTTTCTTTTAAAACACGAGCATACTAAAATTAAAATTCATCTGCTTGTGCATTTCTCATAATAATCCTTGTGCTTAAAAAAATCTGAGTATCACTACACCAGTTGAAAATTTATATTCTTTCTAAATATTTTTTTCTTGGAAATATATAAAAAACATATATAAGCATAGAAGACAATGGTTTGATTGTTTACCCACAAATTAAGAATTTGCATTAAGCTCTCAAGCAATGTAACTTTGGAGTAGGCAATTGATTTGAGGGGCATATATATGAGGGACATTGCTAGGAATGCATCATAAATATTTAATTGCAGTAATAGTCTTTGTTCTTTGTTAGGCAATAAGAGCTTTAAACGTCATTGAAGAAGAGCTTTCTAAATCTCTTCAATGCAGAACAATAGGAAGAATTTGATAAAGGGCTGAAGGAAGATGGAAAGGTCATAATAAGGTTGAATCCTCTGTCTTAGTTGCATCATTCCACAAAGGCACTATTTTGGACAGTCATCTTTCTTTAGGGTGCAGAAGAATAAACATCAAAAGTTCTCTTTGTTCATCATTTTTCACAAGAAACAAAGAATTCTCTGTTTTCTTCTATTTAGCATCTGAGAAGCTGGTAGCATGATCATGTTTGGGTTCTTATTTCTGGCCAAATTAGAACCTTCTGAATTTGCATTTTTCCACAATATCCAAAAATAGCATATGTTCAAAATAATATACTCCAAGAAGAAGAGTCTCAACAGTTTCATTTCTGCTATTATAAAATGAAACTACTTTTACTTACTAACACCAGACCTCAGTTTCTGCACTACTTCAATAAACTACAATAAAATAAATTGCACTATAACTGCAATATCAGATATGGAAAAAGATTATTTAAGCCTGTGTTTTAAGAAGTATGTTATTTCATTGGTTTGGATTATTTCAAATAATAACCCTGGAATCATCCACAATTTACCTTGGGAGTCAACCTAAGACAAAAATAGATCTTAAAAAGCTGACTACTTCTTTAATATATTACACAACTAATTACCATCTATGGTATTTTTAAGTTAAACAAAGGTTGTCTCAGGTTTGTTGGAGGAAATTTGTTCTTAGCCAAACACTGATTGAATAGTTTCTATCATGTGATAGTAGCAACTGCCAACAAAATTGGAGTGAACTTCACACTTATTATCATTGCTAAATTATAAATACAGCAATGTCTTTGACACTACTCTCTCAAAACAGAGGCTTTTGATTGAAAGACAGAGCAAGAACTTTTTGGACCCAAATAGCCATGGTCTAAATCCATTTTAGTTTACTCCATAACTAATATGAAGGCTAAGTGATATGTTTACCTGTTTATATAGTAGAATATGTGAAGTTCTTTTAATTCAGGCCAACAATTGCCTTCTTATCTTCTGACAGCTGAGGTCCTCAAGTGCCAGCCAGTATCATAATTTTCTAGCACTTTCGTTCTCTTTTTTCTTTTCTGGGTCGTGTACTGACTGTGGGTGAATGTATTATATATTCTACTAGTATTTCAAGCCACATGGGAATATGTGTAATAGTAGCAGTTTTTAATTTATATGCCCTCAGGGTAGAGGCAATCTGGATGTTATATCCTCAAAGAAGTGTGGTTTAGTAAAAAGATCTGCAATCTGCCCAATTAAGCTGACCAGCAGTACCAAAAATAAGCAATGTTTTCAAAGACATCTAGCTGCATTAAAGACTTTTGGAACTATAAATACAAATAAACAAATGAATTTAATTTTTTTAAAAGAAATTAAAATGTAACAGGAATATTCTTTACTCTGCCCTGAAATCATGTTTGGCATAGTCAAGAGAAGGTAATTCTTGGACTACAAGTGTGGAATATGTTAAAAATACAAATGAGCTTGGAGAAATATTTCTCAAACCACAGCTCATGGGCAACCTGTTAGTAGGACAGAAATTGGGTTTGCCAGGAAGAGCATGACAAGTTTTTGCCTGTCCGTTATTACTTGATGAGTGCAATGACCCACAGACTTCTGATCCAAAGACTGGAAAAAATGTGGTACAGAAGCATAGTAAACAATACTTCCTGTCCAAGGAATCTCACAGTACAAAAGAAAGGACACACAATCATTCATAACAGAGTTTGTGATGCAATAGTGCCAAATCCAAACAATAAGAATTCATAAATTGGCACATTGACTTAAAACCATGGAGGGGATAAGAAACGAAAAACATAACAGCTCTGTTTTTCCTTTTCCACTTGTATTATGCCTTTAAGTGATCTTCTTCCAAGCTTTTCTCCATATAAGAAGGAGATGTAGATAGATAGACAGATAGATAGATAGATAGATAGATAGATAGATAGATAGATAGATAGATAGATAGACTTTTTTTCTTCATTGTGTTAAGGGAAGCACCTACAGGTAGGAGATTATGTTAAAGCAGGGAGAACACTAGAACTATTTGACAGGTCTAATACATAGTATGAAGGAAATAGTCTATCTACTGAATTTCATATCTAAGTAGGCAGTCAACACAGGTTTTTCCAAATCTAATTCCATGTAACAAAAAAACACATGAAAGTCACATCAGTGAAACTTTGAGAATAAGTCTGAAAGGCTAGAAGCTGCTGTCCATATAAAAATAAAAAAATCTTGCAATATGTGTCATATGCAAAGGTTGGATGTGTTCAGTTAACATATGTGACCTCTTACCAAAGAAGAGATCCATGCAAGGCTATTCTCAGTAGACATCAGTGAAAATCTGTAAAAATTTGGCCTTTATTAGTTTTCCGCCAGTTGTGTAATTGTTGACTTAGTAGTTTATTTAGGTATTCTCTGTCTCTTCATCTCTCTAATAACAATGTTTCAATATTTGTATTTACAAAAAGACAGCCTGAAAGGTTCAAAAAGGAGAACGCCCTAAATTCACATGTGATGAACAATTGAGTGAGTCATACGAACTGGTTCTTTGTAAATGGGATTTTAAAGACAGGCATGATTTACTTCCTTTATTACAAGAAGTTTCAAATGTTCCTCAAGACTAATTTGGGTTCTTTAGATAAAATCCCTTTCCTAGTGAAGTCTGGGGGAATTTTATGCTTGCTTTAAATGAGACAGTGATTTCACTGTTTTTCCTGTCTGTGCATTCTTGCTCACTAAGACACAACACTATTTTCTGTTGCACACTGCAGTACATATTCTTGTTCAAATTCAGAAAATAGAAGGCGGCATTGCAAATTAGAAAATGTCTGGATTTCATGCCTGTCCTGAGCTCTGAATGGGATAGCTGATGCCTCTTGGATCTGGACTGCAGCAATGACTTTGCTGAGAGAAAGAAAACAAGAATTGCTTTTAAACTTTGGAAGCTATGACTGCAGCCTCACATGGCAGTTCCTGACAATATTAAGTTAACATGACCCCTGCCCTTTAACTTTTGACATGATTCACCAATTAAGATTGAATCCAACAGTTCCATTTATTTTCCAAATCTCTTAAAAGCAGATTTTTCCTGTGCTAACAGTTGGAGCAATCTCCCAGTAATAGAAGCCAAAGGGTTAGTTACTGATCTTTTCAAATAAGGCATTCTATTTATTCTTGTCTTAAAACATTTTTCATTGAAAAAGCAGTTTCTGCAAAATGATGATTTCAAACAGCCCAAAAAGGAAATCATTTGTTATCAGCAAATAATTTGTTAAAAGCAGATGATTGACAAAGAGGTCATGGCTTCAAACTGAAAAAGGGCAGATTTAAATTTGGTATTCAGAAGAAATTATTGACTGAGGATGGTGATGGTTTGACACAGGCTCTCCAGAGAAGATGTGGATGTCCCATCCCTGTACATGCTCAAGGTGGCAACCTTGGGTGGAGTTTTGAGTAACTTCTAATGAAAGGTGTCCCTGCACTTAGCAAGGGGTTTAAAACTGGGTTTCTTTAAGGTTCTTTCCAACCCAAACCATTCTGTGATTCTGTGACATGATTTGTCAAAAGCCTCTTGCCGGCAGTCAAAAGATGTAAGTCCTCTTTTCTTCCCAGGCATGTATTTTTCTCCTATGTATTTTCAGAAAGCAGTGTATTTTTCAGCAACATAGTTTTCTCTCTGACGTAAGTCACATTCTGGTGTTGCTTTTTTTTCTCAATTACTGCATATGCTGAAACAACCCATACTAAAAAGAAAAAAACACCTGTTTATTTTTTGCATAAACAGGACTAGAATGGAGAATCTTCTCAGCTAGCATACTTATAAGAGTACCGTTAAGTCCTGAAAACATATTTAGGGTAGATGGTTATCTCAGACCTTGGGGGAAGGCCATGTACGAATTGTTCACATGTTAAGAGATCAGGGCTATGCCAGTAACTGCAAGATTTTTGGAAAATCTGTGATACAAGATAAGTTTCTGATAAACATGCTCAACACTTGGCACTGACCTCTCCTATTAGACTACATCTTAATGTGGAAGACAAGTGTATTCCTAGTGCAGAACATGGACTAACATTTGCAAATGTCAAGCAAGAACAAAGAGGGGGAAGGGACATTGGTCAGGGACATTGGTCAGGGACATTGCGCTGTGCCAGCTCCTCATGGTAGCAGGTTTGTACCACACAAGTGGTAGGGGCAGGAGATGTGTTTTACCTTGGTAAGACACTTTTTTACCATGGTAAGAGCCATTACTCTCTGATCCCTGACATTTTGCTTGGACCTTACAAAACTATGACACAAGAATACATTCCTGTTGCTCATTGTGCAGTGCCCATGTGTTTAAACTACAGCCATATTTATAAAGCACTGAAGACCACTGTATAATTAAGCAATTTTTCTCAATAACTGCAACTTAGTCACTCTTTTGATTAGCTGAAGTTTCAATCAAAACAAGATAAGGTGAAATATATGGGTTCTGAAAAGAGGATAGCTATTCATAAATGTGTTAGAACAAAATCGTGGAAATGGAAATAAATTAATCAATAAAATGAGAAGTAATGATAACAGAAAGCTAGTGTTTCTGCATGAAAGCTGCGTGATCTAAGATTCCTGAAGTGAGATGCCATTAAAGAATTATGAAAGCAGATAATAAGATGCTATGATTGGGCATTATATTATAAGAATACTGGCAATAGTAATTGTAGTTCAAGATTAAAAAAACACAAACAGGACCTTGATTTGGAGTATCTATTGCTCTGCTTTGTTGAGTCAAAACAAAACAAAACAAAACAAAACAAAAGGAATAAGGATCATCATCCTTGAAGAAGAAAGTACATTTCCCCTTCTCTCAGTGTATAACTTAACTACAGACCCTTGCTGTCTATGATATACATCACTATTCCAAAGGTTGCAAGGAGGGAATCCATGTGCTGAAATACCTGCCTACCACTTGGGAAAAATAATTGCAGTGAGAATTGTTTTGAAGGGTTTCTCACAGTCGCTTGTGTGGGTAGCCACAGGCTAATTCAAAACAGTCAGGTGCCACCTTTACATTTATTTTATTAAGGTGTGAACTCCTAAAGTGGGGAAATACTTACTGCAAGTACTAATTTAGAAACATTTAAATACAGATCTTATTATAGCAATAAAACATAACCGCAGTGTTGGTGATCAGGTTAGATTGCCATGCACTTGACTCAGAAGTGAAGTGTTTGCATGGGGTGTGATGCACAAGTCAGGTTTCTGTTCTCATGGTCTTTCATGGTAAATCTAAATAAGCCCACCTATTTCTCCATTCAGCTGAAAAATCATCTCAAATTTCTAGCCACCTAAATTCACAGCTTGCTCTTAGACTTTCAGAAATTTATTTTACAATATGTCTTGCATTGTCAAGTGACCAAAGAGCCACTTCTTTTACTTTGAACCTTCTTTACTTTGAACCTCTGCCTGAGAAGCAGAGGTTCAAAGTAAAGAGGTTCACTGTCCTGATGGAAATCTGGGCCAAATTTCTGCATTATGGGATAAAAACGACTTCTTGCAGCAACAGGTTTGTGCACCAGCAAATACTCCACAAACACTAGATTGTAAGGATGTTCCAATTTTTATATGAACTAGACCACGGGTTAGAAATAATTTTGACTACTTCATCCACATAAGCAGTTCAGTAAGACAGCTGGCAGTACTCAATATGAAGCGTTGATGATGTGAGTTGGGTTTTAATTCCTATGTGAGGAACATGCCACCAGGACACACTGGGGTCAGAAAGCAGCTGGAAGCCTGGAAGAGCAGAGGTTCCTGGGGCTTTGCAGCCAGGACCCATCCCACTGCCCCAGCCAAGGAGCAGGGCCAGTGAGAGTACGGGACAGACCCAGATGCCATGGCAGACCCAGACCCAGGCATCCAGAACCTCCATGTGGATGGGGATGGACCAGGATGTTAGCCTATGGATGGGTATCTGGTCAGGCAAACCATTACATTGGTCAGAGGACTATTGGCACCAAACATGTCTTTCAGTAGTAAGACACATGTTGTCACAATACGTAGCATCTGAACCTAAGTACTTGAACCAGCACAGGGACAAAGCAAAACTGAATAACTGCACAGAATCACAAAATAAGCCAAGTTGGAAGGGACCCACAAGTATCATCAAGTCCAACTCCTGGCCCCGTAAGTCATGGAACAGAGAAGTAACTTCCTTCATAATATACTGCAAATATAAGCAGATAATACACAGTTTTCCTAAGGAAATTTGAAGACACCATTTACCTCAGCTGCAATGAAAGAACTGGAGATTTGGCTGACTTCTAAAATGAGAACTCACCCAGAATAATTAAATGGGATGCACAATGTGACCTTTAGCTTTGTTCAGTACAGGTGGCATGTACACCTAAATTGCCTACAGTATTGGGAGTATTTTAGTGGTTCCCAAATACCCTCTCATTTCCCAGCCAGGACAACTGTAGTGCCATCAGAGAGCCCTTTTCATCTCTTTAGACTTAAAGAGCAAGAAGTTCCCATTGACAGTTATAGAACCTGCGTGTCAAGAATGGATGAGTTAGAGAGAGTTGACTTAGATTTCTGTTGATGTGGAAATCTCTACCATTTATTTATATTATTTCTAAGTGGTTGGTTCTGAAACTAACAAAGAGTTGTTGAGATAGTTTTCTTCTCATTCTCCTCCTATTCTCCCAAATGTCTGTGTGTTCTCTGAACTGCCATCCTGTTTCAGTCCCCTCAAAAAAGTAGCTGCTGCTTTCACAAGATGTTTGAGAATTCTTCCACACAAAGTCATTAGGTTTTTTATACCACATCTCTCTGAGTTGGCTCCCCATAATTCAGTAAAGAAGGTCCATTAGTTCAGTGCAGTGGGAACAGGCAGCTATTTTAAAGTGAAGATTTTATTTTTCTCTGGATTAGGGTAGCAGCATATTAGTTTTCTTCTCCCATTTGCAGTTAGTAACACTTGTGTGCTGTGAAATGTGACACGCATGTGACATATGAGTAAGAACTTTCAATTACCTCTTTTTAAAATTATATTTAGGTGAACAACAATACAGCTTCCTAGCATTAGTTCTTTGTTGTTGGTATCTTTTTATTTTGGGTGATAAACCGTAGCCTGTTTCAACAGTGTGTATGCATAAAAAAAAGACACATAAAATGTGAGAGAGAAAAGGAAACTTTTATTGCCTTTTAATTAGTATTAAGAATGATTACCATTCCTCCAGAAAATAGGAAAATAAACCAAGTGATGAGTGCAAAACTGGGTGCAAATTTAGCAAAATTTCTATTGATTCTTTCATATATATGCATATATTTTGAAGTTATAACTTCTGTAGATAACTTGAAGAATAGTTTGCTCTTGTGTTTATATAGATTAATTCCAAATTTAACATTCTTTTTGAGAGGCTTGGTGATCAGTCAATGGGGGAACCCAGAATATAGAGAATACTTCTCTGCCTGTTTTGAAGGGTTCTACCCCCCTGGACCATACTGGTTTTGACCTTCCCATGGAGAAAATTACCTACCCTCTGGGAAGAATTAGAATCTACAATGGTGTGGATTAGGTGATAGAATATTATGTAAGATTGTCACAAGGTGAAAAATTTAGAGTTTTTGGTTTTAATAGTATAGGAAGTAGATAAAAGCAGAAAACATCCACATGGAGGATTGTTATTGTTCTCCAGACCTTCTTCTTCTTCTCCATCTACTCCATATTCTGCGGCAGAAGTGGTCTGGGATGATTTGACAGGGAATTCCTCAGTTCCTGCCAGCATGACTAGATGATTTATTAGACAGTGGTAGAGAAGTGAAAAGACCTTGCGTTTTAAGTTTTCATTGGGTAATTTACCTTTAAAAAGGCTGTGTAATCTTGATAATTCGGCTTTTGCTGCATTCTCTGCTTCATTCTATGTCTGGGTCACGTCAGTGGCTTGTACTTTCCTGATAAGACTTAATAAACAACTATCTGAAGATTGAGAAAGCGAAAGGTCCCGTTCGTCTCTAACTCCTGGCAAAGACTCTAAAAAGTCTCTCCCAACAAGGGGAGACACAATTAAAGGCACGGACTGCGTCAAATCAACATATCGTATATATGGGATATGCATTTAATATAACCAAGCAAGAAGCAGATATCCTCCATGAAATCCAATGTACATATGCATCTTGGAAGAAATACGAAAGTTTTCACAAGAGCATACACTTATTGGAAACTTGAAATGAGCATTAGTATTTATTAAAACTTCTTCAAGAATTTGAAAGTTCACTTTCTATTAAAATTAATCCCAGGTTCCTAAGCATCTTGTAAATTCTCAACCCATATGTTCCGTGAAAAGCACTAGAGTAAACAAAAGAGAGATCAAATAAAGGACATATAAATTGTGTGTCTTGTTCTTCGTTCTCCCACTCTACTTCTTCAGACTACCATAGAGGATTTTTCATTCAATATATCTCTATATCTTTGAAGTCACAAAAGATTAAAAACAAAAAGAAAGAGAGAAAAAAAAAAAGAGAAGAAAAAAAAAGTAGGAACATGACAGTTTCAAAAGTTCAAGAAATCAAAATACTAAAATTTTCCAATTTTTCCAGACTTAAAGACTTTGAATTATTAAAATGATGTTCAAGAATGTTGAGAGGTAAGGAAAAAAGTTATTCTTTTCTCATTTGTGTTATCTTAACACGTGGAAACCTTCCTGGCTTAAATACTCAGTACAGAATTATTGTTCTAACTCTAAAACTATTAAGAATTGCAGTCACTTTGCAACCCCTCTAACACCAATGACCAAAACTCCTTAAAAGGCACAGGTGTTAATAATAGAGGATGAAAGGAGAGAAGTAAACTGCTTGCTCCCTGTTCTGTCCTGAGTAAACTTATGCCCTTCTGGTATCCTGAAATTCTTAAAATATGGAAGTGATTGTTTAAGGTGGTATTACATGAATTTGTAACATAGTTAATATTGTAGTTTTCCATGATTAAATGGATTTTTTTAATAATTCTTCCTGATTGAATAACTGTCAGTGCACAAATTCTGAGTTTTTTGAAAAGTGATATTACAGGGCTAATCATGCAGTTTGTACTTGGACAGAATTCATTCTAAAGTCAGTGGCACTTGTACCTAAATGCAAAATGTGGGAGCATACCCAAGAGGAGTGTTCTGTGCTCAGAAAGCACTTGACTTTATATTCTGCCATTAATCTAAATACAATTTCTGGCACTGCATTTCATGACACGTGCTGCTCCAACAGTCCATCTAGAAACAAGCTCTTTCCTGCATAAAATATTTTTGCTCCTACAAGTCAGTATAATACAAGGAAAAAAATTCTTTTTCTGAAAACTTATGGAATTGAAAATGCTGTAAATTTACAAATTCTGACATATGCCCTTAAAAACTTCTGCATCCACTGTTTTTATTTTCATTATGCATTACAGAATATATTCATAATGTTTAAAAATGTTCTATTCCATCAAAAATATGGCTTTTAACCAAATAAAAATGTAAAGCCAACTTGTTCTAAAATCCATCTGGTTTTCATTTTCTTATGATCTATAATCAGGAAATCCATTCATATACGACATATAATTTTTGTGCTTTCAAGTGGAAAGTGGAATGAGATGTTCTGCATATGGTCACATCTAAATTGATAATTGTCCAGGCAGAGTGCAATTTTAAAGTATAGCATGAAGGAAGGTTTAATTTGTACATTAGAAGTCTTATACATTTGTTTTGCCTCTGAATGTAAATGAGGCCATTCTCTTTGGTGGATTTATCTGAAGGTGGGACAGCTGCCTCAAAGCAGGCCACAGCCCTCTTGAGTTAAAAGGATACAGTTTAAAGAGCTGGTTTAAATGCAGACTCTTCTTAACTGTAAACCACATGCATGCATTCATCACTGATTTCCAAATGATGGGTTTCTGTATTACTGGTTTAAGGTCCACAGTCTTACATTCCTGAATCCTCATTATACCAAAAGAATAACAAGTTGGTGACTGGAAAGAAGAACTATTATTATATGGCTCCAAAATGCTAGCTGGCATAATATGCCATGTACAGCAGAAATCATCTGGCAAAGAAAAGATTGCAGTAGTTCTTAAAAAGAATTTGATGTTTTTAAAATATATATATAAGAAATCTAATCATTGTTCAAACTATTTTACATCAGTGAAGGTGTAAACTTCAGATGAAAGTTTCTGAAGAATAAAGCTTCATACAGAAGCATTCTTTCCCCTAATGTTTAATAGTAAATTATATTAAGTACATCTTATGTAGGAAATAGGAGTTCTTTCTTGTAAGGTCCTTTGTTCTCCAAAAATCACAACTAGAAACAAACATACATTCTATTTTGCTATATATCTTAGGTCCTATATTGTAGAACTGAAAAAACTGCTGCTTCAAACAATTTCATTGTCACTCTGAACAATTCTTTGTCATACAACAGATTTCACAGGCAGTTTTACGTCCTGCTGGTAAAATACCTCCTGTATGAAACTGACACCAGAGAAACCCTCCTTTTGCTTCAGTTTCTGCTGTTGAACACTTCATGCTTTGATTTTCAGTATTCAGTTTCTAAATGATGAACTTTTCAAAAATGCAGTGTGGTTTCTGGCAGAAAATATTGTTGTATATTCAAAATGCCCCTTCTAATTTCACTGCCTGTAGTAACACACAGCATTAATTAGAGCATAATAGATAGCTAATCTACATTGAGAACAATTGCTCATTTTGAAAAAAAAAAGCCTACTGACACAAAATGGAAAATTTTGACACCATTCTGCTGAGCTTGCTTAGCAAGTCAAAAATACATTTCAATAACCCATTTTATCTTACTAACTGTATGATGTTATTAAAGAAATAAACAACAAGATTAACTAAGCTTAATCTCTAAAGTCATTTTAATACAGAATATTGGAAGTGATCTGAGTGCTCTTCAGTTTTCATTATTTTGCAAAGACTTGGGAGATCATGATAATAAAAAGCGTGAGAACAAACAAGCCAGGCCAGACCAGTTACTAAGGATACCTGACAAATACAGATTTCAAGCAGTTTTGTGATAATTTTCCTCTGCCTTAATCCTGGTGTTCACAGTTCAGGGTCTCCAAGAGCCTAAGGTGGCATACTTGTATTTAACAGCCTCTGACAGATTTTATTTCCATGTATTTGTTGATTTGATAAATACAAGTAGCTGATGAGCTTGAGGATTAAAAACATTAAAATCTTAGTCATGCTTGGACACACTTCATTATCCTAACCAGAGGAGCAAATTGCTGTCATGTACTGTCATTTTTATGCCCGCCTTATAGACATTATCAAATTTAGTTCCATAATCCATTTATGTTCTTTAGGGCTATAAACCCCATTTCACATCCGGGGAAAGAGGCAGGAGGAAGTGAGATACCGTGTTCTTCACTGACTTTGGGACTACAAAGGAAATTTGAAGGTCCGGGGTTTTTGACCCAGAGGGCTCTGCCACACTCACTAGCTCATCTTCTCACACAAATTCTAGGCTGTCTGTTGCAGCTCATGAACAAAGGCTGAGCACAGAACAGAAAGCCTTCCCTAGTGTTTCTTTGGTGTTTACCCATGAAAGTTTTCTCTTTCCATACTAATTTTCATGCTATTCCCTCTCTATGACTGGGCAGTTTCTGTACCTCTCCTGAGATTGTGTAGACAGAATTTCAAGGTTACACTAAAAAGTCATCTTTTTCCCTAGATTTTATGTGGGTAAGAGGTGAAATCAAGTGAATGAAATAGGAAGGTCTCATTTTTATTGGTATGGTAGGTCAATAACCTTATGGATACATAGTAGTCAATACGGTGTGGTGAGAGAAGAAAACCCTTTTTAAAAAAGGCAAAAGAAGCATTTGCTTGTCAGAATTGTCCCTGGGGCCTGCAGAAGAGAGATGAAGATGAAAGATACGGTGGTGTTTTCCAAATAAGGTTATGATGTGGCTCCCATTGACTTTAGTGTTGACAGACCAGGTCCAAAAAGTGTAGTGAAAAAGACCCCAAAGCATTTATGAATCCTCCTGGTCTTCCCCCCGCCTTTTGAGGAAATTATCGTTTTGTTATACTCATCCTTTGTTTAAAAGCAAAACAAAATCATGACCTGCAAAGGGCTGAGTCAGGAAAGGCACAATCTTCTGTCGTTGTCAAGAAAACATGGAATAGCTTTGACAGTTTTTATGCCCTTAAATTATCTGACTTTCCTGCTCCTTGTAAGGCAAATGCCAGATGTTGGCTGCTACTAGGGCACAGTATATCATGCTATATACGACAGTGCTGTAAACAGAGTTGTATCATTGAGTTAATTTCAACACATCACCGAGATGGCAGCAGCCATGAGAGAAAGCATTTGAAGACCAGTTGTTCCAAATATGGCACATGTTGTATTTTCCCATAAGGATACATGACATAGATATTTACCATGAGTTTTGTATTTCACAGCTTTAGAAAGGCTTAAAAAAACCAGTGGACTTTATCAAACTTCTCTCTCTTTTTTTTTTCTCTTTTTTTACCTTAATAGGAAATGGATATGGCAACTCCCGCAACTCACCAGGTCTGCTGGTCTCACCTGGCAACTTGAACAAGAATATGCAAGCAAAATCTCCTCCTCCAATGAATTTGGGAATGAACAACCGTAAACCAGACCTCCGTGTGCTTATTCCACCTGGAAGCAAGAATACCATGCCATCAGTGGTAATGCATTTTCAAAGTTCTTCTTTTTGTCTCCTTCAGATAGGAGTTACTTAGGAATTTCAAGGCTGGCTCAGGCAAATAAATTCTTGATTGTTTGATTTTTCTGACTTGGGCTTGACATCAAGCTGGGGACGTAGGCTGAGCCTCCTTGATTGCTTTTTTAAGTCCTATTTACTTCCTACTTTTTGTCTGTTGGGTTGCTAAAGAGGAACTGCGCCCTGCAGAGTCTAAACTTCTGCAGTGTCTTTCCCAGTAGCTGAAAGAGTCTTTCCTGAATTTTTTATAAAGGCTGACTTTAACCCTGAGGATTCCTAACTTATTATGTTTTTCTTAAATATTTAGCCACACAGACTCTTAGCAGAAGGCATATTAACAGCAATAAATTAATTTGAGCCCTACCACTGTGAGTTCCAAATTTTGTAATGATAAGGTAGTAAATAGAGCAAGAGAAAAAGGAGTATGAAATTTCTATATCTCCTGTCAGAACTAGTGAAATTTAGGCAATATACTATGCTAGAAGGCTGAATTGGGAAGGTATCGTGTCCACGCCGGACTTTCCAAAAGTCCGTTTCCACGTAAATCTTTCATGAGTATTTTAACATTAAAAGTGAACTTAATTTTAAAAGATGGTAATGTAAGTGATGCAGCTTTCCATTTTGTAACAAGCATTATTAAAACAACTTCCAAGTTGGCTTCTTCAGCTTGATGCAAAATAAATTAATCATCAAACTAAAACTGTCCATAAATGTGATGCTGCCTCCTAAGTGAAAAAGTGACAAATAGTCCTACACAGCAATACTCAAAGCTGACCAAGGCAGTGACAAGCTGTCTGCATCAAATGAATTATTCCAAGCCCTTTAAAAATTATATTTTCCAAGGGACTCTTTAAGTTGTCAGGTATAGCAAGACAGTCTGCATCCAATGGCACTGTGGAAGAAAAAATTAATTCTTAGAGAAAGTCTTGTGCTGAAACCTGGATAGGTTGTTCCTACAATTGAGACAAACACTCCAATTGAAGGACAAATAAGAGATCTATGAGGTGTATTTTTTCCAAGCTATGCTCAGAAGTTGTTTATTTTGCTGCCCCTATGAGATGAAACTATTCTGTAAGCTAAAAACCTACATCCTGGTAAATATTTATATTTACTAATTTTTAACACTCCTTTCCTATGCAATCAGTCTGAGGATGTTGATCTGCTTCTGGTAAGTGGTAATGATGTTCATCTTAATAACAAGGAAAAGAAAACCAGTTATTTTTCATTATGTAAGTGAAATGTTGGTTGAAATAAAATGGAAAATGCTACAATAGCTATGTTGTAAACAGAAAATTCATCACAATTTTTAAATATAGCAATAGAACGCCAGATGCAGTTGTTGTTCATATTCAAATTATGCCTGCTAGAATTAAGCTTTCATTTTGGTGGTGGTGGAGAGCATGTAAACTTACGTTGTTGAAGATGGTGGAGCCTTATGACATCTTTTTTGGTGGCTCTCTAATCATTTTTTCCTGCCAGTCACATAATTAGAGTTCTCTAGTGTAATTTTTACAGTGCAACATCTAGAGCCCTGGAGTTAAAGATAAGCGAGTAACTGCTGTGTAATCTAACAGCCTTGAAGGCTTGGGGCTTTTTTTTGCACAAAAAGAAGTAGTCAGAGCTCCATCTCCTGGTAAGAGTTCAGTGTTCAGCAATCTGGGGCTGCTCCTCACTTTCAAAATCCAGAAGAGCTGGGTTTGGGGGTTTTTCTTTTGCCTTTTTTGTTTCATTTTGTTTTGCTTTGTGGGTTTTATTGGTTTTTGTGGTTGCTTTTTTTTCCTATATGAGTGAAAAGGAAAACGATGGGAATAGAGCTTATATATTTCATTAGTTTCTCACATGATCTGTTCTACCAACAATAAAAGCAATCTTACTAGTTCAGTTACCTAGGAGATACTGATGTAATGGGTTACTATGGTGACAACTGGTCTCTTGAAAGCTTATAAATGATAGGGTTGGCAGAGTTCATCAAAGCCACATGTTAAATGATTAATTTCTAGAAGTTTGTTACAGTCTGTATTTCTCATGCACAAAACATTCCCAGAAAGCAGATACACTCAACTGACTTAAAACTGGTCAATAATATGTTTATTTTACTTACTTTAAAAGAATCAAAGGATAAATAACTCCCAGTCTGCTCAGTCATTGGCTACTCCAGTGGTTTCCGTAGCAACTCCTACTCTACCAGGGCAAGGGATGGGAGGATACCCATCAGCCATCTCAACAACATATGGTACTGGTGAGTATGAGTGCAGGATGCAAAGGATGGGGAAGGGAGCAAGGTGCTGACAAGTGTTTATCTCAGTATTAATGAATTAGCTAATGTTCCTTGGGAGAAACTGAAATATTCATAGCTGTTATGCCTTTGCACTACATTTGCTTATTCTGTACCTGTCACTAACTTCAGACATATCTATTTTAAAGTTAGCTGTCTTGTTTGAAGAAAAATTGATTTGGTAGCTTTATTTCATTGGCTTTAATTTTAAAAAAAAAAGTGAAACTTAAAACAGTTAACAGTTCTTAGTCTTCCTTGGAGATAATTTCATGCAGTTGAGTACACTAGTACATCCTAAAGCCATGAGGGTAGTGGGAATAAGCAGCTTCAGTATCTCCACATCAGTGTTCAGTAACTGTTGGCTATCACACCTCCCTACCTGGGAGGGCACAAAAATGAAGCCTCAAGGCATCTTTACAGTTCCTGTTGTGAATTGCTGCTGTACAGAGTGCACACAGTGACACACAGATCCAGTGGTATTAGAGAACACATGTGTTGTTCAGAAATAGGCTGCCTGCTGGATTCTTCAAGGAAGACTCTAACCAAAATGTTTTACTTTTCAAGTCTTTCTGACAGTGTATTTGTAGTTAATTTGTAGTTATGCATATGTAGTTATTGTGAATTTACAGGCCAAGAATGCTTTAGATCTGCCAGACCCAGTAAAGCCCTGCTAGATTCCAGAATAATTATTAGTGCATTACTTGCTCCCAAGTTAATGAGTTGAGGGAAGAGGAAGATCTACTTTTTCTGCTGTAACTTAAGGTGATTGTGCAATTAAAATTAAAAGGCTTACAAAGTGACATGAAAATTACTGTGTTGTTTAATTGCTTTCTCTTTAATTCTCACTTAATTATTGTCTTTCTGTTTTCAAATCTAGAATATTCTCTGAGTAGTGCAGATATATCATCTCTCTCTGGTTTTAATACAGCCAGTGCTCTTCATCTTGGTTCTGTGACTGGCTGGCAACAGCAACACCTACATAACATGCCACCATCTACCCTCAGTCAATTGGGGTAAGCAGTGTTTTCTTTACTTTACTGTCCTACTGTGACTTCAGTCTCCCCAGTAATTCCAAATGTGAAATATGTCAAGTAACATACCAGAACATAGTTACTGTGTGTAAAAACTAGATTTTGCAAAACTGGAACAATGCAATTCATGGAAAGTTTGCTAGGGAGCTACAATGAAATATTCTGTGTCCATATCTTCTCAGTAGTGTATTGTTTATGTTTTAGTTTTTATTTCTTTAAATAGCATTTTATTTCACTACTAAAACCAAACACCTATATTGTACTGATGCTATATTTACTATTTATGCTTTTTATTTCCAGTTACCATCACATAAAGACTTACAGTAAACTAGAATTTTTTCTAGACATTTTAATAAAGTAAGATTTACATAATTAATTGACCTGAGATTAAGACTTAACCTTATATAATAATAACATACTCCCTTCTGCTCAACTCTGAAATTCAAGTTTCATTTCTTTGGAGATAATTTTTAGAGAAAATACCATGATTAGGCCAAATAACTGAGAGCTCACAAAACTTAATTTGATGGGCCTGTACTGAGGAGGACAGGTATTCCTGCCCTCTAGTGGCTAATTTTACAGTATTTACTCCAGTTTTGGAGAAACGCAGCGCTCTATCATCTTGGGATCTTTGAAATGTGAAAATTCACACAGGCAAATCACCTGATCAAGCAACCTCTTGGCTCATTGAAATGAACAAGTGTATGACTTTCAAATATTCTGATATCTGCAGTTTCTATTGAGTAAGACCATAGGCATGCACCAGTGTGGCACAGTAGCCTAATGTATGGTTAGACATGTCAGAATTTTAAAAGATTTATCATAAAAATAGAAGCTGAAAACATCTGGAGTGTATTTATGAGGAAAAATTTTAATTCATATATATTTGAAAAGAATTTTTTTTTTCAGAAAGAAGTGTTACACATATGCACTCTTTTTTTTTCAAGATTGTTGCCATAATGTGGAACTATTTAATACTCTAAATGCAGCTTAAATTTCAAAATTCTCTTTCTACTTTATCTGACCATTTTTTGTAACTTATTTTAATGTCCTTACCATCTAGAAGATTTGGGTTTTTAAGGACAGCTATACAAGTGTTTCAAATGAAACAATTTTTTTAAACCTCATTCCTATATGAATAAGTATATAGAGATACAAATGACATAAAAACATACAGCTGAAATACCTGCCGTGCTAGAAAAAATAGTCTTAATATCTTTCTCTTACACTTTTCTTTTTGAGTTTGCACTATTTCTGGGGCAGCATTCAGACTTACTGAACAATCAGTTATAAATTCTCAAACAAATTGAAAGCTCGCTTGTTAGATATCACTGTATAAACAATCAGTACCATACCAAGGAATGTAATAAGGCTATTTGGTTAGCCAAAAAAAAAAAAAGTATAAATTAGCTCCTAAACTAACTACATGCCTTTTCAGATATGTCACACATTGTGATCTGTTTCTGATTCATATTGCAGAATGTCAAAGTGTAATGACTGTGGCTGTGGATTACATTCTGAGTTGCTACTCTTATTACTATTCTTTCAATGATTTGTAAATGAATTCAGCTATGAAAGCTGCTTCACAGGCAGCTCTGAAGAAGTCTTCTATCACTGCAGAAAATCATAAGCCTTTATTTTATTCACTGAGTTCTACATGCAAAAGCATTTGTTTTAACTTTTGGATTACTTGAAAAACTTGAAATTCTGTAGAATATATTCAGTCCATGTCAACCTGATCTAGAATTTGCAAAAATATTTTAAAAATGAAACAAAATTATAGTCATCTTCACAGACTTGAGAAAAAAACATCTAGAAAGGTTTTGACAACACAAATCTCTGTGCTGAGTGAGGTTATACACTGAAATATTTGGCAACTGTGAGATGCCTGTTGTTAACAGTAGGCTATAAAAACCTGTGGGAAAACAAAGTTAATGGAAGAGACATTACAGCTCTCCTTCAGGTTTTGTTTTTCACCAAAGTCTAGAGGTGAAAATCAGCTCTGCTTCCTCAATGCATGACAAAAGAATGTGGTTAGTAGTAGAATAAGATAGGTTAGATGTAGTATCTTGCTCCAGATCAGTCCTCAGCAATTTCAGTAGCACTGTCTGAACCATCTTGAAGGTAATAAGAGATCTCTGCAACCTAGCTCTTAGTTCTTCACGCTGACTGTGCAATTTGGAGCCACACTAGTGCTGGTGAACTAGAGGGTAAATACATGAGTACATGGAGTAGCTCACTTTCACTTTCTGTGCACCTTTTGGCCTTCTGCTGATCCTGGTGAACAGCATAACAATGTAGAGCCTGTTTAGACATGACTAGGACATTAAAACAAGCCAGACTTTTCAACTTTTTGCGTTAAAAAGCAAAATAGTATTTTCATGGTCTTTTAACTGCATCTACCTCTGGAAAAAATACACATACAAATTCTACTGAAAATCAGTCCCTCCCAAAGCTTTGGGATTTGGCCTGAATATTACACTGATGTCTCTTACTGCTTATTTAACATGTTCCAAAAAGACTAACAGAATTTAACTGCTGATAACCAAAAGGGAAATCCTTCTCAAACTTTGTAATAAATTATCAAAATTTTTATGCAAAAATCCAAAGTATGAGAAATCTTCCTAGCCTAAGAGACAATATTTTCATCTAAAAGTAACATCCACAGGTGAAGTTTTCACTTTCCTAAAATATGAATGCAAGCATAGAAACAACATTTAATCTGAAGATGCTTCAATATAGATAATTATTTAAGAGAAGTAAGAGAAGTTTCTCTAAACTTCTACACAGATGAACAAAAAGTTGTCCAAATTCATACATAATATTGACTTGTTCTGTGATCCTTACGTAGCAAGATTATTACTTAGCAATAATTATTTTTGATTAGATAATAACTATATCTAGATATAGGGAAATATTCTCCATTAAACAATTTTTATTGAAAAATTTTGAAACAGTTACATCATGTTTAATGAATTTATATCAGTTCTGACAATTTCCTTGCTTTTAATAAAACCTTATGTATTTCAGATTGAGCCTTCTTTTCTTATGCCACAATTATAAATAAGATGTTCTAGTAATTCATTTTCATGTTATTCTTTGTTTTAAAATTCCTTTTTAAAAAGTGTAAACCTTAGCACATGAGAGCCTAACAAAATGTCCTGATACAGAAGTTCTTATTCTGCTTTTACATTGATCAGAAAAGTATTAAAAAATAAACAAAACCAACTAAAAAACACTTAGCTTTTACCTAAAATAAAAACAGAGAGGAGGGAAGAAGTTGAATTGCTAGTAAGTCAAAAATATCTTCTCCTAGATACAAATTAGCACATAACTAAGGTTACATAAATAAATTTCGCCATGAATTTTCAATGTTCATTTACATGTATTTATGGGAGAAAATTATATGAAGTGAGGAAATAAACTGATTTAGAGAAGCAAGTGTAGGCATAATAGAAAAGGTGCATGAGGCTTTCTTCCTTCAATAGACCACTTTCTCTCCCTAGAAAACCCTACATTGTCCATGTTCATGTCCTCACCACTTACTCAGACCTGCACTTCTACCTGTGTCATGCTGAGTTTCAATACCAGTTGGAGATTCAAGTAGAAGGAGATGCATACAGAGCTGGCATCATCCCAAGTTCATGGCACCCTGTCTTCCTCCCCACTTCTCACACAGCAGAGCTGTGTTGTTGTTCTGTGTCGAAACCAGATAGGAACCAACATTTCTCCATGTGGCCATCATAATCTGAATAAACATCGAATTTTAACTACACTGGCCTCAACAGGGACTGCTGTGCCAAGTTAAAACATTAATTTCCTTCATTGTCCCCATAAAATGAAGTGTTTTCCTACCATATGTGGAAAAAGGTCATGATGTCAGAATAAGTGGTCTGCCTGGCACCTATTCAGTGCACATAACTATATACAAACCTTTGAAATAATTTTCATTAGTTTCTCAGTAGTTTTTCCATATCCAAGACCTGTTTGTTTACCAGGGGATTTAGTGAAGGTTTCACATGATGAAAATAGGGCCAAATTAACGTAATTATATGAAGCAGCAGTGTAAAATACGCATTGATACATATAAGTGCAAACAGCTGTTTCTACACTCACACATACATATACAGGAAATTAAACCATTTTGCAGCAGACTGAACTCTCATTTCTTATGGCGCAGCTTCCATTCTAAATAGAGGTCAATCTTCTGTTTGGAATACAGATTTATAAACTGCACCTTAGCACCTATTATTTCACCATTCACATGTATGTGTAACACTATGTTTCCCATGTAAGTGACCATTTTAGCTTAGACGAACTTCTCATAAAAATGTTTCAGAAAATGTTAATGAAATATTGCAAATTATAATGAAATAAAAATATATCAAATCACAGAAATACTTTCAGCAGAAAAAGTTTATATTTAGAAAGAAAAAAACGGTGACTCAAAATAAGTGCTACAATTTATTTGTATTGTTACAATTTGTTTATATTGTTCTAAATCTCAGAACTTCAGTCTTGACCTGCCAAAATGACTTCTTATCCTTTTTTAAATGTACAGAAAAAAAGGGGGGATTCAAAATTCAAATCAACCTGTAGCATTTATAGAACTGCCTCTAATTTGTATGCCAGGTGATTATGTAATAATGCCGGTGATTCCCAAGGAATCTGTAGAAAAGTCTATAGAGATGCATTCTCATACTCACTTCTGAGGCACTATTAAAAAGGCAATATTCCAGCACAGCAATACCAGCTCTGTATCAATGACACTCAGTTCAACCCTCTAGATCTGTTCCCTTGGGTGCTGTCACACAATAGAATGCTAGTATGTTCCATGTGAACACATTTAACTGAATATAGTTCTTTTTATCTATTTTTATCTTTTTTAATTATCCCCAGCTTTGCAAAGTGGCATGTCATTTGCTCAAATCAAACACTTCTAAATCAAATGCCCAGGCTCCACCATCCTTTATTACAGGACTTTCAGTTTAGCTATAAGCTTGGCTTGTAAATTCATGTGTAATCTTATCATACTAAACTGACAGCCTGTTTACTCAGGTGAAGTCCTAGGATCTCCTAAGCAACACAAAAATAAAGTCACTGGAAATGAAAAGAAAAAAATGACAGAGATGTATATTGGATTTTCGTTGGATTGTTTTTAACAAATTTTCAGGAAGAATGGAATATTTCACTATGTTGGAATGGCAAAGTCTTATATTTACAGTTTCTTATATGTATTAATTTAATATTTACAGAAACAATACAAAGAAAATATCCTGCTTGAAAAAAGAAAAAGGTTACATGTTTTACTATTGAAGGTTATTATTCATGAACTTCGTAACTTAAGAAAGGGCTTATTGCAGGTTTGAGAAATACATCTGTATAAGACTGAGGGGTTGATGAAAAACTTGGAGGTAGAACATCCTGTTTACTTTATTTTCTAAAAAGATCCATTCATTATTAAGCACTGCAGTAATTCCTGATAAAAGAAGATTATATCATTCAATATTGAAGCCTTATAGTTTTATTTTTAATCTGTCAGAAGAAAAAAAATTCATCCAAGTAGTAGTAAATGTTGTTTCAGTAACGCTTAGCTTTCAGTTGATGAGATACCTGGGAAAGTAGAGTATTTCAATAAATGAAAAGACCACACCTAAACTTACCTCTGTCTTCTACATACTTAGAAATTCCTTACAAATCACAATATTGCATCTTCTTGCATTAAAAAATGCCTGCATATCCATTTAGGTTTAAAATCTTGCAAAGCCAAGTGGTCTGTTGCCCTTAATGCCTTCCTACCCCTCTATAAATAAATATGAATAGAAACCTTGAAATGCTGTCTCTAGGGTAATACACTAGCTTCAGCTGAGCAAATGGTCCTTGAACTGGAACATAATGGGAACTGCATGTTGAGAATTCTATTTCAATAATGAAAAGTCAAGTTTTGCCAGGAGGTGGTGCTTTTGTACAAAATATTCTGCAGATGAAAGTAATCTCATTTCTCCCATAGAGATAAAGCATGTTCTCAGTATTCACTCTCGTCCCTACCTGTTTCCTCTTTCCTCTGCCACTACCTGCCCACAAAAATGCACAGAAAAAAAAAAAAAAAAAAAGCTTAGAATAGTTATACGGCCTACCTTTGAAAAAGTTTCAGCATAGCGGTCTGTCTGCTAATATCATCCTTTGAGCTTGGCTTTCCAATGGGCAAGCAGAGTTGTCCTCTATCTTCTCCTATTCCTCTGCTTCCCTTTTGTAGTTTATCCAAATGCATTCTGGATTGAATTATGGATTTACAGATTTAAACCATAAATCATATCTAAATCCTTGCCTGCCTGTGCTATTTTGTTGATGTCAATCCTAGGACCAGTAATTTCAACTTTATTCTGAAAGGTATAAAAATTACCAGACCAGAATTTTTTGTTTCTGTTTTGCATCTGAAGTCACATGTCAAAACAAACCACAATAAAAATAGTTGTGTGCATTCAAATTAATGGGATTAAACCCAGAAGAAAGTCCATGCTTCCCCTGTCTCAGCTAATGCATACACACGCACAAGTATTAGTTACACAGAAACCTGCAGGTGGTTCCAACAGTGCAAAGGCTCACCTTCCCAAATTTGTGATGACATTTGATTTTAAAAAAAAGAGAGAGATTGAAAGTGAGACCTCTCTCCAAATTGAGGGCTTGTCTGTTGTGGTGCTTTCATCTCCTGGAATTTGTGAATTCTGCTCAGACAACAGTGCCCAAGCTCTCTGCATGTGCTGTTCCTGGTGAGCTTTTACACTGGTGTTTTGTGTGAGTGTTTGTGCATATCTGGGGGCTCCATGCCTCCTCCGTCTGTAACTGGGTTTCCTTTCCTCCTACAGAGCTTGCACTAGCACTCATTTATCTCAGAGTACAAATCTCTCCCTGCCTTCTACTCAAAGCCTCAACATCAAGTCAGAACCTGTTTCTCCTCCTAGAGACCGTACCACCACATCATCGAGATACCAACAGCACACGCGCCATGAGGCGGGGAGATCTCCTGTTGACAGTTTGAGCAGCTGTAGCAGTTCCTACGATGGAAGTGACCGAGAAGATCACCGGAACGAATTCCACTCCCCCATTGGACTCACCAGACCTTCGCCGGACGAAAGGGAAAGCCCCTCTGTCAAGCGCATGCGGCTCTCTGAAGGATGGGCAACATGATAGCATTATTACTATTAGTTGGGGTTTTTTTTCTTGCAGTGTGTGTGTGCTATACCTTAACGGGAGGGGGGAGGGGGGAAGGGTCGATATGCATTATATGTGCTGTGTGTGAAAAAAAGTCAGGTACTCTGTTTTGTAAAAGTACTTTTAAATTGCCTCAGTGATGCAGTATAAGGATAAACAGAAATGCTGAGATAAGCTTAGCACTTGAGTTGTACAACAGAACACTTGTACAAAATAGATTTTAAGGCTAACTTCTTTTCACTGTTGTGCTCCCTTGCAAAATGTATGTTACAATAGATAGTGTCATGTTGCAGGTTCAACGTTATTTACATGTAAATAGACAAAATGAAAACATTTGCCAGAAATGGCAGATCTTTACTGAGAGAGAAAGCAGCTGTTATGCAACATATAGAAAATGTACAGATGTTTTGACAGACCCAGAAGTTGGGTGGCCATGAATTGATGCTAGAAAGAGTCTGGGTCACCTAACATACTGAAAATGCTCACAAACATGCAGGCATATTTCTGGAGTATGGCACTCATTTAAAAAGGATCAGACCATTTCAAGAGGACCATACTTCTAAAAATGTTGAGTTCGAGGGCTGACATATTTAATTTTTAAAATTATGGGTCTGCATCATTTATTAAATAAAAAAAGTATAAAAATATGTACATTACATTTTGCTTATTTTCATATTAAAAAGTAAGACAGAGTTTGCAAAGCATTTGTGGCTTTTGTAGTTTCCTTAAGCCAAAATGTGTTCTTTTTTCCTTGATAGCTTTGCTAATCTTTTAAACAGTCCTGAAGAAAAAAACAAAAAGGACTTTTTGTATAGAAAGCACTACCCTAAGCCTTGAGGAACTCCATGCTTTGCTAACCAAGATAACTGTTTTCTCTTTGCATAAGTTTTGTTTTTGAAATGTGTATTTCTAATTATATAAAATATTAAGAATCTTTTTAAAAAAATCTGTGAAATTAACATGCTTGTGTATAGCTTTCTAATATATATAATAATTATGGTAATAGCAAAAGTTTTTGTTCTCTTAATAGTGGGGAATTATATTTGTGCAGTTGCACATTTAACTATTTTCTTTCAGTTTTATTTTACTGGGTATATGTTTTACAGATCAAAGTCAGCTGTTGAAAGACTGATCTGTAAACGATTATACTTTACCCATGGTGTAACAACTTAAATCATTTTAATACAGCATTTTACAATCAGTTGGGTGAACTGCCATCCATTGTATATACTGATTAGTTCTTTCATGCTGTTTTGTGCATTGTAACAAGTTAAGGGCCCTTCTATTTCTTAACGTCCTGCGTATCTTGTAGTTTTCCATGGGTTAAATGACAAAGTGGCGTAACTTGGCCCTCTCATTAATGAAGCTGGTATTCTGCCTGTCAGAATTGAATGTACAGCTTTAATGGCTGTCAGCTACGTGAGCGCAGGTGAATATGTGCTGAAGCAGCGGGGGAGACAAAGGGAGGGATTGGCACAAACATGCCGGTTGTATAGATTCCTCCCCTCTCACAGACATAAAACTCTTAAAGAGATCATCAGTTAAAAGGTCATTCAAAACTGGTTGATTTTACACAGCCAATATTGGCCATCTGGTCCTTGGTTCTCATGGACCTCCGCACGTCATCTCACAGTGGGCATGTTGTTGAGCAACGCCCCCTGTGTGTTTACACCGGAGCAGGACTTGCTTCAGCACACGACATCCACATTTTCTCCAGCCTCATATTGTTCCTCTGACTAAGATAGCTTGACCAGAGGGAATGTGTCATTTTCAGTCCCTCTTTGTCCCTCTTGTATATTAGAAAAAATGGTATATTCAAGTGTTTCAGTTTAATCTTTCTGTTGGAGGGAAAAAGTGTTTAAGCAAAATGTTAGTGCCATAGTAAAAGTGTAATATTTCTCCTTTTTTCAAGAGTCCTTCTAGGTCTCAACTACATACATTGACATTATGATGAAGAATATAGCTGTGACAGTGAAATGTCAACGCAAAATACTTTGAAGTGAAATCCACACTCTTTTTTCCACCTATATATGCAGTTGCTGTGCACTGCTCAGTGATAGAGTGTACCTCTCTGTAGTAGAGAATGATGATCAGACTACAGTGTGCATTAGGACACAGGCTCTTCACTTACCATGACTTTACAGAAGCCTGCCTTACAGGCACTTTCAGCCGTGCAGGGGCTATAGCATAATCTGGAAACTCTTTAAGCAGAATACTGTGCTACTAATGCGTCCATCTTATCTCGTGTAGCAAACTGCAGGGTAAACAAAGATACGCATGTTTTAAAAAAAACAAAAAATAAACAAAAAAAACCAAACCAAACCAAACCAAACAAAAAAAAAAAAGGTAAAATGGGGCCCATAATTAATTTTCAAACACAAAACCCCTGTGTTTGAAACCACTTTCTTCACCCTCAGATTAATCTGTATTCATATTCTCATCTGAGAATTTTGAACTTTGGTGTGTCAAAAATATGCAAATATATCACAAATGTACCTTGTAATTTCAAGAAAAAATACAATTTTATTGGTATCGTAGTAGAAACTTGTCAGTGGGGAAGGGGATTTGGTCTATTGATATATTAAGAATAGCCATATTAAGAGTTTACCTTGCGATTTGCCTCAGCAACACATGAAAAAAATGAAAGGTATCATATTTAATGAAGATGCAGTGTAATATATTACTGCAAGTAACTAAGAAGAAAGTAGCGTGAAAAATATTGCCTGGGCAATTTATATTAACTCTGACAGTGATTTTTTGTATAAACACAAGTAGAACAGAATCACGTGAAAATAAATGCCAGTCAGCCCTCTTGTTCCTGCTGCAGAGGGCAACTAATTTATACTGGCAAAATTGTGGGGGATAATGCATATTTGCAAACTGATCTAATGATAAGAAGCACAACTTTGATTGTGAAGTCACTTTCTGTAAACTATAACTGTCTACCTTTCTTGTTCCTTTATCTGTACCTTACCATTTATTGTATTTGCAAAAGCTAATTTGGGTTTATTGTGTGATTCCTTTGTATTTAAGGAGTTTGGGGCAGAGCCCTGAAAGAGTA
Organism: Corvus cornix cornix; assembly: GCF_000738735.6. Lineage (NCBI taxonomy): Eukaryota > Metazoa > Chordata > Aves > Passeriformes > Corvidae > Corvus > Corvus cornix. Next base: position 55,904,071 of record NC_046357.1, read on the forward strand.
TTAACATTTACTTTACCTTAACCCATGCTATATGATGTTTTAGGCAACATTCTTAATTGCAAGTTCAAACACCTGAAGTGGCATTCTAGACATCTGCAAGTATTGTTATAGCTAAGCTAATCTCTATTAAAAGGTGTTGTCAGTTAGTGTTTAATTGCTGGTGACAATTATATGATATACCTTACCTGCACAACATGTACACTGTATGCATTGAGCCATTCACAGTAAAGCTTTGATCATTTCAGTGTCTTTCAAAAGTTGTGTTTTATAACAAAATGGCTTATATTTTTCCCAGAAGAGGAATTTAGCAATTTTTAATGACTAATATAAAAACTATCTGTTGTCCTCAGATCTTTTTCAGGTAAAGTTAGCATAAGAATAGAACTCATAGGCTGTTTTCAAGGATGTCAACCCTTTTGTATTGTATGTGTTATCCTATATACCCTCTTTTATCTGTAGTCTAACAGCTGTTTTGTTTTCCTTCTTCCTTCACCTTGAAGGTAAACGCTTTGTAATTTTTTAAAAGCCACTTGAAACCTCAATAAAGGCTGTTGCCTAAACATGGCATACTTCATCTGTTCCTGTTTGTGCCATCTGCTGTGATGTCGTCAGTTACATGGCATTAATTTCCTGCCACTACAGGTCTCTTGAAGGACTGATGGAACATTGGTGTCTGTTAGAATGCTTCAGACTGTAGATGTAATAAAAGGCTTTTGTTAATATATTTTAACCAAAGATGTGGAGCAATCCAAGCTTTGAGCCACAGACTTTCTGCATCAAAAATATCCATTTGATTATTTTCATAATCACGTGTTGCATTTCTACCTTCCCTTCTCATACCTCAGACTGATCCATACCTCAGTTTGATTCAAAAAAAGGTCAGTTAAATAAATAATTTTAAAAAAAATTACAAATTAAAAATGCAGTACTAGAGTCTTTTGTGTATTTAATATCAGACCTGGGTTACTGCAGGCATTACACTTGGATTGCTTCAGATGGTTTGTTGTATCCTTTTTTTCTTTTTTTCTTCTCTTTCATGGGGATTTGCTTCCATAAAACAATGGTGATAAAAAAATAGCTTGTAAATGGGAGCATACAAGCATTTGCAACAAATATTAAAGTAGAGGCTCACAGCGGCATAAGCTGGACTTTGTCGCCACTAGATGACAAGATGTTATAACTAAGTTAAACCACATCTGTGTATCTCAAGGGACTTAATTCAGCTGTCTGTAGTGAACAAAAATGGGAAAATTTCAAAAGATTCTCCTGCTGGAAATAAGGTATAATTTGTATTTTGCAGACAAATCAGTAAAGTTACTGGCTTTCTTAGTGATATGGTGTCTGTTGTGCATTTTTTTATTAATTTAAATAGTGTTCAGTTTTCACTGTTTTGAATTGTAACACATGAAAGAATCAGCACTTTAACTACCAGCAGCTGCCTCGAGGTCCCTTACCAATTATTTGTGCTTGCTTTGAAAGCTAAGCAATGTTTTCTGGCACACATCACTCCACCAATTCAGAGAAACTCCATCACTCCTCTGGAGTCAGTGTCATTTGGAATCAGGCCATCTGAATCTGTCCTTGACATCTGACTAGCAGAGGAGCTTGATGAAATAATGCCTGGCTTTCAGGTGCTTAGTTACTGAAAGGGAATCTAAACTCCCACATGTCCTGTGAATTATATCCATGGGGACAACCATGCAAAAACCCTATAAAAAATGCATGTTCTGTGTAAAAATAATATATCATTGGATCTATTATTGTCTAACAAACCTGCATAAGGACTGTGTCAGAATTAATCTATTCACCTTTCTATACTTTTTTCTGGGAGTTTTTGTTTGTTTGTTGTTTGTGGGGAGTTACAGGGGGGTTTTCCTACTAATATTTATATTTTCAGAATAAAAGAATCACTTTATTTCAAAAAGATGTGGTTTTATGCCAGAAGCAGACAACCTATTACAAAGTTAAGGTGCTTGGTGAATGGGACAGTTTCAAAAATAACTTTACAAAGCCTAGTTCGTAAATATGTTTATGAAAGAAAACTGTGCTGTGCTGTTCCTTTTCACAACAATTTCATTTAGGAGAAATACTGCTAGTATTGCAGTGTTGGACTACCAATGGCCTAGCAATTGGCCTAGCAATGAGCTGTTAAAACTAAGATTAAATGTCATTTGTTTTACTACATATTATATTTTGCTCAAGTAAATCCCTTTATGTCATCATTGGCCAGGATTAACAAAATATTTCTGAAAATGCAGTTGGCTTAAAAAATTTATCTGGGAGTCATCTTGCAGTCATCTGTGTGATTAATACTGATAATGTTATACCTGCATTGGAAAAGAAATTACTTAGAAAATAGAGTCTGTTATGTACTTTGTTGTGCTACTTATTGCTCTGGAAAAAAATAAGCATAAACATACTGACTACTTTGCTGTAAATACTATGAACTATATTTATAAACAATTTTTTTAATTATGTTGCAATGGGAGGTGGGGGGAGAGTCAAGAATTCTTTAAATCAGCTTTCTCACTTTAGGTTCACATATGTCATCCTAAAAAGCAATTGTGAAGTGTACAGTCTGAGATAATAACTAAGAGGCATACATCTTCCACCCAGAGTGTTTGCTTTACCTGAAAATTCCTTTCTTCTTTTCTTTAGCAAAAATCAACATAGCATCTTTGTAGAACCAGGAAACTATGCTGAGACAGTTGTTGCATATGTCACATTAAGGAGAGCAAGCCAGCAATGTGACTCATTCATACCTAACCCTTTCTCAAACACAATGCTTGCATTTCCAGAGGTAAAATACTGGGAGTGAGAGAATCCAAAGAACAGCAAGGAGGAATTATTTTAAAACAATCAGATCATTAAGTCTATAAGCAGCAAAAAGATATTGTTCATGTCTCTACTGACAGACATAGCCTATTCCTCATTAATTCAGTGGAAATTTACCAATGCAGCAAGATTTTACCTGCTCCATCTAAACTGATGCATGGAACTCCAGTTTTCTGGAGTCCCTGATTTTGGGACATTCAGACTGCTTAGCCATATGACTACATTTTTTTTATTCATGTATTGTACTTAATGCTTTACAGTAAGTATTGAGAGTGTCTGCAATAGGTAAATCTATACTGCATTCTCCGCAGTCCATATAGACACATCCAAGATAATTCTGTTGTGAGCAGATATTTTGGTTAACAGTAGACTTTCTACTGATGAAGGTATTTCTTTCTCCTCTTCCAGCAGCTATTGTAGCAAGCTTTTGTTCCATTCTGCATCCCCTTGATTCCTAAAGATACTTGAAGGCTAACATGAGAATACTTGAACTTGAATGGAGTACATTGCTTGTGAAAGCTGCAAAGTGTGCTGTTCTAATTGTCCTTTCTACCCTCTTCTGGCTTTGTGCTTCTGTCTGTGGTTCATTCATAGTCTGCCCAAAGTTTTCAGCTTGAAGTATCTGTCTCTATTTATCAGGACAATGATCTATAAGTTCTTTCAGGTTACAAAATGTTGCATCCTTCTGGGGGCAGGGATTGATCACCATTAGTTGTGAAGGTTTTACTTCTTTGACCAAAGAAATGAAATGATGTAATAGAAGATCTAACTGTGCAGGAAAAACTTAGAAGTGATAAAACTTAGTGTGTTTTCATGATAAACATAATTGGTGTAAATCATTATTTTGTTTTGGCAGACATTACTTAGATAATTATTTTCTGTAGAGTTGCTCAGGATAGGGTTTTCAGTCTCACAATGAAAATGCAGCATCCTGTGGGGCCCAAGTCACTTTTTTGCAACCCTTTACACTATGGTAACATTTTTTTATGGCAGTGAGAGCTAGAAAATACCACTATGACATCCTTTACAGTTGCATTTTACAGTGGGAAATCTTGACCTAATACATATTACTCTGTCTGTTCTGAATACAGAACAAGATGGGCAGGAGACAAATTTGCTTGAAAGGAGAACACATATATCCAAAGAAACCATCAGACAGCAGATTCACAAGGCCATATGATGACCAATGTTATGTGTAATTAAGCAGTAGGCTTTTTGGCCATAAAAGATTCTGAAAGTAAACATCCTGGGTAAGTTCATAATGGGTTTGCTAATTTAAGAGGGCATAGTTCCAATTGTCTTATTAAGCATGATGATACACTTACCAGCAAGAGCAAAGGAAGATTTTCCATGGCTTATTTTTTGAAAATAAGAAGCATTCTAGGGAACAATTCATGTATGCTTTTTGTGTATGTGTGTGTTCTTCCCCTGGAATATCCCCTACAGACTGCTGTAAGGGAGAAGGTAATGAGAAAAGTGGACTTTTGATGTGATCCCATGTGGCAGTTCTTGTGTCTAGACATCACTTTATATAACCATCCTAATTTTCCCTGCAAACCCTTTTTTTTCAGATTATGCATATTGATTTTAAGTGCTGGAAATTAATACAGTACAGATGAAGCATTCAGCACACATCATCAGCCAAGAGCTAAACCTGTCACCTAGCATGGCTTTGCTTTTGCAGGAACTCTGGGGGGAAAAAGAGAATTTATGACCTTTGAAAGAGGGGGCAGGCAACTGAAGAAGAATACAAGATGTTAGGTCATGTAGAGAGAAAATTAGAAAGGAAAAAGCTCAATTAGAATTCAATCTGGTCAATCACTGGTGTGAAAGATGTAAAAAAAGTGTTTTTATAATACATCAGAGACAAAAGGAGAGCCAAAGAAAATGCTTTACTGAACACAGTGGGGGACCATGTCAGCAAGGACAAGGTAAAGGCTGAAGTACTTAATGCCTTCTTTGCCTCAATCTTTAACAGTAAGACCTGTTATTCTTAGGGAAACCTGACCGCTGAACTTCTAGACAAGGAGCAGAATAGTCCCCCTGTAATCCAAGAGAAAATAGTTAGTGACTTGCTGAGCCATTTAGACACTCATAAGTCTCTGGGACTGGATAGGATTCATCCAACGGTACAGAGGGAGCTGGTAGAAAAGCCTTGTCAAGGCATTCTCCATCTTTTATATTCTGTCTTGGTTAACTGGGAAGGTCCCAGATGACCTCAGTTTGGCCAATGTGATCTACATCTCCAGGAAGAGCTGGAAAGATCTGAGGAACTACTGGCCTGTCAGCCTGACCTCTGTGTCCAGCAGCGTTATGGAGCAAACCACTCAAGTGTGATCACTCATCACCTACCAGACAACCAGGGGATCAGCAGAAAGGGTTTATGAAAGGCAGGTCCTTCCTGACCAACCTGATCTCCTTTTGTTACCATGTTACTTACCTGATGAATGAAAGGAAAGCTAAGGATGTTGTCTACGTGGACACAGCAAAGTCTTTGAACTGTGTCTTATGGCATTCTCCTTGAAAAGCTGTCAGGCCACAGCTTGGACAGTTGCACTCTTTGTTGGGTTAGAACTGGCTGGATGGCCGGGCCCAGAGAATGGTGGTGAGTGGTGCTACACCCTGGCTGTTGGTCACCAGTGGTGTTCCCCAGGTCTCAGTATTGGGGCCAGTCCCGTTAATTATTATTGATGATCTGGAAAAAGGGACTGAGTCCACACTCAGAAAGTATGAAACTAAATTGGGTGGGAGTGTTGATCTGCTGGAGGGTAGGAAAGATCTGAAGATGGATCTGGACAGGCTGAACTGATGGACTGACGGACAGAGGCCAATGGTATGAGCTTCAACAAGGCCAAGTGACATGTCCTGCACTTCAGCTACAATAACCCCATGCGGTGCTATAGGATGGGGAAAGAGTGGCTGGGAAGCTGCCTGATGGGAAAGGACTTGGGAGTGCTAGTCAACAGATAGCAGGACAGACTGAGTTTTACCCAGGAGGCCAAGAACGCCAAAGGCACCCTGGCTTGTATCAGCAACAGTGTGGCCAGCAGGACCAGGGCAGTGACTGTCTCAGCACTGGTGAGGCCACGCCTTGAGTGCTGTGTCCGTTTTTGGACCCTTCCAGTAAAGTCATTGTGGTGCTGGAGTGAATCCAGAGAAGGGTAATGAAGCTGGAGAAGGTCTAAAGGGTAAGTCATATGAGGACTGGCTGAGGGAGCTGGGATTTTCAGCCTGGAGAAAAGGAGGCTCAGGGGTAACCTTATCACTCTACAACTCCCTGAAAGGAGGTTGTAGCTAGGTGGGGCTCAGTCTCTTCTCCCAGGCAACCAAAGAAAGGACAAGAGGAAATGGCCTCAAGGTGTGTCAGGGGAGATTCAGGTTGGACACCAGGAAGAACTTCTTCACAAAAAAGGGTTGTTAAACATTGGAACAGGCTGCCCTGGGAGGTGGTGGAGTCACAATCCCTAAAGGTATTCATGAAACAATTGAACTTAGTGCTATGGTTTAGTTGACAAGGTGGTGATGAGAGACAGGCTGGATTCAATCATCTTGGAGGTCTTTTCAAACCTAAATGAATCTGTGAATCTGTGCTTTTCCAGTATTGTGCAGTATACCCAGTTGGCTTAAGTGTAAACATGCAACTGTTTATTTATTCCACAGCAGCCAGGGAAAAATGAGTAACTGCATAAATTACAGACACAAGGGTACAGTTAAGGATGCATGATTGATAGAATTAACATGCACATGCAGGAATGAGAAAATATCAGTGTGTAAGTATAGAGATGGGAAGTGAAAACAAAGTGATGACATGAATGCAAACATGGGTCTGTAATTTCACAAACCTGCTGTTCAACTACATACCAGAATTTTGCTGAAAAGATGGATTTGTAGTCTTCTGCAAAGTGCCAGGTACAAAACTGCTCTCACCATGAAAAGGTTTGCTTGCATGTGTAAATATGCCAGTATTAGTCATCAAACTTTAATTAATAAATCACATATACACAAGCAATAAATAATGGAATATTTTTTCAGTCAGAGTACCCAGTTACACAGAAAATGTCACAAAATGACATTATCAGCAAGTATACTCTGTGTATAAGATTGCTTTTGAAACTAGCCCATCAGACCAGCATGTGAATGGATATGCTGGATTAGACATCCTGTGCAGACTTTGTTTACAGTATCTAGACTGACCAGTTTAACAAGGATGCTGTGGTTTAATCAGAATTAGAATTAGAATTAGAGCACTAAGTGCAGAAACTCCTGAGCAAAATTCCACAGATATATTACATGGATCAAAATCAAAGGCTGTTGGATGATGTTTTCTATTGCCACTAATATCTCTGCATGTAGACTGGGATATTTTCAGAGTTTCCTAAAATGTGTTTATATCTCTGAGACAGTGAACTAATCAAGTTTAGTTATAGTCTAACCATGAAATCATTTAGTGAGGGTAATATAGCAGCTCATGAGAAATGATCATGACAGATGCAGTATAAATATAACAATCATTTTTTAAAACCTCTCCTATATTACCTTAGCATGCAGAGGCAGAGGCTGAGCCAAACACAACCTCCTGCAATGACTTCTTTGCTATTTATACCCCTCGAATATTAACGGAAAAATTCAGTCTATCAAATTGTTCAATTCTTGCAGAAAAACAGACTTTGTCCCAAGGTAGAAGACAGATAGAAGAAGACAGCTGGACAAATGAAAAGCATACAAGAAAAGCAAATAGCTTGCGAACATCATTCCAGCGCCCTCTTTCTGAAATGTTTGAAATTTCAGCTGTTCTAAATTTGAATGGTCAAAAAGAGAAATTACATTTAAACAGTGGTAAAATTAATCCTGATTGAGCTTTTCACATGTCATTGTGGGTGTCCCTCACAAGTGTAAATAGCAATTTGCAGGGAGTTTGCAGAACTGCAGATCAACCTGCAAATAAAGCAATGACAGTTACCAGTGCAATGACTTCTAATCCCCTTTAAAAGGTTAAAGGACCTTGAACAGAGGAAGAACAGTGGCTCAAGGTTTTAAGGTTTTCAGAACAAAAATGACTGATCAGCAAACTTCTGAATGTAGCCCAGGAATTATATACCCTGCCTCCTGAAAACACAGGTAATTTCTCCAATCAAGTGTTTGGGGCTGATTCACTCTACATCTTCAGGAAGAAATGTGGATATACTTCAAGTGTATTATGGTTTGGTACAATTTTCAGGTCTTTTCTTCTTCCAACATGCAACAGATACCTATCAATCACCTCCTGATATTTTCATGGAAATTTCTTTCTACTGCTGATCTTTCTGAGCCTCCCACTTCTTAAATAGCAGATGAATCCTGAGTCAGTGTATTAAATATCTAATATTTCTTCTCTTTAATTCTTTTTATTGTAAGAGTTTTTCAGGACACTGAAAAATACAGACAAAACCCATCTTATGTTAGTATGGCTCAGAGAAAACAAAATTCTTTCTGCCTCAGAAATCTGTGAGACAAACAGTAGCTTTTAAAACAACTGAACTGTTGTTTTAGGGAAAAGTATCCACAGGGAAGCCACAGAAAAACAGATGCTCCAGCAACTTGTATAGCCAACGAAGGCAATGCCATAACACACTTTCAGCTGTCCCTCTCTCCACTTTCCTGATTGGGAAAGAGTTAGGGTTAGGATTAGGGTTAGGGTTAGGATTAGGTTTAGAGTTAGGGTTAGGGTTGCTCAGCCTGGGAGATGCTGGAATGCGAGAAGTCTCTTCCTGTCCCCTGCCCCATTGTGCTGTACTGTAGATTTTCCCTTGATTGAATCATAAAATCATTTAGGCTGGAAAAGGCCTCTAAGGATGTCAGGTCCGGCCCCTAACCCTTCATTGCCAAGTCCACTATTAATCCACCTCCCCAGATGCCACATTGACACATATGTTAAGTCCCTCCAGGGTTGTTGACTCTACCGCTTCCCGGGGCAACCTCTTCCAGGATTTGATATCCCTTTTAATGAGAAAATTTTTCCTAATATTCCAATCTAAACCTTCTGTGGCATAACTTTAGGCTATTTCCTCTCATCCTGTCATTGGTTTTCTGGGAAAAGAGACCAAAACCCATTTAGCTACAAGCTCTTTCAAGACATATGTAGAGAGTGACAAGGTTCCATATGAGCCTCCTTTTCTCTAGATTGAGCCCCCTGCAATTCCCTCAGCTGCTCCCCATCAGGCTTGTGCTCCAGGCCCTTTCCCAGTTCCATGGACCTTCTCTGGACTCACTGAAGAACCTCAATGTCTTTTGGGTCGTGAGGTGACCAAAAATGAACGCAGCACTCGAGGTGCACCTCACCAGTGCCCAGTACAGGGGAACAATCTCTGTCTTGGTTCTGCTTGCCACACTAGGTCTGACCCAAGCTAGGAAGCCATTGGCTTTCTTGGCCACTTGGGCCCACACTGGCTCATGTTCAGCAACTGTCAACTAATGCAACCGGGGGTTTGTCACCACAAGCCCTGGCTGCCCTCGGGCAGAGGGGACGCAGCGTTGGCCTCCACAGCGTCCTCGCTGGACGGCTCAGTGGAATCGGCGTGGGATGGGTGCGTGCGCTGGCTCCTCCTCAGAGGAAGCACGTCGGGCGGCTGATGGATTAGGCTCGCGTTAGCCCGGAGGCAAAGAAGGCGGGAGGGGCTTCTGGTGTGAGTTCCAACAGGTTTATTTGCAGGAGGGTCCAGGGACCAGCGAAGCCCCGAGGAGACGCGGGCTAGCCCCTTTACAGGGGGGTGGGAAAGGCAGGGAAAGGGAAAACAACCAATGGGGTACAAGCAGAGGGGAGGATACAATTTTTCAGAACAAATGGGGAAAACAGGGAGGCAGGAGTCATAACAGGGAACCAATTAATAACTAAAAAAGGGAGAACTTTCTGGAACAGGGGGAGGTAATTTAGGATTGGGAGCCACCCAGGGGGAGGTAACTTAGATCTCAGTGATCTCTTCTGGTGACTGACATTTGATGGTTTCAGCCCGAGAGCCGGATGAGCCACCCCAACAGTCAACCAGCACCCTCAAGTCCTTTCCACCATAAAAAGTGAAATCTCACCAGTTTCACCAAAGTGAAAGCTTTCCAGTCACTCTTTCCCCAGCCTATAGCACTGCAGGGGGTTGTTGTGACCCAAGGGCAGAATCTGGCACTGAGCTTTGACTCTGAAACACATGCTTTTTTACTGGACCTTGGGTGTTGCTTACTGCCTTCTAACACATTTTAAGATGGAGGACAGAAAAGAGACACAATTTAATGTAATAGGATTTTTGTATGGATTTTTCAGAATATTTCCTCATGCAAAGTGCTTTCCCAAATTTCTCCTCATTTGTCATAATTTCTTTCTTTTTTTAATATGCCAGTTATACAAGATACCAGTTTGCTCCTTTCTAATTTTTCCTTGTAATATTCCTATCTAACTTATCAGAACTTAGGGAAGAATGTTATTAGAAAGAGAATTTATGGGGAATTATAAGAGAGAATTGAGTAGTGAGCTGTAAAACCTGCCTGCAGAGGCACATGGCAGCACAAAGGAGCACATGGTGGCACACAGAGACGCTTGTCTCCACCAGACCCTGGGGGAAGGAGGTGTCACATGGCAGACCCCTATGGAGAGGAGCCTTCCAGGAGCTGACAGACGGGTGAACAGCGAGTGATCACCCCATAGAAGGACATTGAGAAAGTGTGTTGCTGATGTGGCAACACGGGATAGGTCACGCCATATAAGGAAATATTGTGCCTTGGAAAAGTGTATAAAACCAGCTCACTCCTTTGAATAAACGATTCAGATTCTCTGCCAGTCTGGGTCTGTGATTCAATCGCCGACAAGAATTAGTTACATATTTCTACAGAGAGATATGATTTTAAAGAGAAAATTTTAGCTGAGAATTCATGGTCAGTCTACGTGTTGCTGTTTGGATATGTTGTTGTTTACTCCCAGGCTGAATAACATCTGAATGAGGGTATTGAAGGAAGAAACATGGAAAGTATAATCAACTGCTTATAATTCTAAGGCTTTTCAAGGGTTTTTTATAAATTATGACGTAATTTTCTCCTATAAGATTATTTCTTTGACTGGGTTCTCCCTTCTGCTGCTGCATCACATACCCCAAAGGTGATACACCTTCTGCAGCACGGAGGTGTTACCTGCTTGCAGTTTACTGTATGCTTTGTTTGAAGGACTGTGAGAAACCAACAGCTTGCTTTACCGTGGCTCTTACTATTTTAGGCAGTCAAAGTTCTCTGGAAAAACAGGGAAACAGAGCCTCTCCAGGGAGAAAAAGAGCAGAGTGATGTACAAACTCCAGTCTTAGCAGGGGTGGGGTACGGATCATGTACCCACAAGAAAACACCCACACAGGAAATACTGAAAAGAAAGAGGGAAGGAATGTTTCCTAAGATGCTGAGGGGAATTGTGTGAAGATTGTACAGTGTATGATACCATGAATTGCTACTGGAATGGAGCACAAGACCAGTAATGAAGATTACAAGATTACAAAGTACAGAGGGAAGAGGGAGTTCACCTATTATCATTTAGTATCTCTTCCTGATACCCTGTTATTTAAAGTTTTCATGTGTTTAAGAATTAACTTTTTAAGAAAACCTTGCTTGAGTGATAGCATTAATAAGAATGCTCACAATAAGACAAATTCAGAGAGTGCCACCTGAAAGCTCAGTTCAGCCAAGGCTCTCATCATACACCTCTTTGAGGATATCAAGACTCAGCTTCTGGCTTACTGTGGCTGTATAATGAAAGAAATTATCAATTTGTTCTCTGTTAATTCCTGTGATTCCTTATGAACAGAAAAATTACTTTCCCCTAGTCAGAAGCTGAAAGAAAGAACACAATAAAATATATTTACCCTATGAAGAGGCAGTTTACATCATATTTGTTCTGTTTGCCAAACATGGAAAGATAAGGCTATATAAAAGACAATTAATGACACCTTAATCTAGGGGTAATTTTTCAGTAGGCACTGTAACTCTCCAGGTCATTTTTATCCAATATGGTCTCTTATTACGAATGTTTTTATAGCTGTGAGAGTCGTAGCTGCCCACTTGCACTTATTTCTTCTGACAAAGCCAAACAGACCAGCTGCTGTTTCTAAGAAATTTCTATGGCCATTCAGGCAGCTGGAAGGAGGCTCTGTATCTGGGTAGTTTTTCAGCTGATGTTATCATCAGTCTTCCTTTAAATATTCTATCAATAGCTGCTGAAGAGACAGGCATTAGCAAGACCTTTTCCCTTCCCACTTTCTGAATGGCAACAGATTTCTCCAGCCTACTGGATTATAAGGAAGATAGTTTTGCTAGTAAGGAGAAGTATCTGTCTCTCCTATACAGTTTTTCTACTCTGTTTTTTGGAGTCACAGGATATTAGGCTTCAGGAAGACCCTTCCTTTCCATCTCCCAGGCATCTGGATTTCCTCTAATCTTTCTCTTTGACAGTCAGTGACCCCAGACAGTTCCTCTATTCCTTATTAAAAAAAAAAATTTAAAAATTAAAGAAAAAACTTCAAAAGCCTCTTCTACTCATTGTGATGCAATGATGATTTTTTGCCTTTTTTTATATATACCTTTTATATACCCTTTTATATAGCTTTTAGGTATCCCCAGTGCTTTTAGCATGCATACTTACAATTCCTTAAGTCTGATAACTTAGCTTAGACCCAGTATTCCATTAAGCCAGGAGACCAAACATCCTGGAGGCCTTGCAGTTGTGGCCAGAAAGCCCTATGCTATCCTGAGAAACCAAGGTCTTCCCTAGAACATCCTGTAAACTAAGATAGGCCCAGCCAGGGGGGGCTTCCTTGGGATGGGGGGCTTCATTTGAGCATCTCAGTGGGTAATCTTTGATAGATACGCTAATTTTCAAGGTCATATATTGCATATGTGATCTATCATCAGGGTGCATTTGGGTGTGCATTTCGGCGCATTCCACCTGGGCAAGCTGGTGCACCTTAAGGATCCTTAAATAAATACCAAGGTAAAAACCCCTTTTCCCTTAAACTATGTTTGGTTCTTAATTCTAAGACCAGAGAAAGGCAACAATTGGACTACATCCAGTTACTTTAAAGAAACCTCATACTTCACCACTGCCTCCCTGATTTTTGGAGAACAGGTCCAGACATGCTCTACATAAGTAAGTGGTCCCACTCCTTTGCTCACTACACCGGGTTTAACTGATAAATGCAAAGAATCAGCCAGAGATGGACACACAGCTCTTGCACAGCAGCACCTTGTCTCAGCCTCACTGATGGGTGATTTAATTTCCCTAAGGTTAATGCTGTTTTATACCAGGGTACAGGCTAAGCAGGACTGAGTTTAATTTACAGTGTAAAACTCCTCTCTGTGGCTAGAATATGTGGAAAAATCTCATGCTGTCCTCACATTGCCCAAAGGAGAAAAAGCAACTTGCTTTGCTCTGTTGGGTACTCAGGTGATGGAGGCATAGGTAGCATTCTGATACCCTGTTGTCTTGTAAGTCCAAAGTAACTTTCTATGAAAACTAGAGGACTAAAATTACAATTTTAATAACAGAGTTAGTGAATAGACAAACAACAAGACAGAAATAGTCTTCATTAAAAGACTGTGAGTCTTCAAAATCATGCCAGGCCACAGCTTATAGGTGTCACCTTGAAGTTAAGGTTGCACCAATACCCTTAATCTCTTCTCTGTTGTGTAACATGTCTGATTGGGTCTATCCCTTTTCTGGGCATGTTGCAAAATATAACTGTTCATTAATATTTCTTTGGAGAACAATGGGAAAATTCTTCCTGAAGTGACATAGGACAGCAACTAATCTTTTGTAACTAAGACTAAGATATTTTCAGATCAGAGGACTTTATATTATTACTAACTATATGTTAGATACTTAGAAACTTTTCTAGGCAATCTTTTCACCTTAATTACCTTTTAAATTTAAAGGAATAAAAACTCTGCAAATCTTGAGAGGCAAGCTGTTCTTTCTGCATCTCAGTTTTCTCCTGTGTCAAAGACACTCCTGACCTATTCAAGACCTTTTCAGCTGCAAATCTCTAAGTAAACAAAGACAAATGAGGACATACACACTATGTTCTTGGTGAAGGGGGATAAAAGGCTTACTATGGCTTGCATGCTGAGATGGAGAAACCTCTCTGTTACTGGAATTTGTTCCATCTCTGTGAAGGACCACAGAGACTGATGACCTGGCATCACTTGTGTGACTAACAATCCAGCTGTGTATACAAAAAAAGGTGAAATTCAAGCCTGATCAAAGCATTTCATCAAGACACCCCCACACAGCTTTATAACCAGTTTGCTTGAACTGACCAGGCAGATCTGCAGTGCATGTTTCAAGATGAAGATCATGGAAGGTGTTGGAAGGGGTCTAGTTGCCTTCAATGGGCTTTGGAGTAGGACTTGTATGTTCAAAGGCACTTCCCTAAGGTTTATCAGTGACATCAGGAGCTGCCTGACCACTGCTGTGAGCAGACAAAATGTGCTTTGCCTAGCAGCACCCAGGCATCTCCCTTATGCACCTGCCAGTTTTGCTGCACAGACCCTATTAGTCCGAACTGTGCCCTGAATGCAGTATCTGTCCTTTTGCCTGCTAACCCCAGCTCCTTGTGCATGAGCTTCACAAAGTAAAAAATGGCAAAGCAGTTAAAGAGTGATTTTCAAATCCTCTTCCTTCTGGTGGGAATTTAAACCTGCGCCTTGCCTCAGTGCTCCCATTCCTAGCTCGTGGGTGAGCAGCAGGACCTCCTTTTCTTCTACAGGAGCAGGTACTTTCAAAGTGAGGGAGATGAGGACAGGTCTTGTGACACAAATCCATTGTTTGTGTGATCAATCAAGCACTCTTCTCTCTTTGTGTGGTTGTGTTAATAACTGTGTTTTGATAGACACATGGCAGCAGCTCCCATCAGATAGAGTAGCTATAGAAACTGCTAGTGGTGCATTGCTGATCACAGCTCACAAGGTTTTGGTAAAAATATAGCTCACATTATCTTCCTCCTACATCTTGGAAACAAAGACATCTGACTATGCCATACAAATGGTTATTTCTGACCTCAAATCTCTGAATGTAGAGATGGAAACAGCTGTTTTGTTTTGATTTTTTTAATGACTTGACGTTATCTTCTATTCAGCCTGTGGTGTATTTGAAGACTCCTAGAGGATCACTCATAATTATGTGTGGGTTTGCAGTTAAACACTACATGGCCAATATTTTCCATCATTTACTAAGCTTAAATAAGATAAATTAAGTGTGTAGTTATGCTTAAGTGTATAGTTGTGTTATACCTAAATTTATATTTATGATACGCAATAATGGAACTTAAGTATAAACCTTTAGAAGACTATGAACTTAATAAAAAGCCCTTCTTTTGTGCAAAATCAGTAGCAGGTGAAAGTTTATCATCACTGTCTGTTTTTTTACCTCCATAGTGTTTGTGAGATCATGTTTTTAAGATAAGTCACCAAACAATCCATATCAAAAAAAGCTGGCTACAGGGAAAAAACTAGTTCAGGGATGTTCAGGATGTTCACCTGGTTGTGTTACGCAGGTCATAAAATAGAAAAATCAGCTAACAATCTGAATTGCCATCTCTGTAGGCCAAACCTGAGAGCATATTGCTGCATGTATTTCCTCAGGGCAAAGCTAGGACAGAGCACAGGACTATTTTGAATTACAGACACTGCAGTGGCTTTTTTCCTCTATCCTCTGATATGCAGGGAGAGGTGATGTGTTCTGACAAGTTTCTATACAAAAAAAAATAAAGACAGAGGTGACACTAAAAAATAAATCCAAGTTGGGAAGCCCATGTCACCACAGAGATGTCATTAAAGATGAAGAAAAAGAGTGAAGAAGGACTAAAAGGAGATGACAAGACCCTCTTTTTCAAATATGTCCGATTTCAGAAAGCAGTAGCATATATTGAAGAGAGATCTTAAGGGAGGAGGTCTAGTGGAAGTCCAAAGAAGTAACTTTTTTCTACTACCACCATCTTTTAACATCTTAAGCTAGAGTAGAATGGAAGATGGTGTTGCCAGCTCACTTATTTACCATGTGGCTTATCAAGTGTAGCCATGGACAGTACTTCTACCCGGTCCTGGTGCTGGCACTGGAGGGGTCATCAGGCCATCCAAGGTACTGTGAGGCTCAGCCCCAAACTGTGGATTGCCTGTAACCTGAAAACACAGGAATTTTTGTCAGTGAATGTATGCACATTTTGATTTTTTTTTTGCTGTATAGAGGTGCATGCAGTTTGGCAGCTGGAATTTCTGCTTCTTCAGGAACAGAGTTTTACTTCTTGGTTTTGCATGAAGAGAAGCTGGATTCTTGCTCTCCTACCAGCTTTTTTCCCCCCTTTGTCTCCCATTGCCTGCAGCAGCAAACCACTTCCCCCAAAACAGACAGACATGAGACTAAACCTTCACTGTCTAGCTGTCTGACTCTCCTGTCTCAGAAATTGATGCTGTGGAGCTGGCATCCAAACAACCAGGCACACCATTCATACTGACATCTGTTCCAGAGCAAAGTTCAGTCTTTCATTTACACTGTCTTGCTTTGTTTCTGTGCAGACACCACACCTGAAATACCACCTGCTCCTGGTCCATCCTCTTTCTGGGACACTTGGGGCATCACTTTTGGGATATTCTGTCCCACTCCTTGCTTGCATAAGCACTTCTTAGGTGCCTCCAGCTGCTGAGCAGCAATGTACACCCATCAGCACTGTGTCACCCCTGCCTTACTGTTGGTGTGACCCAGCCCGCTGCGGGGCTGGGGCAGCGTGATGCCAGTCAATCCCAGCCCATCCCCTGGATCGAGTTTCCCGAAGAGGCAGACTCAGAGGGTGGGTCGAGGGGCGGCTCAGAAGCCTAAGCTGCACCCCCCGGGCGGTGCCCGGCCACAAGCCGCCTCCCCCGGTTCGGGAAAATTCTCGGTTACTCAGTTGTTCACTGGTTCTCTGTTACAACTCCCACCTCTGGGTTTCCCCCAGTGGCTCTTGTTAATTTGTATCCTCCCCTTGGCTTGTAACTCATTGGTTGTTTTCCCCTTTCACCAGGGTTTTCAAATTCCCTATAAAACTGAGGACGAGCCTCAAGGGAGGATCCCATCATTCCCATCATTCCCACCATTCCCATCACATCGGATTCCAGCCTTCCGAGCTTGTTCAGGTTGCGAAACTTCTAACAATAAACCTGTTAGAAATGAGACCTGAACAGCCCCTCTCTTCCTCTGTCTCCGAGCTAACGTGAGCCGATACCATCTCGGCTCCTGCCATGTTCCCTCTGCAAAGAAGCCAGCTAGCTGGCTCAGCCAGCAGCTCTTTTCCTGATGAGGAAGTCGCTTCAGCGATGCATGGAAGTAACACAGCTGGACTCTCTCTGACCTGGGGCATGCCAGAGCTCATGCCTCGAGCACAAGTACTGCATTACCTTACTATCAGGAAATAGTTCTCTTTCTGGACATGCTGTACAGCTGTAACAGAAAATGCTCCTTCTGAAAACAGTCCCTAAATACTCTCACAGAGGACTTTGTCTCCCTCCAGTGACTGTTGAGTCCCTACAGGGAGTAGCCTCTTAATTTTTATAAAGTTAGATGGTTTAAGTGAGCCCCTTCAGATTAGAAAAACAGACTGAATCTGAGATCCTCTCAGCTGACTTTTTATGTGTTGTGGGAAGTAGATTTTCACGTCACCTTACACTGAGCTCACTGATGTGCCAAAATACACCTTTGTGGTAGGATAACAAGGCTTAAGTGCTTCACTTCCCTTGTACTTGTGGCATCCTCTGTCCGTTAAAGATTTGTGCCTACTCTTGATAAATACAAATACTTCCCTCAAGGAAGACCTCTTCAGTGCTTTACAGCCAGTAAAGCTACTTTTGTTACATAGACAAGACTTCCTGTGGTTGTTGCTGTTGCTGTTGTTGTTGTTTTTAATATACATTTATGTACCTGTCTTAGGCTTTTGTTTTCCCCAGCATTCAAATAGCTTTTAGATGTGGTCTCCAATTTTTCAGCTTCTGTTTTTAAAAATGGATCTAAGAATGTGTGAACGTGAGGGAGTGTTCCCCCATGAGGGAATGTCCTCATGTGACATACTGTTCTTGAGTTGTACAAAAATGCAAAATAAACTTTCTGCACATCACCTTTTGAGAACAAGGGGTTTTGGGGTTTTTTTCTAACAGTCTCAAGATGACAATTACTGTAGATGCTCAACAAGGTTATTGCTTTTCAAAAGAAGCTCCACTCTGCTGGTGGCTGCAATCACAGACCCATGATGCATGACTTCACATTTGACTTGCATGTGTTAGAAAATGCTTTGACTGACACAAATCAAAACTAGAATACACTCTGTGACTTCCATATAACTAATATTATTTCTCTCTTGTCCAACCAATCTGCAGTTGCCAGTTGTAGGGTATTTTGTTTAGTTTCAAATAGTTAATAAAATATTGGAAAGCACAGAGCTATCAACTGAGCAATAAGACTTCTGTCAGAAAAACACTTCATTTGAGAGTTTTTCCACTGACACCAATTTTTGAGGTCTACTGGTTGATCAGTTCCTAAGTCGTTACAATATGTGTTGTACTGATAACCTGATAGTCTTCACTCAGACTGTCAGGCATTGCTAAATCAAACTGCCCTGCTGTGCCAGTTTGGCCAAATTTAGAAATATATTCTCTGAGAGAAGGCAGGTTACAACCATCCCTCCTCCACCAGGTTCAGGAAAAAAGAAACTTTTTCCTCTAAGGAGAGTGAAAGAGATAAAAACTATTTATTTAACAAACACACGGGAAAAGGATAATAATGCTAAATAATAAAATCTCTCGCTGTGGAGAAAAACCTGGGAAAATGTTAGAGTCCTCCCTTTGGTCTCCCTCCTCCTCGGAGCTAGGACTTGGCCCAGGGCCAGGCCCTCTGTGCTCAGTGGAAAGTCCTCCTGATGTATTCTGATATTGAAGCAGTCCAGCAGAAAAGGGAGAAAATCCGAAATTCCAGTAAAAAACAAAAGTTCAACTCAGTCTCTCTCCAGGGAAAAAGAAGCTGAAAAACTGGCCAAAAGCTGGCTGGAAAGCAGCAAGCCGGGTGCTTCCCTCTGCTCTCACTCTCCTGCCGCAGCTGAAAAAAAAGTCGCTATCTCTGTGTGACCTTGAGCAAGCTGCAAACTGCTTTGAAGAAGTTTTGCTCAGTTTTTCCTCCCCCCTCTCAGGCTCAGTTTAAAGGCATAGAAAGGCACAAAATTAATTCCTAGGCATAGGGCAGTGATATGGGATACACATCATTAAGTCACCCCTAGGACACCTGCATAGAACTACACAGTTGCTCTTATCAGTAAACCCAGATATCTTATAAAATCATATTTTTTTGATTAAAGTCATTTTCCATAAAACTGTTACTTGGCACTCTCTGTGCTGCCATTCTGTTCTTCACTGTGCTGTGTCAGATTAATCATTAATTATTTTTTCCTTCATAACTTAATGTAATAAAAAAATTTAAGACTACACATAGAGACAGAAACCTTATCATGAGTGATTCAGGACTGTCCTTGATACTTTTGTCGAGTAGAAAAAGGGCTTTTACTGGCAGTAATATACACCTTTCAAGAAATGTAAAGTGATTGCCATCCACAACCACTCAAGATCTTGCTGACAAATGGTCCTGAGTTGTTGGGGTCTCCCCCCCTGCCATGGAGCCCTGGGAGAGTGGCCCTGGGGGGGAGACACGGGGTTTCCCTGCCCCTGGTCAGCCTCATTCCCGATTGGTTGGTTTGTGTTTCCCTGTGTGGCCAAGGACGCTCGGGTCCCGTGACTGGGAGCAGAGTCCCGGCCATGTGGCTGGAGAAATAAACATCTCTGAAACATCTGTGATGAATCTGTCCATATATACTTCCTTTCCACAGGACTCCTGGTTTGATATATGCGTGTTACAGTAATCCCCGCTGCAACAAACTGGTGGAGGATGTGGGCTTGACACTGATCCCTGAGGAAAATTCGTGAGTAAAAAACCACTCTAGACCTCTCTCTTCTCATCTTGGTTTGGATATTCTCTCTGGACTATGGAATAATTGTGGGAAATGGGGCTCTCTGAGCCACAGAAAAAAATGTATCTAGAAGTAAAAGGAATCCTTGAACAACAAAACAAAAAGGTATTGGAACCGGGAGATCTAGAACATTTTTTTAACTGGCTTTTCAAAAGGTTCTCCTATATTTCTCGAGACTTACTTTTTGATATCGAACCTCCTGGATCTTGTGAGGGGTGTTTCTGGGACGAGATCTGGGATAAGGTAAGGGATCAAAGAGAAGCTTTCCATGCATACCTAATCAGTGAAGCTCTTGAGGAGCATTTATATGGTCCCATTACCCCTAAAGCAGAAGATCATACTTATCCCGTGGCCGAGACCGCGCGGCTGCCACCCTAGGGGCGCGTGACCGCAGCCGTGCCGGCAGAGGTGCCTGTGCTGGATGCGCCCGGCCCCCTCAGGAGTGCACGCCTTATCGCAGACCCCATCCCTGTCTCAGGGTCCCCGGCCACGCGACCGCAAGTGAGGGAGCGATGCCACAGGCGCCGTGGGTGTCGTGGGTCACGAGCAGCCAGGAACCGGGCATCGGTGTGGAAGACCACTCTGAGCTACTGGCTCGGAGAGCCCTGCGGGGGGAGAAGCAGCGACACGAGAAGCCACGCAGCGCAGCGCCGAGCCGGAATGGGGCCGCACTCAAAGCAGCGTGGAGTTTGTGGAGCGGAACCACTCACAGGGCACGGGGCCAGCGGTGATGGCAACGCGGGGCCGCACAGAGCCCAGACACGTGCCAGAGCAGTGCTGCTCGGAGAGCACGGAGCAGCCGCAACACGGGGGCCCAGCCGAGACGTCGGAGTTGGCGAGGCGGCGGCCACGCGGGACCAGCAGCCACGACAAACACGCAAGCATGTGATAGGAGAAGTTATAGCAACGAAAATCACAGGAACTGTGAAATGGTACAATGTAAAAACCAACTATGGATTTATAACACGAGATGATACAGGGGAAGATTTCTTCATCCATAGAACTGCCATTAAAAGGAATAACCCTAAAAATTACATGCAAAGTGTAGGAGATGGGGAAGTTGTACAATTTCATATAGTGCAAGGAAAGAAGGGTTTACAAGCAGCAAATGTTGCTGGGCCTGGAGGTATTCCAGTCAAAGGCAGCCGTTATGCACAAAATTATAAACAATATCCATCCCAGCAACTTCCCTACCCACAGCCTACTTCCCCCTTTTACCCTATACCCAATATGAACCCTTTCCTAAGTTTACCCTATCCCCAGTTTATTCCTAATCCGTTTTTCACCCCATGGCTTCCCTATACAATTCCATTTCCCTACAATTCCTCTCCGATGCCGAGGAGGGGATGAAAAGGGGGAGGGAAGAAATTAAACCCTCTCCTGCCTCAGTTTCCCCACAAAGCATGCCCAGAGAGTTCTGTCTCCCTTCTGTCAGCCCTAAGATGTTCCAGAGAATCTGTTTGGACATTTAAAGACTCAGGAGGGTGGCTTGTTTTGCCTTGAAACTGATCTTGGTATGTTTATCCAGTTGTTTTCATTCTCCTTTTATTAAAATAAAATGGGTGAGATGTTGGGGTCTCCCCCCCTGCCATGGAGCCCTGGGAGAGGGGCCCTGGGGGGGAGACACGGGGTTTCCCTGCCCCTGGTCAGCCTCGTTCTCCATTGGTTGGTTTGTGTTTCCCTGTGTGGCCAAGGACCCTCGGGTCCCGTGACTGCGGAGTTCCTGAGCAGAGTCCCGGTCATGCGGCTGGAGAAATAAACATCTCTGAAACATCTGTGATGAATCTGTCCATATATACTTCCTTTCCACAGGACTCCTGGTTTGATATATGCGTGTTACAGTAATCCCCGCTGCAACACGTAGTAGTGTCAATTATGCACCTAATATACTTTAAAAAATTATCACAGGAAAAGCACTGAGTTTTACAATATCCACTCTTGTTCTATTTGCAGTCAGTGTCATCCGTGTTCTGAGACTGAAAAGATCCAAAAATCTGTATGTGAATTCAAATCATTTTCCCAGCAAAGCATCAATTTTTGGTCACACAGAATATGGCACTGTCCTAGAAAATTACTCCTTTCAAAATGTATCATGAGTGAGGTTTTTTGGTGGGTCTTTGTCGACACAGTAGACAAAAAATATGGTTCCAAAAGCAGAGCAGACAAGATGAATGTAGACTTAATTAGTTGGGATGGGTGAAAGTGAGGAGGGAGACAGTGCGCAGTTCACTAAAGAAACACAATATTCATGTAAGAGAACAGAAGGGTGATCAAAGAACAGATGCTTGTCATCTCTTTGAGGCACACAAGCTGCATCACCCCTGCCTTCCAGACAAGCTGTGGGCAACAGGAAAGAAAATTCCATGCTGAATGCTAAACATGTTATGTATTTACCTAGCAGTAGCAAATGTGAGAATCAGTGTTTGGACAATTCAGCAGTGAGGATTGCTGCTGTTGCTTTGTATGGCTACAATATGGTGGGAAGTATTGAGAAGCTACCTTTGTCACCAGCACAATAAACTGAGGGAAGAAAAGTTTTATAGAGAAATTTCAACAGTTAGTCTTGATCTGAAAAGCTAACCAGAAGTACCATCTGAGAAGAATGGAAAATGCAAACGGACACTGGAAGGAAACAAGGGTTGTCATACACTGCATCCCTCTTTTGGCAGCGCAGTGGAAGCCATTTGCAAACAAACCAAGATCTCACATGAGCTTGCTTGTCACAAACAGAGCAGTAATAGTGAGGTATTAGGGAAAATGTGTGATATATACTTGGCTGATTCATTTATTTCTGCTGCTGAAGGGAATCAGTACCCAAAGCTCAGTCTGTGGAGTCTCTGAACCACCCCTCCTTGTAATTACCATCATTGCCAGAATCCCCAAAATTGTCGGGGACAGACCAGGCCCTGCCATTCAGTCCCTCCAAATCACACATACAGGTGCATCATGTAACAATGTTAAATTTCATGCGTGAAGGGAGATCACTGTCCTGTTGCCAAGAATAAAAACTCCTGTGGCCAGGAATGAAATTAAGAACTCTTCAGGGACACCTGAATAGCTCAGTCCTTCACCCTATTCTCATTTTAAAACACTGAAGTTAGGCTATAAGGACAATGTGTGTAGCAGGAAATGTGTATGATTTTGAAAACATGCCTATGGGTATAAAGGGTAGATTTTCTTCATTTTTCCTTTTACTAAATAAGTAACAAACCAACCTGTTTAACTCAGCACTGTCTTCCAGTAGTGCTGTATATACAGCAATGTTTTAATTACTTCTTTGGGGAAAATTGCTAGTCATATAGCTATTTGACTATCTGCTCTTTCCCATGTGAGAGCACAGAGTGCAAGTAGAGTTTTATGTTTTACTCACCGTTGTTTTCTTAATCACATTCTTTTCTTCCAGTTTTAAAAGGTGATTTGTTTTTAGGGGTAAGGAAGAAAAGTAGCCACTTTTAGGAAATTAGAAGGATTTTTGTTTGAAAAATGGGTTTTAAAAGAAAAAAACCTTATATTTTCTAAAAGGCAGGTGCTTGTTTTTGTTAACCTCTTCTGGAAAGTGATAGATATTATTTTATCCAATGCAGCCAAAAAAGTAACATTTATTGAAATACTCAGTTATACTACAAAGAGTAGTTTCTGGCCTGCCAAATATTTGTCAATATGAACTATATCAAGGATTGGGAAGTAGAAAAGACAATGTAATTTTACTTGTGCTTAAAATAGTTCTTTCTTCCACCTGAGCTAATTCCATCAGCAAAACTATTCATCTCTTCACTGCTGAAATAAGGTGTTATGAATCAGTCTGACAGATTCTCACTCTCCCATTGAGATCAACTTGGAGATAAATTGCTGCTTTCATCCAGTTCACAAAATCACAAAATACCTGAATTTTTAAATGTGTGCCTAATAAATTTTTTAATCTTGCAAATGTTTGTAAAGTGCGTGTATTAACTTTGAAATCATTACAGTTGTGGTCTCTCTGTGCTTCTTAATTCTAGTCCAGTGTGTCCAGTCCACTAATCCTAGTGGATTGCACTACTAGGAATGAAGCTCCTCTTTTGATTTTGGGAAGTTTAGTGGAAGCCTTGTAATTGCTTACGCCCCAAGTCAAGAGGCTTCACTGCATTCAGAAAAGAAGTGATCTTATAAAATCACCTCTAAGCCAGAAAATGAAGCTCTTAGGGTGACAATATGCCATAGGCATTGTAGCATTACATCTGTACAGGACAGCAAACCTGAATACATTTGGGTTTAGATTGGAAATTGCTTACCCAGCTGTGAGCCACTGTTAATGAATCCGGGATAAAAGGGGAACCAACTCGTCAAATGCTTGATTTTTTGTGGGGCTCTATGCTCTTGCTACCGAATGATGTTAAAAATATCACTAAGCTAATACTAACACAGCACCAGCGTATGCTGTTTGGAGCTTACTGGCAGGCTTTATGCCAGCAGTCGGTAGCAACGCAGCGGAGAGCAGGAAATCCTTTACATGGGGTAACTTTAGAGGAATTAATGGGTCTGAGAAATTATACCCGGACAGAAGCTCTCGTAGGTCCTGACAAGGTCCGGGAAAGCATGCAGCTGGCTCGGCGAGCAATAGATCAGATTAAGGACTCAGGAGGATTGCCATCATATATGAGTATCAGACAGGGAAGAGATGAGCCATTTGGTACCTTTATAGATCACGTAGCAAATGCTGTTTTAGCAACTGGGCTTCCAGACTATATGCATGGTATTTTGCTTAAACAATGTGCTATCCAGAATTGTAACTCCACTGCACGTAGTGTGTTAGTTACTCTGCCTGCTACTTGGACTATTGAGGAGGCACTAGAGAGAATGTCACAGGTCCCTGTAGGTCCCCAAGCTATGATTGTTAATGCAATAAAGGAACTTGGAAAGGAACTGGGAATAGGGATGAAACAGCAGGCTGAGGTAGCTCAGAGGCAGATTGAGGCAAATCAGAGTCAGGTTTTAGCTGCCCTTGCACCTCTGCAAAATCACCGGAGCGGGTCTCGACGACAGACCACCCAACTGCGATGTTTTCGCTGTGGAGTCTCCAGTCACATGAGACGGGATTGTAACGCCGGTAACATCTGGTGTCAGCATTGCCAGTCGGACACCCGTGCCAGTGCTGCCTGCCGGAGGGCAGTCGGGAAACAAGAAGCCGAGCGGGAAGGCCCACCCCGCGATGACACCAAAAGCGGCAGCATACCCAGCGACCCAGGAAGTCAACACCTGCACACCTCTACCAGCACTGAGCAGCACTTTCATCTCCAACCTGCAACCCAGGGGAGCCTCGGGTTAGACCTGGCAACCTCAATAAACTGTACTCTTATAGACAATCGACCGCAGCGTGTCCCCACCGGGATCAAAGGACCAATAGTTATAAACGGGAAAGCGGTCGGAGCACTTTTAATCGGATGCTCATCAGCTACTATGGAAGGATTACAAATACTTACAGGACTAATTGATGCGGATTATACTGGAGAAATTCAAATTATGATACAGACTCTTTTTTCCACCAATGTTTATAGAAAAGGGCACTCGACTAGCCCAATTGGTGCCTTTGCCGGTTCTCACTGAAGGACTATCACCTATACACTCCAACCCTAGGGGTGAGGGAGCCTTCGGATCCACAGGGCCGGCAGCCATGCTCACTGTGAGCTTGAAAAGTTGGCCACGCCGCCAGGTGACAGTAACATACCAAGAAGAGACTGTTACCCTGACAGCACTCTTAGACACTGGCGCTGATGTATCCATCATCAGCAGTCACCACTGGCCTCAGCATTGGCCCACCTTTGAATCTGACACTACAGTCACTGGAGTGGGAGGACTTACCCTCGCTCGCAAGTCCCATTGCAATGGGCTATAGCTGAGCAAGTGATAAATTGCAGTGTGTCCATCATCCCATTGCCACTTGGTGTCGCTGCTCTGATGGGACGAGACATACTCGCTCAAATACTTTGAATGATCGGGGCCTACACATAGCTCCCGAGAAAATTCAAACTTCAGCTCCGTGGATTTATCTAGGTTGGAAAATCACTGACAACACTATCCAACCTCAAAAGCTTACCATTCATACAGACATCCGTAACCTGCATGATGCTCAGAAACTTATGGGAGATCTGCAGTGGCTTCGCCCCGTAGTTGGCATTCCTAATGAACTGCTAAATGAGCTTCGTTCACTTTTGAAAGGCACCAACCCTGCACAGTCAGTTACACTGACACCTGAACAGAAGGCTGTGCTACAGACTATTGCAGAGCAGATCACTACAGGCCTCACTTCAAGACGTGATCCTGCATTACCTTTGGACATTACAATCATTTGTGGCCCAATATATCTGCTCGCTGCAATCACCCAATGCAAATTAACAGAAACGGGGGAGCCACCCAAGGATATTAGGGTCCTAGAATGGATTGCACCACCATTGTAGCCTAGAAGGACAATTCAAGAGAAAGTGGCAACTTTAGCAGATTTAATTCAAAAGGCGTGCATCAGAATTTTGCAGGTGGATGGAACAGATCCAGGGACGATCTGGATACCTATATCGCCCACGGATCTAGAATGGTTCCTGCTTAACTCACCGAAGCTGCAGCGAGCCCTCTTGAGCGAAGGACCTAATTTGGTAGCAAAGCCACTACCAGCACCTGTGTTAGCCTGGATGACTAACCATGGGTGGATTTCTAAACCAAAAAGAGCTCAAGAACCGCTGGATAATGCGCTTACTGTGTTCACTGATGCTGGAAGAAAGTCATGGAAAGCAGCGGTCACATGGAAAGATGATAACACTAGGAGGCACCGGATTCTAAAAGCAACACCAGAGGATTCATTACAAACATTAGAACTTTATGCTGTTGCTTGGGCCTTGGTGCGATGGAAGGACATTCGCCTCAATATTGTTTCAGATTCTTTATATGTAGTAGGGGTTGCGAATCGCATTGAGGATGCAACACTGCGTGACATCAAAAATCAGAGACTGGTAGCACTCCTTGTCAGCATGCAAATAGCAATTGCTAAACGAACTAAAGCATATGCAGTGCTACATATTAGAAGCCACATGAGCACAGACGGCCTAGGGGAAGGAAACAACAGGGCTGATCAGCTAGTGGCAGGAATCGTCCAGCCCCCACTACCGGTTCATCAACAGGCGAGAGAGGCTCATGCCACCTTCCATCAGAATGCTAAAGGACTTGCACGAAGCTACGGCATTTCCATAGCCGAAGTGCAAGCAATTGTCAAGGCCTGTCTGCTGTGCAGTTTCCATAATAGTGGAATTGGAATAGGCTGTGGAGTTAATCCCAGAGGACTTAAAGCCAATGAACTTGGCAGATGGATGTTACGCATGTTCCAGCATTAGGCCGCCTGAAATATCTCCACGTCTCTATTGATACCTATAGCCACTTCGTTTGGGCTACACCACAGCCAGGCGAAAAGGCTAGAGACATGCGCAGACATTTAACTAGTTGCTTTGCAGTGATGGGAGTCCTGAAAGCCATCAAGATGGACAATGGCCCTGCTTATGTTAGCAAGACCATTCAAACGTTCCTGCAAACATGGAACATCAGTCACACCACAGGAATCCCACAGTCACCTACTGGGCAAGCTATTGTAGAGAGAGCTAATGGGACTGTAAAGAGATATTTAGAGAAGTTTAAAGATATTATAGACCCAAAAGAAAGAGTAGCAAAAGCTTTGTTTGTATTAAACCATCTTTGTATTTTTGGTGATGAAAAGGAGCCTCCTGCAATAAAACATAAAGAAGGGGCTCCACCAGCTCAAAGGGGAACTGGAAGCTATGTTCACTTTAAGGACATGGCTACTGGGGAATGGAAAGGCCCTGCAGAAGTGTTATATTTCGGTTGTGGCTATGTTTGTGTGCTTACTCCTACAGGTCCGCAGTGGATACCCAGCCGCTGGGTCAAACCGACACCGTGCAAGCCTGGATCCTCCATAATATCACCTTCCGGAGCTGAGTCTGCTTCGGCTACATCTAGTAGCTGATCCGGTGATCACACATCTTGCAAACATCGTGCCTACCCGACTTAGGCACTTTGAATTCCGGGAGGAAGCAGAACAGCTAGTGGACGCCCTTGGTATTATCCAGGGAAACTTAATTGTCGAACCTGTGGTGTTTGCGGGAAGCCAGGGCATTTTGCATGGTTTCTTATCCGATGTGGGGGTTGTAACAAAGAGTGGTGGGTTCATCAGACACTTCTGTTAGGGGGAGCATGGTGTATTATTTGTGAGGGAACTTGGTGACGTGACACATTACAGAGAGATTTAGAACGGGAAACTGGTTTACCAATTTTTCAGGGTCTTACTCTTTATGAGTCAGTAGAACAACGAGCTATTGCTGAGTTTCGCTATTGAATTAATCACAAGGTTGCTCGCATTCGCTTACAGCTTAAATCCGCAAAAGTGCATAGAGTTTGCGCAGATGGCCTTAAGGTACCACGCCAATGGATGGTGCGCCATTGTAAGTGGGAACGCATGTGTCAACGCTTTAGTGCTTGCAACATTGCTGATAACCATGCACGCTACCGATCCACACCACGTTAGCGCTATAGACCACCAAAAAACATGTGGATTACCTGGGCTGACTAAACAGGCCAAGATTCTTTTTGCTTATCCTTAGCAACGCCTTCTGACCCTTTCCGCACTTGCCTTATTGGGGTTCTGTTAGCAGAAACTAGTAGCCTCAAAAAATACACTCTCAACTACTCAGAGCCAGAAATTGCACTCTCAACCTTTTGTAATGTAAGCCATTCTACCCTCACTGATAACTATCTCGATACTCACCTCTCTACTTTTAACATCTGCAATGACCTGAAAATAAAGAAAAACCCTCTAGCTGCCCAAGCACGAGCAATTGCCTTAGGCCTTAATACATCTATGTTTGAGCCACAAGAGCTAGATCTCTTAGGCTCTCAGCCCAGTCCCTATTGTCTTATGTTTAAAGGCAGTCACTTTGACAGCAATGTCAGCCCCCAAAGGCCAAACAAAGACAGTACATGGCTGAGCCCTACCACCTCATGGTACTTTAACATCACAGTGTACTGCAATGGCTCAGTATGGCCAGTTCATAATCCTCCACAAGAACCTAGGGCTCTGCCCTCAGGAACTTTCCTCATTTGTGGGGACAGGGCATGGCCAGGAGTGCCTTCTAAACCAGTGGGAGGACCGTGCTATTTTGGGAAACTAACAATGTTTGCTCCTAGCATTCAGCAACAGTTAAATATTACACACAAATGAGCACGACGAAGCGCTCTTCCATTAGATCCTAATTGCAGAGATGATGTGCAGTTATGGAAAACTCCTGCTGTCTTTTTTGCTTCTCTTTTGGTCCCAGGAGCTGCATTAGCACGTGCCCTCACTCAGCTTAAAGGTTGGCATGTTGGACAGGCAAGCAAGCAAATGTCACCTCACATCTGATAGGTGAGCTTGTTGCAGACGTGGATAGCTTACACCACGCCTTACTGCAAAATCGTGCAGCCATTGATTTCCTACTGTTAGCACATGGACATGGATGTAAAGACATAGAAGGAATGTGCTGCTTTAATTTATCAGATCACAGTAAATCAATCCACTCTCAGCTTCAATGGCTCACTGAACATACCAAAAAGCTCACTGTTTCGGGCAGTCCTTTCGATAGATGGTTTCAAGGGACCTTTGGAGGACTTGGAGTTTGGGCCGTAAGTCTCATAAAAGAAGGTCTTAGATGGGTCAGCATCATACTTTTGCTATTGCTTGGAGCACGCATTATATTTTCTTGTTTAGCCAAACGTGTAGATCAACTAACTCAGGGAGTTTTACTTGCTCAAACTAATATAAACGGGGGAATTGTGAGAGATTGGTTACGTGAAAAAGGACATATAGATTCGGGATATACAGATTCTTTGCAGCTTACTGATTTGAGAAGCTGGCTACGTGAGAATGGGCACATAGACCCTTGCAGTTAGCTGAGCAAGGTCTCATAAGACAATGCACCACACATCCTGTGTAACAACTGAAGTTACAGAATATTACATGTATCTTGCTCAGTAACTGAACCACCATCGAGCCTTACTGCTGAACTATGGGTTTATTTGCAGAGCCAGCAAGGTTAGGTTTTGGCAGTATAAACAATGGACATCTGTGGTTAGAAGGCCAGGGAAAAAAGCAGAACTGCTGACCACGAAAGGGGGACTAAGGAGGGGTTTAGGATCAGCTTAGTCGACGTGAACCACTTAGAATGCGCTGTTACGAATATGCATGAAGCCTATTATTGTTAGTATATAAGGAGTTCTGGTACAATCAATAAATTGGATTCCTGCTGATCACTCATATTGAGCGTCTGGGTTTCCCCTCTATCGTGACAGTTCTACATTTTTTTTAAAAAAATACATAATCTCAGTATTGCTCAACATTTTAAAAGATATATAGTCCGCAGCCTGTGTAATGAAGTGAATGGAAAGAAAAGGAAGTATAAATTTAATTTTGATATTTCTACCCCTGTAATATATCAATTTATTTGATAAGTGACTAATGGGTTACAAAAACAACAGTGGTGATGTTATGTGCTGCAGAGATTCTGGCTGACAAAGTGAATGTCTATATCAGAGTCTAGAGTTTGTTTTATAAGGAAACTGTAAATATGTGGAAAACCTGGGGAACCTCAAAACTAGATCTAAGAATGGAGGGGGAAGAAGGCAAACAAGGTTTTTATATCTAACACCTAACATTTACCTCTATTGCTCTGGACACAACAGGGAAAAACAGTGCATGTTACTTCTATCCATTTTAATCTTGTTCTTTCAAAAGTGTCCAATTGAGAATGGATTTTGAGTTTCATTTTATTAATTGTCTCTTTTCTGTTTGTCAAAATTATATGATAGGTATTTAGGTAGAGTTGAGGAGCAGTAACTGAGCATTTAACCGTTTTACTTAACAACTGTCAAACATAAAGTCACAGAGAAAGACTGTTGTATGCATCTCTGTGAACAAATAAAATCTTAGCCTAGAAAATAATCTTGATTACAACAATCCTTAGGCAAGTGAAAGATGCTTTTATTTGCAAGTAATAAGAGCTTTATTGTAAATGCACTTGCCTTTGAATGTTGGCTGCTGAACACCAGATGAAATGTTTTTCATGTTTATAGATTCATCTGCAAATTCATTCAAAGCGAAACAAAACCCCATAATATTTTAGGAATAAAAGCTATCTATTTCACATATTTGGGGTCAGTAATCACAAGCAAAGCAAAAGGGCTGTGTGAGAAGCAGGGTCTGCAGCTAAAATAACACCCTGATTCTTCATCACAGCCCCAGTGAAAACAGTTTTTAATGGTTCAGCTGATACCTTAAATAGGAGTTTTCTGCCCGTCTCACAAAGCTTTTGTTTTACTCTTAGTAGCAGCAAAACTCTGCCACTGGGAGGGGTCTGTTAGGCTCAAGAAAGCTAATATTCATTAATAAACATGGATTTCCCTTCAAGGGTTACTTCTGCTCAAGGTTTAGTTTCTGATGCAAGTGAGAGTTGGTAACCAGTGACAAAAGGGATGGCTGGTGGGAACTTACCTCAAGTTGTGCTTCCTGAAGGAAGCTTTCACATACGGAGATTCGAACCTACAAACTCTCACCTCTTTCTCTGGACAGCTGCGGAACCTTCATGGGGATGTGCGGATCGGGGTAGGGAGGACAAGAAAGCAGCTGCCCCGGCTAACAGAACCACTGCATGCCCCTAACAGGGATAAAATAAAATTATTGAAATAAAATTTTAAACATAAATAGATAAATAAAGCCCAAAAAAACCCAAACCAACAAACACTCACCAAAAAAAAAAAAACCCCACTGAACATATACATTACAAAAAAAAAAAAAATAATAAAAAGGAGAACAAATAAACAAACTGAAAAACACAACACTTCCCTGCCGCAGGTGTTTTCAGGTCTCATCTCTTTTTGTCACATCTTTTTCAGCAGCCCTCCTGTCTCCACACCCATTTTCAATACGATCCTTCTCCTTGGCCTCGTTCCACCGCTTTTTTCTTCAAATTTTCTCCCCCTTTCCCTCGCATTCTGCCCTCACCCTTTCCAAATTTTCACCTTTTTACTGTGTTTTCTGCTTTGGGCCCCGGCTGATCCAGAGGGACCCTCCGCAGACTCACCACCGCATTTCACAGCGATTTTTTGAAGTTTCGAGCATCTCTTAAGAAGCAGAAAGTCTCCTTTATTTTCAGACTTATCCCGATTTTTGTTTTATTTTTTCCTTGCAAAGCACAGACACGGGCGGCGGCAAGGCTGCGCTTGCTCTCTCCCGTGTCGCTGCCGCGTGCTTTACCGTTCCTATCACTATTTTTCCTGCCTATCCGGATGTTGCCGCGTTTCTTGGGTCCCCGAGGCAGCGGGGGCGGTGGTATGGGACCCCGGAGGACGCGGCAGGATGCGGGATGCGCGCGTGCCGGGTGAGGCGCTCCCGCGCGGTGCCGCCAGGGAGCGGCAGCGCCGCATCCGCCGCTCCCCCCGTCCCTCCCGATCCCCCGCCCCGCGTCCGCAGCTCCCTCGGGATCGCCGCTGGTACCGGGTCCGGCACCGCCCCACGCACCCACGGCTGGCGAGCGGTGGCTCTCACCCAAGGGGGAGGGGTCTGCCCTGGTCTCGCTCCCTCTCTGTCCGTCTTACTGTCCGTCCGTTCCGGGGACAGTGCACCACTCTACCTCCGCAGGTTGGTTTCTTCGACCTTTTTTTTTAGTAACAATGCTAATGATGATTATTAATAATCATATTTATAATGGTAATAATAACAGGTGTAATGTAATATACCATTTGGAGGCTGGTTGTTTGTTGGGGGGGAATTATATCTCCCCCCACCAGACGGGTAAGGCGCAAGCATCGATCCGCTCAGGACAGCTTCAAAACCAGGCAGAAGCAATTATGTCGTGATGAAAACCCGGTATTAACCCAGACAGAGGGGATGAGGGCGGACAAATATGTTTTTTGTAATGGTTTTCCCGAGCCCTGAAGGTTTTACTTGGCGCTGGCTGGTTCGCTGGCGATGGCGGAGCGGACGTGGGGTCCCGGTGACAGCTAGGAAGCAGGCGGGGTCTCCATCATCCTGCACGAATGTCTGCTCTGGATGGCGCTGCATCCTGCCAAACCACAGCAAAGAGAGGTTTTCTGCTCTGGGAGGTGTGTCCCTACGTCCTGCTCTCCTTCCCGTCCCAGATTTGGACAACTTGCCCATGAGGTAAAGGTTGTTTTTTTCTGGAAGTAGGAGAGAAGGAGCTACGTGCAGCCTGTGTATGGGGAGAAGCTGTCCTCGCAGGACGAGGGTGTTTCCTCACCTGTCAGGGACTGTGCCTGAGAACCCTTCCTCAAAGCCGCTTTGCGTTCGGTGACCAAAGCCCTCCCTTCTCACTGCATCTATCTACCCTTACAAGCCAGCCGCAGAGCTTTGTGTACCGCAGGTTACGGGGGTGCCTGCAGGCACATAGCGACACCTAATCCATGCGATGGGGTGTGACACCAACGTGAGAGTTTCAAGTTTGCTCCTACACGCAGTTGATTCCCACCTCCAGGTGGATCCTGCGTCGCAGGTCCACGATCACTGTGGGTTGAACCACTCCTATAGATAATTTCCAACCCCTTGGTCTTTAGCGAGTGTGGTTATTCATATAGGGGTTAAAAAAAATTTAATCCTGTTGTTCCTACAGTTCTTAGAGAAAATTATTCCCTTTGATCATGTCTGGAAAACATACATGCTCACCTAACAAAAAAGAAAGTAACTGAGGCGATTCATATCAACTTCTCGTTTTCCTCTAACGGGAATAATAATCCCAGCTGAAACGAGTCAGTGGAGCTCAGGGAAGAACTGCCTTATGTTCCTCACGTAGCTGATGAGGATGAGCCTATTGGTACCTTCCCAGCAGGGAAACTCCCACCTCGGTTTCGAGGTCGGGCAGGCTCACATCTCCTTCCTCACCCACACGGAAAACAGAGAGCTATCACTGTGTCCCTCCCGCCGTGGACGTCCCGCGCGGCTCCGTGCACACGCCGCACTTCCCGATCGTAGAATCATAGAACCTTAGAATCCCGGAATCAGAGGATCATGGGATGGTTTGGGTTAGACTGCAGTAGGAGTGGGATCTTACTCTGTTTTAAAGACTTGAAGTAAAGCGTGCCAAGCCAAAGCATGTTCCGAAGTTCTCGTTTTATTACTTAGGCACATTTTTATAACATTCCTCTCAGAGTTTAAAATAGAGGGGGGGAAAAAAAAAAAAAAAAAGGTCTCAGTTTCCAAAGAAGACAGAAAACTTTCTATCCTCATTTTTGAGAAATGCTCAGTCCTCCACCAGAAAAAAGTGTCCCGTCCCCATAACGGAAGTTTTGGCTGAGCAGCAGCCGCAGGACTGGAGTCTACCTTGAGTTGTTCAAATAACTAAAGCAAAAATATTACATTTAATACTTCCGATGCTCTTGAAGTGATTTTGTGTGGGGAAGAGGAGCACGAGTGTGTCCTGTTTAAAGTCGAACTCTCTTCAGGAAATGCCACAGACCGAACATCCCGATTCCGGCTCTCGTTGCCTGGACAGACAGTTTTCAGAATGTCCTACTCTTTTGTCAGAAATGTAGGTGTGCTATTCGCGATAAGAGTTTTGAGAAGAGAAAACCGTTAGAGGAAAGACGAAAACAGAACTAAGTATTTCCCTTGGCCAGAATAATTAAGAAGGATTTTAAGTTGTTCATACCCTATTGTATGGCTTCAGGCTCTTAGCAAGACTTTTTTATCTGATAATTATGTTCAGCACAGCTGCATGGGTGGAACAGTCATTAATAAATTTGGAAATAAACAAGTTTAACTTCAGCAGATTCTCCACCCCTTTAAATTCCTTTGAAAAAGCCGAATACCTTGCTTTTACCTGCCATTTATTTATACGTCAGCTAACAAGAGATAAATTTGAGAGCTACTTTTTAAAACAAGCAGCCACACACCCTTGTAACTTAAACAGCTGGGCCAATTCTCACTCTTTAAAAATCCGGTTCACCGGATTTCAATGGCCTTAGAATCAATTTGATGATTTCCTGTCTAACAATCCACTTTTTATCTCGCCTGAATTCTTAGAGTTCAATAGT
Source organism: Corvus cornix cornix (assembly GCF_000738735.6). NCBI lineage: Eukaryota > Metazoa > Chordata > Aves > Passeriformes > Corvidae > Corvus > Corvus cornix. Next base: position 55,939,050 of record NC_046357.1, read on the forward strand.
AGCTGATGCCTGGAGCTGACCTGCCCAGAAAGAGCTTAGCTAGCTTAGCTGATTTCTGAAGTCGAAAGCAATTTTCATGAATCCCTACCAAAAAACAAAACAAAACAAAACAAAAAAACCACCACCAAACAAAAAAAAAAAAAACAAACAAAAAAAAAATACAAATTCAGGACCTTCCTTCATCAGGTAGTGGCACATTACAGACATTACAGCAAGGATAATACCAACTCTTCTCATTGTGAAATGAAGTCAGCCCTAATACGTTTTAGTTTTTATTTTGGAAATAACTAAATTAAAAGGAACATATTTCTGCATTCATTGAAATAATAGCATTATTCGAAGAACTTTATTTCGGTAATTTAAATAATAGTAATTACAACGTGGTCTGGCTTAGCTGTTTCTGTTATACTAATAACTTTATATAAAACCATAATCGATAGAAACTGAAGACAAATTGTGAACATTTTATAAGATGCTTAAAACGCATCTTTTTGTGCTTATGTTACATTTATTTTCATATTAGTAGAATCTGGTTTTAAATATATTTTAATTCTTATTAGTTTAATTCGGTAGCATTAACACAACTTCTCATTACATTATTTGGTTTTTGGGGTATAGCATATATTAGACATAAGCGTCCAGAAATGTGTTGACAAATACCACTGTTAGCTTACTTTCACTCTGTTTAACAAAACTTGCATAACCCCACAGAAACCACAGTCTGGTTGATGCACTCTGCTCCAAATAGCTGTATGGCAAATAATATTTTGTCGTCATTTGTATTACAGAGGGAAGAAGGCTTATAATTATGCCATCTTGGCAAATGGCGCGCAAGTCGTGACGGATGTCGGAGTCACAACTGTGGGGACGTACCCGCCGGGTACAGATGCCAACAATTTTCGGTAAAGCTTTGGGAGAATATGGCCAGATAAAGGTCCAGCCAAGGAATTACAAGGGCCATCGGTATATCTGCAGCAGTGAAAGTTTCGAGGGGGTCCGAGTCGAGATGCTCCGGCCCCAAACATTCGGACACAGATGTGGCGGAGAGGGGCAGCTGCCTCTCATTGGCTCCCGATAACCGAGAGTGCCGGGCACCGCTGGCGCTTTAGCAAAGACGCTCAGCATTCTTCCCGGGTCCGCTATCCTCCTGGGGGGCTTCCCTCCAGCAGAGCTCACCCTGCCCGAGAAGACTCTTCCCCATGTCCTCTGTCCCCTCCAGCCCCGCCGCCGGCCTCCGTTTGCAGAGGCCTCTTAAATTTACCATCAGCATCAGTAGGAACAGTACTGTTAATAACGACAGCCAGGGCTGGCGCGGGGGGCGATGCGTGGCGCGGGGAGGGCCATGCCCACCCCAGCCACCAGCGCACCCGAGCCCCGGCCGCCTAACTATCGGCGTGGGACGCGAGCAGTCCCGGACACCCTTCTCCTTCTCTTGGCCCCAGTCTCGAGTACCGCTGGGGCCCATAGGCTAAGCTCCGAGTCCTCGCCTTGCCTGGCAGGGCTTCTGAAGGAAGGCCCCCTCGAAAGACGTGTCCCCGTTCCCGACGGCTGTCTCTCTTGAGGCGGGAGCAGTGGAGGTAAGTGGGTGGGAAATACCGGAGCGAAGGGGAGGAGTGAGCCACGTCGCAGTCCGGTGTGGGGCAGCACCCGTGGCCGCCGCCCTCTCTCCAACAGCAACCGGCCCCTCCTTCCCCCCCGTCGCTTCTTCCCGCCCGTCCGAGCGGGGGTGGGCTGGAGAAGCCTCTCTCGGCGTCCCTGCGAATAATGGTGCTCGGCAGGCGGCTGAGGAGGCAGCGCCGTGAGTACCGGAATGGGGAGTCCCCAGAGAGGGATATGGGGGGAGGTCGGAGCAGTCTGCCAGTGCTATTTCACCACGAGGTGGGAAAAGTGTGTCCGGGATTGGGGGAGAGGCGGGAAAACCCCGCCGTTCCCTGTCCCCTCTCTGACCTTCCCGTCTCTGCCTTCTGAAATAACGGGCGAGGGAGAAAGTTGGGGTCCAGGCCAAACGGAAAGAGGAGGACGATCCAGCAAGGCGTCTCTTCCGGGCGGAGAAATTTTACCGCCGCACCCCTTTTTTCTTAAACATCCTCCTGCCCCCTAATTTCTTACCGTCGGTGATAAAACTTACTCACGTGAAGGGAAGCTATTGGATTTCAAACCTGATCAGCTGATGTGGCTTCACCCATGGGCTCGTTAAACATACACACGTGCAGGGGTCCGTGGCATATCCGCACCGCGCTGTCTGCGCCCTGAGCATCGCACCGCACCGCTCCGCACAGGCATGAAGGATTAGGGAGCGGGGGAAGGCCGTCGAGTGCCCCTCGGGATGAAATCAAAATCAGTGGTGTGGGAACCAGGTGGTGGGCACTGGTGGTTCCTGTAATTGTTTGGGTTGTGACTGTGACTGTGACAGTCTGTACTGGAAAAAGATGGGGCACACCCTGCGACAGGGGACAATATACAGGTTTGTGTATAGGTCTGTCTTCTCCTGCCCAGCGTCCTCTTGGGGATGTGAAAGAGGGGATCTGAGGTCCAGTAAGAGTGGAGGGAGGTGAGGTGACAGCCTTCCATCACTCTTTAAAACCGTGCTTCCCCGCCAGACCTCCCCGGTCCCGCAGCGTGGGAGCTGAACAGCAGTCTGACACCACCCTAGCTCAGTTTCTAGATTCCCCTGTTGCTACTGAAAAGATGGAGAAGAAAACAGGAGTGGAAGCGGGCTGTCAGGGCAAGGGGCTCTGCGTGTCTGCCCTGGTCGATGTCCCGAGGGTGGGATGGGTTGCCCGACAAGCCCTCCTCCCGATGCTCAGTTCGGGGAATGCGCTGGGAGAGCTCTGAAAGGTTTTGTCAACAGGCATATAAGCATCCAAACTGCGAGGTCTTAATGAGGGTGCTGCTGTCCCTGCTCCGGGGGAGGGTGCTCCGGCAGCGTGGGAACCGGCGCCATCAGCACTGTCCGTCCGTACCTCTGCACGGCGCGGCACAGTGGGGAGATGCGGTGCCCCCAGAAAGGGGGTGGGACGAAGACGGCGATATGTTGTACAGGGCAAAAATGAGCGAGAACAGTCGTTTTAGTGTCAGAATAGTCATCGCAGTTCCGGGTGGTACCAGAACAGAAGGACAACATCCTTCCCAGAAGGACCAACAGACAAAGGCCGCCACCACGCCTTCTTCCCGAGAACCTCCGGAGCCCGTCGGTTCTGTCGTTGCTTTTAATCCTTATTTTTCCACCGCTCCAGTTGAAAGCGGCGCTCAGATAATCTACTGGGTCCTTTGGCTGAGAAGGTCCTTAATGCTAAGAAAAACAACTCGAAATAGTTATCCTATTGACGGGCGGAGAAATTTACACTTGGGTTTTACTACGTGGGAGATGTAGCCGAGTTTTGTGTGTTTTCCTCCGTGTGCATCGCTGGTACCTGTCGGTACGGCAGCTAAAACACCCGCGGGGAAGGTACGTCGCGCGTGATTTTGCAACTGCATTTAGCAGCGACGCTGCTATTAAATTTAAATGTTTTATATACGAGCCCACTGGGAAAAAAAAAAAAAACCAAAACCAAAAAACAAAAACAAAACAAAAAGAAAACAAAAAAAACCACCCCACATCATGTTCTTATATTTTTTTTGTCGAAGAAGAAATCATTTCCTGGAGGTGCAGAAAAAACGTCCTACGAGGGATAGGCGGGTTACTTTTCTATCTGTCCACAGCCTGTTAAGATACGAGACAACCACAAATTCCTAAGAGGAGATGTAGGAAGTCAATTATAGAAGCACACTGTCTTGGAGAAAGTTCAGCTAATGAACTACCAAAATCGAAAAGAGACCAAAAAAAAAAAAGAAAACTCAAAAAGAAGGGACGGTTAATCCAATCAAATACAACCTCTAACTTCTCGGGAGTGCGTCTTCTTCCTGAGAGCCTACTGCGTTTAGAGCCCTTCACCGCTATTCCCTCTCGTAAAAATTGCATTTCTTTAACATCAAACCTTTCATTTTCATTACTTTTATTAAAAAGAGGAAGGGAGAATCGAGGGAAGGCAAAAGCCTGCTATGATCAGCTAACAAGAGCTTCCGAGAAAAAGGTCTTTCCACGCAGCACCGGTACAAATTCAGTAAAGAACGGACGGCCATTCTGCAGGGAGGAATAATAAAATATTGCCGTTCCCTGAGATATTGCAGCTTTCCTCCCCCGCCCCCTGCGTTTCGTAAGCCCGACTTCTCTTCAAACAGGCACCCGCAGACCGACACCGTATTTTGATCCCAACAAATAGCATGCGAAGCGAGGTGTGGGGAGGAGAAGGGGGCGACAGTTACACACCCCACCCTCTCTGGGGGCGAGGAGTAGAGACGGGGCGGAAAGCTGAGAGCACTCTGACAGGCAGCACTGCCTGTCACCGGAGGGGTGCTCTACCTGCAGAGCATCCTTGTTCCCGCTGGGTATCTCTCTAATTTTTTTTTCGTAACACTTTAGGGTTTGGTTTGGTTTTGGTTTTTGTTTGGTTTTTTTTTTTTTTTTTTGGTGGAGCAGAGCCCATATGCGATGGCCAAGGGTATCATTAGGAAGGCACTGGGAGGAGACGTGAGACGGCGGGATCCGCACACGGTGCGGGTCCTGCCCGCGGGCGGGCACCGGGAGGTGGCGCTGTTCCCCCGCTGCCGAGGCGGATGAGGGGTGCGGGGTTCGGGGCAGCCGGGCCGGGCAGCCCCGGGCACTGGGCGGGACCGACCGCACGGAGGAACTGGATGTCCTCCCGCCTCCTTCCTGCCTTTTCTCCCCACTGAGAAGTGAGATCCGGCCTGCCCAGGCATTGCAAACGGGGTGGGGAGGGAGGTAAACATAAACTTCGCACCTGCAGACTGAATTTAAAATCAAAGCAAAACATAATAAGGACATGAAAAAGGCAAATAAAAAAAATCCCCCCCCCCAAAAAAAAAATCAAGTTCTCTGCACTGCAAGAGACAGTATTCATGGGAAACAGCGAGATAACCGTGAATTTCAAACCTTGTCTTTCCGATGAGTTATTTTACGCTTAGGTATAAACCGGACACTAAATTAAAAGAGCAGAAATGACATAGCGAAAATTTGGTTCATTCCTTTTCAGCCTGTGCTGAAAGTCAAAACCGTGCCGTGCACGGAGACTCAGTTGCTCTGGCCGGTCATCCCGGGCTGGGATACTGAAGTTGGCATTCTGCATTCTCGCCAAAACACCCCTAACGAAGAATTTGCTGTACTTCAGCCTCTGAAAACCCCAATATTTAGTGATTATATCAAGTCTGGACGAAGGAATTGCAATTTCCACACCCACTTCCGCTGCTCCTCTTGATTTCTGCCTTTGTACCTCTAATAATGAGAGATGTTCTTAACCACAAAAAATGGGCATTGGATTTTTATTATTATTATTTCCAACGGAGGTACACAGTGAGGGTGGGTATGCACTGGAAGCTTTTGTGTAAGGAATTCGATTTTTTTTTTTTTTTTCCCACATATGCAGAGAGAAAATTCTAAATTCAGTTTTTTCTCTTACGGAAAAAAAAAAATAGATTGTCATCCCAAACTTCCAGTATTTCACCAAATATTATCTGTTTGAAATTCTACATTTTTTCATTTCAATATTTAAGTGTTGCGGGGAAACCAAAAAGTAAAGAGAAAGAGAAAAGGAACGAGAAAAGAAAAAGAGAAAAGAAAAAGAGAAAACAAAGACCTTCCACTATACCCACAGTACCTGCACCTCCACTTTTCTAAAAAATAATTCTTACATGTAGGGCAATATGGAGTTCGGATTATTTATATATAGTATAAGAAGACAGGGATGAAGAGATGAGGGAGAATATTTAAGTGTAAAATGCTGAGTACTGGGTTTATAGGAGGATAGGTGTTAAAAGCATTGGTGGGAGCAAAAAAACCCGATGATGGGGGAAAATGAATGAGAAGATGGAGAAATGGATTTATTTTAGACATTTATTATTTATAACCCAGCACTCTGTCTCATCCCCGTGGCCGCAGCGACCACCCCAAATCTGGGCATCGTTAATGCTGTTATGAATTCATTTGTTTATCTATCCTTGGACGAGAATCCGAGAAATCGCCAACTTTGGTGACATTTGGATCACCTTGGATGATCCGTGCAGATGCGCAGCGGAACATAGGCCTGTTTTTAGCGGTAAATCCGATATTAGACCGGTATTAGGTAATGGGTGCGCGGGGGGCTGAGGGAGGGCGGGGGCTGTATTTATTGTTCCTATTCCACCCGTCATGTTCAAGTGTCAAGTGTCTGGGATGTGGGGGGAAAAGTAGCTCTCCCCACGCTGCCCGTGGCACAGGCAGCCGCGCAGGCAGGGCGGGGGAGTGGTGTGCTGCTACCCCTCTACCCCCGGGGCTTATACAAAAGCGACTGTTGTGATTAGCGGGGCCGCTGTGCAGTAACGCGGGGCGAGGAGGGGAGAGGTGGGGGAGGGATGCTGCGAGGCGGACCCCCGGCATCCCGCCGGGGGGGTGCTCCAGGGGCGGAGGCGGCGGCTACGCCCGTCCCGTCGGGGCTGCAGCGAGGCGCGGGGTAAGCCACCGTGGGGTGTGGGGGATGATGCGGAATGCGCTGCGGAGACGGAAAGACGGACAGACCCACGCTCACTTTTGCCTGCCTCCCTGCACACGCTAATGGAGGTCCGCGAGGGAGCGACAGCTGCACGTGCGCTCATTAAAAGAAGGAGGTGGGCGGGGGGTGGATTGCGTCCGCGGGCCGGCAGTCCCCGGCACCCACTATTGGTAAAAATGTGTAGAAATGGTACTTTCTTGATGGATTGCTGCTATATGTGGTAAGGTAAGAGCTAATCTGAGGGATGACCGTGTCGATTTCCGTTTTCGGAGAGTATTATTTTTTACACGTTTTACGGGTAGACACCTGACTATTTTTTACTGGATGACATATCAGTGTAGGGCTTGTAAAACTGGAGCGAGAAGTAGCGCTGGAAATAACGTAAGAAATGACAAGGAATTAAAATATACTTGTGGTGAAACGGGCACTGAGTAAGAGACACTCCACGCTTTATTTAAAAAATACATGCGTAACAGTCTTTGGGGAGGGCTAACTCTTGCCCGATATGTCCATTCAGGTAAGTCATTCATAGTGTAGTTATCTACGCATGCACATGAGCTTTTGTAAAAGAAAAAAATATTGTGCACGGGCGCTTTTTTTTTTTTTTTTTTTTTTGGTGGAATAACGTTATTCATTTAGAAACATAACACTCGTGGAGTATAAAAAACAGAGTAATCTTCTGGTTTTAATATTTAAACTACTCTTCTTTCTTATCATTACCCATTAAGGTAAACTGAAATGTAGTAATAGTGTTTGTCATATAATTCAAGGCCTATGGATTTTCAGATAAAGCAAGTGTAAGGCTACAAGCAGTATTTTAAAAAATAATCTAAAATAACACTTTTTCTATAAATAATTAGGTATATGGATTCAAATATGTACTTGTTAAAAACGATATGTAATACATTTAATAATGAGTACCTATGACAGAAATTACAAAATGTCTCCCTCGGGGAAAGCTCTCCGTACCTGGCTTTGCACATTTTAAGAAAAATATTTTGAAATAAACCATTCCTGAAATAAAGGCAGATATAAGTGCATTTATAGGCTGTAAAACAGCAATGAAATGTTTTAAATCCATTTAAGCAGTCCCCATTACACGCTTTATCTATATTGCCTTATACCTTAAAACGGGGCGGAAGGGGAGGGGTGTGTTGGTGATTTCTAAAATTTCGTTTTCTTAATTTAAAGTTAATTAGATAATCAAACTTCCAGTTTCCAGCTAGCAGTGTGATAACCGAGCAGGATAATAAGATCCTCCTGTCTTTTTAATGTCCAATAAACATCTTGTGCACCTTGATTTATAAAACTAGCACTGTACATAATCTGTAATCTTATATAGAATAGAAGCATGGAGGCAACTAGGTAAAAAGACACGTACACTGCAGAGTCTCACCAAAACCGGGGGAATAGGAGAGGGGGGTGAAAAAAGACAAGTATATTTAAAGAGATAGAAAGGAGGGAGCGAAGGAAAAGTGATAGGCTTCAACTTTCAGTAAATTAAAAACAATGCAAATATACCTTTACATATGCATCAGTATTAAAAGTAACACACGCTGGAGCCAACAGGAGCAGGAGGAGGAGGAGAATGGCGCAACGGTGGATCCCGGCTCACACACCGCAGCCGCCCGCGCCCAGACGGGCTCTTCTACGCGCCGCAGCCCGGCCCCGATCAGTCATTTCGGGGATGTTTGTTTTGTTGATGATGATGATATTTGGAAGAAAAGGGGAGGCCCCGCTAATTTCCGCTAATTAGGATCTTCCGAAAATAGGGATGATTGCTTCGAATCCTCGATCTTTTCTCCGAGCAGGGAGGGGGATTTGAATATTCTTTTCTTCTTCTTCTTCTTCTTCTTCTTTTTTTTAATGCCCTAATTTCTTTAATGTGTGTAAGTGTAGATGGACGTGCAGAATGCCTTCAGCTGACGTCAATAGACGCGACCTCTCCGCTAAACCTTGAACGTGAAGCGGGGATGGGGGGACGCGGGACGAGGGCGCAGCCGCGTGGGTGCTCCGCTCTGTCCTGCGGGCGCGCAGGCTTCCGCCCGCGCTCTATCCCATGAAATAAGCTCTGGCAGTAGCAGCAGCGCTGCCCAACCCAATGCTTGACCCCAAAAGAAAGCGCACCTCACCGCAGCACCGCCGACTCCGTCCAGCCTTTTTCTATCTGTTTTCTTCCCATTTTTTGTTCCTTATATATATATATATTATTGTTGTTGTTGTTATTATTTGGACGCTATTTTCTGCTTCTTTTCATCAGGAGACGAGTGGAAAATAGAAGCTTCCAACCAATTTAAAAACATAATAAGAAAATTTCCCCCTCCCTCCCCAAAACATTGCATGACAGAGGATCGTTGAGCCACTGAGGGTGCAGCGTCCATCCATCCGGGCGCTGCTCCGTAGCGCATCGCGGGTACGGGGCTCGGACAGAGGAAGTGAGGGGAGGCTAGGCGAGCGGCCGGAGGAGTAGGGTGGCCCTCATCTCGGGTCGCAACTGCCGCCGGTCTGGTCTGAAAGTCCAAGTCGCTCTCACGGCTTTGCAGTGATGCCCCCTTCCTCCACCGGGAGGAGACGCGGTGTGAGGGAGAATTCGGTGAGCGACAGATACAGTGCTAGCGGGCAGTAGGTTAGAGCGTTTTGTCCTCCTCTTTCCCTTCCCCCTCTCCTTTTGGAGACTGCGGTGTGTCGTGACGTTTGGGAGAACTTTCACATCCCGGGGAACTTTAGACGGCGAGGCGGCAGGATGAGATACAGCCGGTGGCTTAGAAGCGAGGAGTGTTCTCTGTTAGCACCAGAGTTTCTCTCCTTTTCTGCTGACATTATATATGCTTTTATCAGCCTTCTATGAGCTGTTCCAGAGTACCTCTGTGAACAGCCGTTCCTTGGGCTGCACGCCGCATACTCACGCACTGCTTCTCCCTTCAAGCATCTCAACTAAAATGAGATGCCCTCTCCAAGAACCGGAAACGTGAGTGTGTTTCTGACCGGGGGGGGCGGTGTCGACTCATAATTTTTTTTTTTTTTTTTTTTTTTTTTTTTTTTTGGTACGTGCAGCCAGGGACTCTTGCTAAATTCCCTCGATTCCCTGAGGGCTGGCGTTTGGATCCTCACAGAGGTCTCTTTGTCCTCCGGGTCTCTGGCGGCTGTACCGGTAGGGGATGCCCGTCTGCTCGGGGCTGCTGCGGGGCTCTCCCCGCGGAAATCTGCGCCTGGGAACAGTGGAGCGCCTTCCCTCTCCCTGGAGCCAAGCTCCGTGGGGACACACGCCTGTTGTCATATACATGCATATACGTATATGATAACAGGCGTGTGTCCCCCATCCGTCTATATATATATGGATGGATACCTACACATGCATACACAGACACTACGTGTGTCTGTGTGGAGGCATCTGTAGGGTGTATATATGTGTACGTATATATTTATTAATTTCTGCGCGTGGCCCCTCCTCTCGCCCGCCCCAAACCCTCGCAGCCTCCTCCCCTCCTTGAAAACTGCCCACGCGAGAAGCCGTGTGTAGCCGACTCGGAGTGGGGGCCGACACGCCATCGGCCCCCCTCGGGCACACCCCACACGCCCCCCAGACGGGCTAGAGCAGGGGCGCGCCATCATGCCGCCTCCTCGCCCTGCACACCTCCCTCTATCCCTCCTCCATCTCTCCCTCCACCCCTCCCTGCACACCTCCCGTTCCGGCGCTAACCCAAACTCCTTCCCGCCAGCCCCCGCACCCTAAAACCTAGCCGGGGCTTTCACGGGTGTTTTCATGCCGGTTTTAAACGCGGAGAGATGGATGAGAGGGGACAGAAGGAACCGGCAGCGTTTTGGGGCATCCTCCTTCCAGTGACGAGAGGTCACGCTACAAGTTCACCTGACAGCGGGAATGGGAAGAGTGTTTTTGTTAACACCATGATTTTTCCTAATCCCTCCCCTTCTCTTCCCCTTCCCCTTCTCTTCCCCTTCCCCTTCCCCTTCCCTTCCCCTTCCCCTTCCCTTCCCTTCCCTTTCCTTTCCTTTCCCTTCCCCTTCCCCTTTCTTTCCCTTCCCCTTCCCCTTCCCTTCCCCTTCCCCTTCTCCTTCCCCTTCCCCTTCCCCTTCCTTTCGCCTTCCCCTTCCCCTTCCCTTCCCCTTCTCCTTCCCCTTCCCTTTCGCCTTCCCTTCCCCTTCCCTTTCGCCTTCCCTTCCCCTTCCCCTTCCCCTTCCCCTTCCCCTTCCCCTTCCCCTTCCCTTTCGCCTTCCCCTTCCCTTCCCCTTCCCTTCCCCTTCCCCTTCCCCTTCCCCTTCCCCTTCCCCTTCCCCTTCCCCTTCCCCTTTCCCTTTCCCTTTCCCTTTCCCTTTCTTTCTTTCTTTCTCTCTTTTTTTACCTGCTGTTGGCCAGCTGCTTGGTTTGGACAAAAATTGCACGAAATACCAGTGCTTCCCAAAATCAAGACTCAGATGAAACTCTTCTTCAGAAGTTAAGTGGAGGAAAACACATAAGGAAACTCGACCTTTTTTTTTTTTTTTTTTTTTTTTTTTTTTAAAGTTTCCAAAGAAATGCGGGCTTCCCTTCTTCTCCCGGAAAAAGTAGCCACTGCTCTTCTTTACACAAGACATTTCTAATTTGTTCCGTCTGTCAGAACGGGACTATGAAAGGTTTTGGTGCAAATTCATTATCTCTGGCAATGCATAACGTATAGTAGGAACTGAAAAAGACCGTGGCAATGGATGAACAATAGGGCTTCAGTTCATCAGCAACAAAAGCGTTGGGGAAATTTGTTGAATTTCAGAGCACGTCCTTCTTAACAGAGAGGGCTGGACTAGACCTTGGCCAACCCCTCCAAAAAACTTGCAGAGCCTCACATACAACAGTTCACTTTCTACTCCGGGGCGTAGGAAACAGTGTGGAAAAAGAAAAAAATAATGGCAAAGCCAAGCCAACTTTCTTGGTTTCTCTCCCATTTTCACGGATGGAAGATTTTTAACTATTTTTGAGCCGTTGGAGCAAGAACAACACCGTGGAGCTACGTGGCACTGTTAAATAGGAATGGCGAGGGGAAAGACGTGAATTTCTGGAGACCTGAAAGAGCTTTTTCTGCTCCGAGGGGGCTTGGCCGTGGGAATCTTTGTTTGCCGCCAGAGGTTCAATTCACCCCCTACATGTGGGGCAAAATCTTTCCCGATTAAGGCGAAGAAATGTAAGTACCTCAGTGTTTGTGTATGTATGTGGGTATCCTGAATTCCCTGCAAAATTTGGGGAAGCTGAACCCCGAGCAGATGGACGTTTCCCACCTGCCTGTGAGCCCGCGATGAGGCCGGCTCTCCCCGGGTAGTCGGAGCGAGTCGCTCGGCATAGCTCTGTCGGCTTCCTCTAGCTCCCGGCGAGGGACAGTTGATTAACAAGGCAGGGTTTATTAGTGGACACAGCGGCTTACGCCGGTGAGCCGATTTTATGTGTCTGATGCTAAACCTGTTGGTCGTGGGGCTGTATTTAGTTGCGGGAAATGTTCATTATCTATCAGACTGCCAGCGGATGCTGAGCTGTGAATTTGGTTTGCAGTGCCTGGGTACCCTCGGAAGGTGTGCAGGCACAGGAACAAACACTCACGGGATTGAAGTATAGCAGTTAACAAACCACAAAAACAAACAAAAAATCCCCACAAAGTGGCAGGGGATTGGGAGAGGAAAGGGGGAAGTGAAAAAAAAAAAAAAAAAAAACCAAGGGGGGAGGGGGAAGAAGAGAAGTCGTAGGAATAAATTGCAGCTGGTCAGGGTTCAAGGGATTGTTCGCAGCAGTTAGTCCATCCGCTGCCTCCCAGGTAGTGGGTCACTCGGAGCAAGCAACCATCACTTCTCGGGTTCTCCAAAATGCATCCCTGTCAAAATGGCTCTGCTCAGCACAGGAACGCACCTGGCAAGGGAGTGTCGGGGACAGGACAGTTTCAATGGAGTTGGGGGAGGGCCAGTGAAGTGCGGCCCGACCGCTCACCCTGGCCCGGGGGTGCCCCCCTGCATCCCTCTATCCTTTCCATCAAAGCAATGGCATCCTTCGACAACCGCGGTCCACTCGTGTCCGTTGAACGGGTGAAACTGCCTCATCGTAGCATCTAAGAACACTGTTGCTGCCTGGGAATTTTTTTTTTTTTTTTTTTTTAGCTGAGGCTGTTGTGATCAATATAATGCAATGAAAACCAGCAACTTACGTTGTATTTATTTACCCCCGCGGCCCTTGATAAACTCGCAGAGCTGTAAATAGAGACTATGCCTTCCCGGTAATTCCAGTTTCAGGACATCATTGGTCAGGAACATATGGGAAATCTGGCGGGGAAAGGCTGGTTTAATATGTTTTGCATGTTTTGAACTGAAGGCTAGGTGGAGCCTCCAACCTTCGTTACGTAACAGGTATCTTATATTATACAAATCCCAGATCTGCCTCTATAGTTTTTGTCCCTTCCGTTCAGCAGCCCCAAATAATATTTTTAGCCTTTTATTTTTAAGTGTAATTATCCAGAAATAATGATGCAGTTAAAAAAAATATATTATTCATATTATTTCCTGTAAACATTGATAGCCGTCTTTAACCCTGCAGATACAGGAGGATATCACTCATATCTATTTTGTGTCATCCTAAATCATCTGCAGGAAATGTGGCTAGCTCTTTCCCCCTTTAATCTAGGGTCAAGCATTTTAATGATTTGTCTAATAATCCCCAAAGTCAATATACTCAGCGCCCTCTAAACACATAGGTTTATCCATTCACATATCTTTCCGGAACAAGAATCAAACATTGGAAGTGTTTAAATTATGATCCTTTGCTTTTTGGGGGCCTATTTTTCAGGTTTAAACAACGCAGACAGACCACAGGTAGTGACAATTGCAACAAGAAACGGTAATTTTTTGCTTGTTTGTTTGTTTAATAAAAGTCAGAAGGTACTATATATATTACCTACAGAATACATGTCCTTTAACGGCACACGGTTTCCATGTGTAATCACTGACTCTTTGTGGGTTTATTTTTTCTGTGACTTTGAATCCTTGATACACTTTCTTTTCTTATTTATGAATTCGGATTTGTAGTAGATATCCCTTTGCATACTCGATGTTCAATGTAAGAGAAGTATAACCTTCAGTTGCCTGTAAAATGAAATTGTGGTCACAAAGGAATGATGAGGAACCTTCATTGGAAGGCGAGACAGTCGAGTGACTTACCTGGATAGGAGAAAAGGGATGCTGCTCTGCCGGGGAAAATGGCTTGGACTGTACTGGCATGCTGTACTGTTTACCTCTACATTAATTTTGTCATAATTTAGTACGAAAAGGGAATTTATGTAACACTACGCCCCTCTTATATACATCACGGCAGCTTAAGTGGTGTTCCTGTGTGTCTTCCCAAAGAAGGTGGGGATGCTGGAGATAGGATGGAGGTCTGATTGCAATGATTAGAGAATCATAAGCATTCCTCTTTAAAGTCAGTGGAGGCGGTTTGCTCTTAAGAAATCTATGCAGGATATTTCTTCTTTACGTCACAGCCATCTGGAGCCCTATAAAAAGATTAGAAAATAAGCATGACGATCTACAGGCCATTAGCAGGAATTTATTAGGGATCTAGGAGTAAAAAGTCAGTGTTTGTGTTCCATAACTTCCAATAGGCAGGTTTTTCTACAGTGACTTTGGAATAAGTAAGTTTTATACAATTATGTAAACTGGAAGAGAGCAAGCAGTGTTAACAGCTGCTTTTGACAATTCAGGTGATGTTTTGGGCAGAATTTTCAGAACTGTGCATTGCTTAAACTTTCCACGTGCTAGGCAACACTGCACTTTTAGAAAAGTGCTTTACAACTGCTGCATATATTTTTGTATTCAGAATAGGCAAATACTTAAACAACTTATGATGATTTTAAAGTTCTAGATGTCTGAGAGCTAGAAAATGTAATTGGTAATAAGGCTAATGAACAGCTAGGTCATAACCATTGCATTGCCTCTTTTGATGTGTTTAAGCTCCAACGATTAATCAACAAAATATGTCAGGTGTATTGCAGTTACTTCCCAAGTTAATTCATACGTGAGGTGGCTGTGAGAAGACAGCTTGGTGTTTTAGAGATATGCCTTGTGTCTTTGAAAAAATGCCAATTTGCAATAAGGTACTTTGCATTTAACTCTAAATCTGGTAGTGTGACAGCTGGTGACATGCATGCACTTACCATGTACATATGCATCTGTGTTAATATGTATTATATATACACATATGTACATATGCTCTTTTATATCTACATATGTACCCGTATGAGCATAGATGCACACACACACATACATGATCACTTGTAATTTCATGCCTCTGACTGAAAGAATTCAATGCATAAGCTGACAAGCCTGTCCGTGCAACACATGCTTGATCACCAACAATACTGCCCCTAGCTATTGCCATAAAAAAAAATCTTTCGCCTATCTGCCAATTCAGAAAAACTCACATAAAGCCATTAGAAATTTATATAATATCACAGTGATCATGTGCCTCTGGTTGCATGAGATATCTTACTCAGTTGCCCCCATTGTGCCTGAACAGCCCAAGAGGTAATGAAGAAGCTCAGTAAGTCATAATGAGCATTATAAAAATTCTAACCATTTTGTGCCGAGAATGCTGTCACAATTGGATCAATTAGGTAAAAAGCACTGGTGGTAAAAAAGCAGTCTATGCCAGGATATATAATACCTGTTTAAACCAGAAGTGCTCAGCTTCAAAGTCTTAGAATCTGAAAACACAAATAAATTAGAAATATCCCTGCTGGATTCAGATTTAGCAATTAGCAGATTAGCAATGTGTATGTGCTACTTCTTGGTGGCACTATTAATTTTGGGCCGTGTCTGACAAATGGGATTGTTTCCCCATTTTCATGCTTTCATAATTGCAATAAAAATGGGCTTGTTGATACAGTTGTTATTTTACAGTATAACCACATACACCTGCATATATATTTTAGCACAAGCACATAGACACATGCACCTAGACTGACACATGTATGTATGGCTCCCCTGTGTACACGCAAGGGGATATAAGATTTATCATACAAGCAAGCTCTGTAGCCGACACAGAGCATCAACAACTTCAGTGTAACCCCTTGCATTAGAAAAAAATCCACCTAAAAATAGCAATGCATGTAAGCGCAGGTTAACTGACTAACAAATGTATTTAAATGCAGTGTGGCCTGTGAACTGTGATTGTACGTGGACATGTCGTGTTTTATTTTGCACCTCAGAAGAGGAGTAGCAGCATGAATTTTAACTTGGTATTCCTTTAGGAGTTCTGAGCAGTCCATAGTCTGCCTGTGCTTAATTTTTTGGTGTGTATCTCATACTGAACACAGCACACAAGAGCTGTTGAAGTGCATTTATTAATTTATTAATTTAATTCTACCAAATTAATGGTAGATCGCAGTGAGAAGGTTCATTTTATCACACGTACTCGAGAGACCTTTAATGTTTGCTCTTTAGACTTAAGAAAATTCTGTACAAATCATATTGTTAAATAATTCAAAGTATAATGTTCTTTTAGCGGGCAGGGGTGGGGGGAGGAGGAGCTGAGAGACTGAAATCCTAATACTGTACATAACACATCCTAACAATTTAGAAAGACTTGCCTCCATTGGTTCCATGAGTAACACCAGCATGCAGTTTTTCTTAGTACGAGGTTAATAAAAATAATCGATAAATCAGCGTTTTTACTAAGGCGTTTCGTCAGATGATGCATGGTCGTAGATAAATACTGCTGCAATGTTCACCTGTGTTGCATTCTAATACAGACACAGATACACACAGGCTGGGAGGGAGTGGGGGTGGGAAGAAGGGCGGCGAGAAGGTATAGATGCTACAGAATACGCTGAGCCTGCTGCTCGCAGCTTCTCGCACAGACAGGCAGAGGAAAACGCCTCGCACGACAGTCCCGCTGTAAATACCTGCGAATCACGATAGGTGCGAACCACGACAGAGATGTGAAGTTAAGAGGAAATGAAAATCCACACCCCTTCTACCCCCAAAGCAACTAACCAACCAAAAAAAACCTCATAGATGCACAACGACAGAGCAAATTGTCAGTGTAATTACACATCGACTCACTGCGCAGCCCCCCTCCCGGCCTCCAAGCGCAAGGCCCCGCTCCCCGCCGCGGCATCTCTCCGCGCCAGCGGGGGCTGCCCGAAGAGGAGCGCAGCAGCGCTCCCTGGGATCGGACAGGCTGCTTCCCGGCCCCCGGGAGAGCGTCCTCCCTCCCGGCCTCTGGATGTTAGAGCGGTCTGTGCTGCAGAGGAGGAGGAAGGTAACGGCGGCGAGTGGATCCCCCTCGTCAGGGCGGCGGAGGTGGCGCTGCTGGAGGCGAGACCGGACTCGGTCCCGGCGCCGGCCGCTGGTGGCTCATGCATATCAATAGCCGTGTGTACTTGAGGTTTCTCATGACATCATCATTACCTTGGTCTCCCGCGGTCCAAGACCTCTGACCTTGCCGGGCTGGCCCGCATTTTGGCACTGAAACCCTCCAGCGATGACCCTTTTCTCCTTTCAGACCGGGGGCAGCAGCAGCCGGCAAGACCGCCGTCTTCTTCTCCCCAAGCTTTAGGAGCTCCGAGAAAGCGAGAATCTACACCCTCACCCCCCTCTTGCTCCCCCCTCCTTCCCCCCACCCCCCAAAATACACACGCAGGCAAGATATTTGCAATCAAGCTGCCACCATTTCGCAAAGAGGTCTATGTCGTGCATAATCTAAGGGATCAGGAGCCGCATCCTCGAGTCATGTTGTTACCTCCTACTGAAATGGATTTTTCCCCCCTTTCTTCTTCCTCCTTATACTGCGCTGGAAATTGCAGAAGGCTTTACATCTTCATAGAAGCTAAGGAGTCTTTCGTGAAAACGAAGCGATTTACAATACAAATAGGGGCCTGTAAAAGGATGGATGCTCCTCTCTCCTAATGCAACTTGACTCAACATATTAGCTGGTTTTTATTTTCTGGTATTAACAGACGAATTGTTGGCTATCCCTCCCGGAAATTACTGGCTGAAACAAAAAGTTCAGAATAAACTTTGAAGGCAAGAAATCGCTTTTGGAAGTTATTAGCTGCACATACATACAGACATACTTACATAAAAGGATGACATTTTAAAGCAGCACTAGTGCTCTTGGAGGAAACAACATGTTTGCCAGAAAGAATCTGGATTGTAGCAAGGACTAAAAAAAAAAAAAAAAAAAAAAAATTTAAAAAAGCTTTGAGGGAAGCGAGTTGTTATCTTTGGTTATCTAGCTGTATGAGTGTTTTGGTCTTCATAAAGCTAGATAACCGAAAGTAAAAACTCCTTCAAGATCATCGTACAGCATGTGAAAATGAAAGACTGCTGCGAGAGACAGTAATAATCGAGATGAGTCAGGAATGCTTATTGAATCTAACATTTTTACAGCTGAAGATGAGACTGGAGGAATGTAAATGGCATATTTATTCCAAAATATGAAGCTGTCGCATGGCACAGAATGGATATCTACCCGCTGCAGAGAGAACATGGTACTGATGGTAAACAATGTATGTGCAAATATTGCTGTTGAATAAATAAATAGAAACCCAGAACAGTCAACGTTCAACCGGACTAAGAGGATATACATGATTTCTTTTTCTATTAGAAACCTAATGCTGAGTTTCATTTTGCGAAGTGATTCATTGCAATGAAATGGCCTAAAAAATAAAGGTGGTTGCTGGTGATGATGAAGATGGTGGTGCTGATAACACAGAGCTGACTACTGAACTGAGGAAAAAAAGAAACCAAAACAGAAAAGCAACAAACCAACTCAAAACCTGTCTGTGTGCATCTGAGTCAAGGCATCGAGGTTACTTGCAAATTATATGAACGCCGTCTTTCAGAAAAAGTTTACACCGAAGTGCAGACAAGCTTAATAATTTATATCTACTTAGAACGCGGCGGAGCTGGACAAAGATGGGGGGGAAAAAAATAATGGCCGATTTTTTTTTTCCTCTATTCAAAACGAGAGCATAGATGCTTCTCTGTTTCGTGAGGGTTTCCTTGAGGAAGCTACTGAAGCAGAAAGACGTGATGCAGACGAGATCGCCTCCCCCCTGTCAAAGTGTTAAAAAATGTTCTGTGCCTTGCTCTGCGCCTAGCATTGGAAATGAAAGTGACATTTACTCCAAAACCCACGTGTGCGCCTCCTCTCTTTTTGTTTAAGGATGATCAGATCTATCCGGGAAACAGCTCTGGCATCCCATACCGAAATAATTAGGACGTATACAGACCTGACAAAAACACGGGGGGGGGGGGGGGGGGAAAGGGTGGAGGGAGGGGATGGAGAAGCGGAGGGTCTGTCTTGCCTAATTGATTCCGTTAAACGACGTGCAGGAGATGTGAACAGCTGGGCGCTCCCATTCCCACGCTCAGGGCAAATGGCAGCGCCGTGCCCGGGCGGCCGGTGACAGACAGCCCGGCGGGGGCCGGGGCCGGGGGAGCCCATCGCCAGCACCCGCGAGAGCATTTCCCACCCGCTGCCATCCCAGAAATGCTGGACGAGGGGACGTGGCTGCAGAACACGCCTTCCGCGAGAGAAGGGCGGAACTTGAGCCGGGGCGGAACTTGCAACCCTTCTCCCGCGGAGGGCGCGGAGGGACGCGGATTTTGGTCCCGATGGAGGAAGGGAAGGCCAGGGCAGGCGTGTCGGGATGCCCCTGCAAGAGTCCTCTGTTTTTATCTTTGTAATTATGGCGGCTTAGGCGCCTCTCGCAGCGAAATCGAGAAGGATTAATTGCTCGGGGTAACGTATTTCCTTTGGACTTGACCTAAACGTCTTCCCAGAGGCACGCTGGAATATGATACTGTGTTAGTAACCGAACATTCTCCACGGCAGATTAAAACAAGATCAGCGATAAGGGAATGGGGCTCAGTGGTCTCCATCCGTCTGGGGCAAACCTCTGCACGCCGCTTTTAATAGTTATTGAATTTTCTTTTGTATTTTCACTTTGTTGTTGAACTGCTTATAAAACGTATTGGTTTGGGGCTTACAGTGGGAATATTCACCTTCACGCCACACACTGCACTGTAAGAAGGATGCAGCAGGCGTACTCTGTAGCTAAACCAAAGAATTTTGCCTCAAAAGTTACCCCATCCTCACTGTAGCTGTTAAAGCAACCTTAGTTTCGGCCAGAGGTTCCCGCCCGGTGGTTGCCGGCAGTGCCGACCGGGACCCCGGCCAGGCTCTTTTGAGGTTAAACTTCCGTTTTGGCTGCGCTACATGTGCCAAAGTTTTACTGCTGCAGCGCCCGGCGAGGGGAGCTGTGTTTATTTACGTCGGAACCGTGTTTGAGCCATCAGCCTTTCACCGCAAAATGCCCGCCCCTCATTTACTGCTTGTCTAGGGGTGCTGTTTACGTAGAGCCATTGTCTACTAAATTAACATTTACATGACAAAGTGCGCGGCTTTCTTTCTCAACGAGCTTCAATTAAGGCGATAAGCTGTTTTCTGGGGAAACCCATTGTTTACTTAGGCATGAATAGTGTCAATTTACTTAAGCTGTTGCTTGCGTCTTGGTCTTCAGTGTAAATTTGTGAAGGAAAGCATCAGAGAAAAATAGCAGCATTATAATCGCGTGTTGGCCATTGTCATCTTAAATTGTTTTGTACCTTATTAATGTCAAGTGACTATCAATCAATAAAATATCGCTGGCTATTATTGCTATTATTAATATTACTACTCCTACTCCTTCACTCCTTCATTTCTCTGCACCTTTTCTCCTACACAGTAAACTTCTAACTTGGGAAAAGACAGTGTATGGAAATGTGGTAGCAGGCCCTCATTTTTATGCTTTAAGAGGCTCATGCAGCAAGTAACTAGGAAAGGTAATCCTTCCCTAGGATTACCTACCTGTTAAGTGTTGTTCCCTCAAATCTTGTAGGAGAAAAAAGTCAGTCTATCAAGCAAAGGAAAAGCTTTATGTAATGGGATGAAAAACCAAACCCAAACACAGAAAGCTGAAATTTCAGTGCCCAGTTCTCTCCAAGCTACTTCTAGCACTGGAGGAGACCGGATCAAGTTTATTTAGCATACCAGTGCATTGTAAAACAGTTGGAAGGTAGTTGCAGGTTGCGTGAGTGTGCATGTTAATTAGCAGGGACTGGAGCTTATTCTTTGTGAAAAGAGAACAGCAGATTGCTGTGCAAGGCCAATGTTAAAAAGGCAGCTGAATTTAACACCATCTGGAAGAAAAGATCCCTTCACAACTTTCTCACACCGTCAGACAAAACTAGTGTCTCTTGTTCTGAGCCCTTGTCTATGCAACCATACAATACTGAGTCATTATACTTTTGCTGAGAGAAAATTTGAGAACACAATATGGGTAACCGGTGAATGACCAAGTTTCATTATGCCCGCTTAAGTCGATTGAAATCTACGTCTAGAGCTATGAATGGCAGCATTGTTTTCCTCACCGGGGCTGTACTAAATGTCAGCACAGTGTAAAGAAAAACTTGAAGTCTGCAAATAACTTACCAGATCTCAATTATAATATTTTCCCACACTAGAACTAATATAATTGCTAGTGCCTACAATGCCTGAAGTACAACAAAAAAAGACAGAGGAAAAAAAATTAGTTCATTTACAAGTTATTTCAGCCAGACAAACACTTAGATTTTCTTAAAATGAGTTCAGCACATAGAGTTGAATAATCACTTCCTGAAAAGTTCAAGCAACCAAACTGCTTCTTAAGAAATTTAAAAAATAAACTGTGCAAACTAACTTGTATTCAGCAACCATTTTAACCCTCCAGCTTGGGACTGATGAAATATTAGTAGACGTACTTTACAGTACACAGATCACTTTTTCTGAGTCTAGCAGATGATTTCTTCTTTAAAGTTTAGCAGAAATGGCACAAGCAAAGCAATGGGAAATGTATTTCTCCAGGAGCTGGAGGAAAGCCAGCAGGGCACCTCAGTGTTGACACAGGTACCAGAAGAACAGTTTTCAGTTCTCTCAATTTTTAACTACTGCTTTTTTACCCTCACTTTATAATGGTTTCTGTTATGAGTGCTGTTCAGGTCAGTCCTCTGCTTAGCATTCATGCACAGTGCAGACTAGGAAACAGTTCAAATGCATGGTGAGGGGTTAGTTGTGTGGGCTTTGTTAGAATGTCTGTGTTTTAAACCTGAGTGACCAAGATTCTGCCTGTGATTCATAAAGCATGGTACAGTTCCTGGCATAGAAACTTGAAATGGTGAGCAACTACCCTTGTGCTGAATAACACATCCCTTCAGCAGCTCCACTTATTGCACTTCCTAGCAGTTCCGCTGCCTACAGCGCTGGACACTGGGAATGCTGGTTCATGGGGCAGGCAGAGGTCTGGTGGGGTAACTGGGCAGGCATTGGTGCGAGATAAATTCTTTTCTGACTTTCTCATGCAACCACTTGTGAGTGAGGGGCAGCTGGGGCCTTCTGGATCTGGAACAGAAACAGGGCAGCACAGGCAGTTGATAGGGAGATTTAAAGAGGAGCCAGGCCTTCACCAGTCCCCTGCCTGCTGTACAAAACCTGGCAGCTGTTGGAGGAGGGAGTTCCTTTCACGTATCAAAGAAGAGTTGTTTGTATGAGTGGACATATTCATGTGCCCACCTCCCCTTTCCTGAAGTTGCCATTAATATGCAATGGCATGGGGTAGATTCATAATTTTGTTTCAATTAAAACAGGTGGTGTGAAATTATTTCATTTTGTAGAGAAGCCAAGGACACACTGCCTGTTTGGCCAGATCCCTCCCTTCCTATGTGAATTAAAAATTGTTTTCTGTTTTCTTTTGTCTAGAAGGATGGGTGTATGTGCATAACTGTCCCACCGAGGCAGGATGGAAAAAGTCCGTTTAAATTTTTAAAGCATACACCCGTTCCATAGATTGCTCACCCTGGAGTAAGCACATTTATTACCCCTTACGCCCTCCATTATATTAATTTAGAAGAAAGAAAATGTCAGACTTTGACGATTAGATTTCCTATTTAAATGGCAAGTGCATGGGGTAAATATTAGGGCATTTCTTATTGCCCTTTCTGGGAGTGGGAAAGGAGGGGAAAGGAGGAGACAGGAGCCCTTTGTGACTGTGCTTTTGCCTGTCAACAGTTACCTGGTTTTTTCTTCCTGAAGCTCTCACTTGTGTAAAAACAGATAATTATAAAGATACATTTTTGTCTGTATACATATACATCCACAGTTTATGGTGTAAAGCTGCTGTGACCCTGTCAGGGTCAGAGTCTGACATGGATGAACTTGTGCCATCCACTTTGTGGGGATCAGGACTGAGTCTGACACCAAGCTGTACGGCCTGACTTTAGGGATATATGCAGCAATGCAGTGGAAAGAGAATGTGGTGTTCAGTCTGTGTCTTTAAATCTAATACTCAGAAAGCTATTTTCCCCCTAATTCCATACAACTAATGCTAATCCATGCTTGCGGGAGTGGGAAAGATAGAGGAGAGGGGACAGAAATTCCCCTGGCAAACGAGGAGGCTGCGTTGGGCCCGCGGGTTCCCTGCCAGGCCGAAAGCCCCTCCACGGCCCCCCAAGCCGATCCTGCTGGTTCGAAGCCCAAGCCACGGGCCCAGATCCACGGTGGCGCCGCCGAAAAGCATCCCTAGCGCCCGCAGCCTCAGACCAGCCGAGGAGATTACGCGGTCCAGTCTCCGGGCTCGGTTCCCGCTGCGCGGCGGCCACTCTGATTGGAGTTTCCCAGGAGACCGGTGGCGGCGCGCACGGGATGCGGCGGGATGCATCGGTCCGGGGCTCTGTGTCTCTCCTCTTCCCGCTAGTACCTAGCCGGTGCAACCCCGCCCGGCCTCATCCCCTGTGCCCTCTTTCCGGCCGCGTGGCTGCATTACCGCTGTGAAATGTCGTGAGCGGTAACCTCTAATTAGCACTGCCCGCCGAGGAGCCGCCTCTGGCGGCAGCCAGCGCCCTCTTCCCCCTGTTTCGAAGTAACTGAGTTACTATCGCGACTGATGCGCCGCGCCGGTGTGTTCCTCCGACGAGGCAGGTTCCAAAAAAAAAAAAGGGGTCGAGGTCTTAAGCAGTTACGAAAGCCCATTAATGACATCGTGCATGGACATTTAAACTTGTTGTAAGTTGCAGAAAGGATTAAGAAGAAATCACGCTGTGCGGGGCTAATGATACCATCTTGGCTCCGCAGCATTGTCAGGTGCAGCTCAACCCGCCTGCAGTGGTGACTGCCCTGCGCCCCTCACTGCAGTGTCATGTCGCAAGAGCTGCTCTGCATAGGCCACTAAAAGGCTCTTTGGAGGGCCCTGCAGTTACCTGATACTCAAGGTGCTTTGCTGTTACTTAAAAATCCATAACCACCTGCCTTTGAAATTTCTGTGCCTGGCCTACACCATAAAAACACGTTTTAAAAGTGGTTTGTGCCAGAATGGTAAACACTCATATTTAATGTAAGAAAAATCATGGAATGCACTGAGATCAGGGCAAAACTGATCTTTCTCCTCCAGGTGTAGATGCTTTGTTGCCATATTTCTCAGTTCCTTCAGCTCTTACTTAAATCTGAGGCATAGAATCCTAGAATGGCCTAAATTGGAAGGTACCCACAAGGATCATTGAAGTCTAGCTCCTGGAACTGCCCAGGACAGGCCCAAGATTCACACCATGACTAACAGTGAATGGGTATTCATTCTTCCTAAACATGGATGGTTTAAATATCTATGCTGAAGTGCAGTGTTTGACAAGAACCCAGATCTTCTTCATTTGCTAAATGACTATTATGGCTCTGATGGTACTGTGAGGTGAGTGAGCAAGGTTGCAGAAGGGAGCAAGATCAGCACACCCATGTAAAAAAGAAAGTATGGAAACTGCCAGTGCACAGGAAATTGTGATAAGGAATCACCTTCTGCTTAGCCTTTTGACCTCCAGTTTGTACCTCAGCATGGAGAAAGTAAAAGCCGGGTCAAAATGAACTTTGTGAGTAAATGACTATGCAAGACAGTCAGCAGTTTGTCTTCTTTAGGGTCTTATAAGAGTTTGTTGGGAAAAATTAATATTCTGTGCTTTAGGTCAAAAATGGGTAGGTCTATTTTTGACTCAAATAGGAGTAACATTTCACCTTTTGAAAAAGAACCTTTATAGTCTGAATGGATCATTTTCCCTTCAGAATAAACCCTATGTCAGTGAAGAGGGACATATAATAGTTATTTAACTATGATTTTTTAAAAAGATATCTCTTCAGTTACATTTATTCTGTTAATACTGTCAGTTGTCTGAAAGGGACATTAACATAAAAAATACTCCAGTATCATTGTCATGTAGAATACAATCTTTAAGAAACAAGATTTTAGGGTGTAATAAAATAGTACAATTATCATCAGATTAAGACTACTAGCTTCATGTAATTGGAATCTAACATACAGTAACTTTGTATGAGAAAGCTGGAGTCAGTAACAGAAAACCTTCACAGCAAGGATGGTATCACACATATGCAGTTTCCTCTCACCTGTCTTAATTCAGCAGCAGTTTCAGCTAATTCAGTTACTTTTACCTATTCAGTGGTACATCAGAATAGGTAAAACTAGCTTTCTTTCATATATACATATATATATGAATTAATGTCTTTAGCTATTTTCTGTCACAGAAAACAATTGCTGCTGTAGCATCTCAGAATTCACTGTAGGTGTTTAGGAAAGTACAGGCTGGTGGTAGTACAGGCTGAAACAGAGCCAGAGATAATTCTTCACTTATTTTTCCACATTAGATAATTGTTTCAAAATAGA
Organism: Corvus cornix cornix; assembly: GCF_000738735.6. Lineage (NCBI taxonomy): Eukaryota > Metazoa > Chordata > Aves > Passeriformes > Corvidae > Corvus > Corvus cornix. The sequence continues at coordinate 55,964,398 of NC_046357.1, forward strand.
CGATTTATACCTTCTTCTCTATGGCTGTAATTGGTATAAGCATACATTGTAGAGATTCCTGTTCAGCTGAGTACTTGGGATTTTATGAGTTACCAATGTTTTACCAGTGGGCATAAATATATTTTTGGGAAATTTATGAATATAAATTTTATGTTTTCCTTTAAATTCCCATAATTCTCATCTGGCTGGGCTCATATAACAGCTATGTAGATCCTCTTTTATGTACATGGACACAGTTGGCATATGCAAACTTGTGACTTTGAATCTGGAAACCTATGATCTGTGTCATCATTTGAATCGTCATGAATTGAATTTACTATGTTCCATCGTATCCATACACTCTACCTCATTTGTCTCCAAAAGATCTTTTGCAGCCTAGTTAATTTTGTGATTCTCTGAGTCTGTGACTTCATGTGCTGAGGGAAGATCCATAGTTAATGCAGTTGCATAGTACAGATCCTTAACACAGTTATCAGGAGTTAGTCACCTCTGTCCCCAGTCTGTGAGTATTGACAGTACAAAAAACTTCCATTTCTTCCCTGCATTGTCCTTTACCACTGATGATTGGTGGGATAGACTAAACTACACAAAATCAGGTAGCCATTTAATGAAATTGTAATTAATTTGACAGCTCCCACAGTAGCTGGAGGAGAGAGATTCTGGGATGATACTGTAAATGACATTTAAATTTAAATTTTCCTCCAGTCTTGCAGGAATAATACTTTATTTCCTATAGAATGGTTTAATTCCTAGTCTGTGTTCAAATATTTTCTTAAAATAAAACTGAGAAGAGAAAGCGATTATTTGCTTTCATCTTTTAAAAATAATTCATCATATACAGCTATGTAGTATATTAACATCTTGCATAGCACTGTATTATTAAGTTAATCTAATGCCCAGAGTCATTACACACATTCCTGGATGTCCTTCTGATATCTCTCCAGTCCACTGGATTTTGAAGTGCAATTATGTAATTTTTTTTACTGATAAATAAATTTCTATAATTGTAGTTGAAATACCACTGAAATTCACAAAACCATTGCATCTAAATAATATATTACGCATTTCTTAATTATTTATCAAGACTAATTCAAAATAAGTGTAGGAAAAAGCATACATTTATTTTTAAATAGTACCTTTTCTGTACCAGGTCAAAAAATGTTCCACATATCAAAAGAGAGAGAGAACAAAGTTTCCATCCTTAAATGTAACGAGTTTGTTTTGGATTAATAATATTGCAACAATGGTGCCGTTCTTACTGTGAACTTGCAATTAATTATAATATATTTTGGCTAATCCATAGAATTTCTATTAATAGGAAGACAAGAAGGGAAGAGTTAATATGGGTGAAAGGTGAGTGTATGTAACAGTAAGAGGAGAACAGCAGTTTTAACATACACTGAGGAACAGTGAGGAGATGGCAAGATTTTAGTGGCTATGGATTTAACAGGGAGTGTTAGAGATACATCAGTAATTGCAAAATTAAAACAATGGGTTACATGTGTTTTCAAGTCAGTATTCAGTGCTAAATGTGTAAAGCCTCAATAAGCAGCATGGTGGTTATTAGAAGCACTAGGCTGTTCTGAGGGGTACCATTTAGCTATACTTGCAAAACAACTTTATTTTCAGTCTCACCCAAATTTTAAATCTAGACTGGGTCCTAATCATCAGATAGAAATCATCACAGGCATCATCAGATCTCAGTGTACACACAATAGTTTTTATTTTCCCTTTTCAGAACAGACCTTTATCTGGCTGCTAATGAAATACAGGAGACTGATTGCAGAAAGCCTGCAAGGGCATATTTACTGTACCAGATATAGCAAGCCCCATTTGGTGCATTAGCATTTAGTCATTTTATGCAAATTTAGTGAGAAAATTACTCCTGTATATGATTTAATATGCATCAGCGATAACTCATAATGTCCTTATAAGAAGAAAGAAATTAAAAATTCATTAGAAAACTAGACTAGTGATGCTACATGGTTAAAACATTATTAAAGCATATTTCAGTGTTTTGCTTACACTAGTGTTCTCATCATGGTGCCACCATTTCATGACAAAGAATATAGACGAGAAAACATTCAACTTAAAATGTCTGCTGGCACACATCACTGGATTTGTATGTCACTAAACAATGAACGAGCATAGCCTTGAATACCAACTATTTAATTAGCACTTTTGCCAGCCATGCATAGAAAACAGCTCATTTACATGTGTCATGCTTACTGATTATTCCCACAAAATCTACTGGGGTTTTTTTAATGTATATTGCATTGCATTTATTGTATGCCAACACAAGAAAATCAAAACATCTGTTATTATCTTAAAAACCTTGAAATTCAGAAATAGAATTAAAACATGTAAAGTTTTATTTCTCTTCTACATATATTTTAATTATTTAATTTAACCTTAAGTGTGGCATAAAAGACTGGATGCAACTAATAATTAAGAACTTCAAAGGGTAACAGAAACCCCCTAACAGTCTGCAGTTTAATTAAAGGCTATTATTATAAACCTCTTGAACATGGAGCTACATTTAATGGCAAGTGGTGACTTGTAAATGCTTCATTTGAAAGGTACCACTCCTGTTCTAAACACTGTTGATAGACAGTGCTGTAAATTCTCCCAGCAAAAGTCTCCATTTGGTGCATAAATGGGATACATTTTTAAAATATTTCTGTCACTTCGAAAGTATACAATTTTGAAGTATTTTGCTTAGAAATAGTCACATGTTTTGCTCATGTCTCTCAACATCTGCAAAATGAATAGAGTATCATTGAAGAGATGTGCCAGTTCACAGAAATGAAAGTGAGCCATTTGATCACATTTTGCTAATAGCATACAGTAATACAGCATACATTCCCTGACTGTGAACACAAACATAAGGTACTATATATAACACAAAGGCTTAATTTCTCAGTGAAATTTAAAACATTAATCCAATTTCATCTATGGAAAAGTAAACTTGTGTATATTTTATGAATATGTCGCAAGCAGTATATGATCAAGTATATCTGGGAATGTAGGCTAAAAGGCCTATCAAATAAAAACATGTTGTACTGACTCCCAGTCATTGAGCCCAATCCTGTAAGGTGCCTGCTTTTCAGGCAGTCTTATTGTCTTATGGTGTCTTTTAAATTCAGCATCTCCTATAATTAGGAGCTGCTAAAACAGAGTTTCAGGTTCACCCTATACAATTGGTATTTCTCACAAATGGATACAATCTTCTATGTTTTCACTTTTAAACTGGATTTTGATCTGGTTTTAATATGTTTTAATGCCTTAGCTCCCTCAGGTGAAGCCCAATCCTGTGTCTAACTTGCCACAAGTTACATAGTGTTAAACATCAAAAGATATTTGAATTCTCAGGCGCAAAATGATGAGTTCACCTAAAAATGAGCTAAAGAACATGCACTTTTAATGTTCTAATAATTAAAGAAAATAATCATGATCCCCCCTTTCCCCCCCCAAAATAGCTTAAATAATTACAGACACTTTAGTAATATTAAGGAATTTTATTATCTTGGTCTATGAATACAGAATTTAAAATCTGAATTTACTTATTTACTAATAATTTGGAGTGTGCAAAAGAAAAAGCTCATGCTACTATATTTGGAGATACTATAGAAACTTGTGGGAAAAGTAAATGACTAAGCATAATTAAAACAGGTTAGCAATATTTTATGGAAACCACAATGTAAGATTTAATGTGTTAAAAAAAAGGTAATGAACATATGAATGGCAAAAATATCTGAAACACAAATAAATATTCAATAGATACAGATACTGAGTAATAGAAAGAGACCAAAGGGTAAAGAGAACAAGTTACAGGGATAAAATTTGACTTAAAAAGAAAAAAACAAAGACAAAAACAAAGTTAGAAATAGCAGCAATGCCTTATATGCAGTATATGTAAAAGCATCCTGTTGGGAACCCATAATTTTGACATAGGAATATTAGACTACCTAGAATATAACTCACCATTAAAAAAGACCTATGATAAATCAAACTGAGAAGATACAGAGAATAGAAGAGGAAAACTGGTAAAGTAACAAAATGGAGGCATTTCTTCAGAAGAAAAGCTTGCGAGAAGCGACTAAGCTAATGGATGATCAAGGGAAATATGTGTGGGTGCTTGCATAAGGAATAATTCCAGCAACCAAAGGCTTGCATTATGTGGGTCATTTTTTGTATGCACTCAGAGTTTTCTTTGACATTAAACAAAGCCTGGCCAATAAAACATAAAACACAATGTAACATGCTGATGTGATGGACTATGTACCTAGGAAAGGTAAATAAGAATATGAGCACAGGAGATCATTGTCTGAGTATCTGAAAAAATTCCTAGTGAGGAGGTGGATGGTGGGTTAGATTGAAAGGAAATAATGTTAACTCCATAGCCTGAGCCCTTTAGACCTGGAGTGAAGAATACTCCAGAGAAGTTACTGCAGGTTACAATCCTGTGTTCTTGAGAGGATTGACTAGATCACCTCTTAGATCTTTTTTTCATCTCTAAATTTTTATGATTAGGTAGTTATATGATTCAAGGTGATGCTTTTGCCTAAGGGTAAATTTTCAAATAAAATGTTTCCTAAAGATAAATGTGGATAGTTCGTCTGCATACTCATTTTGAGAAGCACACATAATAGACACTTACCAAGATAGTGTTTGCTGCCCTGACACCATCACCGTAGTAATAGGAATACAAACACTATCTTGAAATACAAATTTAAAAAATCAGAAATTAAAAGGGTTGGCTTAAGATGCATAGCTTTATGCTGAAGATCCCAAAGGTCTAATTATATTAGATATTGGCACATTCCTTTCATTTATTTGACATAGGTAGATATCTATTGCCTTAGCCTTTTTTTCACAGTTTCCTGTAATACAGTGTGTGAATTATTCCTTTCTGTGAGCGTGTTACAAATATAGCATATTGCATATGATTATATTATGGTCTATAGCAACATGCTTACAAATAAAATGGTCAAAAAATGTATCTTTAAATTTTTGTGGTTTAGACAGCTTGCACTGCCCTTTAAAGACGCTTGCATCTTTCTACTGAAGTCAATGAGCGATGTTGGTACTATTGCAAAATCAAGATCTCTTTATGAATGTCTGTAGAACGTTAAAATTACTGAGTGTCAAATAATTTATAAGTTATTGTCTTTGAGTAGACACTGACAGAATACCAGGCCAGGTTACTTTCAGAGGGGCCTGCCCAGGTTTCATCCTTAATTTTCAGTTTGAACATGGCATGAACATTCAGCCACTTTGTTCAATAAGAAGGATATAGTTCAGCCTGCCAAATTCAAGCACTTTGACAGAATGATATGAGAGCTGATTTGGTGTCTCTGAGTTGTTCTCTATGTCTTACTGGCACCATCACTGCCGTGCACCATTTATAGTCATATGTATATACATATATCTATATCTATATCTATTTTTCTATATTTATACACATATATATATGCACATATATATGTAAAATATATATACTATATGCAATATAGATGATACTTTATATACAATATAGATGAACTACCTAGAGAGCTTTTACTCCAGAGTAGAATTTCTTTGTGTCATTGTTTGCTAAATTAGAGAGAAAAAAGACTTTTCAAAAATAATAGAAATCATATTTTTAAAAAAATGGGGTAAAAAAGAGCTGTCAACACCAAATCACAGAATCACAGTATCAGAGAATATTCTGAATTGGAAAGGAATCCATTTTAACTTTTTTTTTTCCCTTATAATTTCCAATAGTAACTAGGTATGATGAAGTCAGTGGGTTATCCTGTATGTTTTCTTACATGGTCTTTTTTGCTCAAATACTGCCATGCCATTTCATGATGCCAGCTATATCTTGGTGTGTATTAGATGTCACAAAGGGTTGGTGCAAGTGTGAGTATAGCCTTGACATGATCTGTCTCTTGCAGTTTATCCACAGTCCTTTTCTTGCTTTTCTTTTCTTAGATATTCTGTGCTTGCTGTCTTTTCCTCCATACCAGTGCAGAGGAGGATTTGGCTGTCAGAAGTAAACACAGAGAGCAAACACATATTTGCTGCTCTTGGAATGCGAGCTTTGCTGTCCTTTAGGGCAACTAAGTGAGAAGAAGAGCTTTCTGCAGTGGGGGTATCAGTGTTAGAAATCAGCCTTTACAAACCAGGACATTGCCTGACCTACTGACTTTGGTTGTCCCCAGTGAGGTTAATAGAATTAATTCATATTTGCCATGATTTAAAATGAGAACAGAATCAAACAATTTTTATTCTTCCCTCAAGTTTGCCAGCCTGTTTTGCTAAAAATAATACCACTAATAATAATCCTTCCTGCATTTTTGCAGTATTTAAATAAGAATTAAGGTTGTAAAGTTTGTTTTCTAGGGCCAACCTAAGTATGGTAGGGGATTGCAGAAGTAAGATTGTCAAAAAATAGGCCCGTATATATTATGTACATCCAGTTTCCTCTGGTTGGTTCACTCTACCAAAGAGCAGGAAAGGATAAGTAGTACTTATAGAGGAAAAAATGTGCAGTGATGAATAAAATTAGAACCTCTTCAGCCAAACAGAATATAAAGCATTGCAAAGCCAAGAATAAACATTTTACAGCAATTGAAGATATCTGCACAATAATTTACAATAAGAAGTCAATTTTATTATAATTTTGCCGTGAAGACTCATTCTACTATGTATTTGTGAAATTTATTTTTCATAATCTAGGTTAAAGCTCCAGATAAATTTGTATTTAGTATATCATAGATTTGGGTAGAAATGGATTATTACAATAAAGTTTGTAGAGTTTTGGAAGTGTTGTTCCAAAATGCTACGGTCTGAAACTTAGTAAGTAAAGAAAAAGGTCTTTTTTTTTTTCCTTGAGTAAATTGAACAAAATGTCCTGATTTGTGGTTATACCTCTTCAAATTAGGTATAAAATGTGTGTATAAATTAGTAATAAGCCTTTCTGTACAATAAGTTTGGGGCAGATTATAGATGGATAAACTATATTTTAACAAATATTTCACAAAACAAGCAATTTAGTCTTTCTCACAAAGGCAGAAAACTTATTGAAGGAAATAACATCAAATCTCCCTTAACCAGTTAAGAATATGGGAAGAATGCTAATATCTTTTTAAACTTGTCTTTGTATGATAATTGTGATGTAAAATACTCCATAAAATGTAAATTTCAAGTAGCAATGGAATAAAATGTAGAATTATGGAGTATTCTAAAATATGAAAATGTGATCTGTTGATCTTAACTCATAAATCAGGATGAAAACAAAACCCTTTTCCTATCTTTATTTGCACAGATATTGCAAGTAATACAGCATCCTTACAAAATGCTTAGCATGGATGTCTGTGTATGTGAGGAATTATATGTGTAGTCTCCTATGTTTACATTAATGTAGAAGATGTATAGGTATACATATACAGAGAGAAGGCACTTCATATATCAAATTCTTCATAAATGCTTATTAATAATAAAATAAGGTACACTTGATTGTGAAGCTCACTACTTGGAGGCTTTTATTATTTTTTTTTAAGAAGGGTGATCTCTCAACTCTGCAACTGTCTTTCAGAAGACCTTGAGAGATGACCTTCCATCACCAAAATTATATGTCTTTTTAAAATTTATTTTCTATATATTAAGAAAGCTTGAGGGAATTATTGTTCTTTCAAAATATTTTTTTTTTAATTTGAAATTCTCCATGAAGGACTTAAATGGACATATTTTCACTGGGAAATTTATCATTTGCCATCAGCTTGAGTCAAAAATGGGCACAACTGAGTTGGTGCTGCAGGTATCTAACTTGGACTTTATTTATACACATATAATTAAGGAATATTCAGAATTGTTTACAAATAAAGGTTTTTAGTATGCTTTAAATGTGTACATCTGCTGTATTATTTTGCCAGAATGAATCTTCTGTTTAGACATGGCCTCGAAGCACAGATGGATCAAGAGCATATTCAGCACTGCTTAGGAACTAATTTGGACCTTGCTCTGATTTTATGTTTTATCATTCTGAGTACGGGAAACTGCATTTTTTTTCTATGTTATCTTCAAATTTCGGTGACAACTCTCTCTTCAGTGAAGAGTTCTATAGCAATTTGCCAGCTAGTAGTATGATGACATTAGACAAGTAAAGAAGTTGAAAGCAGAGCAACTTGGAAAGCAAAATAAATTTGAGTCAATTACACACGAACATTTTTACTTAGTTTGAGAAGTCAGGTGATTTCAATAACTAAGAGACATTTTAAGAAGAAGTGTCTTTGACTTTTGGATTAAGAGCTGCTAGATGTAAAGTTTCAATAGATTATTTAAGAGAACTATGGAAATCTAAATATTCCTATTAATGGTCCCAATAGTTTGGTATGAGAGAAACAGTTGTCCAACTTAATGTAAAATTAGGAAGCCTTAGGGTCAGTGTTCTTCAGTTCAAGTATTCCCAGAAAGCAGAACTCCTGATTTGCATTGGCAGTTAACTCCTAGTTAAATAGATCATCTTCACTAAGTTTCAAACAAGCAAAAGCTTATGCAAGCCTAACTTGTGTGTCAGTGTCTCATCTGATCAAAAACTTTATTAAAATTCACCAAACCTTCTTATCCTGAAATTCATTCCAGAGAAGCATCTTTGGAGATCTTCTGAATAAAATCAAGAATTATTAGATAAATGTTCATTTAGAAAGCAATGTACTCTCCTCTAGATATTAGTTTAGTTAAAATTAAAATAAAATATTTATCTGCAATGATTATTAGAAAGGCCATCTGCTTTTGGAAAGCCTAGATACTACTTATTTTAGAAAAACATGATCAATAAATTGAATAAATCTACACAGACTATTTTTTCTCCAGTGAATTTCAGCAAATTTATTGAAGCAGACAAGGAAAATTCTCAATCTGAAGTTACTCTAAAGCATAGCTGACCTCCAGGCAACTGGTAAAATGATTTTGTACTTCATACCTACAGTGGTGGTTTTCAGAACTATAAATTTTTTTGATAATTTTTTAGTAAGGATCACAACTGAAATTGGATTTCAGGGTAAGGGTGACAACTGTATCAGTAACTTATATAACAAAAAAAGTAAGTGCTGAATCTCCCTGGCACTAGGGTCAAGCACTGAATTTGGCATACCTTCACTAAAAGCCTATATCAGTATAACCTTTATGCCAAGTCTATCCAGGAAATTCATCTTCAAAAACAAGAATCAGAAAGAAATTTTCTTAAGAATCAGTTTGGGGTGCATTAGACTACCTTACTCCTAAGTTTGACCATTTAAGACCAGTCCCATATTGATCTGTTTTAGTTCAATCTTGATGGCTTGACTGAGGATTTTACGTCTTTGTAAGCAAATTCTGAAATTAAGTCATAGTAAATGCTTTATACTTTTTAAAATGGATTCTTTCTCTCTCACTCTCTTTCTCTCTTTTCTCTCTGTCTCTAAATTTTAAATAAAGGTCTGTAATGAAGGGAAAAGAACCCAGCCAAATGTGGTGTGCATAGGTTAGGCAGATCAACTGTAGTTCTCAAAACATTCATGCTCTTGTCAGGTTAATTCCTGCCTCCCCTTCTCCCCTCAGGACCAAGCAAAGATACACCCCTACGAAAGCTAACTGCCTCTGTGATATGCTGGTTTTAACAGAAGCTGAGACTGTTCAGCATCTTGTAGTAGACACTCAGCGGCTGAAAAACCATCATTTCCTTTCTCAAATGCAGGGGAAAGAACAATAAAGTAAAATCTCGAGAACCAGTCAATGTTCCCTCAAGGAAATTTCTTTTCTGACCCAAATCCAGCAATCAGTGAAACTTTGTGTAGGACATCAGGAATTTCTGACAGAACAACCTGCAGATAAAACCTGACTGTTCCTTTCTGAGGTTTAATACCAATCTCCACAAAACCAGAATAGATCTGGAAAACAGGTAAGTGGGAGCTTTTTAGTTGACTGCCATCAGTGGAGCTGGGATATGCTTCCATTTTCCATCCAAGAATCTCAGTCTTCTGACAGGGCACCTCGAAGAGATTCATGTGAATATGAGCAAATACTACACAGTGGACAATCAGTCACCTCTGTTACTGGATGGTCAAACCTCCCATCAATCTGGGAGACCTTAGATGGTGCATTCCCTATGTAGGCAGAAAGTGGGGGTTGTTTTACAACTGAGTCAAGTTTTTAATTCCTGATCTTTTCTTGGTGCTGAACCCTTTATCCTAAACACTGCACAGAGATATGCACTCTTTTTCTATACTGGGCTATATCCTTGCCCTAACAAGAAGGACATGCTCTTTAAGTTTTAGTTTACTAGATGAAATATGAAAATAACCAAAGAATTCTGCTTTGCATTTGTGATTATTATTATACACAAATTCTGTATGTCAAAAAAATGGTCCTGGACGTATAGTAAATGTCAAGATTTGTATTTGATTTGCTTTTTGTAAATATTGTTGTAGTTTACTAGTGAGCAATGAAGTGGCTTTTCTATCTCCTAATTATGAAATGTACTATGTCAGTATCTAAACTCTTGCAATATTGATGATAAAACAATCAAGCACAGAACCTAAATGCTGAGCTGCAGGGTAGCAGAAAATACCCTGGATATTTGCTATATGTGGTGCTATTCTGCCTTTTACTGAAGGATTCTTCCTTTCACTGGGAACAAGCATTGTGTCTTTGTTGAATGAGGCCAGAAGAGAAGAACATAAGAATGGAAGTGCTTAAGAACATATCTAATGGAAAAAAAAAATTACTTTTGAAAACTTTCATGTCTGCTGAGGCATTTTGATTTTCCTCAGGAAAAAAAAAGAAACCACAATTTTGGTCTTACTGTTATTAAAACATATCTCTCTGCATTATAATATTGTTTCATGTTGTTGAAGGTGAGGTTACTTCTCTCCTGTCTAACCAAGTTCTACACATGTCATTGTAGTTGCATAGCTGAAGTGCCTGTACACCAAACAATCTTGTATGTAAAGGAAAATAACAGTACTGCAAGACTTTTAAGGAAATGTGTTGCAAGATTTGCGTGTGGGAATACCTGATATTACAATTCGACTTTAAAATGCCAAAAAAAGAAATAATGCGAAACTTACTTTTTTGATTAAATTCTAGAACTTAGATGATTTTGCAGTTGCATTTGTGTTCTAGAAACACAAACTCTTATTTCTCACAAAGGAAATAATCAGAAATGGCTTTAAATGACAGAAAGAAATCAAAAGGAGTTGAAAAATTATGACAATTCAAATGATAATTGAGCATGCTAGTTAGCATAATTAGTTTAACCTAGGTATAATATAATAAATGCTAAATCCAAGAAAAAAAATCTCTTTATTGCAGTAATACCTGGAATACGACTTCAAATTTAATTTCATTGTGTAGACATATCCTTGCCTAAGTTAATCAGAAAGCTAAGCACCATTTTCCCATTTTTTCCAGTTCCTCAATTTACATATTCACTTTTATCAGTATGGACAACAGAATTAAGTCAAGACTGGTGACTAGTGTAGAAAAAATGTAGCTGAGTAATAAATTCTATTATGACAATGAGCAATTTAAGCAAACCCATTGATTCCTCTGCTCAGAAAGTTGGCAGATTCTCAGCCTATGCAAACAAAGAGCTAAGAAACATTACGTCTCTCTTGATTTTAAAAAGTGATTTTAGTCACCGTCAAGTTTGGCAATATTTTCTGGTAGTCTGTAGTGAAAACTGAAATCAAGTCTGGATTTCTAAATTGCCATCTATTATTCTATACAGATAGCATACCCAGTAGTGCAGACCTCAATTTCTGCATTAGTTTTATTTTTTTAAGCTTACATCCCTCTATTGATAACATTTGATTCTCCCTGCACAGCACTTCTGTACAAAGAGCAGAGTCCCTATATTTTTCAATTGAAAGTTTGAAATTGCTGTGGCCATTTTAACTCATTAAAAGAGCTTGTTCTGAGCCTGAACCTAAATGATAAAAAAGAAAACAAGTATCTCCAAGAAAACAAAAGCAAGCAAACTAACAAAGAAAAAATGCCCCCCCGCCCCCCAACCCAAATATCAACCAGAAAAACCACAAAATAAATCCTGCTTATTTGCTTTATCAGGTGACTTAATACAGTGGAAAAATATTGTTGGAAACATGCTCACCTAAGACTGCAGTGTACCAATCTAAAATAATGAGAGGAATTATTTTTCCAGTTGAATCACAATATTTTGTGAAGCTTTTTTCAATGTCTGGCATAAAAGAAAATTATAGATATTCCAGTTCAGGAGTAAATAAAAAGATTTAAAAATTTGTTGCTTCTGGATATATGTTGTGTCAAAGTTTAATTTCCAAATTAATCTTTCAAAGGAGTGGTTTAGGTATTCTAATATTTCTTCCACTGTATTTAACTCAGTATGTGGAAACTAGAAAGATCATTTTTACATAACGGTGATTTTTCTAACTTTACCAAGTATCAACAGATTTTAAAATTTAAAAATTAATCTCAAAAATGAAACTACAATGTACTAAAATCAGCATATATATCTATCTATTACTAATTTTAAGCCAATTTCTAAATAGTATATTAAAAAAAAGTGGTATTTTTGAATAGTTAACAGAAAAATACTGCAACATACAATATGAAAATAAATGTTGGTGAATGTGATATTGTCAGTGGTGTGACAGTTGTTTGAAATGAAAAGTACGTAGGAACATTTAAGAATGTAAATTATACCTCTGAAGTAATAACAATTGAAAAGGAATACTTGATAATTGCATTCCTTTTTTAAGCATGAAATGTATGGAACAGAATGTAGCAAAACTCTCCACACAGATAATTGATATGACTTTGTTTTTTCTGTCTGTTTCTCAGTTCACTTATAATCTGATTGTTTTTCCCTATGTACCTGGAAAGTAGTCAAAAGCCAAGGAAAATGCATATGCTTCAGTGTTCCACTTTAGGAGCTCATGCAAAGCCTCCAATTTTGAATCAAGGTGTCATTTATTTCTTGACTTTCTCAAAGACTTTTTCTCTCATTTTGGGTCAAATTGTGACATGGATTTTTAATCAGAATTAGAATTTTCCACTCACTCTAACAGGAGTTTCTGCTAAAAAATCAGTTACCTGGTCAGGATACTATGAGATTCCTGCAGAAGAAAGAATCTGATGTCTCATAAAAATAGGATGATGTGGTAGCAGTATGAAAGTTGGGAAATGAAAGAATTGATAAAAAATGATACACAGAAATAGAAGCCAAGCTAAAGGCAATGTTTTGGCTGTTGGGTCTTCTTTAGACCGTAAGTGAAAAATTAATATTTTTCTATTTCTTCAGCCAGAGCAAAGCCTCAAAGACTTGCCTCCGATCTAGTTTTGTACTTTAGCGTATGTTTTAAAAAGTAGAGGAATATTGCTGGGGGAAAAGTAACAGAGCAGATCAGAAGAAAGCTGCCATTATTTTTCGTAAGTAGACAGACTCTGAGAACTATACATGCAGAGTTGCTCTAAATTCAGTATTCTGCCCAGGGACACTGCTGGTGAGTAATTAAGACTGCTACTGGCTTAACTAAACCCAATTCTAGACCTAAACATTCCTCTAAATATCACTGTCTCAACATTTCCCTAGTGATAGTGTTTCATGCAGAGGACCTGTTTCAGCCATCCTGACTGTCATGGTATGGTATTATGTGCACATGGAGTTTAATTGAGGTTAAAAGGCAAAATTCTAATCTCATCTGTACAAGGGGTACATCTTGAGTAAAGCTATTAAGTTCAGAGGAGTTACTTTAGATTTACAGCACTGTAAGTAAAAGCTAATAGGGTACATTCACATACGATTTTTTACGCTTGTAAAGGTTACATGCTTGAGCACGTAGGTTTTCTCTTAAATTGGCTTTTGTGTCCCATATTATATCCCTATATAACTTACATATTCCTGTAAGTTAGTGGTTTATAATTCATATATAAATGCAAACACTTTAAAATAAGATGTCTTTGAATCTGAGGAGATACTGTGTGGAGAGGAATAAAAATATTAAGTTTTTTTCCCAGGTAAGGAATGGCACTCTATTTCTTCTCAGGGAGGTCTTATATGGACTCACCCCTGTAGTATATTTTCTAGCATCCTTTGCTAAAAATGGTTCTGTCTTTGACAGATGTGGCTTTAGGCATGCAGAGGTTGTGACATTCATAGGCATAATGCATGAAAGCCTAAAAACCAGAGGATGCATCTTTCCGATTCCCTCAAAATAAAGTGAGGGAATCACACTGACTTTGTACGGGTATATGCAGACTTCAGAAGAAACCAAAACATTACTTTTTTAGAGTTATAGTAATGGCTAAAAAACAAAAATACTTGGCACACTTACCATGTGATCTATTCACAATATTGAACAAACCTTAACTAATGTATCAATAAGATAGGTGATTTGACAGGATGTTTTTCCACTTAATACAGCTATGTCTTTGGGTTAAAAAAAAGTATATATACAGTATATGCTATTGAACAAAATGTGAGAGAACAAAACGCAGCTATGAGTGTTTCCATGACAAAAAATATACAGTGTCATGTGGAAGGCAAGATAAGGAGGGGCCCAGTGGCTTAGGACTATTCTATCTCCTCCTAGGCCTAATTTGTTTCAGTTAGGTTGACTGGAAATCTTTTTGTTGTGTGCTAAAAGGAGCCAATTTTTTAAACTGAGCATAATGTTTTATAGAATAAAAAGGACCAAAGAAAAAACCCCACCAACACTCCTGGAAAGTAGGGAAGTGACCACTTTGAAAGCATGAGACAAAATATTTTGATAGATAAAGAAATCTAGAGCAAAATAAGAAGTGAGATTTAAAATCTCTAAATATAACTGTATTATAAATTTTTGAGATAACCAAATATCTCTCACAGGGGAGAGTGTCACTGGCAAGGGCATGAGGATTACAGTGGGTTTACATTGCAAACAAGGGAAGCACCCAGAAAATGCTCTGGTAGGTAGAAGTGGAAACTAACCCAACTGGCAATGAACCAGAGTTACAGAATGATAACGTACATGTAGCTGACATTCAGAGCTGTTTTTCAAGTACAGTTATTAGGATTCCAGGTTTTGGAATAAATAACCTTGAACAAAAGAAACTGAGGAAAACACCATATATGTATTGAATATCAATACACTGGGGACTAAAATGAATGGTGCTTGCTGAAATGCATATGGCCACCTGAACAAGTTTCTTAAACAAGAATTAGGCTTTGTTTAAGTATTGCCAGCTCTGAAAATGTATTTTGCATTGATTTTTTACTATTTATTTATAAAATGTAGAGCATAGTTTTTCATAGAATCACTCTCAGTTTAAGTTTGAGATGCTTTTGTGTTTTTTCTGATATTAAAATTTTACTTAAAGATACAGATTGTTTTGGAACGAACTGTAACTTGTACCCCTCATAATTCATGTCAATTCTGCCTATCCATTAATGTCTTAAAGTAACATACTAGCACACAAACTCTAAAGCAGTGTTATAGTCATCTCTCTGTTATTGGGGTTTAACTGCTCCTTTAAGTAACCTTGTTCAAATACCTGTGTATAGTTGCAGGAGTGAAATAGTCATGGGTGTTATGTATAAGAACTCCTGCCATAGAAAGCAAGGCAGACTGCACTTAATAAATGGGATAATTATCAAAACCTGAAAGGAGTATTTTAAACCGGATGAACAGAAGTGGTGTTTCTTAAGTTAAGGTACATAATTAAAGTGTAGAAGTCACTTCCAAAAGCAATAACCAGGATGACACTCCAGCAAAGTATTAGATATTCTGTGACAATTCAAGTAGCCACAGTTACGTTATATGAGAAGTCAGCTGCATACAGATAAACAACAAGTCAAATAACAAAACTTTTCCTCTGGACGGGTAACTTCATCATGGGCCATTTCTATTTTTAAATTATTTTTATTCAGTTTAGATAATGCTGGCCAGCCAAAGAGTCAGGACGATCCAATCCAGGATATCAACTCCAATTCTTTTTGCTACCAGATACCTAATTCCCACAGAATTAATGGAAATTACATGTGGGACAACAGTGATTAAAAATTCTTTAGGATTGTGATTAAAGGTTTTGTATGAAAAAAAGCCAAACAAAAAAAAATCCTTAGAGAAGCTGCATTTTTATACAGAACGTAAACCAAGGTGGTCCTTCAGTTCTAGAAACTGAAGATATCTTAAATTTGATGATTTTATAGGACATCAATAATTGTATAATATTAGGGCTGCAGTGTTTTAAACCTCAAAAAATATGATTGAAAAAAGGCTTCCTTAAGTTACTTTCAAGGTATTCTTTCTTTAATATGGCTACTTATTAGATCAAACATTCTACTAGAATTTAAAAATGAAGATTTCTTTTTATCTGTAAGCGTGTTGTAAAGGCATAAAGCCCCTTGTTCTGTAAAATCTGATGTAAGCTCTGCATTTGTAGTCCTTTTCTGCAAAATTTAATCCACTCTTTTTGAGACAGAGGGAGACTCCTACAAGTCTTCTGCATGTATTTTCTTTCACCATTCTGGTTTCTTTTCTGTCTGATTTTCATATAGCTTTTTTCTTTATCTCTTCCAATATGTATAATTTTTTTCTTCCCATGTCTCAGTGAAGTTCTTCTGCCTCTTTCTTCCATAGACCCTTTGACTTTCCTACCCTTATCATTCAAGTATGGTGGATAATCTTTCTCTTAAGTCAGTGAAGTATCTCTATGTCTAGACTGCTTGTGCTGTGAGGTTATATGCTTATCTGTCACACCAGCCAGCTTTTCCAAATTGGTTTAGTACCTTAAATAAACAAACTGGCATAAATAAGAGAAATTCCTGCTCTTTTTTTATGTGAATGGGAAAACCTGTATATTGCTGGAATCATTATTTAGAGATTTTTACCCATTATGATAAGGAACACAGGACCAAAATTAGAGTGCATTTTATGTGCGCTTAACCATCATAGAAGCAGTAAAAGGCAAGGGAAATTTACAACACTGCATAGTATAAAACATGTCAAGATCATCTCGATGTGTGCATATGCATACTGAGACTACAGAATATGGAGATTTTAAAGACGGACTAAATCATTTTGGCTCTATTCAGTCCAGTTTCAATAAAAAGATATGTATACCTAAGTTTTATTAATCAAGTCTGCTTATGTACATATATACACATTAATAGGACATTATTGCCATCTCAGGGCTGGGTTTAGGGTGTCATTTATTGCTCTTGCTTAATTAGACATAAATTATGAAGTCATGTCTCAGAATAAACTGGTCTCATTTTAAGACCTGGGAGGCATTATTCTTGTTACTATATGTTTCCCATTCATTAAGAATTTTTTTTTTTTAATTTGGGCCATCTGCTTTATATGCTAAATAAAAATAAAATGAAAATGAATGAAAGTGTCTGCTGAGGATTTCAGACCTCTGACACAACACACAGTCAAGTACAAAGTGTCCATAACCAGAAAACACAGTCATTAGATAACTAAATCCTTTTCTAGCAATCCCAAGGTCCTGGTCAGACTTTGTGTCACACCAATGGTTTGCTGAGATGCTAAGATATTTTATTTTCTACTTTTTTTTCCCCTTTCAAAGAATAGGGAAAAAAAAGTTAAAAGTCCCTAAAATTTAAAAGAACGATAATAAACAAAAAAATCTGTTAACCTTGTATTACCTACACTCATATTACCCTTCCTTGACCAAAACACTTAATTCCATTTTTTTTACAATGTTGAGAAAGAGTGTTTGGTCAGTGTCAAAAGGCTCAAGAAGAGTTTCTGAAATGCATTTATTCACAAAGGCCAAGTCAGCCTCAGTATCAACCAAAAACCTTTTAGGTTGCTATGTAATTTTTCTCTAAGGGAAGATGTTCCTCTGAAGCACTACCACTCATAGATGGAGAGAGACAAAAAATGTTGCACTAGAATATATAATTTACCATCTTTCAACTGCTCTGGCTCAGTTTTTGGCCTTTAGTTTTGCTATGTGCATAGGGATTGAGCATTTATTTAAAAAAAAAACATGCATTTTATAGACTTAGTTCTATATTTTGAAATAAAAATATCAGATTCCAACAATAAAGGAATGCAGAAACATATAGAGGTTATTATTGTAGAGTTGTACTGGGATCATGAACAATATCTTCAATGAAGATAACAGCAATAAGAAAATCACTGTGTTAGAAACAAACGTAGTCTGGACCTCTATTTTAAGTGATTGTATCTCCAACTCCTACGGCACTATGTAGTATATAAACATATGATCAATGAGGGGAAAAAAAAATGCATGCAAAATCAAATACAGCAAATCAGTTGGGTGTTGAAATGTTATCTGCAAACTTCTAAGTAAGAGAAGGTGTTGAAAATGGAATGCAGTGACTATGGAAAAAATCTAAACTTGTCCCATTAAATACAGATTTTCAGTTACAGTTTTCAGAAGCATACAAAGAACAGTGTTACACTGGGAAGGCAGCTGCACCCACTTTCAGGGAAGACCCCTGAAAATTTCTTTGTGGTATTTTTTGAAATACATGTGTAAGCAACATTACAAAAGGGCAGAGTAGGATGAATACTACATATGGTGTGCCATTGTGAAGGTTTCTGGCTGTAACAGCAATCAGGCTCTTGCACTGTTTGCAATTTTTAGCCTTTAGTATTGATCATAACACTTCTCCGCTCATACCCTTGTCACTTTATGAGCAGGCATGGGACCAAATGAGTTTTACTTGACTTTTCTTACAATATTCTCAGGTAGAGAATTATCAAAATAAAATCTTGACACTGAAGAACAGGGTGATAATGGTTCTGTGTAACTACTTCTTTGCTCCTACAATAATACAAGGTTTTAATTTTGGAAGATGGAGGGAAGAGCCAACCTTCTTTTCATAGATCAGAACAGTGACAGTGATAAAATGCAGCATAGCAGTGTTCCTTTTTGCACATTTTACTTTTCTGCTTGAGGATTCTGGTTGCAAACCTGCAGATCCAGGACAATAATTTAATTACTGGACTTTATGCCAAGATTTGTTTCTTCATGTTGTATCACAGGATTGACTATTTTAATATTATTAGCACAATAATAATTTAAAAATATTTTTTCATAGTATTCTGTGAGAAACTAATCATCAAAATTGCACAGAAAGTACTCAAGATGAAAAAAATTATACAAAGATGAATAGATAAAGTTTTATTAGGGCTTTTTCTTCACAGTAATTTTCTATAAAACAGTACTATGCACAGATAGTGCAGTGGATTATTCTCAGGCATTTGACTGTACTTTCATGCAAGTGCTTTATATTCTAATTCAATCCTTGTGTTGCATAGCGTGCAGTATTATCTTGCTTTCTTGTTATGTTACCTATATTATTTCATGAAATTTCATGCTTCTTTTTTCATGAAACTAGGAGTTCTCAAGACAGATATATAGTTTGTTCTGAACGACATCTGCATTAACACATATTTGCAGAAGTACCAATATTAGAATTTTTGGCACTTCCACTTCTGTCAAGGTAGCAAAGACTTACCTACCTGCATTTTCACAGGTCACACAAACATTGATGGAATAAGGTGTTTTCCTAAAATAGTGTTTGTGATTTCTTAATGCTGCTCTATTGCTTTGTCTCTTTCATTTCCACAGATATGAAGCATGGTGAAGACCTAATAGGTTACCTAATGCTTTTATATGCCACTGGAGGATTAAAAGTATTTTGTCTTGCAAAGAACAGGAGTCCACTACTTCCCCTGGGAAAATTTTCACCAGTATTATAGAATTCGTTTTGTTCATCTTACATTTGTTTTTTCTTAATTTCATTCAGATACTTCTATTTAATACTTGTGTTGTGTTCTCTTTAATGAAAATAATCTGAAAAACAGACTGTATCATTTTTCCAGATACATTCCCAAACATTTGGGAACTAATTCTGAAGTCATTACTAATGTACAGTGATGAAAATTTAGTCTCCAAATACAATTCTGCAAGATGCCTCTGCGTCCTTTTTGGAGCAGTTCCCATTTTGCCCGCTCAGCTCTGGACACAGGAGGCTGTGGGGACCAGCCTCCGGAATCCGGGAGACCAGAGGTCTGGCTCCTGGGTCCTTCCACAGGACCGTGGCAATAGAGGCAGCTGGTGGAAGAAGGAGGCAGGCTCAATTGTGGATGAAATCCGGAAGGTTTATTGTGTCTCCGAACAGGGGACCTCGCCCCCCGGGGGTGTCCAGCAATGAGCAACCCTGAACGTGCCTGCCAGGGGTTTTATGGGGGGGTGGCAACAGGGGAGGGATGACAACGGCATCGAATCAGGGAAGGAGAAGGACCGGTCTGTGGGATGAGGGACACACAAGGAAACCTATCTTGGGAAAGGAAGGGAGGGATCCTCCCCCCAAGACCAATCACTCGACGCCCCTGCCAGAACTTTCTAGAAGCTTGGGCGGGGTGCCGGAGCGATTGGCAGGGGTCTGGGAGGAGACAAATAGAGAAAGCAGGGTTATGAACATGAAACCAGGAGGGTATAAACTGGGATGGTACAGTAATACAAAACCCAAAGGGGAGACCCGGACTGAACCAAACAAGACACACTCCCACACTGGGCATACCCTGCAAAGTTTTGCATGTCTCTCAAATTCATCACCTTGTGGTTGAATTCAATGCTCTTCTGCCTTTGTATTAAGACTTCCTGATAACATTGTCCTACCTTACTTGACCTAGACATTTGACCTTCTTCTGCCCTCTCTTTTCTACTAATGATGTTACCCGTGGTGCCCTGGCCTCCTACTCCCCTCCTGATTTCTGTCACTTTGTCTCCTCCCCTTCATTCATATCCTCAGCAAACTGAATTAGGAAACATCCACCTTCTTCTTAGCAGGACTCCTGGCTGAATTCCAGGTTTTGCCATCAAAATTAAAGCAAGGTGTGTGTGATACTTTTGAATGTTTGTTAATATATTTATTTTGCAAGTTATAAATATTGAAATAATCAACCATAAGGCAAAGCTGCTTTTGCTAAATAACAGAGGTTATTTACTTCTTGCCATGATGTTTGCATCACTGCTCTCATTTGATTCTGTTTTCAAACTTGTGATGAGATTGTAGTAAAAGTAAACTTCTCTGGGAAAAAAAGGTGTTTGCTTTGGAAGTACAATGCCTAAGAAAAATAAAAGAAAAGTTTAAAAAAGTTTAAGAAGGTTAAAAATGCTTAAAAAGTTACAATTTTTAATGTCAAAAATTTAATGCTTAAAAAATTAAATGTTTCAAGGAATTTTAATGCCTAACAAAGGTACAAAGGCAAAGAGAAATTATGCATTCTTAGTAGTAAAACAGTAATAGTGGTAGTACTTTGATCCTGAAATTCCAATAGAGAAAAAATTCTGCAGTTTTCTATAGGCTTCATACTTCAATATCAAACGTACCCTGGGCTTCAAGTAAATTAAGAAATAGAAACAAATTAGAGGAAGACTTAATTTTTGGGCAGAACACAAAATTTATTTTGAGTGGAGGAAGCAGTATTCCCCTGTATTTGCAAATCCTTCTGAGTTGTAAAAATATGTGCAAGAAGTTATTTAGGATGCTGAAATCACAGAAGTATTTTCAATCAGTGTGGGAAAGGCTTTGAACTAAATCTTCAAATTAACAGTCATTTGCTCAAGTGTTTTGGATGCCTTCTTTAAGCTCTGTCAAAGCTGTTTGATAAGTGTGTATCTATAGGTCTGTTGAAAGCATCCTCAGAGTTCCTAGGCTGATGTGCATATTGAATCTGAATGTAGCCACATGTGCTGTAAAGGATTATTTGTGGAAGGTAAGGCAGAAAAACTATTAATGGTACGTTGAGTTGTCCTGTGTTGAATGACAGTGAAAATTCAGTCAAGAGCCATTTCAATTTGATTTACAAGACAAAAAATAGCCCAACTCTTTCCCATGTTCTTTCTGATCTTGCATGGAAACTAATCTGGGAAGACCATCTTTTGTTAGTTTTAGCCTAGATCTGTTGCTGTCTTTTATTATCTTCTGCTACTCCTTTGGGAACAAGAAGACATTTAATTGTTTCGCTGATATCTAAATTTTCTTCTGCTATTTGCCTCAGGCCTATCCTGTATTTCTGTGGACAGAAGCCCACGCATCCTTATGGCTCACCTAACATGTGAGCACCATCTTTAAATTATCATCACTTAAGAGTTTGGCAGAGAAGTCCTGTGTTCTTAGAGGAGTCTTCTGTTCTTATTTATTCTACAGTTGTTATTTGTACACCAGAATTCTCCTGTGCCCTTAGACTATGAAATAAATGTGAAAAAAAGATACAATTCTGTATTTTATTTGAAATGAAACCAAAGTGTCCTTTAAAATATTTAATTATTTTAAAAATCTTTTGATTTGACATTTTTGCCAAATTTGCTCACTAATAAATCGGTCCCCAACAAAATTATGATTACTTGAAAGTGAGCTTGGTAAAATTGTGCAACTTCATGTCTTTATTACTTATCTTTCTCTTTTGTTTGAGCTACAGAAAATTTATGTTAAATCTTTCCCCTATGAACTCAGTTTTAGGTGCAATGATATCCTTCTGTATGGAATAGAGAAACTCTCTTGCTGTCATTCTTAGCTTTCTTAATGTATTTCTACAAAATCTTAATTGAGAAAGTGAAATTTTATTCCTTCATTTATTGACACTATTGATTTGCAAAGTGAGAATCATAGCCACAAAGAGAGAAAATCCCTTATGCACACTTACAGTCACATCTACCAACTGCCAGATAACAATCATATATTCTGATTTTCTTGATACGCATTCTTGGTTGTGTTTCTTCACCCACTGATCCTACTACTCAGCTACATCCAGTCACTGCTTTCTTGTGGGATTGGGTCTATCCAGAATTCAGACCCTTCACACAGGATTTCATTGTTTAACACTGAAAATCTGCTCTGCTCCAGACTGTCACATTCCACCTCAGAAAGAGCCAGTCTTTCACTTTTTCGGATTAAACATTGATTGTTTTTTTGTTTGAGTCCAGAGAACAGATCAGAATAGGGGCTGATTTGTCAGCTGAGGAATCCTGTGAACAATTGCAAAGTTCGTGCCTACATTTGCAGTAGACCCTCTGCTGGGAAAATTTGACTTAAAATGTATTCCCATGAAATTAAAATTTGAATTTTAAGCTTAGAATTCATGAAGTACCAGATGAATAGGAAAAACTCTGAGTATTATGTGTATTCTTACGTGATGGTGACTTTCATACAATTCATTATTATGTTTGGAGTTTTTTAACCAAGTAGGTGCTAGGACTTGGATTTTGTTCTGAACAAAGACATTTGTTCTGAACAATTTCTGGCAAAGTTGTGCAACTGACTGCTTATTTGAATGTCTAATTTAATGCCCACTTATGCAGAACTATGCCAACTACTGATGCATAAAAACTGCTACTGGTACCACCTATCTCTTATCTTAGTCACTGACGTGGCCCAGCTTTACTTAGTTTGTGAAATATGAGCACTCCGCTTGACTGCAGAGAAGTACACATCCTTGTATCACTGAACAGCACTTTTCCCAGCCTAATGCTTACAACATTTTATTCTGGTTTCCTTGGTACAATCTGTGCTTTTACAGGATCATCTGAGTATATTATAAACTTTTCCCATAGAGCTTTTTGTTTTACTGTTATTTGCAACTTTGCAGTATTGTGTTACTGATGTCATGCAGTAGCAAACACACTACTGATGAGAATATTGGTATCTTTCACTCTACACAGAAAAGATACAGTACTTCTCAAGCCTGGGATTTAATGACATTCTGTGGGAAACCAGAGATAGCAGAGCTTGGGTTTGGGATTTTTTTTCACCCTGCCAAATTGCATGGAAAACCTTACTTCAGATTTTTTGTCCAATGTTTTCCATTTTTCCAGAAATGATAAGCACTTATTCTTGCTGCTGAAATAAATGGAAAAACACGGAGCTTGTAGAAAACAGATTTTCAAGTATTAATATATTAATGCTTGTTTTTTTCCTTGTAGTAATTATCTATGCTTCATATAATTCTGTTGTTTATATTACTGTAGAAATTATAGCAAAAAATAAAGTCAGATCAGTCATCTTACTAGGAGTTGAGACTTTTTTCTTCTGTTTTCAGAGTAAGCAGGCAAGTGCAGCTGCAGAAAATGGCACAGCTGCTTGAGGGGATTACTTGCAAGAGTATTTGCACTGCCATCTTGAAAAAACATTTTGGAAAGTTGGGACGAAAAAGTGTTTTGACACAGAATCTGGGAGGAAGAACAAAAATATTTAAAATGATAGTCAGCATTGATAACTCAATGAAATTGCTGGAAGGGGTTGTTTTGCTTGCAAAAGTCTACTACTTCTGGGCTAGGAAGCCATTTCATCACACAGATGCTGCTGACAGCACACTATGATAGTGGTGGTGAAATAATTGCTGCATCACTAACACCTGTGAGCATCACCTGGAAA
The DNA here is from genome assembly GCF_000738735.6 of Corvus cornix cornix. Lineage (NCBI taxonomy): Eukaryota > Metazoa > Chordata > Aves > Passeriformes > Corvidae > Corvus > Corvus cornix. The sequence continues at coordinate 55,988,825 of NC_046357.1, forward strand.
TGGTGAGCTCAGGAGAGCGCCTGGCATCACATCTGGGGAGAAGGAGGGGTGGTATCATTGCTAAGCTTGTGAAGGGAGGTGGGTGGTACTTCTGCACAAAAGGAGAGCAAACCAAGGATGCACCAAGCCATGGAGTGCAAGGGGGACTGTTTTGAGCAGCAGTGATGGAAGAAGATGTGTGGTCTCCTGGGTAACAGGGCTTACTGGGAGCTGGGCTGTTGCAGGGTGGTAGAGATGTGAGCAGGAGAAGGGGTACTCAGCGAGGGCTTGAGGCTGCTGTTAGAGCAAGAACAAGCTCTGAAGGAGGCTCAGCGTCAGCTGCAGCAGTGTGCTGACATACACAAGGATGCTGAAGAGGCCTTTGCCCGGGGGATGGAAATATGAGTCATGTAACTCTCTCCTGAACCTGCTGGTAATGGAGAGACCATTGTTAAGCAGCCCGGAAAGGGCACTTTTAGTGTCTCCGCTGAAATGGGAAAGTTGTTTCCTTTGGACTGGAAAATATGACATCTATTTATTTATTAATCAGTCTTAAAAATTACAAGGTAGAATTTCCAATAGTTGCAGCTCTAGCTTATTTATAATTTCTGTCTTGCTGGGATCTATAATGTGGCACTTGCAGCTAAAATTGTTAATGAAAGAAAGCCTTTTTGTGAGACCTTAATCAAGTTCTAAAAATTGTTCTCCTATTTAGTCAAGGAGTTTTATAAACACTTAGTTTATAAAGCCCATCAATCTGTGGGAAAATGCTGACTTGACCACACTGTGTTTTCAGAATTTTGAAGTTGTAACAAGAATTTAACTTTTCAAGAAATTTATTTTCATACTCGATGGAAAAATCTTTAGAAACTTAATTTTCTTCACTCGGTTCATAGCAGGAGAATCACATATGCATATTATAAAAAGTTAGCAATCCCTTAAATGCTGTCAGTAAGTGAAATAAGTCTTTTTGTGTGTCTCCTTTACATGAGAGAGAAATTATAGTGTTTTGCAACCTAGCATATACCAAATTAATGTGCATATCTATATGAACATGTATACATATAAACATTACACTTCTGTATATAAACAGGGTATTAAAAGTTATAAAAAGGGTAGATTTGACACTTCTTAACCTTATATATCTGTTGATCTACTGAATGGACCCAATTTTCTTCTCTCTCTTTCTCTCCCCCTGCCACCTCCACCACCCCACCTTTTTGTTTTTGGCAGAGAGAATGAACCAAAATTATCCCTGTTGTCTTAGCTGTATGGCATAATTCATCAGACTAAAGACTAGGAATAGGATCTTGTGAATTAGTAAAAAAAAAATAAAAGGAAGAAACCCAGAACAGCAATAACTTTGAAACAAAATTCAATTCTGTTCCTTCTTGTCCATCAAAAATATGTCACTGTCTGTTTTGCAAATGTTTATGCATGCAAGAATCCCCTATAGGGTCTTTAGATGGCCCACATGCATAATATTAAATGTAGATATTTTAGCATTGAGATCTTGCTTGTTAAATTCCTCGTAGAAGGTCTTCTATTCACATAGAAAATGTGCTTCACTATAGACAGCCCTTACTCAAGTGTAACCCTATTGTATCTCAGGCTATACTCCAATGAGATAGTAACTTATTTTCAGTAGTAGGATACTGGAGCAGGTTTGTGAGGACTGCAGTCAGAAAGTGCTCTTTGTAGAATGACAGACTGGTAGAAATTATTTAAGGATAAACACAACAAAGTAAAAGAATACTGCATTAGTGATTTAACCTGTATTTCTTTTTTTCAACAAGTGAGTTAGTTGAGATAACTGTTGAATGGTCCTTTTTTTTTCCAGCATAAAGTCTTTTGATACTATTTGAAATGACATTACTAGGAAATGAAGTAAAATGGAGTGAACAGGTTTTTTATGAGTTTGTTTAATGGGTTACTATGAAAGCAGAGTTGAACTGCTTTGCGTTTTAATTTCTTTCAAAGGTCTCTGTCCTGGAAACACCTTGTTTCCAACAGTGGCAGGCTTCTGTGTTCTCATACTGAATCCGGGGGGTTCTGCACAGATTCACTTCCCTGCCACTGTGCTAATGTTTGCTGGCTCAGAACCGAATGCACATGCTTAACTCCACATGCGTTAGTCATACCAATGAACTCAAATGGGGGAGGTGACCTTATGAAACAGCTACATCAGGGATATACAATACATTATTCTTAAGACTGTTCTGCAAACACATCTCGCATTGCAGCCTGACACAACCTGAAAGACAGCTAATGGGTAAGAACCTCTAATTTAATATAAAGGCAAATTAATAGGGTGAAGGATTAGCAGCTCCTAACTATGTAATGCAGCCTTTGGATGTGATTCACTTTTTAAGGGAAAAAGGAAAAAAGCCAGCAACTAGTATGTTTCTAACATGATTAGCAAAGAACTTCTGAGAAATGTTTTCTACAAAAATGTGCTGCTGTATTTTATGTCATTACATAATTTTAAAATGCAAAATGAATTCACTTCACAGAATGACAGTATCTGGAGGATATAGATAGTGGATGTCCTTGGCTATAGTATGTTTACTTATCTTTGAAACTTGAAAAAAGGTATTTTACGTAGCTTCATTGACTATCTTGAGTTTTTGAATGGCACTGCCTTGAAGCTATAAATTATGTCTTTCCATCTCTCTTTTCTTTAGGCAGTCTGAACTTTGTTACAACTTCAGAATGGCAATTGTGCTAACCACAGGCATAAAATAATTCAGCACTCCTTCTATCAGAAGTGTATTTTTACCAAGACACGCAAAGCGCGGAATTTGTATGTTAAGGCAATATTCATATGTAATATTAATGTTCTGATAATTTTACCTAATGAATGCTGGAAAATATGTGCTCTCTCACATCACTCAGGTTAATGCACACTCTAAAAATAATATTTCTTAACTCCAAATTTCCTTGTATATTTGCATCTCTGTATTATGCTTTCCAATGCTCAACACTCGGCCACAGCATGCAGCTAACATTTCAGTAGCCTGCTTCCTTCTTTTTTCTACCTGAGGTGCTTTGGAGTATGTCTTGACATACTCCAAAAGCAATTCTGCTTTATGTGTGTGGGATGCACGCAGCTGAATTTAGAAAGGAGTGTTGGTGCCATCAGATGGACTTGCTGCTGGAAGTTGTGTTCCTATGCTCCTGAATCAAAGTCTCTATTTTTCCCAGTTCTGCTGGGGCTGCTTGCAAAATTGCTGATATATTTGGCCTAGTGCTAAAGACAGATAAGTCTTATGTAGATCTTTAGCTTAACTCTCACTAAGAAAAGTACCTAAATATTGTGCCAGTGGCATGATCTGCTCTGTCATGGCTAGCAGAAGATGCAAGTCAGCCATCAAGCCATATGTGATGCTTTATTGTGAGGAAGTAGTGAGACAGATATCGGTCTGAAACAGTCTGCAACCTATCATCTGGGCCATGGAAATGACAAGGAAAGCCAAGCTCAAGCTGGATTTGAGGCAAAATGGGACAGCTTCAGTGCAGTCCAGATTGTTAGTATCTGTGCACTTGTAAAAGAGTTTATTCAGTCTTTTTGGTAAAGATACAAATAGTTTGGAACTTCAGGTGGTAAAATGGTACCAAGCTATGTACTAAAAAACCCAAAAAACCACTAAGTTAAACAGATGCTTCTCACTCCCGCAAAACTATCTTATGTATTGCTCATGCCCTAAGCTGATATTTTTGTCTAGCAAATATTATCCTAAAAGAGATTTATTGCATGAACCTCCACTAGTAGCAATACCTATCATGCAATGCCTTAAAAGAGTATATCTGCTTTGAGTAAAAATCCTCAGAGTCTCCTTGGCAAACAGTAAGTTACACTTTTATTCCCTTTTCACAGCAATAGAGGTATACACAGAGGTAGAGTTTATTTATAGGTCAAGTACAAGATATTATCAGAACTAGGGTTAAAACTAGGGGAGTTTCAAGAGCTTTTCATTTTCTTAAGGACTGCATATTTCTATTTCATTTGTCCTTTTACTCTAATACAAATGAATTTATTAAGATAGGAATCTCAAAAAGCCAAATATCTGAAACATTATTGTGTAAGTTTTTTGAGTGTCATGCTACCTGTAAAATTAGTGATTCATCTTTTGGTAGAGGTGCACTCATCTGCATCAGTGTATTGCACATAGAATCAAAGAAGGGAGGTTTTGTCATTTAAAGTTTGATTTCAAATTAAAATAATGAGTATGCTTCATAGCAAACATTTTTCTAATGTTCTTAATAATTGTATGTTTCAGAGCATGGCTAGAGTCCTATCTTCCTGATGAGAATGGCTGAGATGTCTATTTGAAATTATTCCTGGAATTAGACCAGCATGAGGTGTCCTCTACCAAACTGAGGTAATACTGCTGAAAGGCAAGAAATCTGAAGTGATATATGTCCAACTGTCTGTGCATTGACAATGTCAACTGTGGAAGAAGTTCCATATGCCGAGGGCCAAAGGAAAGAGTCAGAATGGGTAAACCTGTGGATATCAATCTCTTCTGAGGGATATTTTGTTGGTGGAGCCAAAAGCTTTTCTACGTAATTTCTAGGAGCAGGTTTTATTAACAATTACAGTCCAGACTTATGCCATAATGAAGCACCTTTTTGAAGGTTAACCAACTAGTTATTTACCTAACAATACTCAGCATAATAGCAAATACAGGAGTGGTGTCACTTTTAGTTAGTTTGTAGAGCCCTTAAAACCTCAGAGACTCCACTACGAGAAAATCAGACAATTTAAAATGATAGTGTGGGCAGTAATATTATGTGGCATATGGCTACTCAGGCCTAAGCCTTCTGCTAGAAAATTCACAAATTCTGCTTTCTTTAGCTCTTCACCAGAACAGGTTTTGGTTACAATTCTTTTCTATCAGGGTGAGCCTGACATAAAATGAGGACAAAATCAGCCACATTAGGATGTACATAAATAAGACAAGTACAATTTGCCAGTGATATGCATGAACACTAATTTCCTTGCTATGGAATGATCTTTTGAAATGTTTTCTTTAAATGGTAATAGCTAAAAAGCAGCAGAAAATATGCCTGAATCTGAGGTATATCTGTTTCATTCTGTTTCATCAAGGTTACATAAATTGTGAATGGCCTCTTCATTATGGATAGTAGTCTGGCCTTGGAAAGATACTAATTATTATGAAGTATCTTTCACTAATTGTTTCTCCCTTGAGAGTATTTTAAAAATGGTTTATGTTGAAAATAGTAAATGATAAACACTGTTTCTTAAGATGTCTGTAATGCAAAATAAAATATTGCTTCTGTTAATAATTTCAGCAAGACAGAATCAGTACGATTTTAATGATGTTATAGGTACATTGTGCTTCTGCCACCTTTGGTGGGAGGCAGAATAACTTGCCAACATTACTGTTGTTTATGCAACCTGAAAAACCTGCACCTGCAAAAAAAAAATCACGGCTCTCAAAGTGTTATCAGAAAACAAATTAAAATAACACTAAACCCTTTGCAAACAATGTACTTCATGTTCCAAAATTCCATTTACTTAAAAAGTGTGACCTGATTTCAGTGGAAACTCTGTAGACAGGGGGTTGAAAATCTAGGTTCTTAATAATAAGAAAATCCTCACTCCAAAATTACGAAGGACAAAGGACCATCAAAGACTGATTTTTAAGAAAAAGTGTGAACAAAAATGTTTTTCACAAGTTTGTCAATGTCAGTCATTTCTTTCAGTTGTTAAAACTCAACTTTGAATTAACTTAAATGTACTAGGACTTGGAAGATTTATAGGTATCTAAACATCTCTTAAACCCAAATGTTTCTTCACTTCCTAATAACTGTCTCAATTGCACGCCTCTAGCAAAGTTAAAATACGTCAGTATATTATATATACAGTTCTCTTTAAGAGGATATATGCACAAAATTGTGTATGTATTTCCATACATATATATATGCATATGCCCCTCTAGTTTCTAGTGGTCTCTAATTCTAGAAGTAAATGACATGCTGTTGAAGGTCTTTATTAAATGTACATTATTCTATAATGCAAGTACCACCTCATTTAAGAAATATTTTATTAATTTGAAGTTCAACAAAATGCTTAATCTCTTCAGAATTTTTAGTTCTACCTCCACTCTGTGAAACCATTAATAAGATCTCAGACTGATTTTGCTGTCATTGCTCACCTCGGTCTCTTTTTAGATATATGTAACTCAGGTGCTGGTCTTCCCCAGTATAAGCTAAAGACAATGGAAAAGGTAGCTTATCTAGAACAAGGTGCAAAACAGTATTTCATTAAAATTAAGCCTCTTGGAAAGCAGCAAATATCTTAAGTCAAGGTATCCTTAATTCATTAATTTAAGAACCTGTTTTAAAGTGACCACTGGAATGCAAATTACCTTGCAGTTCTGTGCAACTGTTCGTCAGGAAAGCTTTGATGAGATTTCATCTAAATTCCAGCGTAGTTTCATCCCAGTTGTTAAGGATACAGCAAGACTCACCAACCTAGCCAATAGCATCAAGGTGCCTTCCCCCTGCAAAAGGGTTTGGATAGGACAAATTTTGTGTTCAGCTCAGCTGCCTTGGATCAGTAATATGGGTGTAGTTGATGTGGTGTTTGTTCATATTTCATATTCTGAAGAATAGGGATTTTTGGATATAGTAGCAACAGGTGTTTTTTTACTTTTTAAAAATCATAAAACTTGTACTGCAGCAGCATTACCTGCTCTACTTTTTTGCCTCTATGGCCTGATGAATCTGAAATATTCTTTGCAAGTTGAACAAGACTGAGTGCCCTCATCTAGAAACTACACATTCCTGGTGAAGGGGGAAAGTTCTGACTTTTTCTGCAGAGATAAGAACTAGAGGCAGCCAATAATAAGGACAGGCAGAAGAATTTAGGTATTTAGGCTGGCTGGATCAAGGCCAGCTTGATCTATGTAACTCCTTCATTTTGGCATCTCCTCTAGCTCCACCAGATAGGCCAGAGTCTGGTGGTGAATTTGACATGTTTGGAGAGTTGAACATGTCCCCCGTAAGGCTACTTTTTTTTTTTTTTTTTTTTTTTTTTTTTTTTGTGAAAAGTGAGGGTCCTGAGCAAAGCTTTGTCAACAGTATCTTCCACTCTCTTGTCACAACCACCACTGTGACCCATCACTTGATGATTTTATGCTTTGAGGATTTTTGGGTTGGTTTGAGGGGGCGGGGGGGGGGGGCTTATTTGTTTGTTTTATGCAACTTTGTGATGAAATGGGCTCTCCTGTTCAGAAAGGTCTAGATTTTCGTAACCAGGATGAAAACTAATGGTAAAATACATACCAGCAGCAAACGCATACACCTCTTTACCTATTGTTTCATATCATAAATGCTGTTCAGTTTTAATTAACTGATCAGTGCAAAAAGTGATAAATAGTCTTGCCTTTCTTCCAGGGTCTACATGTTAGTTATTTTGTCACCATTTTACAGAAAAAGCATGTTGGGCAATGGAGCATATATGGAAAAGAGAAAAAGACAAGCCCTTCTCCTTGCATTAGAATCCTGGAAAACTGTCACTTTGGGAGTTCTGTCTTAGTTTTACTAGAAGAGAATTGTGCAGTTGAGCTTTTGAAAGTTTGGCAGTGTAAGAATTAAAGCTTCCTTTGAAGCCATTATGGTGCTGTCACATAGTGTTTTTCTCAGTTATTCAATCAGCAGAGGTTGAAGGTAGAACTTTCAAAGCTGTAGCACAAGTTGCATTCATTTGAGCCAACAGAGTAACCAATAAGGTTACTCTTATTATTAAGAGGTCAGACAGATTCCTGTAAGTGGGCAGTGCTTGGAGACATTACACGTTTTGCCTCCAAGGATAGGTAAACTGCTGGGCTCTGCATCAGGGCTTGGTAGCCCTGCAGTTCTACAAGAGCAGTAATCCTATGGGAATTTTATTTGCAAAGTGGGTATTTGTTGGCTACCTGTGAAGGGAAAATCATACTGAGAAATAAGGCTATAAACTGAGCAGAATTCTTCTGAGCACAATGGGAAAGTGTCTCAGTTTAGAGACAAGTTAAGGAGAAAACACTCTGGAATGAGTGTTTCCTCTAAAAGAGTTCCAACAATCCCTGGTAGTGGATGAAAGTGAAAAAAACCCAAACAAACAACCATTTATTGACAGACAGAGTGCCCCCATGGCATGGGGAAAAGGTAAATAAATCCTAGATATTAAACTTTCAGACCCCTCCCCCCCCCCCCAACAAAATCCCAAAATGCCAGGGAAAGAAAAAAAAAACCCACAGCAATTTGTCACATAGTGGATAGTAAATGGCATGGGCTTTTAGGGAAAAAACAAACAGAAACCAGGAGATTCAAGCAGCAGTTCAGGCAAACAGATGTGAACCTGGTGTCATGGTTTGACACTGGCCTGACGCCAGGCACCCACGAGAGTTGCTTGCTCGCCCTCCTCTGCCACAGCTGGGCAGAGGAGAGATGGAAAAAAATTCATTCAGGCTTCATTAGTTGCTGTAAGGACCAGGAGAAAGCACTTTAAGGGCAAAACAGGCTTAACTTAAAGTTACAAAGTGAATTTATTGCTAACAGAATCAGAGGAGGATAATGAGAAGAAAAATAAACCCTTAAAACACCTTTTCCCCCCAGCCCCTCCTTCCTTCCCATTGACCGCACAGGGACACAGGGCACGGGGGTTTGGTCAGTCCATCACTGAGATTTCCTTCCACTGCTCCGGGAGAGGAGTCTTCCTTGTGAGGCCGTGGAGTCCCTCTCACGGGAGACAGTTCTCCCTGAACTTCCCCGGCGTGGGTCCGCTCTCAGGAGCAGCAGCCCCACCGCCCCTGCTGCAGTGTGAGCCCCTCCCATGGGCACACAATCCTTCTGAACTGCTGCACTGTGTGTCTCTCTTTCCACGGGGTGCAGTCCTCCACGGACAGGCTGCTCCAGCCTGGAAGGAAGGGCATCTCCACCAGGTCTCCCACTGGATCACAGCCTCCTCCAGGCATCGACCCGCTCCAGCACGGGCACCTCCCCCACGGGCTGCGGGTGGATCTCTGTATCCCCATGGATCCCCATGGGCTGCAGGGGCACAGCTGCTTCACCATGGTCTGCACCATGGCCTGCAGGGAAATCTCGGCTCTGGCTCCTGGAGCACCTCCTGCCCCTCCTTCTTCACTGACCTTGGTGTCACCATGTTGTTTTCCCTCACATGTTCTCACCTCCTCCTCTTCTCTGACTAGAAGCAAAACCTAGTGGCTTCCTTTTGATTTTCTTCTTAAATATGTCATCACAGAGGTATTACCAGCCTCTCTCACTGGCCCAGTTTTGGCCAGCAGCATGTCCATCTTTCAGAGCCATCAGAGATTGTCTCTGCTGGACATGGTGGAAACTTCCAGGAGGTTCTCACAGGAGCCACCTCTGTGGACCCCTGCTACCAAAAACCAATACATCTGGTGACTCTGGCATCGGTCCCCTTTTCTCAGCAGATGAAGCAGGTGAGCTTGGTATGCTTTTTCTCACCAGCTTGGCTTTTTCCGAGGTGTGGAGCTGAAACAGAGCAGCCCCTTGCCTTTCCCACAAGTCCCAATGGACTTCTCTCCCACCAGTAATCCTCTCTGATCTTGGACCAAATCCAAACTGTCCAGTTCACTTCCAAAAAGCAGCCAAAGGATTGCTGCTGCAGCCTCTCCAAGGCCAGGGAAGGAAAGAAAAACTTCTTGCCTGGGCTAACAAAAAAGCCAAGCTAAACAAGCAAAAAAAACCAAAAAAACCAGACCTCACAGCACCCTGGATGCCTGGGGAGTGAGCGTTTGAAAAAAAACCTCCAAACAGCCCAAGGCTTCTGGTTCACCCAGGCCCACCCTAGAGATACAGCAACCATTTTTGGGCATAAAGCAGAGGGTTAGGGAATAGAGTATTATCATAAAATCACCCCAAGACAGAAAGGAGAACAGTCCTTTTGTTTCCCAAATCACATCTGAGTGTATTTTCCTTCCATAAATCAACTTTTTAAAGCTTGTGGTGTTTGGGGTTTTTTTCTTCTGAGATGCTATATATAAATCCCAGATGCTATATATAAATCCCTTTTCAAGAGTGTGCAAAGGAGTGCTATACACATATACATATATGTATATATGTAAATAAAAGTAGGAGACAGAATATAGTGCATTTTGAAGGCACAGGGCAGCAAGAACACCTTTGGAGAGCTCTGTCTGAAGATTGCAAGGTTGGTTCTTATTCTTAGCGATGCTCTTTTCAGTTTTAGCTCATTCTCTGGAGTAAAATCTTTTTATTAAAGAATTAAAATTTTTTTCATTGCTTACATATCCTGTTCTAGATAAAGCTGTGAGAAAGTAATTGACGGATGTTTAATTTGGATTAATTCCAAATCCACTGAGGATCATGGCATCAGTGTTTTTGTTTACAGCTCAGCCACCATCAACATGGTCTTCTGAAAAATCAGCATAAAAGTGTTAAAGGCCCAGTTTGAATCCAGGCCAATATTAGGCTACAGTTTATGCATCAGCACAGAGGAGTGTAGCGGGGGGGGTGTCCTGGGAGCAGGGGAATCCAGCCAGAGTCACGATACGAACACCGATACGATTTGAGCATCGTGCTCCAGTTTTATTATTCAGTTACACCAAGTTATACTTTTTCCAAAGTTCACGCCCCTTTCCCATGAGAAAGCCTCTAAGCAGCGGGGGAGCTGACCAGTGTATACCTTTTCCCAAGGCTGTTCAAGGCCGCCGGCTAGCAGGTGCCTTGCAAGCCTGTTTTCAGCCTGAGGCCCCATCAGGGGTACTTCTGCAACAGCCCTGGGATGCCCAAGCCCTCCTGGGGTATCCTATATTCCACAAGGAATCCCTCTACACATCCCCCGTTTTCTTTTTGGGCAACCCAGGTCTGGTCGATGATCTATCGCAGCCCCGCTTTAAGGCAAAACAAAATACATCCCAGTATTATTAAACCTAATATAACTACAAATAGCAATCGGCAGCCTTCTACTTCCAAGGTACACAGCCATCTGGTGATACCCAGACCCTTAAGCCAATCTCCAATAGGGTCGTCTGTCTCCTGAAGGTTGTGCAGGCCCCTCTGGAGGTCAGAGAGGTGCTTGTGAATTGGGACAGAGTGGTCAGAAAGATTCATACAGCACATACCCTGGAAATCTTCACAGCCGTGGCCATGAGCTAGTAGTAGAAAATCAATGGCTGCTCGATTTTGTAATACTGTATGTCTAACACTAGTAACATCTACGCTTAACTCATCAAGCATCTGCGAAGTTATGTTTAACTTATCCCTCTCTCAGCAAGCAAGTTTATGCAAAATAGCGTGATCCCTGGCTGCTGAAACACCAGGGAAAAACATAGATGCTAGCCAAATTGACTGCCTTCACTTGATCTAAATGGGCGGACAGCTGATTGAAAATGTCCGCTAATGCTCCTGTCTCAAGACAGTCAAAAAACAATTTCTCACTCTACCTCTGTGTCTGGTGCTATACCCAAAAATTTATGCAATATACCCAGAAATTTATGCAATTCTCTTTCTTAGTTTTGTCTTTGGAAAGGATTCCCCGACACCCACCACAAGTCACTAGCAACCACCCAGGGCAGCTGTTAGATTTGCCCCAGAGTCTTGCTATTTCTCCTGCTACGGAGAGTGGTGGATCTGGCAAGTCCTCAGCTCCTTCACTCAGCCACGTCTGCAGCCTTTCCCAAAGGCTCCTCGGGACAGGTCTCAAGAGTTCCAGCTGTTATGGTAGTGGCGTCACTTTTCTCAGGAGCTGATGCTGACTGTGCCTTCTCGTTTCGGCCTCCTGTAGCATGGCACCACTTTGCTGGACATAGCTCTGGGCAGTGATGCAGCGATGACTTGTCCCTGTTGTTGCAGGACATTCTGTAGCATTGCAGTCCACGTTTGTTCCCAGAGCAGGAACTGTGAAGGGGTTAATAACAACTGTGCGATGTTGATGCAGTCCTTTGAACACAGGACATCTGCTGTAAAGATAGACTGCAAAATGCTTTGTGTAGATAAGTTAGCAAGCTTTTTGATTACTTTTTGTATCAGTTCTTGGTGTTTCTCCCCGTCCCGGGGCCGCTTCTGGGCCGCTTTGGCTTTGCAGGAGACAAAACCGCAGAAGCCGCGCTGCTGCCGGACGTCCCGCTGTTCGGCGGGGAGGTTACTCTCTGCCGCTTTTGGCCGGGTTTTAGGACCTCTGCATTGCTCTGCCGCTTTCAGCTGGACAGCAGGACTGCCTGTGTCTCCTTGGCCCGCCTGCGCCCTGCCCCCTGGATCGGGTGTCCCAGCTTCCGCGTCCGCAGCCATTTCTCTCTCGGTCGTCGGAGGGAGAACATCCTGCCTTGCGGAGTCCAGCAACTCCTGCAGTGAGCGGACGGGTGCTGCTGTGCCTTTAATCGGTCTTTTCGCAGCCAGCCCGAAGAACCGTGCTACCCTGGACTCTGCTCTGGTCTCTGGCCGCTGCTCCGTAAGACCCCCGTCTGTTCCTTTCTCAGAGCTGCTGCCCTCTAAAGCCTCTATGGCAGCTGCAGCCACTGTCCTCTCTGTGTTCATCTCTGCGAGAGTGCCAGTTACTGCCCTCCAGATTAAGCCAAGGGCTTTAGCTTCTTTAGCTTCCTTTCCACCCTCAATCGTGGACAGCCACAGTTCGTTTCCAACTTCCCCCCACGCTTCGACTGAGAACAAACGCGAAGTGTAACTCAATAATCCATGTTCCCGGGCCCACGTAACGAGGGCATTCAGATCTCGGTCTTTTACAATTTCGCCTCTCATAGAGAGAATATTAGCTAGGAGTCGAGGTCCTGCCCCGTAGTCCATAGCTTCTGTGCTGCGGGTATTTGCTCGGCCGCGCGAAAATACGGTCTCCGGCCACTCAGCTTTGAGGTTTAGCCCCCGGCTTTATTCGGCTTCGGGACTTATCCTCCGGCTGGCTATCCTGCTTTGAGACCGGGCCCCCGGCTTTACTCGGCTTCGGGGCCACCCGCTCTGGTTCCCCTGGCTCCGCCGCACCGATACGATGAAATTCGGAGTCTTACCGCACTGAAGCGAACCTGCCTGAGGCAAAACTCACCCGGGTCCCTGCCGTTCGGGCGCCACGCGTAGCGGGGGGGAGGGGGGGGGTCCCGGGAGCAGGGGAATCCAGCCAGAGTCACGATACGAACACCGATACGATTTGAGCATCGTGCTCCAGTTTTATTATTCAGTTACACCAAGTTATACTTTTTCCAAAGTTCACACCCCTTTCCCATGAGAAAGCCTCTAAGCAGCGGGGGAGCTGACCAGTGTATACCTTTTCCCAAGGCTGTTCAAGGCTGCTGGCTGGCAGGTGCCTTGCAAGCCTGTTTTCAGCCTGAGGCCCCGTCAGGGGTACTTCTGCAACAGCCCTGGGATGCCCAAGCCCTCCTGGGGTATCCCATATTCCACAAGGAATCCCTCTACAGAGGAGGAGCATGGAAACAGCCATATTTTATGACTGAAAATATCTACTCTGACTTCTAGAAAAACCTTAGCATCTACTTGTATGAAAACAGTTTAATTTATTTTTCTATAAATTTTTTTGTAAAAAGTAGAGTAGATTTTTTAAATTTCCATGAGAGAGAAAATGCATGTATTTTATTACAACAGCACGATGTGAAATGTGTGGATCTGGATGAATGTTTGTACATATATAAAGACAAATCAGATTTTGAGAGCTGAAACTGAAACAATGCTTCCACTATCACCAGCAGTGGAAGGTAGGATGAAAGCAACTGCAATGGTGAGCTGCCCGAAACTGACAGCAACCATCTCAGAGCAGGTCAGTCAGTCCAAGTACATAATCTACCTGATGAATAAGCCAAAACCAACCCTAAATAGGTTTATTTTCCTGTTTGAAATCTATCGAAAACTTCAGAGATGACTTTAAATGCCTGTAGTTGTTGCATCTCTTCTGCATTAGAGGCAGATGAATACCTTGCATCATTGTTAAGAAAATTGTTTGTTCATATCTTTGAGTGATTCACTGTAGTTGTCTCTGCTCTTCTGTGTTTGAATAGTCTTAGAAAGTAGTTTACTGGAGAAAACAGTCACTAACAGAAAATTTTAAACAATTACTAAGCACTTATGACACGGAAATTGTCATTCATACCCATGAGCATTAAAAGCCTCATTCTAAAATATTAGCTTAGCAAGAGAAAATCTTATGTTACTTATATAGCCAAATAGGGATATTGATTTGGAAATAATTATTTTAGATAAAAAGTATTAGTTATTTATTAAATAACTAAATATATCAAATATGTCTTTGATGTAAGTATATCAAAAATAATGGAAGAAAATTTGCAAAGATACTTGGTGTGATCCCTCACCATGGGCAAAACAGACTTGACTTGGGGAAATTAGTTTTATTTATTACCAATCCAATCAGAGTACAATAATGAGAAAAAAATAACAAATCTTAAAACACCTTCCCTCCAACCCTCCCTTCTTGCTACCATGGAAACCCCATACATTCCTGCACCTGACAGTCTTCAAGAAAACTCTTCAAAACTGCATGCCTATGAAGGCAATTGCTTTCCCTGTCTTGTGGGTGTGTTCTGGAGAAGGGTATGGAAAGGCAAGGTATGAATAGGTTACTTTTAGGTCTGTTTTCCTCATCTCTAGTTTATTTTCAAAATTGTCAGCTGGGATGGGTATGATGACTCATAATCTTGTTTTCTTTAGAAATCTTCCACAGCTGACTGATTTCTGTGAGCTTCATAAATGCCTAATGGAGGAAAAGCACCCTGTTGACATTGCTCCCAGAATTTAGGCTTCCTGTACTTGCAGATTTGCCATCCAGGACAGTTTATTTGTGTGAAAAAGCACCATTGCAAAAGACTGCATGTTACAGTGCAGATACTGCAACATGATATATTTGACAACGAGGCCTGTGGCAAAGAAATATATACGGACTGATTCTTGATAGATGTTTCAGAGAGATGTTTATTTCTCCAGCTGCATGGCCAGAGCTCTGCCGAGGAACTGCTGCAATCCCGGGACCCGAGGGTCCTTGCCCGTGCAGGGAAACACAAAACAACCACTGGGGAACGAGGCAGGGGCTAGGGAAACCCCGTGTCTCCCCCCGAGGGCCCCTCTCCCAGGACCCTCTGGCGGGGGGGGGGGGGGGGGAGGGCCCCAACATTTCACCCATTTATTTTTAACAAAAAGAGATTTAGAACTTAACATTGAAAACAACTGGATAAACATAACAAGAACAGTTTCAAAACAAAACAAGCCACCCTCCTGAGTCTTTAAATGTCCAAACAGATTCTCTGGAATATCTTAAGGCTGACAGAAGGGAGACAGGACTCTCCGGGCATGCTTTGTGGGGAAACTGAGGCAGGAGAGGGTTTCTTCCATTTGTACCTGTTGGAACTCTAAACAATAATAGTTAATTTCTTCCCTCCCCCTCTTCATCCCCCACTCGGCATTGGAAAGGGATTTTTGGGGAAACAATTGGCAAAGGCATGGTTTTGTGAGGGAAACCATGGGTGAAAAAACAGATTGGGAATACACTGGGGGTAATAGGACATAGGGTAAAAGGGAAAGGTGGGATTAGGAAAGGGAGACTGTAGGGGGGGCTTATAATGGAGATATTGTCTAACATGACAATTTTTAGCATATATACTGCCTTTTAGAGAAATGCCATCAGGCGCAGTGACCTCTGCTGCTTGTAACCCTTTTCTACCTTGCACAATTTTGAATTCCACCACCTCTCCATCTCCCAAGCTTGGGATGCATTTTTCAGAGTTATTCTTTTTAATAGCAGTTCTATAAACAAATATGTCTTGCTGGTTGTCACATCTCATTATAAAACCATAATTTTGTTTAACGTTGTAACATTTTACTATTCCTAAAACCTTAGCTATGGTGATTTTTTCCTTTTTCCAAGTGGCTTCTGTTTTCTGTCTCACTGCGTTTTTGCTTTTGCTCGCTCCCGTATTGGAATTGTCGCAGCTGCTCGTGCACGCATGCTCTTCCCAGGGTCGCATTCAGGGCCGCACGGGCCAGGCCGGGCCACGCCACTCAGCTCCCTGCACGCTGCTGCTTCTGCTCTCAGCTGTGCTGCCACTGCCTGCCGCCGCACCCACGTCTCGGCCAGGCCCCCGAGCGGCAGCCCCCCTGCGCCCTGCTCCAGCGCACGTTTTTGCTAGGCACGCCTCTGCGCCACTGCTGCCAGCTGCCGCCCGCGCGCCGCCCCTCTCAGTCGGGCATTCACGGGGCTCGCTCCACCACGTGCTGCATGGGGCCGGGCGGGCACTGCCACGTCGCCCCGCTCCCGCCACACCTCGCTCCATTGCCGACACTGCAGCTCGCGCCGCTCCGCCTGCACATGGGAATTGCCTTGCTGCTGCTCGCAGAGGGCTCGGTCCAAGTGGCCTGGGTCGCATGGACTCTGAGGCACGCTTCCCTTCACCAAGACACAGCTGACATTGATTAACAGTCTCGGTAATTAAATAAAATTCACAAAAATATTCTTCCATCAGCATGTATTTTGACTCAGAAATTAACTGCGTCCAAACAGTCTTCCAAAAGTCTTTGGTAAGAATTAAATCCCAAGAAACATAGAAAACATTCTTAAACAACCATGCCAGGAAGTGTTTCAGTTCCTTTTGAGCTTGAATCAAGCTAAAATTTACGAATTGTTGTTCTAGAATCTTTTCAAGTTTAAGATAAATGTCCATATGCGGCTCTGAGAGCCAAGAGTCTTTCCATGGTTCCTCCATAATTTAGAGAGAATATCCAAACCAGGGCAAGAAGAGAGAGATCTAGAGTGGTTTTTACTCACAAATTCTCTGTCCTTAGGGATCGGTGTCTTGCCAGCATTTCTCTACCATTTGTTAGAGTGCAGATAGTGCAACCCGATGTATCAGACAACGAGGCCCGTGGAAAGAAATACATATGGACCAATTCTTGATAGATGTTTCAGAGAGATGTTTATTTCTCCAGCTGCATGGCCAGGCTCTGCCGAGGAACTGCTGCAGTCACGGGACCTGAGGGTCCTTGCCCATGCAGGGGAACACAAAACAACCACTGGGGAACGAGTCTGACCAGGGGCAGGGAAACCCCGTGTCTCCCCCAAGGGCCCCTCTCCCAGGACCCCATGTTGGGGGGGGGGGGGGTAGGGAGGGCAGAGGGCCCCAACAACTGCATAAGTTAAATATTTCACTTTGGAGTATGGGTTCACCTTTGAATCTCTTGTCAGTGAAACCCACTCCTGCAAGATCTATTCATAACACTTTGATCTTATTTCTCCTACATAGGAAAAGTGTCTATAGTGAGATCTTTGAAGGGATTCTTAGGCATCTCACATTAGGAAAAGTGAAGGAAAAGACTTTTGCTGTTTAAATTAATTCATGCTTCCCCTGGGTGGCCCAGCTGTGTTCCAGTAGCAGCCAGTGGGAGTCTCTTTCCTTTTAGAGACTTTAAGGTCTCTATCACCTACTTTTGGACAGAAACCAAGAAATTATCTACTGAAACCTTCCCTCTCATTGGCAGATCCATGAAATTAGTCAAAATCTGGGTGAATCAGACATAAATTTCCATAACACAAAATACACTTGCTACCGTATAAGAACAACTAGAAAGTAATATAATTAGGGGATCCAGTATCTTTATTTTCAGATGTAAGGCAACCAGGAATCTTTGGAATTGAAACCTGGCTGTCCATGTTGAACCTTACCAGTCAAATTCAGCACTTTATAATATTATTTTCTCAGGCTACATATAGTTAGGCATATAGCAGATATCTCACTTGCCATAAATAAATAGGTTCTTCTTAATTGTTACCTACCACTAGTGTGTTTGCCTAAACTCTTATCAGCAGAAAAATTAAATGCTTATAAAAGTGAACGACTTTTGGAGGCAGTTTAGACATTGACTTCTTATTTTCTCAAGCAAAAATAAATCTGTAAGTATTTTATAAGCAAGAACTTACATCTGATTTAATGTTGAATTATATTGATAAATGCTAATACTGGATAGCTGGAACAACTTTAAAGAAGAGAAAATGTTTTCTCTGTTTATAGGTTTTGCTTTGTCACTGTGCTGCACTCTATATCAGAACAAAGGCTATATGCATAATAAGATCTTGCAAATGAGGTGAAATCAGCAAAAGTATGGTGGGGAGAGAACCATGTAAAACATGGCCATAAGCATAACGACCAAGCAGTAGAGAATTTAAATGTTTAGCACCAGCATGTTTCAGTTTATTTTTCTGTCATATTTTTGAATGTGTAGACCAGGGCTCTTGAAAGACCAGAATGAAAAGACCTCTGTTCTGGACCAGAAGGATTGATAGTGTTATTTAACAGACTGTCCAGATATGCCTCCCTGACCTACAGCTATTTACTTTTATTTTTTAAAATAGAATCAGCATGGTAATAATTAGCAGCAGTAGTGGAGGAGAGAGAGAACCTGTGCTCTGTGTTTTGGTGAGAGAAGTTATTTACAGCACTGCTGCACTGATGCCAGCTCCCCATTTTAGCCATGATGGAAGCTCTGAGTACAATAGAAGCAGAATACCGATACGAATTACAAATACATGTATATGTTACTGCACTGCCTCCCTCCCCCTCTTCAAATGAATGTAGTCTAAAAATATCCTCCACTCTAACTTGCTTTATTGCTGAGGCAATGTCTTGTGAAAGCACTATGGTTACTTACAGAAGAAAACAAAACCTCAAGCCCCAGACTGAATAAACTTCAAGACTCAAACAGAATAATGTTAATGTGAATTGTTCTACATTTGACTGCAAATTAACTATCTCTTTGACTTAATAATGTGGCGTGCATGCCCACATTAAGAGCAAAAGTATTTTACTTTTGGAGAATTTATGAGGAAAAGCTTGTTGCTTGCAATAAAAATGGGAGAAAAAAGTAGATGCTACATATGTACATGGTGTGAGATTTTTTTATTGTTGTAGCCCAGTAAAAGTAATTTATATTAGCTTTTGGAAAAATAATATCAATTATTCGTTCATAAGTGGATCTTAAAGAAAAAAATGGGAGGAGAAAATACACGGAAATAGTGCATGGAATTAACATTAAAATTATTTTTAAATTTTAGAGCCAGATTCAGCAAATTTATTTAGAAGAAACTACTCCGATCAGTAATTTATTGGTATCAAGAGGTTTACTCAGATAAGTGTTGCAACTTGCAAGGACTTGCAGAATAATACCCAAGAATGTAAATATTTAGAAAATAAGTCATTGATGAAATCCTTCTTTTCACAAAAGGAAATATTTTTTTGGCAATTGTAAAATGTACTAATGAAAGGCTTTCTTTAAGAAGTGAAAATCAGCTAAGTAGGAATTGCTTCCTTTGAACTAGTTAAATCCTTTCTCTACTCTCTACCAAAAGAAGAATTAAAATTAGTAACTCTATCTCTAGAATTTTAACTCCTTTGCAAAAAAACTTATCACTGCTTAATCAGCACAAGTGACAAGGATTTATGAACATTTGCATTTCAAGTGCATTTACATACACACATACATATGTGTACATAAATTCATTTTATTAAAGCTGTTTTACGCAAACAGAACCTTAAGTAGTTGAAGTACTAAAAAAGCCAATCAACATATTCTTCATATATCTGTAAGTCCATAAGCCTCTTAAAATTGTGGAAATACAGAATATTTTCTAGTTATATCTTGATTTTTATTCGAAGTTCCTGCAAGGATATAGGCCTGCCAGTAATACAAACTGTAGTAACAGGGAAAAAAAAGCAGAACACAGGGAATTGTATATAAGTCCATGAATAACAAGAAGCAGGGATGCTAGAATTATGTATTTTATCACTACACTCCTTTGCCTGTAAACCACAAGGTAGGCAATTGTGAGATGCAATACTGCCAGCTCTGCAGAGTGTGTGTGTGTGTGTGTAAGACAGGAAGGAGGGAGGAAGAAGGGAGAGATGTGGGGGAGAGGAACAGAGGTGGGGACATGCAAACACAATAAAGCATAACATTGCTGAGCATCTACGTCTGGTCTGTCTCTCTGTATCCTACTGATATCAGTACTGCAAGCAGGGCCACAGAAACAGATGATTGTCCATCAATAGCTTGTTCTTAATTCAAGTACTTTTTGACAAAGGAAAAAATACTTGTAACTTCAAGTACAGGGAAAAATGAAATGTTTAATTTTCAAGGTATGGCAGTGCCTCACATGTTTCACAGGCTGTTTACCAATTGTAAAATACTGGCATACATCTTAGTTACTTAGCACAGCTTCTTAGGAGTGAATTAATATTAATAATTGCAGTTTATCTTTTAACAACAGCATATTTTTAAAAATTACAGTTTTAGGGATATAAGATGCAGGTGAGCCCAGAGCTAGCAGTTCCTTGGTGTTATTTGGCTCCATGGAGACTATTTTGTGAAAGTATAGGATATTTTTTTTCTTTATTTGATGGATGCTGGGACATTAACAAAGAGTGACTGAGTTGGCTTAACAAAGAGAAGGAGGGCTGAGTGTGTTGCTTGCAAGAGAATAATCACCTTCCAGAGCTCTTAAATCCATAGTATAAGTAGTACGTGTCCTGAGTGGCTTTTGTTTTCCATGTCTTTTGTAAGCTTTTAGCATTTGATTTTCTTTTTTCCCCTGCATCAAATGTCAAGTTAATTTACAGGGCACTATTACTGATATATTTCCTTGGTTTGCAGTTTTTGGTGAAATACAGGCAGCTGAGACCAAGTCTCACTGAGGGTGAGGGGGAGGTGCAGGACATACAGTGTGTGCCCATGCCTATAAATTGGCCGCCCATGTGACAGCAGCACTAGGGAAACCTCCCGTCCTCATTTGCGTCCTGAAGACTATCCAGGATTAAACCCAACTGATTTCCATATGGGATTTAGACTTGACATTTATAATTTGGTTCACAGATCTCTTGAAGGAAATTTTGTTTTCCACTTATAGATGGAAAAATCTTCTAAGATAAATAAAGCTGGCTTAGCAGCAGCAGCAGCAGCAGCAGCAAATAAATATCTTTGTTATATTCCTTAAAAATTTATCTTATGTGATTACCAGACAGAGTCATGCCACCAAATTATGTTTTGCTCCTCAGCATTTCAAAAGAAATATCTATCAAGATCTACCATGTTTCAGTTGAAACGTCTCAGTTTAATTCCAGAAGTTTACTTACCATAAATAAAATTATAAATAATGGTTTTACAGGCAAATTAAAACAATCTTGTAAAGATATGTAACAAAGATTTTACACCTTTCTATCTTTATGTAGGGAGATGCAATTTTCTACTTGCTCTATGCATCAATTAGTGTTTTCCAAGCAGCATGAAAGATGCAAGTAACTCTTACATTTGAGTGTGCATGTAGTGAATTTATAACAGAGAACTAGCTCATTTTTGTCACCTGACAGCATCAAAAATATTTTTGTGATGCTTAGCACTCTAGTCTTAATAGCTGGTACTGATAAAAACCCATAAACCAATATTTTAATAAAATTTTAAATAAACCAGACTTTAATTTTTATTGAGAGGTAGTAGAATGCTTTGACTTCTCACTGATTTAAAGGAACACATTACCATTTTTATCAGTGCTGCTGTCCAAAAGCCTCTCCCGGTAACTCTGATGCAGGATGCCGATACCTTCTGTGAGCTGTTTAGCAGCTTTTCATGATCAGGGTTTTAGCAGGCATATCCACTTAAATGTGGCTTCCAAATCTTCAGTTTTTGCTGAACAGCTCCTGAAACTTAGCTTGGTCTGAAGAGTGAGAACAAACACCAGCTCAGTCTCCAGGCTGATCCTACAAGAGTTAGAGTACACTAAAACAAAACGTATGCCCTGAGAGCACACAGAGACCCAGCCTTAGTGTTTTCCTATTATGTTTTATTCAATGAGTTTGTGATGATATAGATTATCCAGAAATCATGCCCTGATGTTTATTTTGGCTCCATGCCTATAAGGCACTAAGCGTTTTTGGAGGACCATTTCTGGTGACTGTGTGGAGGTCTCTGAGCACAGAACCTTTGTGAACAGGGAGCTGATGGTGGTAAACCTTCTGTGGCTGATAAAAGCTCAGTATCTACTCAAGCAGAGAAAATTCCTATGCTTACATCAATGCATGCCCACATTTTCTGAAAAACATGTTTAAGACATTCATTTGATCTTCACAGATTCGCTGGCATATTATAAATTTTAGCCATTTTGAAAATGCAGTGTTTTGGGGGACCATATTAGGTTGTGCAGCTGGGAGGCACACATGAGCACATCCATGAGCCTGACTCCTTGGGTGCAACATTTTGCCCTCCTTTCATATGCAGTAAGACAGCTGTAAGTAATATTTGCAGTGTGTCGCAGTCAGATTTATACTGTGGATATACACGGTCACAAATAAATGTAAACTGCCTGATTTGGCATCCCTGTGTAATGCAAAGTGAAAGCTTCCCACATTTTTTTATTACCTTCTTGCTAATTTCCCCAATTAAATCTAAGACCTTGCACAATAATGAAAGACAAGGCTTTCAGTGAGCTCTTCTTCCACTAAATTTTTATGCAAGGAGGACAGGATTGTGTTCGTGTCCATTAAAAATACCATACAAAATAGCTTAGAAAAAAATTAATGAATAAAGCAGAAAGTACATCTGTTTTTCAAAATACAAATGCAGTGGTGTATTTATGTATTTAAGAGACACAATGAAATGTATTCTTGAAATTTATGAAGAGTAAATAAGTTCTATTAAGAACATATACAATTAAAATTGTGTTCTCTCTTTTATGCAGCCTGCAATATTTTTTCTGTTTAGGCATATGAGAATAGAATAATTTCTCTTAAGATGGAAGGTTTCATAGAATAACGATCTTGCATGTTTTAGTAGTTAATATTCTGAGGCATGTGGCAGTGTAAATAACAAAGATTTTATTTTGCAAATAATGAAACAATATCCAGTAACACTTGTTATTTGCAATGTAACAGGCAATTTAAATATTTTTTGTAAAAACCTAGATTTCTCAATATTTCTGTTGCATGCTATTGTGTGGTAAATATCCACTGATATTTTGAGGTCTCAGAGTGCATCGCACCTTCATTTACAAGTAACTTTACTAATCTTAACCGAAATCATGTCATGAATTTGAAGATATAGCTGGTGTGCTGGCCACTCAATACCAGGAACAAAAATGCTCATAATTGGTAATCACTATAAGCAATAACTTTTTAGACCCCATCTCCGTTGATTTCTCTAATAAAATGTGTATCCAGACCTCTATGATGGTCAACAGATCTGGAACATAAACACGGTTTGCCATAGCAGCAAATCCTTGTCATTGTGGTTGAAATAAAATGAGAAGAAAATATTGGTAAATTTTTCTATTAGGTGGGTAATCAGATTATTGAAGTAATTAGACAGATTAAACTCCTTTTCAGAAAGTAGCCCAATACATGAGATATTTTACTCTCCATTGTTATCTGTAGGGAACAATAACATGTAAAATATCTATAGAAACACCTTTGCTCATTGCACGTAAATAATCCGCATTAAGATTATGCAGTTTTACACACATGCACACATACGTACCAGATATGCATTAAAAACATGAAGCTTTAAAAAGTAGTATGCTAGTAAAGTATTTGAATTTTAAAAGATTTTGTTCAAATACCTACCAGCTCACACTGTTCTCAGGAGAGTTCAAGGAAATATTAAAAATACTATAGAAATAAAAAGGATTAGATATTTGTCACTCTCATTTAAATTGATGTATGCTCCTGTCCTATAAATGTCACATTCGATAATCCTGAAAAATTACCATAAATCTCGACAATTATGCATATTTATGATGGTATTTTGCATAGCACTAATAGTGATTTGCATGGCGGGGCTGTGAAGGGAGGCAGGTGAGTAAAGACTGAATGGTCTAGAGGACTAAATTTATTATCAGTGTCCTAGAAACAGACTCAGCAACAGTTTTGTTTTGCTTGTTTTACAGAACAAAACCAATTTGCCTTGCACCACTCTCATGATGCTTCCAATTTGCTGGCAGTTTTGTGCTCCATACTTAGCTAGAAAAAGTTAGCTTGGGTAAGTTTCTGAGGGATACTCATGCTAATTAGAAACATCTTCTATTACTGACAGTTGTAAAGAAATCCAAGAATAAGAAATCAGAGGAGTGCTTTTTCAAAATTGTTTTTTTTGTTGGAGGCAGAAGAGTTGCATTTCCAGCAAATATTCATCAGCCCATCCCAGATTCAAGTTCATCCTCACTTCTGCAGATGAGGCCCAGAAAGTATTCAAGCAAACTATTAAAAGACCAGGAGAGACAGAAAGCTTGTCCTGCCTCTGGCTTAATAGCATTTTGTGCTGAAAATGGAGAGCAGAGTTAACCAGAGACTCTAGAAGTAATTATTGTCAGGGTTTGGCCAGCACAGATGCTTGGGCAAGCAGCGATTGTTCTTCCCACCAGTTCCCTAATAGGAACAACAATACTGGCATTGTCCTCCACTTCATTGAGGGTCTTTGGAGAGGGAGTTGGTTGCTGGGAGGAGGGTGGGAAACTGACAGTCAGACCCTGCTCCAGAGGAGCCTCTCCTGCTCCTGCTGCAGCAGGCTCCAGCTTTTGGCATCAGCAGTGCCAGCTGAATGGGCAGAAGCCAAACCTGTCATACCGTCTTCTCATCAAGACTTGGAGGCAGAAGTGCCATTAGAGCCTAACAAGGAAACAAACACAAAATTAAAGATTAGGCCTCTTTAACACATGTGGGGTTTGCCCCCATGAGATCCCACGACAGAGGGACCACTGCACATGATGGTTCATTTGTGGGGGGTTTTGTTGTTGTTTGGGATTTTATCAGGTTTTTTTACAGCTGAGAGCACAACATGAGCAAGGTGGTGTTATATGTAGCTTTTTAGACATCATGTCATGACCACCTAGCCCGGCAAATTGCAGTTCTCTACAATTTCATTTGCAACAGTCTGTTGCACAGTGCTCAAACCTGTGCTTTGAAAACACTGATATTGTCAATACTGCACGGCTCCCATCCAAAGTTCTCTTACACACTCTGTTAATGTGATTACATGCTTTTGGGTGAACAACTGTGTGCATCTTTTTGTGTTTCTAAACTCAATCTACTCTTCAGGATCAACATCAACACATGGTGGCCACAAGTTACTCCTTGACCAGGTTCCAGGATCTTCTCCCTGAATGTTTCACTCCTTCATGAACCATTCCACTGATCTACCAGTGCTTCTTTTGGGGCCAAATGCTGCTCACCATGAGCACAGGACTCAGAAAGTAATGAGGTGTTAGACTCAGTCTTGTGAGTCCCTTCCAACTCAGGACATTCTATGATTCTAATTCTCCAGTCTCATTTCATCCTGAGTTCAGAGCAAGGTGGCCTAATCATGGACCCAATACAAAAACCTTTTGTATATCATATTTGTGGTGGAGCCAGTGGAAGTTGTGTGTTTGCAGTTTGAAGAATTAAAGCCCTGGTCTGCAACTGTGTAAACTACACTATCTGCACAGAAAGGATGTCATTAAGCAATGAAAATCTGTGTAACATCACTTGTAGAAGCCACGTCAGCAAAAACTCATGATCTGGCTCTGCATTAGGCATGTTTAAAAGTATAGATACACCTAAACCTGTGACAAATTGTGTACTTGAATGTACATCACCAAAATAACAAGTTGGGAGAAAATACACAGCCATTTGTTGAATTTGTATGAGTAGAAAATTTGGAGTCTGGAGGTTATTTAAATGTTTATAGTCATAAGTTATGAAGATACAGGTAGATATGTGTGTGCAAAGAAATATTTCTATTTCTGTGTCTTCAGAGCTGAGCATTTGTGAGAGGGAGCCACACTGGAAACAGTTCTCAAGTGTTTCTTGCACAGACATGTGTACATATTTACCTGAAAGTGGCCAAGAAGTTTGGCATGATGGTGCAATTATTGTCATTGCTGTAAGTATTCAGGCCTCTACAGAGGGGTGTGCTCTTCACAGACCCAATGTGAAGTTTCCCTTTGTTTGTGCTGCATTTAACTACTCTGTCAACCACAGGATGCTGGTAGAGTCTGTTTTAAATGTTAATATTCTAAAGAAGACATGGGAATCTTCATTGAATTATCTGTTTGCCAAGCTGCAGGGTGTGCATAGAGCCTGAATGAGAAAGATCTATAATAAACCCCTATCCCAAAACCCTAGGTGAATGTTTGATGAAGGCAGACTGACTATAAAACAATGATGCAGAAGGCCGTAAGCAGTCTTTTGTATAGAGAAGTATCTGATTCTTAAACAGCAATTTTGCAAAACAAAAAATCCTTTACATTTTGTGCTTTGTACTGCCAAATTTTGTGCAAGGATGATTTAAGATGTTTTTTGGACCCAGACAAATCTGCTCTCATTACTCTTCATGCTATGTTTCTTGGGAAATAAAGAAAAGAGAAAGCAATGCTAAATGACTATGAAATAACAGCAAACCCACAGCAAAGAGCATCAGTGTAGTACAGTAAGGGTTTTTGCCTAAAAATTTTCTACCACTTGGTATGCATGTGTGTGCAAACACAACTACAACATTGCAACTTCTGTTAGAGTAAGTATGGATATTATTCTAACATCAGCGTCTGTATTTCTGGATGATTTAGGATGCCGTGCTAGTAAAAACCCAAACTGTCAAAATAGACTTCTGAGTCTGATTTTGGTTTGGATGTGTTGTGAAGGCAGCAATCCATATTGGCATTAGCAGGTTTTCCAGTAAATTTTTATATGCAGTCAATTTTTATAAAAACAGGATAATTAAGAGTAAAACTTTTTCTGAAACCCCTAAACACCTTTATCAGAGACGTAAAATATTTTGTTAACTCAACTGAGAGGATAAAAAAAAAGGGAAGCTTTCAAATTTGGGAACATTTCTTAATATGCCAGCCTCATAAGAGATATGAACTTTCCTGTTAACTTTGTCTCTTGCTCTGAGGCCATGATGACCACAACAAAATTATTATAAGACTGACTTAAAGAATTTAAATATTTTATTTTTATAGACCTAAAATCAGGGTCTCTGTTTTTTGACACAACCATGTACATTCTTGCTTAGGGCATTGATGATTTATAGTGGTCATGTATTCAGATTAAACTGGCTCCAAGGCTGTGTTGCTCTTCTGGTTCTTCCTATTTTTTTTCTTCTTGTATTCCATTTTGTCCTGAGAAACCTTTTATTTCAGTGGTTTTTTTCCATTTTGTAGACCTAAATCTTCTACTGATAAAATCAATGAGACCTGTATCACTGGTTGTTGAAGAAGTACAGCAAAGCCATATTTCTTGGCTAAAATACATCAAGCAAAGGTTCTTGTGATTTTAAAGGCTGGTTCATGCAACATTTTCTTTAACAGATTAACTTGCTTCCTCATTTACACAACTCATTACACTCCTCTACTTAAATAAGAAGTAAACACCATAATGTATCTCAGCTTCTTCACATGAGATCACTTACGAATA
Source organism: Corvus cornix cornix (assembly GCF_000738735.6). Taxonomy (NCBI): domain Eukaryota; kingdom Metazoa; phylum Chordata; class Aves; order Passeriformes; family Corvidae; genus Corvus; species Corvus cornix. The sequence goes on from NC_046357.1 coordinate 56,016,268, forward strand.
AAGGAAATGTTTAGATGTGGCAACATTGCAAAAATTTGATTGAGTGACAGGGAAAAATTTCTGTATACAATACGTAAGAACAGCTCTGGTGGTCTGACACGTTTGAATAAATTATATCAGAAGTCAAGTATTCTTATTTCCTCTTCCTTTTTCAACCAAGAAATCTATATCTGGCCTTAAATGTAGTACTGATTATTTTAAATTTTTTTTTGTAGCCTGCTAATTACACCAAGTTTTACTCATGCATTGTTAAAGGAAGGTTAATAAACAGTAGGAAAAAAATAGACTTCTGAAACTCAAACTGCAATCAGATTTTGTAATGTTTTTCCATCTGTAATAAATGCATTTTGTGTTGTTCAAAACTAGACATTTTAAATATATTATCTGGTTCTTTGATAAAAAGAAATAATTTTAAAACATAAAAGACTTGATGGCATAATTTAATTTTACCTTTCAAAAACACAAAGCCAAACCAAGCAGCTTACAAAGGAGGAATTTTGATAATATTTTTTTCCTGCATATTAAAACAGAAAAATAAGAAAGAAAATAGGAGGACAGTGGAGAGGAAGGCAATGGACAAAGAGGGTGGAAGCATCTTACTACTCTAAATACTCTTTGGTATAACTTTTAATCTAGAATGAGAATTATTTGATGGGTTTATCCAGTAAATACCAAAGTACATAATCAAGACAACAGAATCTTTTTAACTGGGGAATCTGAAAAACAGCTACTGGCTGTTAGCAGTGTACAGTCAAGTAGTATGCAACTGGCTTTCTTTGTCATAGCAGTACTAGCAGAGCCTGATAAGGAAAAATAAGAAAACTATCATGTTAATAGCTAAGTTAATGCCAAAATAAAGTAATATTTCTCCTGTAGGAGTAGCAGCTGTCTTGTACTATTGAATTCAGTGGCCTACAAGGTTCTTAGCAATGAACATAACCAGCTGTGCCTGGCAAGAACAGGCAGCTTGCAGCACCTCAATACAGGCTCATAAACTTATTTTTAGTAGTTGCATAATTTTCCATTTGTAAATGGTTTTCAGTACTTTTCAGTATTGTTGTAGCAGACAGTTGTGCTGTCATCTTGAACGTTTTGGGGTTGTTTATTGTTTGCTTGTTGCTGATGGTTAGCAGAAGAGACACTTTCAGGTTCTGTTTGAGGAAGTTCAGGGCCCTGTTTTAGGGAGTTCAGCCTAACAGAATTAAGCCTGACAAGTTTTAAGTCTAGTACTTTCTGAAATAAACATAAAACAATGGTTTAGATTTCTAAGACAACTTCTGAACTGTGTGAGACTCAAACTTTCCCACTTGCTTTATACATCTATAAATAGAGACCATAAAAGAAGAGTACAACAGGATAAATCAACATGAATTTGAAATCCACTGCAACATATTAAATGGTGCAGTCTGACTGAAAAAAACAGTGACCCTGCGGCTTCTTGCAGTTTGAAGCTAATTGTTTTCGTCAGGACGGGAACATCTGGAAGTCCACTGCAGTGTCCCACCAGCAAGGCTTCCGTAACTGAGCTGGCTTGCAGAGAATGAGCCCACTTTGTGGTGACACAGCAGGCTCAGACACCATCTATTCTGCTTTCCAAACTGTCATGCATAACAACTTCATTGTGCTAAATTGAACTTGAAAGCAACCAAAGGCTATGAGAAGAAGGCTATGAGAAAGGCGTGCTGTCAGCACTGGCAAAAGCTGACCTGGAAAGTAGGCTCAGAGATGGGAGAATAAAAGACTAGGACCCATGAACATAGCATATTGTTTCATGTTAAAGTATGATTCCCATACCAGCAAAAGTAGCAAATGTGATGTAAATTTATTTAAATGGATTCCACAGCTTAAAAGTTTGCCAGCCGCTCTTATCCAACTTTCCCAGCGCTCTGATTCTTTACTTACAGTCGGAATATAATGATATATAGTCATCATTGTAACAGCTTCTTTGCAGAGACACAATGACGATTAATAGCTAGCAGCAAATTTTCACATGGGCTCTGAAGCACTATGGCATTAAGCAGCCAAACACTCCCAAATCCCCCTTTTCTCTTCCACTGAAAAGTACTCTCCATGTAACTTGCAGATATGGACAAAGCTTATCTTAATTCCAATCAGCTTTTCCTCATTCAAAGAAACCTCTTTTTCGTAATTGATTCATGTGCATTTTTCTTTCATCTTTCACTGAGCCTGAGACTCTTCTTTTTACTGGGTGGAGAGAGGAAATAATTTCAGTAATAACTGGTTTTGCTTTGTCTTTCCTTCCGAAATATATTTTGAGACTTTTCTCAGTTAGTTGAGCTAATGCATATTTAAAAGACGCACAAAACTGAAAAGGAAGCCTTAACTTTCTCTTCGTTGAAAGATTATTAACCACAAGCACTCAGAGAAACAGTTCTAGTTGTTGTCTAAGACTGGAGAGCAACAACAATAAGCTGCCTCAATTTATTGTATCAATTGCAATTCCCATGAGAAACTTTTCGTTGAAACTGGAATAAATTCACTTTTCCTTGCAGAGTTATTTCAAAAGACTTTGAATAGATATATTTAATCAGATTTATTTAGAAATACCTACAAATGTCCTGTCCACATTGATGGAGAAAGAATATTTTTAGGGTAGTTTCAGTGTTCCTTTCAACACTTTCGCTGTGATAAAACTGCACTTGGAGGGAATAACGCTTGATTTACATCAGAATACGCATAGAGCAGATCAGCAGGATCCAATTTTAGGTTTTAATTAGGGTAAACACTTTTAAAGAGAAAGGAAAATTTGCACTAGTGCAAAAAAAGCTGAAATTTACAAAGAATGTCAGTTTTGCTGCCTCTTTGGAGAAACTTACACATTCTATAACTCCATGTATGTATCATATACACCGTTATTTTTAGACTTTGCATATTATTGGTGTTCCACTCATGAAATTATTATTTGATCTGTCCAATCCAGGAAAGTATTCCTTGCCCTATGTATATTAGATATAATGGAGATGAAAATTGACTTTGAAAATAACATAATATCTAGGAATAAGTAGTGTTTGTTGAAATTATTTCATAGAGCATGTGAGATGAAGAAGTAAATACACTCATCACCAATCTTCTTTTATGCGCACTTTAAGAGAACACTCTGGTCAAGTTGTCTGTTAATTTAGTAAGTTTATTGTCCGGGAGTTAAAATGTTCATTTTAACTCTTCTCACAATAAATTATTTTGAAAGAATAAAGAATATCTGTGAACACTTTCAATTGTTTTTTATTCACAAAAAAAATTTATTTGGTTTGTTTCAGGAATGAAATTTTCTAGTGAGATGAGTGGCATGACAGATTTGGTTAATGATTTTCATCAAAATTTTCTTAAGATTACTTACGAAATAACATTGCATATCAAAATCTCACAAGAGATCAGATTTCTACTCAATTTCTTTATGTTTCTGTCCTTTGTAAGCATGTTTTCTCCTTCTCTGTGTTTCAGAGATTTTTTTTACCCTGGTGTAAAAAAGCAGAATTATGGATGATTTAATATACATGACCCAAAACTTGAGTCAGACTCATAGGATTTTTGTCAAGTATTATTAATGCTCAGTGAAGTAAAGGTTGCATTACTAACCTGGGATTCTTCTCTTCCATCAGTGTGTGACATTCTTTGTTCTTATCTGTAAGCTACACTTACAGATAAGAAAACCTTGCATTATTTTCTGCAAACAATTCCACTTTTGACTTTTAATTGAAATTACTCAACATTTAATTGAAAGAGTTAAAAATAATGCAAATTCTAGTAGCTATTAGTGACCAGTATTGAGTAACACTTGCATTGCTGTTATTTAAGAGGGACTATCATTGAAAATATTCCTGGAAAAGTGGAAATCTAAGCCTGCATATGGATGAGGGAGAACCATTCACTGGTTTGCGGATCCCAGGTTCCTCACCTGTAGTCACAAATTGATCCAGTGTACCCTCTGAACAGCATTTATTATTTGAAACTCTGAAATTGCTGCAAAAAATGTAAAATCTTGTGTAGTTGATGAACTCCCCATTGTGTGTCTGAGAAGCTTTTTGTGTGTTGTTTATTCCAGCAAATACATAGAATTCGTGCACACTCCTGATGGCCTCAGACAATGGTATGCCAAAAACTGGCATGGAGGGCTAAAATCACAGATGTCATACCCTTTTCTGGACATGTCAGCACAAGCACATTAAACATGTCAATGTGTTCATGCATGCTAATATATGTTTTGGAGGACAGCAGAATCCCAGCACAGCTAGGGTTTCACAGCATTTGTTCTACTGTTTGGTGCTGTGTATGTAGAAGTTTCACAGAGGCAAGCTTTAGGTAACTGCAGTGTTAGATGGGAAAACTCCTTTCACAAGCAGTCCTTAATTATTTGTGGTCATAGGTTATATTACATAGTTTGTTAAAAATATTAGATGGATATGACTCAAGGGCACAGTCAAATATTCTTAGTCCTTGCAGAAGTCTAGGTTAGAATTTCAGGCTTTTATGTCCAGAGTACCTTATGCTCTGTCTTCTACTACACAGTGAGTTTCTAAGCCACAGACTTCAGCTCTCTTCCCTCACTTTGAAGATTGTTTATTCCAACAATCCTGAGATATTTTCATATGCACCAAATCTTTCCATGGTTTCACCAGCACAGCCCTATTCATACCCACACCAATATATATCCCTGAATGAGTACAGCAGTTGCAGAATTGCAGGTTAAATCTAGGAAAATAACTGCAGTACAGTCCAATTTTGCCATCTTTACTCACATTGCATGGTAACTTAAGACTTAAATGGAAAACCTGCTGTAAGTTACTAACAATCAGGAATAGGGGTCAGAACCTACTGCTTCCTGGTTTGGGGAGGTAAAAAGTGATAATTTTGTTTCTTCATTCTTGTTTACACTAAATATATTCCTTTCACATCTCCACCTTCAGTCTTATTAATTTTTTCTGCTTTGGCATAATTTTAATACAGATATGTAATGTAGGTTCAACACAAAGCTGACAGCCCACAGAATAAAGAAGTTCTGGGAATTCTTCTGCTATAGAACCTGTTCTCTCACATGATTCTTCTCTTTTCTCTGCGCTTTTTTCCTAGAACCTAGGAAAAAAAAAACCTTATTCTTGTTCCCTGGGCAGTCACCTTGACTGCCTTTTTCTACACTCCTTGAAAACTCTTTTCTGCTGAGTTCCAGGACATCAGAGGTCTGTATCTAAGTCCCTCTTCGGCTTTGGAGCTGCCTCCCAGCTCACTGTCTCTTTTTTGAATTTGGTGGCAGTGTATGGGCTTGCCTATTTTCAGCAGCCTTTAGTCACTTCTTAGAAGATCACAGCATTAGATACAGCGTCACTCTCTCTGTGCATTGAAGATGTCTGACCTGGTGTGCCTACTAGAGTGGTGTAACTCTCCCTGTAAGGCCACACATTTATAAGGAAGAAGAAACTGTATTGTTTAGTTCTTCCTATTCTAAATTACATTTTCTCATTCCACGTATACACAGCTGCACATTTCCAAGTAAGTCTTTTTTATTATCCAATTCCAGATCACTTCTTGTTTTCTCTGTGGGCTGACAACCTTGTGTTGAACCAAGATTTCATATCTGTATTAAAATTGTGCCAAATCTTCTAAACAAATGCATTCAATTGTCTTGGGAAACAGCCCTGTGAATACATTGGCATTACATTTTGTGCTTAATCACAGCCGCAACAGCCTCTCTTAAACAAAGATTCCCAAAAGCTGTGAAGAAAACCTACTTCCGTTCAAAGACCACTCCAGAGCACAGCTTTTTACTTCTAAATCTCACCTCTGAAAATAATGAAAGATAAAAAAGTCTTGCTGAAGGTTAACCTAGAATAAGCCCCCATCTTCCATTTTTTCTATTTTTATTTTTGCCCTGGTTTCTGCATATTATTTAGGTCATCAGTAAGAGCCATAGATCAGGATTAATATCACAGACACAGGTATCCCATTATATTTCTTGAACTATATTTTTGGATCCTTGCTAACAATTTCTCTTAGTTGCTATGAAGGCAGATGGTGCTTTCTGCCAGAATTCCACTATTCCTGTCTTCTCTTACTTTCACCTTTAATGTTTTACTTTCTGACTCTCATGGATCACTGACCTTCGTATGTTTATCCAATAAAGAACCTTCTCAGAAAGGAATCTTCTCCCAGGTGTAGTAGAACTTATTTCTATCTACTCTTAAAGCAAACAGTTCTCAGCAAAGAAGCAAATAAGAAAGCCAACATGTTGTCCATTAGACTCAGCACATGCTGCCTCTTGCCTGAACATCATGCAAAACAAAGCTCAGTAAAGAATGGGGTATAATGATATGAGTAAACACTGAGGGGACCTCAGTGTCAGGAGTCCTGGGTGTATTGTGCTAGCACAGGAGAAAAGACTCAGGAAGGACATGGAGAAGATATGGAGTTTCACAACTGATGGTAAGAATGAAGATAAAGCAGATGGCTTCTGGAGATACCAAAAAGAATTACTAGGATTAGGATACAAAGGCATCCTTCCTTCATCAACTCACAGGAGACAATCTGTTCACATTTTTCACATTCAAAGGGATTTTTTAAAGTTTTGAGAGGCACGGGAAAACTGGAGCAGATCCAGTTTGGGGGGAACAAGACAATCATAATACCGGGGCACTTGGCATATGGAGAATGGTTGAAGGAATTGTGTTTGCTCTGCCGGGGGATGATGAAGTTCAGAGGATCAAAGAATCTTGTGTCTAAAATGTATTTATAGAGTAGAAGCTGGTTTTGCTTCAAAGTGATGTTGCAGTGGTTGAGTCCACCATGGGACTGGCCAGGGAGCCTCAGGACCCCAAAACATTGGAGGTCTGCTAGTGGGCAGGCTCAGAGGTCTAAGACCACCCCCTTTTACCCTTTTTAAGTCCATGTTCTAGATAGTCCTCCTTTCCTTGATACCCCACTGGTTCCTGGTTCCGTTCCACCCCTCGCCTTCCCCAGTGGTCACTGTCCTGTCACCTCACATCCTCTCCACCCCTGGCCCCCAAATGATAGGTTCCCACCCCCAGTACCGATCTGGATAAAACCCCGGACCCCTCAGTGTTCTTTGTTCTTTGTCCCTGGATCCCTTCAAGCGGGGACCCCAATAAACCCCTCGGAACTCCATACAAAGGACCCCTCCCGCCTCTTTGTCCTCGGCGACACTGCAGGAGCTATCTGACTCTGTGTGTGTGTGAGTTGCTGTGAGTATCCACCAACTCTGGTGTGTCAGAGTGTGCCCAAGTGCATTTGTGTGACACCCCCCAAGCTGCTCCGAGATGCAATCGGGACGGACGAGACTTTCTTTCCACCCCCTCCAACTTGTGCATCATGCCACAGTGATGCATGGTGACAGGACAAGAGGGAAAGGACACAAAATGCTGCCTGGATAGAGGGAAAACATCACTAAGAGCACTCTAAAATATTGGAACTGTTTGCTTAGGGAAGTGGTAGAGTCCACCTTGTTGAAAATATTCATGTCTTAGTTTGACAAGGCCCTGGATAACCTAATCTAAAGACTAAGAGGTTTGGGCCAGATGATTTCTAAAGGTCTCTTCCAACCTAGACTTCTCTATTATTCTGCGTCTCATACTAGATCTGATTTTAGCATAGGGTAAAAATCCTAGAATAAGGCTAATTTTAAAGGCTATGTTAAAAATTAGCATACATTTAGCATTTCAAAACAAAACATATATTTTAAAACTATCTCCTTTTAACAAGGATGAACTCCGTCAGTTTTTAATCAAATTGAGAGTTCCACTTCAATGTGCTCAGTCCTTCAGCCTCCACTCTCACCTCAAATCTCTCTGCCTTCTAAGTAACTCTGACAACCTGTCTGTCTCAGATGTCTCTCTGTCAATCAAGAATAAGATACCATGAACTTCAGTTAATATAAAAGAGTGACTTGGATGAAAATATTTATTGCAGAAGCAACCAGAAAATATAATTTTGTAAAAACTGAATTTTAATTGTTTTGATTGTATTCCACTGTGGCTAGTGTCACTAAACATCTGTTATTGTGCTCCCCTTTGCTTCCAACTTCCCACACCCCCTTTAATTCTGAGTTGTTCAATATCTCCTTTGTTAGTTTTAATCATCAAGTCAGCTAGCACTTCCATTTTGCTGCCTCTTATTTCCTACTCTTTATATTATCATTTGTCCTAAAATAGTTCATTGGTTCACACCTTACTCAAGTGATGTGCTTTCAACCCACCTCAACCTGGAACTGATCCTTCTCTGTGATCTTCCACACCAAATCTCTTTTCTCTGTTGATCTCCACCCCACGCTTGTGCCCTTCCCAAGACTTACTATTTGGCAAGGCCTCTCAGTTCTGCAGTGCATCTGCTGTTTTCTTCTGACAGTGTAACATTTGGATTATTGTCTACAGGTATAGGGTCTTTTATACTGTAAACTCTTCATCATCTCATCATTAGTTTTTGCCTTCTGTGAGATCACAAACACTACCTTACGTCTCCAAAGTCTCATGTTCTTTTTGCCATGGAATTAAGAAGGCCAAGTGATTTCTCTTTTCTGCATGTCTTTTCAAATGTTGTGTTTGTTATATCTGTAGAATAACTGTGCTTCTGTTCCCTGTTCAAGTGTTGATTTTACAGTCTTTTCTGCCTTTTCTGCAGCTTTCTGTTGTTGACTCCACTTGAGGATTCATCAAGTTCTTAGAATCATAGAACCACAGAATGATTTGAATTGGAAGGGACCTTAAAGATAATCTAGTTATAACCCCCCTGTAGATGCTAAAAAAGCTGGCAGAGAAATTTCCCTATTTTTTACAGCCGCTTGTGAGTCTCCTTTCTCACGCAAGCTAGCTGTCAAGAGTGTAGAGGGTTTTGTAAACCAAGACTTTATCTCACAGGTGCAAACTTGTTATGCACAGTCTTGTTTTCCACACTGAAGAAAATATTTTGAAATGGGTGTTGTAGCATTCAGCCAATCACCCTGGTAGGTGTATGGTCAAGCATCCAATAATGTTATACCACTCTTGCGAACAAAGATATATAAATGAGTCTGTAATTAATGAAATAATCCCGTTTTATCCTGGACTTCTCTGTCATTCTTCACGCCATCCCTGCGGACAACAGTGACACCCCTCTGCCATTGGGGGTTCTCCTTTCCTTTTCTATCATGCCCAATCATGTTCTTCCCTGTTGCTATGCTCTTGTCTTCTTTACTAAAATCTTTGCTCTACTAAAATCTTTTCTCTTATCCTGTTGTCATCTTCAGGCACATGATATGCTCTCAGTGGAAAAGAGGGTGGGCAACAGTCTTTGGAGAAGATGAGTGGAGCTTCTGGAGGACTGTCTGATCTGTTGATGACATCCTCTCATGCTGGTCTTCAGGCCAGGATTCTCACCTTGGTACAGAGCACTTCAATCTGATCACCTCACCTCTCTCTGGGATTAACTCCTCTGTTTACTCAAGAAAAATCGAAGAGAAAGACATGCTAATGGTCTATCTCTCCCTGTCCTGGAGCAGACTTTATGTCTCTAATCCTTTTTCCTAATTCATTCAGTAGTGCTGTTTTACCACCTGCACAGCAGATTTTCAAAGCCACCTTTATAATGTCACTTCCTATTTCAGCTTTTCTTCAAACAAAACAATGGGGCGTGATGTCCACAACTGCAGCAATAGCAATTTTAAAATAAAATATGAGGCAGCCTGGCACAGCCTCAGCTACAAACTGTCTGGCTGTAATAGTTTTGGTATGACTTAGATCAGCCTCAAGATGACCTCTATCTGTCCCATGGGAACCACTGCACTGGGTAAAGATCAAGGAAATACTTATATATTTTGCTCTGCCTTACCCATCGGGTCCCTCCCTAACCAACCACTCCTACAATACAAATGGCAAATGGTTATTACTATATCCCGCAGCCGTAGGGAGGAGAGAGATCCAGCAGGCAGGAATTGTGCAGCAAGCTTGATTTATTTAATTATTTTACAAACTCTTTTATAGACTTTTTTCTTCATAGTCTAATTGGATAAAGGATCAGCCACCCCCTGGGGTGATTGGCTAAAATCCTAAAACATCCATTGTCAAAATATTTTTCTACTGTACCATAAACATAGTTCTACAAGCTCGCAGGTGTTCATAGTTTATAGAACTCTGCTACTAACTTTGTGAGAGAGAAAAGTATCTCATGGGCTTAGAAAGAAGCAGGAAAATGTCTTGCTAACAGCATTTTTGTATCCACAAATGGTGGCATAGCACACAAAACCACTGCAGCCAGACCTGTGGAACATGATTCTTAGAGTAATATTTTTGCTCAGTTATGATCACATTGTCATAAATGCAATTAATAAGAACATGACCTCATACTTTCAGCATCCCACCAGAACAAAGATGCATGTGTAAGTCAGGTTTTCTGTACGAGTATCAGCTTTCTTACATCAGTCTACTCTGGCAGGTGCTGAGGACAGAAAGTACCTCTGTTAAAATTCATAGATCCAGTTCAGGAATGAAGCTGAATAAGGCTTCTTAGCACAAGGAAGAGGAGAAAGAATGGAAGATGGTGGGCTGTTGGGCATCTTCTCTTTGAAAAGGGAAGAAGAAATTGTGAAACATAAAGTAAAAAGTAGGTGAAAAAAATGGTTGTATTTATCCAGCCTGCTGAGGATGACAGCATTTCTTCAGAGGCCAAGTTGGAGAGCAGCAGTCCTGGACTCAAAAGGCTTCAGTGATGTGGCTATGAAACATCACAAGGAATCTCACCTGGAAAAATGATTAAAGAAACTTAGGTTATGTCAAATACAAAATATATATAAACATATTACTGAGGAAAACAAGGAGTATATAAGTGCTCTTTATTTGTACAGGATGTTGTACAGGCTCTCTGTGCAACAAAGAATCCCATTCACATGGATAAGGATAGCTTTGCGTCAAGGAGGAATTTAGGGACCAGAAATCCATGAAAACCTGTTTTCTCATAGTTATGTAACTTTTTGTTTGCTTACTTAGAACTGACAGCATGCTAATTGACCTACAATACATGAAAAATAATCCTTTCTATTAACTGGTATCAATAACAATAAAATTACAGCATACTCTTGTGGAAAACCGCCCAAAAATAGGAATAAATTTGACATGGAAGGTGACTATTTTCATCTTCTCTTGTGAAATTACAGTGTAAGTGCCTTTTTAAGATGGACTAAAATGAAAAGTTGGGGCAGGTCCAGTTATATTAAAAAATTCAGGTGAACTTCAAATTCTTTTTTTCTGAAAAGCTAAGGTGAGCTGCTTATTGAGCCAGCCTAGCTCACATAGTGAGGGACAATAGGGAACTACTGTGCAACAGCTTCCATGTGACAGATCTCTACCATTTGCCCCAAGGAACCGGGTCTGAACCTGAAATATGCAGAAAGGCATGATAGGGAGAAAAAAAAAACCTGTAGAAAACAGAGTAAAAAGTTTTTAAGGATCACAAACAAAACTTGTTTGAATTTGTTACTTGCTAGTTCATGGACGCTAGATATGCAGCAATCTAACTTGGGATGGGATTCAACAAAGGGTGATGCCTTGAGGTGGCCACCTAAAAAACAGAGGCTAGACAAGAATAAGAGAATACAAGTAGGTATTTATTTGAAGGGCCTTCAAAGGCACACCCTGGGCAGTCAAAAGGCTGCCCAAGATGGACCCTGGGTCACGGGTTCTTCACACTTTTGTAAGTTTGATCCATTTGCGTATCAGGGTTAATTCTTAAATTGTAAGTTCAGTTCATGATGTAATTACCCCAAGTTAGCCCCTCATCTCAAGGCTTTAGTTTACACATTTTGACGCCTGGGACAATCTAGGTGTCCTTGGAGAGGAAACCAGAGAGGCTTTGTTATGCCTAACCATCATGAGAGAGCAGTAGTTAACAGGCCACACGAAACTTCAGAGTTACACACTAGGCAGTACAGGATTTGAAAAATATAAAAGTTAAAACCTAAGGCATCATTAAGGCATCATGGGTTATTAAAGTGAAACATTTCCTGCAGTTTCTGTGCTCATTTTGTGTGCATTTACTTCTTTTAAATGGAAAAATAAATCTTGAATTCGTGCTTGAGCCATCTTAGCTTTTTGTTGTGAAAAATTTTGCTTGGATTCAGTGAGTTGCTTGTATTTTGGCAGCTCCAGGAAAGAAATTCTGTGAAACACTGGGAATAATATAAAAATGTAGTATCACTGTCAAGCAATCAAAAAACCCCAAACTTTCAATACATAGGTAATAACACTGCAATCTACAAAGGTGCTGTAATATATCATATCCAAGATGTGTTACAAATCCAGTAGTATTTCTGAACAAAGTATCTTTGAAAAGACAACCTTTCATCAGAAATCCTGGTAAACTAACACCAGAGAACACATTAAAACTGTAACAGATTCTACTCTTAAATTTCATAAAATTGCCTATATTTTGGTATTTCCTCTATGAGTTCATATTTCCCCATGAAAATATAGCAAAGTCAAAACCAAAAAAATCTTGAAATCTTTTTTATGCTTTTGATAATTTCTTCAAATAATGTTTAATTTGCAATAACTCTTTGAACCATGTGGAACAGAGTATTTTTAACTTTTCTTTCTCCACACTCCAAGTAGTTGTTGAAACAAAAAGAAAGCAATTGAAGTATCACCTACATAGTAGACAACTGAATTTGTTGCAAGGTAATCTACATATGCCAGGGCATACTGTAATGTCTCTGTACCTCTTTTAACATAATTGCTTATTGGTGACATTTTTAGTTGCAAAATTCAAAGCTTTGTATATTTTTTGCTGAATTATTAAACTTTTTAAAAGAAACTGTTTATTCTGTATGAACTGCAGCTTTTGTTTCTTGATAATAGCATTTCTCTATTAGGCAAAATATACAGAACTCACAATTTCCCTTTCTATTCAAACATTTTAATTGAAATTCATCTGAATGGGCTAATCTTTGCAATTTTTATAATCTTATAAATTGTTTATGTTTTCTTCTGCTTGTCACAGTTCATAAGAACTTATTTTAGAGGTATTATGAATGATCATGCACATGATTTTCTGTTGTACTGGAAAAGAATTACTATTCTGTCAAAAATAAAAGTGGTACTTAAAAGGAAAGATTTATCTTTAGCTAGTTAAAAGCCTTTCAAGAGGTTCACTTTGTTAATTACACAAAACATATTTCTTTTTGTTGTTGCTTCCTCTCTTTCTCCTCAGTTTGTGTATAGTTCTTTATTTTTCCAAATGTTTACTGTTCTTTAGATTTTTGTAAAGGGAAAAGGAGGAAGGTGATTGGGCCATGTCTGTGCCAGGTGGTTAACTAAAATATTTGATACTCTGTGTTTCAGTGAAAATCTCTTTTTAAAATCACAGATAAAGCAAGGTCAGAGGAAAGGCATTCTCTTGAATTATGAACTGAGGAACTAACCTGGGTACATGTTTTTGAGATATCTAACTACCCAGATAGTAATTAAGATAAAACTGGAGCTAGCTTCAGGCTTAATATCTTTCACTGAAAGTTGGATCTTCTGAAATCCAATGCAAGGTAGAACTCACAAATGGGGACTGCACCATGGGCTGCAGAAAAATCCCAGCTCCAGCACCTGGAGCTCCTCCTCCCCCTCCTTCTTCACTGACCTTGGTGTCTGCAGAGTTGTTCCTCTAACATATTCTCACTCTGCTCTTATCTGAGCATATTTATAACAGTAATTTTTTTTCCCATTCTTAAAATATGTTATCACAGAGGTGTTACCACCGTTTCTGATTGGCTTGGCCTTGGCCAGAAGTGGGTCTATCCTAGAGCTGCCTGGCTTTGGTTTCCATCAGACATGGGAAGCTTCCAACAGCTTCTTACAGAAACTATCCCCGTAGGCTCCTTTGCTACCAAAACCTGGCCATGCAAACCCATGGCTACCAAAACCTGGCCATGCAAACTGGTCAGTTCAGTCCTAAGCCCTTATACATCCCTTTACCCTCCATTACTTTGTACAGCATTGCTGTAGTCAACAAGCAGAATTTTATGAAGACTTAAACGTTGTTTACATAGACCTATGCGTGTACAAATTGGCTTTGTGGCACTTGGTCTAAACTGTATTAGTTAAGATGGAGTTAGAGTAGTTGTTACTTGTTGGTTAGTAGGACAAAATCTGAAGGTAAATAATACTAATGGTTTAGCAACACTTGTGTTCACACGCTACTCCCCAGGTACAATGGTTGTTTTGTTGGTGGTTTTGCTTTTATTCCTTTCTTTTAGAGAGTGTCATAAACATTGTTAAATCAAGGTGGTTTTCTTCCACATTTTTCCAAGCAAAATATGGTCACTTACTATTATAATTGTGCTCCATGATAGTGATTAAATTCCAAATATGCATGCTATATGTATCTTAAATGCTGTAACCATGTTAGTCAGTTATATTTGTTATATATATGTATTAATCCATCTCCTCTTCAAGCTGTCTTAAACTGTTTGGCAGTGATCCCAATGCCACGAGAGCCAACAAAAGTATTTTCACTTTATTTCATTAAGTTTCCAACCTGAGCTGTATCAAACTTGTCTAGGGCATCATAAACACCATGTTTTCTTTCACAACAAATACATTTAGGCTTTTGTTTTCTTTTTATTTTCCCTTCTTGTCAGCTTTAAGTCTTTGCTGTTCTGCTTGCCTAAGCTTCACAGACTGTGCAGCAGTGCAGAAGAATGAATGGTCAGACCCCTTTGACCTACACACTGTCAATCTCAACCTTCAGTTCAAATCCACCATCAGCAGAGGAAAGCATTTATAAAAGCATTTATCCTTACGCAATACCCAGGCAGAATGCTGTCTGGGGGCAGAAAATACTAATTTCCTAGAAGGTTGAGTTGCTTCTGGACATGAAAGCCTGCAAAGTTTCTGGTTGCCTACCCAAGACTGTCTGTATCTGTGAAGTTTCTGAAAATCTTCTGAAGATCTCTGAGAACATGGATATGATCAGCCCACACTAACTACAGGAGAAATGGGTAGGAGGCTGCTAAAGCAGCAAATGACAGCTCCCTCTGCTTGCTTTGCTGGTGCCCACATCCTGAAAAGTCAGGATATTCACTGCTTCTGTGATGAAGGGTCTAGTCCTTGACGATCATCAGTACTAATACTATGGAGACAAAAATCACGGTCCTTCTTACCTTCTCTGAAGAGCAATTTCAGCTCTCTGATGAGCAATGCCATGGCTACATGGTCTCCTTTGATCTGGTGCTGTCACAGGGTAATGAAGTTCAGTTTTTGCCCAATGATCGAGAAATCTAGATGTAATTTTATATCATGGAGTCTGTTCATGTTCAGTCCTGGCTAGTTCTCCTCACCTACAGCATAACCTTGGCAAGTCTTGTGAAACTCTATGGGTCAGGCCAGGCCATCAGGCAAAGGAGGTCCAGTCCTACAGGACTTGATGCTTAATTCCTAAGAGTCAATACCATCCTGTCCCTGGAGGCTATAAAGATATCTCTGTCTTCTGCTGGTTCGTCCATGACAATGTGTGCATAAAAGTGCTTTAAAACAAGTAAACCCAGTTTGAAATGTTGGGTTTTCCCACTCCTTTCAGAATGATAACCTTAGGGGGCTTTTGTGTATTTAGAGGGGTTTTGTCTGCTGCCTTATTTTGTTTGTTATGTGACTTTTCTTATTTTTGGCTGCTCCCTGGATGTGGGAGGTGCTTCAAACCAAGGACACACTTAAAACTGGGTCATCTTTCTCCAATGACTGGAGAAGTTTTTCTTGAAAGTCCACAGCAAATTCTCAAAATCTTCCTATAATCTCTGGGAAATTGTGGAGTGGAGAAAACATGCCAATAAAGCCAGTGGATATTTTGAAATTCAGGAATTTGTTCCCTCTTAATTCCTTGGTATTGGATCTTATTTTAAAGATTAATTTAGAATTAAAAGTGTAATTCAATTTATTTTCTACCTAGAGTTCAAGTTATTAGATTGTATCCAGGTCACATTATCCAGCTTTTCCTTGCAGCCATAAAGACTAGAAACCCAATTTTTAAAAAATAAAAACAGGGTTGTCTTTTCTGGTAATCACTGAAGTTCTTATTTTCATACAATCAATTGGTTTCCAGCATTGCACTTCTTTCAATAGTGCCTGAAATATTGTCCAAAGCCAGCCAAATCATGGGAGTCAGACATGTCACAAACCAGGCTCTTAGTTAAAATTTATAGAGATATGATCCACGTGGATGGATTACACATTGTAATCTTCAGCTAAACCACAGATGAAGTGCTACACAGAGATCACCTTGCATTCCCTGGCCATGTGCAGACCAGGGCGTAAATCCTACTCCCATGGGATAATTGCACTTACAGTAGTGTCAAGTTACTGGAGACAGTTAACATCACTCAGCCACACTGAAGAAAACTATAAGGGACATTTAGCTCCAGATGCAGTCCAAAAGTCTGGGGAATGAATGTGGTCCCCATCCCCAGCACATCTATATCTCTCCTCTTCCTTCAGGAAGCAGTGTTTCCATTCCTCTGAGATCACGGAGCAAAGTGAGATCACTACATAGGTAAGTAAATAAATCCCTGAAATTCAATCCAGCAACATGAGGGGTACTTCAACCAGAGAATAAAGTGAAGTATGAAACAAGAAATCTGGAATAACTATGAATTTTCTTGGAAGGAAAGAGTTATCTCTTTTGCCCCACAAATGTATAACGTATATTTTTAATTCCTTTGTCAAATACCACCTAAAAGGAGTAGTGCATCCTCACAAAATGCCAGGGATCAGGAGAACTTTTTTTGAGAAACACAGTCTTTTCAGGGACAGGTCTTGTCTTAGAGTTATGATGCATTAGGGTTTTTTTGTCATAAATATACAAAATAGCAGAGATGGCAACATAATTTGCTATATTAATTTAATATCATATGTACACCAGCCAGGTAAGGAAAGGATTTAAAGACAAATAAAATGTAACTGCAGAGAAGCTTAGCACATCAAATCTAACCCATGACTGCATAATACAAGCGTTTAGATAGAGTAAGCTCCGGAGCTCCATTTCTAAACTTTCAGTGGTAGAAAAATGTGATTTTTTGAGAAAGATAAAATCTAGGTTTTCTATACCAAAGGAGTACTGTCAGCAGAAGCAAAGAATCACTCCATTTTTCCAGATAATTCCTGCTGTCACTTAATCATGACAATGGCATAGTGAGCAGCAGAATTGAGATTTCCAATGAAAAGGATGATTCAATTTCAAAAGGATTTTTTTAAAGAGAAACATGCAACTTTATAGATACATGAAGAACTAAAATTATGTGGTTTTCTGAAAACACTTAAAAGCTGAAGAAATAACATTAAAAAGATACATACACTTTCTGTGAAACTTACTAATTCCCTTTTTTGCTTGCTTATCCTGATTCCTTTATCTTGGAAGTGGGTCATAACAAGGATGACAGTGCTGAAAGTCTCCTCTTTATTTTTCTTGTGCAAGAATCCAGTGTGATATCATTGCACTTTATGTACTATTCTCTATTCTCAGGAGAGGCTGAACATTCTACATAGTCAGGGCGAAACATGTCATGGAGCTGTTGCTAGAAAGAATTTTCTTCATCTACCTTTCTGGTCCCTCCACAGCTCCTGAATGTTTTGGTCTCAGCTCCAGACCTATTATATTGGATGTCATTACATAGGAACTAAACAAAAATGGGAAATTATTTTTCCATCCAGAATTTCCAGAGTTGATATTCTATAGTTAGGAAAGTATACACACTGTATATATAAGAAAAATAAGTGCAGATCAAGATAAATAGAGAAAAATGACATTATTTTCATTCTTTCTTTCCTTCCCCTCCCTCTACAGCACTCCAGTGTCTGGAAACAATTTGGGTCAGAAAATTATAAGTAGATGAACAACGACCTCCACTTCATAAATGTTTTAATACCCTTAGTGATGGTGTGAGTGATGCTCAGAGATTACATCATACTACCCATTATATTAACCATGTTTTTTTGCAGCTTATTGTACACTGACTCTTCTTGTAAGCATGAAAACTTTCTGTGAGTAGAGAACAAATGAAGCTATGTGGGATGCTTTAGCTTAGATTAGGCTAGATTCAAACCACCCTGCTCAGACAATTTGGCTCATGAAATTTACATTATACTGCAGTCTGCTAAAGACTCCACTTGTCAGCAATGAGTAAAACAAGTATTTCAAAATACACACCTTTTGGCCTTCCATTGCCACCCACGAACAAGAACAAAGAAGCTGATCTAGACATAGAAATAATAAAATTCAGGTATGAATACAATGCAGGAAATATCATAAGATGAAGCTTAGGAGAAGACTTGGGAAAAAAAGTTCTGGTTTTCTTCCCCAAAATTAGTCTTTACAAAATAAAATTACATACTCACATTGTATTGGATATATTTTCTATACAAAAACTGTCACAACACCACTAGAAAAAGAGTGAGGTTCTGCAATATTTTTAATGGAATTCTGATTTTGTTGCTTAATTATGGGCTTTCTCATGTCAACAGTATTAATTGCACATTGCAGTGTCTGCTTCCTCCCAGGACGAGACCCTCAGCTACATGACATTTAAGTTGGAAATATCATTTTTGGCTGAGAGGAGAGTAACTTGATAATGTGACAGAACAGGTATGTTTGGCAAAAGCTTTTCATAATACACAGCAAATATTGAGACATCTTGTGCAAAATTGTTGCCTGTATTGAGTAAATACAAATAAATGAGGACTTTACTGAAGAGTGACCTGGCAGGTATACCTGCTATTGCAAGATATATCTTTCACAGTCCCAAATTTCATTTCTCTGAGGATGATCTATAACAGTCCCCTCCTAGGACACGTCTACTCCAACAGCAGCAATAGCTGCTAAGCAAAAGAAGATAAAATTGGAAATCATCACGCAGGGAGGCCATTTTTCTTTTTTAAGAGAACCAACATCATGGAAACACAGTAAAGCATGTTATGAGAATAACCTATGAGCTAAATTAGGCACACACAAAAATATACTTTCAACTATAGTAATTAAAAAAAGGAATATCAAGCTTTCCATATGAACATGCTACATACACATTTTAATTAGCTCATCTCCAATTACAAGACTCTAATAATTGGTTGAAAAGCAACCTATTACCATTTATAGTATGAGCACTTGCAAATCAGGCGCTGATAGCCCGTCTCAGTCTTAGCTAAGTTGTGCTACCATTCTTCCAACAGCTGCATTGCAAGTGCAAACAGAAAATGAAACTCTGATTATTTTCAGTCTCACCAAATGGTTCCCTTGGAGACAACATCTTCCTGGTGGGCTAAAGAAGCTGCATACCACAAGCCTTTCCAGTGGAGCCATGCTTGAGATGACTAGAGTACTAAAAAAAACCACTGTGGGTTGTGACACAGATTTGGAATGGGTCCTAAATCAGCCTAAACGTTACAGCAGACTGGGTCCACCCACCCCTTAAGGTCAGGCTCCAGATCCTCATTAAGGTCTGTATCTCAGGCAGGTACCACGTGTCCTGGTTGTTGTGGTCATCTGAATGGTAAAAAGAGAGACCGAAGTCTTGGGGTACGCTGCTGGTAGATTCTGGAGAAAAGGCTACATACAGCATAAGGTTTGGACATAAATCAACATACCTACCGTGGCAGTATTTTGATTCCGCAGTGAATGAAGAGTTAAATATCTATGGAGTTCATTTAAAGCATCCAAACTAATTGTCTAAAGCCAACAGTGTAAATAATCTTTAGAAGAAATGAAGGGAAGTGACTTAAGATTCTTTATATTTTCATTAGGAAACACCGAGCTAGCCATATTGCCAGTGATTTATAAACATGACACAGATGGTTTTACATTCTACCAAAATACTGAGAAGGATGATCTAGCAAAGGAAAAAGCAATCTTAAAGGTCTAGAATCATGAGTTTGCCCCTTTCATATCTGGCCTTCAGGAATGTAATGCACTTTTTTTTTGTTATTTTTATTTGAAAGTATGTCAGAGATCTTAGCTTACAAAATTAAAGATGAATACAAGTAATCTAACAGAGCTTACCTATCATTCAGGTAGCATGTTTAGATGCTACAGGGAAGGGGGGAGATGTTTTAACAGTGGTTACATTTCAAGGAGAATGATTTCTCCTGGGGAGACACAGAGGTTCAGCATTTCTCATTTCCCATTCTAACATCCTATCTTTCATTTCTTCTTGTCACACGTGGCATTACTATGTCTGAATTCATTTGAAAACTTTGGTTCTTATTTTGTGAGGTATATGGGTTATAAAATCTGTATTCAGCTGAAAGAATCTCTAAGGCCATCCAACACCATATATCTTTCTTGTATTTTTCCTTTTTTGTATTTAGCAATGAGTGGAAACTTTTACCTCCAAGGTAAGTTAATCGTGTTTTGTAATTAACACTCAGAACCTGCACTTTTTTGAAAGAAGAAGAATAAAGGCCTAAAGGCTGCAGTCAGTTAACTGTCTCTTGGCACACATTGCTCTCAATTTATTTCCTTTTAATTGAGACCTTACTTATAATAAAAGTGTTGTTGCTGACGACAGTGTTGCTATATGAACACAGATCATTTTGCTTGGTTTTGAGATATATTAGTAAATTATGGGAGATCATATAGCTCACAGAGCTGACACAAGATACCTCATAGTCATTGTTTCAGGTTCAATATACCATATTAAACTATTCCTTTTAAAAGACAGTCCCAACAAATGTATCCTTGAATGTTAAGAGATAAAAAGATTTAGAATAGAGGATAACTACCATATTTGCAGATGAAGTGCACAGTTGCATGTTTTCAAATAAGGGGCCAATTGCAGTGAAGTAGGAATTTGAAAACACAGAACTGAAAACTCAAAACTATGGGCAGTGTGAAATTGTATTTTAATAGAGAACACGAAGTTATAAGTGGGAAAAAAAGTTAAGAAAAATTGAAGCTATTAATTCCATTTAACATAATAAGATGGAAAAATTTGAATTTATGGAATTCCATGTTGTTATGTAATGGCTACTTGAAGTTTTAACTAAAGTTTGATGATTTTAAAATATTTTCTTGCGTGTTCTACTCTAATTTTTACCTAAGAAGTAGAGCTGATTCCTCACCAGTTCCAGAAAAAAAATATTATCCATGTCATTCCTATCACTAGTTACTGCTTTTACTGTAAGCATTACTGCTAATGCTTACATCTTAATAAAATCAGAAGTTTCAGCAGGAGTTTAAAAATCCATTTATAACTCTTCTTCTTTTAACACCAGCTGGGAACTAAACTCCAAATAAGCCACTCTCTTTCCCTGCTCCTTCCTGTAAGGGAGCGACAAGAAGGAAGAGGCTATGGGTTTGAAATAACTATTTACTAAAAGCAGAAAGCAATAGGATAAGACATGCATGGTAACAACATCAGTATTAATAGCAAAATTGTAAAAAAGAGAGGGTGTTTTACGCAAAAAATATATTCACCACTGGAAACAAAAAACCCCAAGTTGGTGAACACTTCCCATAGATTTCACCCCCATTGGCAGCACCCCATGGCCTCCAGACAAAGGCAACATGGTGAGGGGAGTTCCCACGGCTAACATTTCCCTGCCTAGCCCAAAACCAATGGAAAGCAGGAACAAATAAAGCTAGGTGGTCTGAATAGGGGTTGTGCAGCCTTTCCAGTGGGTGGCAGAAGGACCAGTTTGGCAGGGTTAAAGGTGACAGTCCTTCCACTGGAACAAGCCAGGAAAGATAGTGGCCTTGTGGTTCCAATGCACCAGCTTTTCCTGCTGAAACCATGTGTCCAGTGGTGCCCGGAATAAAAAACCTGGTCACACCCATACCGTGCTAAACTCTGCATCCTTCCTCTATAACCAGGACAATAACTTAACTTGTAAAAGTGATAAATAGAAAGCTTGACAGTGAAAAATATGTAGGTGCCTTTACAACTTGCCATGGGCTGCACAAAGTAAATGCTTCAGCAGCAGATCAAGAGTTCTGCTAAAAATAAAAATTAGTAAATCCCTGTCTCCAAAGGTAAAGCATCCAATAATAAGTAGACCTACTTTAGATCTCAGTGTTATGAACAGAAGAAAGATATAATCATTACAAGCTGGTTGCTGCCAAAGAATCTGTGATTTTGACTTGATTGCATTTAGTGTGAATAAAAGGAAGAAAAGTTCAAGTCAAAATACAACATATACATCATGTTTTCAAATTCAAAGTCTGAGGGGTAGACAAAAATGTAAGGATATGTTGGAGAAGAATGTTTAGAATTAAAGATGTAAATGAAAGTTAAGTGGTCTATATTTACATAGAATCTATACGACAGCAAAAAATTCTGATTACACAAGAAGAGCAGGCAACACTATTTTTTGGACACTAAGCAGAAAAGTGAATACATCACACAAAAAAATTAAACACGTTAAGGTGGGTCAACAAAGAAAATTGATTGCAATAAATATGAAAGAGAATTTTTGTGTACGTCACTGAAAAGTTTAAGACATCAAAAAGATTTATGGTTTCTTGACAGAAATAAAGAAACAGATAAAAGGATTTTAAAAAGACTGACATAGATCTATAATTTTTTTACACTGGGAATGAAATATAGCATACAAACACTGGAATTCTATTAGCAAAGTCTTGTGATAAGCCTATTAGTAGACAGGTATCCCAGAAACAGCCAGAATAATTTCTGTTCTCCATTTGGAAACAGTAAGAACATTTTTATTATATAAGAATATCCTTTAATGAGGTTAATGAGTACTTTCCAGTCAATTAATAGACATTAAACAACATCTGTCAGTAGGCCTGAATAGCTTTAACCCAAGAGTCATAAAAGACTTAGCAGATGAGAGCACTCACTGATGTTACCTTTTAATAAACTTTGATATATCAGTGAAATGCCAGAAGACTGTTGAGAATATTGCTGGGCCAATGTTCAGAAAGGGCAAGGGGTTCTACCCAAGTAACTTGAGCCAGTGATAAAAATAGTTACTTTGGGAACCAGTCAATAGGGAATTAAAGAAAAGCTCACAGGTGATTAGGGAAATTAATTTTTTCAAGCAGATCTAACTTCTGAAAAAAAATACTGCTATTAAACTGTTCTCGCCTCCACTAACAACCCCAAATGAATAAATGGTAAATGGCTAGTGGGTGGTTGTTAAAAAAAAGGAATATGAAAATAGGGATTTTCTTCTAGAACCTGAATGGAAAAAGAAGTGTGCTTGTCAAAATTTTCATCCACTAAATTCAGCTCAAAAATTGCTAGTGGCATAATAAACACTGACGAGGAATCAAATAAAGCATTCTGCTTCACTAAATAAGAGGAGTCTGTTCTGATGTTTTAATACAGATGAAAGTTGCATTGTCTGCAAAATATGGGACTAGACCCTAGCCAGTAGTAATTGAGCAAAAGATCTCAGTGTCATACTGAGATCCAACATTTCTGTGACAAGGAAAGGGTGGTGCTATCCATGCAGCTATAGCATCATATAGGGTTAAACCATGTAAACATAGTTTAGTTGGGGGGTACTTTTAAAGAAGTTGCAAAGTCAGAACTGGAATAGAAAAGAGCTCTCAAAAATATTTTTATACAAAAGATAATGCTTTAAAGTGAAATGCTTAAAGACTCCATCTGTTCAGTTTATCAAATGACAAACTGAATGGGAACTTGACTAGAATGTGTAACTATCTCCTTGCAAAAAAGAGGCTGGGTGCTGAAGGGCTCTATATTCCATCAGAGAAAGGCATAGGATGGACCAGTGGCTGCAAACTGAAGTCAAACAGATTAAAATGAGAAATTAGATACCATTTGTTGACAGAGAGGCTGATCAATCAGACAAATTACCAAGGTAGGCTTTAGGATCTCCATCTCTGAGATGAAGACTAGGCAACTTTTGGAAGATGTGCTTCAGCTAAACACAACTAAGAGTTTAGTCAAAGAGAGGGGCCTTGAGCTCATTGCAGAAGAGAACAGATGAAATGTAGTGACTTGTGATGCAAAAGGTCACAGTGGTCCCAGACTTAAGCTTTGGGAATTTATCAGTCAATAATAGTAAACATACTTGTAATCTCAGTTGCAGTTGCAACTGAGATAGTAATACGGTTTTTGAATTTTATGTTATATCTGAAATTTGAGGGAGAGACACAGCCCAGGAAAGTGGATTATCCTATGGGAAAGAGACACAAAATTTTGGGTCATGAAAATTATCTATATATTTTTCCAAGGTCCTCCATGACTTCTGCTTTAGGACTGGGGTGAGTTTAGAAGGCAGTTGATCCGAAGTATTTTTGTCACATATGATTCCCGGACATCTTATGGTGTGTTGCTACTCCCATAGACCCTGGAAGAGGACCTCACTAGCACCTGAGCCCCTTGTGTTTCTCTTCTTGCAAATACGCCATTTCCATGGAATCTCAGCACCTGCACCTGCACTTGCAGGTGGGGCCTTTGTGCATCCTCCAGGTGGGCAGATAGGAGTCCATCACTTCCTGTCCTTAGTCAACAACCCAACTGACTATGGCATTTCATCTGGAAAAAAAAATGCTGCTTATAAAATGTCTGTGGCCAGTATTGAGACAAAAAATTTCTCAAAATTACACTAGATGTAATCTTGTGTACACCTTTTTCTCTTTGACCTGCCTTTTGTCTAATTAGCATCCACTATCTAATATCTCTTAAACATATCTTAAACATTTCGAAGTAAACTTCAATTCCATGTATCCTGAAAACAACTGTGAGGAGATAAGTATTTTATAATTACAACTATTATGAATTTGAATGCACCTCTCCTGTAGCTTCAAGACTGGGCCACAGAAAGTATCTTCAATGAGACTTTTGTAGGGAGAAGTTACCCCAAAGCTGTGGAGTGGACATCGAATCACAGTGGGGTAAATCCCAGTTTTACTCCTCTGCTTCCTTGGAGCAATCTTCTCTGTGTTGCAGGAGAAGGTCCACACTCTTGTTATCCCTACTGCAGTTTTCCTCCCTTCCTAACAGGGATACAGAAACCCCAAGACATCCCCCAACATGCTTAGAACTACAGTTCTAGCATTCAATTCTTTGCTCATTTTAGAAGAACTGAGTTGTATATTTTCCTGATCATTCTGTAACTAGTCTAAAAATAGAAACTCGTTGCACACAGCTGCAACACAGCACTGTAGATTTTGTCATTTCCAAATGCATATTCTTAGCTGTTGTATCTGCTATTTAAAGGACTCTTACTATTTGCCCCTGAAAGCATTTTTTTTTTTAGCTGAGGTGTGGAAGAAAGTATCTTATTAAAAAGAAAATGTAATTTTTCTCATGGTTTGAATTTTAAAAATTTTCATGTTAGAGAAAACATTGTTATTTTAATTGAATTTTTCTATGCCACGCTTCAGGAAAAAGCTCTTGACTGTTCCATATTCCATGAATTTTCTTTTTTCTATATAGCAATTTTTGTGTGTTGAACATTTTCACATTTTGCTCTCTTTTCACATGACTTTGTATTCCTCAACCTCTCCTCCCCACTATAACTGCAAAATCAGCTACACAAAAAATAAACTAAATTGTGAAAGGCTTCTGAGAAGAAACAAGATAAAACTATGATGAAAACTGATTTTTTTCTTTTTAAAGCCTTCAAGGCATTAGGATTTTGATTCTTGTTCTCATACTAGTCTTGAGACTCTGGCAATCTTATTGCTCCTAGAGTTAGTCGCCTACGGTTCACCCCAATAGAATTACTTGCATACTCAAAGTCAAGCAAGTGCAGAAGTGTTTGCAGAACCAGGCTCTTTAATAAGCAGCTATACACTAAACTGCAAGAGCCTGGGATGAAAAAATGAGTTATCAGCCCTCTGAGAACAGTGTAGATCAGTTCTGTGGGTGCTACTGTGGAACGTGGTCAGACACCAAAACTGCAAAATTGCAAATGTCCTTTTCTCTTCAGTTTCCTCTCAGAAGAAGAGGGGTCCTGACATTGTGACATTTCTTTTGTGTTCTGACCATTGTGGTTTCAGACACCTGTACAGTTTCTCAGAGGAGATTATGGGTGGTCTGGTTAATTAGTTTTTCAGTTTGACATCCTGGTACATCAGCACAATTGCTTTGTAAAGGGAAGTCACAAAAACTCTTTTTGGATAACATGTGGAGGACATCAGCGACACCAAAGTGTTTATAAAATGTACAGTTGTGGGCATGCAGAACAGGAGAACTTACTCTGAGAGTCTGCACTTCTGGAGGGCTGAATGTGCCTTTGGGCACATCTCTCCACAAATATACATTTAATTTGGGGGATTCTACCTGAGCACTGATCTTTTGTGAGGGTGATGTTCACTTTACTATGAAGCAGAACAGGAGTGGCTCACACGCCATCTTCTCTTGTAACTTTTGCAGTTTGCATGCTTTTGCCTGAAGTATGACATGAATCATCTTCAGTTTCCTCTTCAGTTACCACACTGTCCAACTCCTCTCCATACTCTCAATTTCCCTTATGAAGTACTTGATCCCCAAGATCAGTGCAATCTTAATGAGGCATATTTAAAATAAGAAAGTTTGTGTATTTTTAAAATCAACTTTACTGCACAAACTCCCAGCAAACATTTCTTTATTATGTATTGGTAGGATTTCACACTCTTTTGTATTTAAAAGAAATTATCCAATGTAGAGTTAATCTTTGGTTAAAATTATGCCATAAATAATGGTATAAATGATCTGATGCCACAGAAGAGGATCTTACTTTCCACACTGCCTAATTTCTTATTGTATGTCTTCAGTGACCTGATGTTGTGAAGATGTAGCTGGAATTGACATTTTACCTTCTACCTCCCAACACACAGAGCTCCTAGACAAGGAAAAATCCCAACATACACAGCTCCTAAGCATGTAATTTATTTGCAGCTGACCTCGCTCTGGTCCCTGGGCTGGGCCAGGGTGCAATGCCTTAAAAAGGACTTCAGTAGGGTGGTACAGATATCTGCCAGTGGCTAATTAAATTAAGGATGTTCATCTGGACTCATGGGTTTAACTCAGAACTTCCTTGCATTTAGAGATTGACTGTGGAAAAACATAATTATACAAATGTGTTTTCATGTCCAAATCAAGGACACAGATGTAATCCTTGACTATGTTACATAACCCCACACATATCTAATCAGTAAAAATGCAAACCTCTTTTTATGCTTTTAAAAAATAATCTTTGCTTAACAAATATGTTTGGTTTTTTCCATGCCAAATACTTTCCCCATTTTTGTAAAATACAGCCTCTAAAAACAGTCCTGTTGTACTCCAGGTACAAAATACAAATTATAATTCTTAACTCCTAATTTTTTCAGGTTTTGAATAGATATTGACCTTTCAACAGAGCAAAAAGATGTTCGGTAGTATGAATAGAAACAATAATGGTCAGTAGCATGTGTTGCATGTTATTTGAATGGAAAGTAATTTATCGCATCTGAAATAAAAGCTGTTTATTCTTGTGTCTCACTGTCTGTACCAATTCTTGCAACTTATCTGTGAAAAAGTGAGAAACTGTACCACCATTAGCATATGAATACTTGACACATCAAATTGGCTGTACAATAACAGAGGGACATTTGCTATTGGTGTATGCACACAGACAAAGCAGCCATTTTGGGGGAGAGAGGAAAAAAAATAAAATTAAATGGTGCGGGTGTTTAAACCATTGTTTGTCTCTCTGTTCCACATGGTAGTTTTGATCAGGGCAGCAAGGCAGAGTGGCTGGAAATTCCTAAAAAAATAAAACCTGAGCATGCAGGTTAAATGTTGATACAAAAATAAGATGTGTTAAATTTGTATTCAGACAGTAGTGGATGAGACAGTGAAAGAAATGCAAAATACCAGTCCAGAATAAACAATTTTGTGTGGCCTTTTTATGTGTGTGCCCGGGGTGGAGGAGGAGAGAAACAAGGAGGTTGTACAGAAATAAACCATTGCCCATGTACAGTTTTATTTCATGGCAACGGCATCACAGGCCTTGGGTCAGATGTGTGAAACTATATCTCAAAGAGGCTGCATACATAATTGAGGCCCTATGAAGGGTTCTCAGTTGAAGTTGCCAGGCTACATTCATTCTAAAAGCAGAGCCATTTGTTATCAAATTTAAATGAACTCTCTCAGCACTGGGTACATAGTTTGAAGCACAGCTTTGCAGACTGTACATGCAGTCTGAGAGAGAAGGAGTGGTGCCTACTTACCTGTAGTGTTATTTTACAAAGGATGGAAATCTTACCTGTGTTTAGGCCTGAAACACAGTAATCTATTACCTAAAAAATGGTTGGTTTCTGAGGTGTATCATCATGCTTTGTTCTCTCTTAGAAGGCATAGTGATCTTTTTTCTTCTGCTCTTTTTTTTTTCCTTTTAAAAAAACCATTGTGATTTCAGCTTTAATTCGGGAAGAAATTAGCAAATCAATATTTGCTGCTTTTTTTTCTGCAAGCACACTCTGGCTGCCTTCATCAATACATTTATTTTTCTTCTTTTGCCTTAAATGGAGCTTCAAGTGTTTAAACATATACATCAGCAACCCAAGATATTTGTATTTTTCAGACCCATGGCCTGCAACAGCTGAGTATGATCCCAGAGCTTTTACCTGCATTGGTGACCCTTATAGGTGTAACTGCAATGTGACTTCTCTCATATTCAAGGGTTACTGATAAGAGAAAAGATAGCACTAATTGTTATAAATTTTTATTTACTTCCCTGAGCATCCCAGTGTGCCATGTGCTTTCCAAAAATAGGAGACATGCCCCTAGGAGGTCATATGGCTGTCACATACAAGACATGGGACTTGAGATGCCATCTCTTAAGCAGCAAAAGGCAACCAATAAAAACTAACACCGAGAACCACAAACAGCCATTCACCATAGCAATCTACTTTCACTGCGCTCATGTCCTACCCCTACTTGCTTTCAGTAAATGCTGTAACAGTTGAGTGCCAATGGAAAAATACTTGTGGAAATCAAATTTCATATGCTGGGAAGAAGTCTGCTTGCTAGAAACTTGGTGCCAACCCTTGGTGGAAGTGTTGGACAGTCCTGAAGTCGGCAGGTATATACCTATGCTTGAAGGTAAAGGTGCTTTGGCCCAGATCCTTGAGGTATTCTCTAACCCTTACTGAAATCAAACACCTTTGAGCTCCAAAAATAAAAGAACACGTACAGCAGTTTATGACTTCTCCAGCCAAAAACAACTGATGAGTTCAGTGCACGTTTTTTGAACACCGGTAATGAAGTCATAGAGCAGGGGGGGAAAAAAAGTGCTAAATAGAGCATTCCTAATTATCGGTGCTTTTACTTCTTGAAACAGAAGCTTAGGGCTTTTAATCTACATCTATTCGTCAACACAAGATGCTGATTTGTTGGAATCAAGTCAAGCATTTTGTAGCTGTTGACAGGTGTGCAGGTAAGACTGAATTTCATCTTTGTAGTCTGTGTTGAGAGAGGACTTTGTTTCTTTTTGTAAAGGCTTTGACAATACTACAACTGGGGTGTCACATTAAAATGACCTTTTTTCTAATAAAGGGACAAATTGCATTTTATTTCTCATGTATGTAATGATGTTACTCATTTGTTTAAGCAGTTAGCAGGTGACCATATGAAGTTGCCTACTACATTAGCAAATGATCCCTTGTGTAATTTACAAATGTCCTCTGAAAAAAAAAGAAGAAAAGATAAACTGGTTTTAAAAGTCATGAGAGTAAAGTTTTGCAGCACAATACCTGCCCTTTGATTTTTCTAATGGAAGATATGTCCATGCCATGATTCTGTGATACCGCATATGCATGTCCAATGCAGCCCTGAGTATTATTCTAAAGCTAAAAAGCATTTGCTTATTTAAAGATGTGTGCAGCTAACAATGCTACAGACCTAGTAAATCCTGCCAAGCACTCTTTGAGAATCTTTTTTATATACTGCTGGAAGTGATGGACCATGCTTATGTATCCATGACAACACTGCAACAAGCCAGAGCAGGGCCAGGTCGTTTCTTGCTCCAGCAATATCAGATTAAAAGTAAGAGGCTAAATCTTATTAAATAGCAGAACTTTTTCAAAAGATAAAACAGAGTTTATGGGTCCATATGATAGTTGTTCATACTAATATACTTGTGTTATTTCAATGCTTTCATTAGTTTCCTCCATTGATTGTAAATAGTGCTGCATGGTGAACATATGAGGAAAGATAAAACTTCGGAGTTCATCCTGGATTTCATCAGTGTCAAGACTGAATTGTTAAAAATATCTGTCTCAAAGGGTATTAAATTGTATCATGCTATAATTTTTATTTTTTCTTGAAAGGTGTTACAGGTTCTTTTATATTTTCTGTTCTCATGCCAAAAGCTTTGATTAAGGATGTTAAATGATCCAGTGGATTAGTACTGTAATTGCCTATTTATATTTATAAATCCATTCAGTCTCTCAGTGTATTTGTGTTAGCTGTGATGCTGATATCTTAGACTGATATGACTGAGATGCAAATTATGTGTATGGGGTGGAATTTTATTTTATTTTAATTTTTAAATTTATGTATTATTTTATTTATTAATTTTTTATTACCATTAAGGTAGGAGGTTTTGTCGGTCAGCTGCAGCCTTTTTACCCTGGGAGCTCTTCTGAGTTCAGATGAATGTGGCCCCACACAGACTGACTGAGCCACTTGAAAGCATGATGTGGCCTCCAGAGGTGCCTCTTGCTGTAAAATGTCGTGCGATTCCATGAACAAATTTAACAAAATTTGTGAGAGAGTGTGTGTGTAGCACTCTCAGTTGTCCTTCACATATAAAAGACAGCAACTCACAGGGCAACCCTGCACATGAGTTTTCTTCATATTACAGCCCTATACAGCTGAACTGCACCTCAAGCTATGACTGTGGCAGGGGTATCAAGCCACGAATAACTTTTCTTGTGAGCCAGTTGAATTTAATCTGTACCTAGTGTCAGAGACTGAAATGTTATAATTTGTGGCTGAAACATCTTCATGAAAGACTTGCCTGTTATAGCAAAACCATGTAAAAGCTGCAGAGAAAACTACCACACCCTGACTAAGGGCCTGGACTGCATGTTGATGGAGATAAGATAAAGTGACTCAGGTCTGGGCTGGGGGAGAAGAATACATTCAGAGGAATCAAGCTTAGCACCTTTGGGGTGGAGACTGCTGCCCTGGGTCTGTCAGCTGCCAAGCTCGAACAGACCTTCACACAAAAGTGGGGAGGAGGAGAGGTTTTGGGTGTGTAGTGAAAAAGGCTCTGGTTTGATGCACTGAAGGCCCATCCTCCGCTGTGCAGACCAGCTCAGCTGTGGGGCCCCTTCACACCGGGAAAAACCACGTCCATATGAAGGACAGCAGAGGGGGTGTCATGGCACATCAAAGGCCCCCCAAAGGGGTCCCCAAATCCTGCACCAGAGCACTGCAAATGGTGCAACAGATCCACAGTGTTACAAGGGACAGTGTCAAACCTGCCCTCCCCAGGGGAGGCACGTGGGCATTCCCACCTGGCCCAAATGTATATTAATCCATTGGATTCTATACTTTTCAGCGGCGCAGGGCAGTGGAGGACCCTCACCAGCAAGGAGACCAGATGGAGGGGAGCAAGGAGATGTCATTCGGACTGTCGGAAGGGTGATGTTTCTACCTAACCCCTGTCACTCCCTCCCTGTCCCTCCCCCCTCCACACACCTTCCTTCTTTCCTTTCTTTCTTTCCTTTCTTTCCTTTTTCTTTCTTTTTCTTTCCTCCTTTCTTCCTTTCTTTCTTTCCTTTCTTTCTCTTTCTTTTTTCTTTTTCTTTCTTTCCTTTCTTTTTCTCTCTTGCTTTCTTTTTCTTCCTCTCTCCTTCTCTCTTTTCTCTCTTTTTCTTTCTTTCTCTCTCTTTTTTTCCCTCTTTCTTCTCTCTTTCTCTTTCTTTTCTTTCTTTCTTTCTCTTCACCTCTTTTAAATATAATATCTCACTTTTTTTTGGCACCAACATCTAACCTGGTTTGGTTTTAATCAAGTTTTGGGGTATATTTCAAACCTTTCTGGGTTTGATCCATTTTATTCACAGAGACTTAGTTTTCTTTGCTCTTCTGTGTTTAAACCAGTTCGTAACACCTAGATAAAACTTATCACCAACTACATGTACCAAGCATCCAGTCTCCTCATGTCCTTCCTGCCTGCAGCAGCTGTGTCCCAAACCAACTCTTCCTCCATGAGCCCTGTTAGGATGCAGGGATGCAGTTGTTAAAGTTCTTTAGAAATTCCTCTGTCCAAATTAAGGTGCAAACCGAGACCATATGCCAGTGACAATAGTGAGGGTTTTATTTGATGAGAGGGAGAGAGAGAGAAAACAGAAGAGACAAGAAGAGAAAGAAATAGAAAATGGGGGGGGGGGGGGGGGGGGAGAGAAAGAGAGTGAAGGAAAATACCACCACTCCATGTATGCCAACGATGTTCCGTTGAGCCTCTCCAGCTGGTCTTGTCGGTGGTGAAGGTCCCCCCAAAAACCATAGAATCCGATGGGTTAATATGCCCTCGAGCCAGGCAGCAATGTCCAGGCATGTCCCCCTGGGGGAGGGGGGTCATTCTCTCACAGCAGACTCGGAATCTGTTGTACCGAGTGGTGCAGAGCCTCTGCGGAGCACTTTGGGGGGTTATGACTCCTCCCTGGCTGTATCCCACGTGGAAGTCCCGTGGGTGTGGCCTGTGGGGTTGGCGTTCCACAGCTGGGCCAGTTTGTGTAACAGAGGATGGGTGTTCACTGCCTCTGACCAGAGGTTACGCCACGTACCCGAAACCTCATCCTCCCCCCTCGGTTTGGGGGAAGTCTGTGTAAACCTGGCTTCTGTGAGCTGCGCTCTCCCTCCACCCCAAACTCAGCCCGGGATGATTGAACAATGGGTTTCCCTTTATCTAATCAGCAGTCTGACTTTCAGTTCAAAGTCTGACTCTTCAGGGAGGCTTCTTTGGTTGTAGCTTCTTTATAATGAGCAAAACTTTATATTAATGTTTGAGGCATGAACTATTTTCAGTCTCTGATAAGCCCTTTATCAGGCTGGGCCTGGCTCTGCACTGTGTGTGCACAACAGTGCCCATCCTGGTACCTGTTGTGATGGTCACCCTGAACTGGCATGCTTTTTCCTTCCAGACACCAAGCTCTGTAATTGCAATTATAGTTCCTGAACAATTTAACTTGCCTCATATGCCAAGAATAACCAGTATATCACTTTGCAGGTTTGTGTAACTTCCCTTGTTCCCCAAAACCTAGGAAGAAACCCCTGGTTTTTAACTTGTTTTTTGAGATCAGAACCTTATTTGCCCACTGCAGGAGACATTATGATGAACCCTGAGGGAGCAGGGAGAGATGGTGTATCAGGACTTGGAAAACCAGAGAAGATGTTTATCCACAGGCCAAGAACAGTGCACAGAGCTGAGCGTAGGTGCTTTCTAAAATTTTTCAACTTCCGAGACATCATCTTTACAGCCAGGTGGGGGAGTGGAAAGAAAACAAGGAGGCAAAAAGAGGAAGCAGCAGAGAGATGGGTTTGGGTGTTTTATAGAACAGCATAATTACTCTCAGGGTCACAGTGATGGTAAAAGGAGAGATTACAGGCTGGTGTTTACTAGGCTCCTCCCAAAGTCTCACAGGTTAATTTCAAATAACAGGATTATTTTAATCCAGTGGCAATCCATTTGCAAAATTCAACTCAAAGCTTTGTTTTTCTATCAGATCTTATTAGCCCTCTGCTTCCCTTGACAGATACTTATTTCGTGAGAAACATCACCCTTCCTATACGCCTGCTTCTGAGCCATCCAGTGCAGTTCCTGAGTCCTCCAACGCCCTTGTCAAAACTGTCTTATGAAGGGATACCTGCAGACACACAGTGTAAGAAATGGTGCATGGCAAATGACTTCACTACAGGGACAATAGATGCTGTTGTGAAGATTTCTGCCCCCTCCCTCCCCTTCATGCCAGGTCAAGAAACAACAAAGCGATTCCACATTTGACCTGTGTGTGTGCAGCATTGATGATTACCAGGCTTTCCACACTGCAAACAATGCTCCACAGAGGAGCACAGGATTCCTGATCGTAAAGCAATCACACCTGACTTCCTGTCATACTTCAGACATAGAAATATCAGTGTAAAATAGAGTGTTTTCAATTAGCAGGCTGCAATGATGGGTTGACTCCAAAGGCAAGAGGTCTAAAACCGTGCAGAAGGACCACAGCAAGAAGGGAGTGAAGTTTGCAATTAACATGTTATGAAGAAGTCCATTATTATCAATACCTTGGTGCAATCCCAATTAGAAGTAAAAAAATATCAAGAATAGTCCAAAGATTTCCCCAATGTGTTTCAAATTAAAACAAAAACAATTTAAAAAATGGGCACAGACAGGTAAGATGAGTGAAAAAATGAGCCATGATTGCCCAGCCTGACAGGCAGCAGGCATCTTGCCAAGGCAAAACAAAATAATCTCAGAGAATAACTACCCACAGAGTGCCATCTTCAGATACTAAAGATGCAGGCATAAAATGTACACAGATTTTTCCCAGACTTCGTGTGGTTTCTAAAATTTATTCATCACAGTATCTTGATAGGGTTGGGGGTTCCTTCCTTCCTTCCTTCTGTCTTTCCTTCCATGGCTGTTTCTGGCTAAGATGGCATTTAGTATTAATGGCAAAAAAAAAAAATTCCCTTGTGACATACTAGAAAGACGCATATTAATTGACAAAGATAAGTTCTGCAGCAATTTCTTTCTCATAGGTTTCTGATGTTTCATCCTTAAAAAAAAATGAAATGGTACTACATGTCTTTAGTAAAGGCCTAATTCCAGCTCCAGTATGAGCTTCAGAAAGTGAAAAGATGAGTAGTCTGCACTACTAATTACAGTGTAAATGTTTAATAATTATTCTTTCTTTTTATCCTTTGCCCTTTTCAAAACTGAAAGGCTTTAATTTACATGTACGGTGGCTCATAATTGCCTCTTCACAATACCTGCTTGTTTTATTTCTTTTCTATCTTCTTTTGGGAATAGATGGAGTACATGAAAACCCTGATCTACATGTCTACAGTGCTCCCCCAAAAACAGCTTCAGCACTCTCCTCACAGAAAGCAGAGCCCCAGACAAGATTTTCTATGCATCCACATGTGGTCTCAAGTGATAACTCTACTGAATTACATTTTTAATTACATAATACCTATGTGCAAGCATATCTGTGTCTATGTAGGCACACAGCTACATATTTGCTATAAAAAGCTATATTTGTTTGCTTTTGTGTTTTGTAACTGCTCCTACTGAGACATGGTTGCTGGATGTATCCAGTTTTGGGGATTTTGTTCTTTTTTTACAGCAAAATATTTCTGCAGGAATGGTTACATTTGTGCTCCATATGCAGGTTCCAGCTATATATTCAAGCTGGACAATAAAGTAGGGAAAAAACAGCTGATCCAAAAGGCCCTGTCTAGACAGTGCCCCATCAGTCTGGCTAAATTTGGTGCTAGTGCTCCCAATGGGATTGTAAAATAATTGTTCTGGTGTCTGCATTCATTTCCCATGTCAAACATCATCCCAAATATATGTATTTTTTTCCAATACAATAGGCCCATAAGCCCAAACTGTATAATTAGATGGAAGCACCTCAGAAATAAGCACCTAAGTAAATACCTCCTAATATGCAGAAAACCTGTTATTTATTTGCTGGAAGAAAAAAAAGCAAAACAAAAAAACCCCCCAACCAAACAAAAAACCCTACACACTTTTTAATCAGAATGAAATTAATTTGACTTTCAGTCAAAATATAATTATTTTAATTAAGAATCTAAAAATTTTTTTTAAATAAAACAAAAATACACTTTTGTATAGGCACAAAGCAAAGTCATCTTCTCTTTTACATTTATTAATATTATCAGAGAAAATTTAACAGAAACTTAGAGATGTCTATGTGAAATGATAGGTATGAATCATAGATTGTAACAGAGTGAAAATCTTATTAAAAAACCTTAATGAACAAAAAGTAAAGAAAAATAGCTGAATTTTATCTTCTTAAATGAAACTGGTGACTATTTCTTTAATTTCTGTGAAGTGACTATCTTATTCATTTGGATTTTTTGATTGTTCAAAAGACATTTGACAAATATTAAAACCACAAACTAACCTTGATTAAGACTTGTTCTATATATTTCAGAAAATGCTGTGAAAATTCTGAAATCTATGAAAACTTTATGAAGGAAATCAAGCACAAATATGGAGCTTCAAAAAGGAAAAAAAATTGAGAACTGTGTGACTGATGTCCACAAACACAATGGTAAAAGTCAAAACAAACAAATAAAATGCAAATACATAAATCCCCTGCTTCAGGAAAATAAAATACAGAAAATATGTTTCCTATATGTCCATCTGCACAGTGATATCTTGTTCTCCATTCTGTTTTGTTCTTTTTTTTCAAGACCAAATTATTCCAAGACCTTTACGTATAACAGAACTCAGGAATGATTTTTGACATTTTAAAGAAACATCCCCCTGATTAATTGTACTTTAGAAAGTGTGGCTCTCCACGTGCTTCAGTAGCTATTTACTTGACATATTGAGAATACACACATTTCAGGCAGAGACCATGGAAAAAGCCACACTGCCCCACACTGTGCAGTGCCTGGACTGTATTCTTGACCGCACACCTCACATTGCAAACAGCACAGATTTCCTCCCCATCATTTACCAATTCTGGCAAACTGTAGCCAGAAGCTTTAAGCATGCCAAGAACTCAAATACTAGGTTATGCTGCAAACAAACAAAAAACCCACTCTTTCCCCCCAAAACTCTGGTGTGTCTCACTCCCTAAATTTCTTCTATAGAAACTTTGGTTCCAGCAACTTTCTGCACGATAAATGAGGAAAGAGGAGGAAACACCATGTAACAGGATGGGAAATAAATCCGCTTATCTCTGTGCAGAAGTGCCCTGAAGGAGCTGGCTGAGCTGCAGCTCATAACCCAGATTACTGCCAACCAAGCAAAATGAGGGATGGGAGAAAAAATATAAATATGAAAACAAATACATTAAATAATTTAAATGTAGATTTAATATTGGAGTCACTGGACCTGCTGGAGGAGGGAGTGCAAGGGCATGAGGGTGTTGCGTTTGGGGGTTCTGGGGAGTGGAGGGGGGATATGTGTGCGCTTCCTGGTTTGCCTCCTTCCTTTCGTCTCAGGGGCTCTGCAGCTGCCCCTCTCGCACTTGAATAAAGACAAACTTTTCTTTCTGGAGGGGGCAAGATCAGTGAATACCTTACTCAATAAGAGATGGAGCATATTGAAAACTATATTAAATTACCCTGATTAACAATTTAGCCACGAACAGGAGAGCTTTGAGAGATCTCTATAGTCAGGGCTGGGGGCTATTCATGCCAGCAGCTAAGAGGTCGAAAGGTTTCTGAAGTTCACAGGCTCAGAGCCTTTGTTATGCTAACAGACAATCTCAAATCAGCTGCCTGCTGGAGTGTGAAATATAAATGATTCCTTGTGAACTTCCAATAAGTTGTCACTCTTGTTCTCCAAATACCAGGACAGGCTGTTAATTTATAGCAGGGTCCTTTTCTCTCAGCATCATGAGCCCTAAATGAATGCCTTTGTACTTCAAATAATCTTTTTAAGGAAGTTGCCCTGCCGTAATAGCCCAAATACATCTTGTATTTTCACTATGAAAGGAAGTATCGGTATTTCTCCAAATTTGTCTTTCCCTGTTCCAGAGGTGTTAGGGGTAGGTGGGAGAGATGGTCCCAAATACAGCAAGCTGGGACCCAAGGTGGGGGGGGGGCAGTAACAAGTGGTGGTAGACTGGGAGCTGAGAGAGCCAAAACCTCATCACCTACCTTGTTCTGAACAACACGCAGAACAAGATTTACTGTTCCAAAATTACCTGTCCCCTGCCTTAGGTGTGATTTAGGGCGTCAGGGAAGGAGAGGAGGCAGCTGCACCCAAACAGCGGGCAAGGTCTGGGGAGGGTCTGAGATTTGGGTACAAAGAGAAACACACCCTTCTACAGGACATCGGTGCTAATGCCGTGAAGAGAACAATCAGTTAATTATCTTTATACATAAGGAAATCAATCTATTAGAGGATGTGATCTGCTCTTATCCAAGGAGGAAAGGGAAGCCTCCCCTGTGAGAACCCTGGTGGGGGTCTGGTGGGCACGCAAAGTGCAGTGAAGACTCCACAGCGCTCCAGGATGAGGGGAGACCCCCTCCTCACTGTGGCAATAATGATCATAATTATAATAAAAAATGACACGAGTTTAGTTTGCTTGCACTGGAAATAAAAATGCTTGTGTCCCATCCCCACTACCATATCAGGGAAGGAAAGGAGGGGTCCCCCAGGCACCCACCGACCACAGACAGGGGAGACGCACAAACACACAGGTTTTTTGGAGGTTAAGTTTAGCTGAAGAAGGAGTTGCGGGTGCTACTGGCAGTTTTGGGCCTCTCTGATCCACGCAACCCAGAATGAGGATGCCTTTAGATGGCTCCTTGTACTGATACTGGCTGGATGGTGCTTTAGTTTGGTGGGGTGGGGGGGGAAGAGGTGATAATTGCTTTTCTCCAAATCAGCATTTGTTTTCCCTTTTGGAAATTGATCTCACCATTTATTCTCAATAAGCTTTTATAAAAATTCCCCAAAAATAGGAGAAACAAAGGTTTGATTTATGCTGTTTGCAAGAAGAGAAAGAAAAGTTCTGGAGGCTTTTTTTTTCTCTTTTTTGTTTTTTCCTCTGAGCAGATGCACACACAGGGGTTATTATTCTGAAACACTAGAGTCATGAATTATCCGTGTCCTCTGAGTTATTAATAATACTTAGTGCTTCCAATGCACTTTGCATTTAACAAAGAGCTGACGAAATCAAACACTAATAAGTGTCTTGTTTTTATTTGACAGTTTGAGCCTTTTCTTTTCCTTTTTTTCTTTTTTATTTTTTTTGTTTTGGAAGAGAAAAGTTGTCTATTTTTCAGCAAGTTTTCAAACAAATTAACACCCACATTCAAACTTCTACTAAAAGTTTGTTAGTGAATTGCCAATACTGGCTTAATCAATTATGTCTAGAGCAGCTAATGCTGAACTGAACAGTCTACATGTTAATGACGGTGTTGCTAACGGCATTTATTTAATTGAGAAATAGCTTCACACCCTTATTTTCACGTTTC
Organism: Corvus cornix cornix; assembly: GCF_000738735.6. Classification (NCBI taxonomy): domain Eukaryota; kingdom Metazoa; phylum Chordata; class Aves; order Passeriformes; family Corvidae; genus Corvus; species Corvus cornix. The sequence continues at coordinate 56,055,389 of NC_046357.1, forward strand.
TGATGGCCAAGTTGTGCGTTTCAAATTTTAGCTTTCCTTTAAAAAAGCTCTAACAATGTAGGAACAGCATAATACTCATGGATGCAATTACTAAATTACAATAAGCAGATTTTTTTGAAGAGGTGACATTTTATTTTTGAGCCGACATCTTTAAATTAGATAATATTTTAAGTACAAATATAAGAGTTGGATTAAATATTTCTTTTGTTGAAATATAATCGTTAACAAGAATGAAATCTCTTAAGTTTTCTACAGCGACAATATGAACATTTAAAACAGTAATTAGTTTTCGCAATAAATATTAGCCAGAACAAAGTTAATTTGGGGGAGGGTGCATCCAGGAGATTTCTTGTTTTAGCATTCCTGAATGGCATACCTGATTGTTTTCAGGCAAAACAATCTTGTTAACAATAACAGTATTTTGCTTACACATTTGCCTTTTGTAAATACATTTCCACAAAGGGCCACAGAATGAAAGAATTATCACTCATGTATGAGTAAATAGATGTCGTTTCCTTGTAACCACTAGACAGTGATTGTCTGAAGTGCCAAAGGGTAACACTACTTTTCTAGAGGATATGGACCAATGAATACATCTTTTTTTTTGCATATCAAGTACTATCTTTGTGGTCAAACAAGGTGAAAGCAAATAAAAGAATAAAACAGCAAAAGAAAGACTGTGTGGAAAAGAACCACGGAGAAAAAGTGCAACAGGACACCACAAGATGGCTGCCTTTTCATTCTTTGTCTATGATTATAGACCAATTTCTACTGGAAAATTAATGGAAAATGTCCTTTAGCAAATCTGCCAGAGGAACTACAGTTGCATTCTCCTAACACCCTTGCAAACTTATTAAACATATTTAAGCTTTTATACACACAGCAAATCATCATATAGGTTTGTCTGGAGGAACACCTACTGCACATGTGAGTCATCACACTAATATCGACAAGTCTGGGTGTGTGAGGAGGACAGAAAGATACAGACAAATATGTAACGTAAAAGAAATCCCTTCAATATGATAGGCAAGATTAGCATAGATTTATCAAACAACTACACCATTTTAGCAGATGAGAAAAATACAGTATGAATAATATATGTAGTGTATTAAAAAGATCTTTAGGGAGGCTTCTCAAATTCAGGTAGAAAATACATCTTTGTATGAGTGTATTAACTCCTCTACTCTTGGTTGAAATCTACTATTATTAAAAGTTATGGAAACAATATAAAGGTAACATTCAACATTAAATCAGAAACTTGCTAAAAAAAGACGAAACTACGTTACAAAACATTGGATCAATTCCAGCAACTGTGGACAAAATAAAGACTTCCTAAAAACAGTCAGTAGTTTGGATTTTAGTCTATTCAGCAAAAATCGCTAGGTTATAAGGTTACTCTGTGGGCTGAGACTACAGACGAAGAACAAAGCAAATGGTTCCGTTTCAATAGGAAATATAATAAAACCCCCTTTATCTAAAAGCCATCAGGGACAAGCACTCAATACAAGTTAACAAGCAGGAACTGATAAGATAACATTTATATGAGGTCAGAAGCCAAATGCCAGTCAAAAGCTTTTAACCTCTTGGGTCATAAACAGGAATAGATAAAACACATAGATGGTTATTTATTGGATTTTAAAGGAATCTGATCATTGTGAGTGAATAACTCCATGATTTACATAATTGGGACTTAAAGAACAGGAACTTTGTCATTAACACAAAAAGCAAAGCTTCTGGTCTATAATTCTTCAGGGGCTTTGGTTTTTTTTAATTCACTTTACGGTCTCTTGTTAATCTATACAACCCAGACAAAACAGACAGGTGATCAAAATGATAATCATTGTCTTAAAATGGACACATAATGAGTCACTAAGAGAATTGGTCTGTGCAATCCAAGGTTCGTCTGAGCATTCAATAGGCTAAATATTTACAGTCAGCGTACATAAAGAACAATAGTCAACCTCCCCATTGTGGTGTTAATACCAATAGAGTTTTGTTTTGTTGCTTTTCTTCGAGTCCACTAAAGTAAGAGCAATCTCATTTCACAGTAAAAGGATGTCACTTTAAAGAAATGATAATAAGAAAAAAATCAAACAGCATCTGATATTAAAAAAATACCTTATTTTAAGTGCATAAATATTTCATGTGAATTTACAAAAGCTTTAATTACACTTCTAATATATCTGGGAACAGTAACTTCTCTGTGTAATTTTTATTTCTGCTTGTAGACTGAGTCTTCAAATTCTGTAACTTGCCTATATTTTTGTCCAAAAGTAATTTTGAAGGTAATGCTAAAAAAATTACCGAATAAAATGTAATATCCACCATTCAAGAAAGAAACAAGGGTTGATGGAAGGCCTTTCTAGGCCTAGTGTTTCTTTAAACAGAGTTTACAATACACTAGGCAAACACTGGATTTAAAACACTTCAAAATATTTATCAGAAGTATTTTATCACCATATTCAAATGACACCTGGAACGTACTCACCTTTTATTGACAGTCTCTGTTCTGAATATCCATTTGCTCCACAAGAGCCCCCAACAGAACAAGGACTGACTGTTTTGATTTTGTTAATGTTTAGTAAAAAACCAAGCAACACTAATCAGCATGCTGATTGCATTGCCAACTAACAAATAATTTACTACTCTGAGCATTGCATTCCATTAAAAGCTCATTAAATTTTCTGTTCTCCAATGGGAGCTTTAGCTTTTGAACTGCATGCTTTTGCTCCAAATTGTCACTTAATCCACACTTTCTTCACTTCCCACCCGCCCCCCCACGGCCCCCTCTCCCCGCATCATAGGTAGGAATTTCAATTCCTAGATACACAAAAGCAAGGTAATAGAGCCCAGATTTTGATTTCTTTTCTAAATTCAAGATCTTTGGGTGTCAGGAGTGATCGAGAGTGAAGCTACTTTCCTAGATTCTCACTTGAGCAGTTTAACTTGGGTAAAATACCCCTCTTCACGGAGAGGAATGGTGGGTGATTTAGGTATGGGAATGCTTTGAACAATTTGGTGCATGGGAAGAGAGATATATAATACTCCAACATTTTGTCCTTTAAACTGGAAGCAATTGCTTAATGAGAGAGGAAAGCAAACAACTGCAAAAAAACCCCCCCAAACCCTTTCTATTTTATTCGTGTAAACACTGAACAAAAGAAAGAAAACCACCCTTTATGTTACAGAGCACAAAACTTCTTATCTGTCCTAAGTATCAAGGATTGCAGTTAGGACACTTCGGGAGGTCTCACAGGGGAGTAAAAAGCTCATCTTCCTCAGCCTTGCATACTAAGGAGCACACAATCGCTACATTTAATAAGTAAAATGCAAGCAAATGTCAGCCCCTAAATTAAAATGCATCTTTGGATTGCTAATTGTGCTTCTTGTAAATTTGGGTCATTTTGCATGACTGACTCTAATGTAGGGCTGAGGTTGCCATGTAGCAGAGCGAATTCCTGATTCCCTGTGCTAATCCTGAACTCAGTGATTGTGTCAGGTGCAGTTCTGTATGCCCCAGCAGCTGGTTCATCCTCATCAATGCAAATAAGGCAACTCCTACAATCAAAGCCCCGTGAGTCTAAAGCTTGATTGCTGATGGTAGGCTAAAGCGCTACACAGGCTCACTTTCAAATCACACTAACTGACAAGACAACTCTAATGTTGCCCCGGTTTCAAAGCCACCCTTTTGCCAAAAAAGACCAAACTGAGAAAAAACATATATATTAAAAAAAAAAAAAAATACAGGGACATGCATCGTTTTGGGTGCTTAGAAAATTCATATATATGTGTACATATATATATATGAACTTGAGTGAAAGTCTGCTGTGGCAATAATTAACGTAATATTTGAATACTTATGAGAAAGTATCCCCAGCCAGTTATTACTGGCGCGGCGCGGCCCGCCTCTTTTCTCAAGGACTATCATCCAGGAGTTGTGGTCTCCCGCCCCCCCACCCCACGCGCTGCCCCCGCCGCCCATCCCAGAGGGGAGCCGCTTTTGTGGTGTCCCTCACCCACTCACCTCTTCCTCCCGGCTTTCAAGAAAACCCTATGGAAACCCCTTACTGAAATCTTCCCTCTGCCTGCGCCCCAGTTTTTGGAGTTTGTTCTGCCTGCCTTTCCATTAAGTCCACGAAGCTGGAGAAAAACGCTACCTTGAAAAAGAATAAGGCTGTGAAAGGGGCCAAAGGCCACTCCAGTGGATCCCTATCAACGCATATAATACGAGCATATCCTATAAATATAATACACACAGTACTATAAATGCAAAACTGGAGAAAAAATAACATTTCCAGCAAGAGCAAATCTCATTGGGCAGGGCAAAGAGGAGACCTACAGCCCGAGCAGCCCCGCCCAGATTCTCAAAATCTGTCGCAGGCAACATTTGATTCCGGAGAGCCAGAGTTTCAGGCAGCTGGAGCTGCCCCTCTTCCCTCACTCCAGGCAGAGGGAGAGAGGATGCTAGCACGGCAGCCCGGGACGGAGACAGGACTTCGAGCTCACCTGCGGACGGGAAACAGGGCAAAACAAACAAGGAAACACGAGATTTTCCTTTCCCCCTTCCCTCCACGCCTTACCCCTTCTGTCTACTCCGTTCACAGGTTTTAGAAGGTGTGGGCAGCGCCAAAAGTGCGACAAGAAAATCCGACCTCAAAATCCTGTATTTCCACAGCGGCTGCAACCAGACACCCGGTCCGCGGCCACTCGCGCCTCACCCTCTCCCCTTCCCGCAACAGGATTAACAGACATTTTCCTAAAAGCAAATCAGAATTTGGCAAATTGTGTGTGACAGTCGATTTGCTCACAATATCCACTCTTTTTCGGTATGAAGACAGCACCGTTCTCAGTTTAACTCCGGCTGACACAGGGCATCTTCCAGGCAAACGTTTGCCTGGAAAAACATTTATACCTCCCTGCATATCTCCTTCAACCACCCCCAAAACGGGAGTCCTGGACTCTCGGGGATCATTGCATCCTGATGACTCATGAATAAGATTATTGCCATGGAAGTATACCTAACGTGTTTCTGTAATCTTACTTTCTGTGCTGTTTTGTTCTGGTTCCTCCCCAAGACCCTACCACCCCTTCCCTGCTGTGCTAGTCTTTAAACACAGGTGCAACTCACGCTGCAGGAGAAAATAAGCTCTGCCCATCCAGAACAGGGCTGAGTCCTGTAAGTCAATACACCTGGAGTCAGCTCTGAGATCGTGTTCCCTCTCAATGGGATGAGGCAGCTCTCCCCACAGCCCTGGACTGGGGAGGCTGCTCAACTTGTCATGGTTGCTGCTGGATCCCAGTAGGCTCAGGGGGAGATGCTCTGCATCCTCCAGGTGCCACAGCTTTCTCTTGAGTCTTAAAAATTAAAATTCTGTTTCACTCCAAAATCCATTTTACCTTAGGGGTTTTGTGGGGTTTTGTTTATTTGATTTGTTGGTTTGGTTTTTGTTGGTTTGGGGTTTTTTGTTTATTTGGGTTTTTTTTCCCTTCCCTGCACAGGGAGACCTTTTGGCTCTCTTTGTAACAGATGCAGTTAGGCAGCAGAGAACCCCTAAAGATATCTTCTTAAACAGAAGTCCATCCATACAAAGTCTCTTAACCCTGTAAACATTGCAGATAAAGTATCTGAACTTCAATTTTCCTACATACTGTGAGAACAGAATGAAGAGTATGTGATTATTTAATTTCCAGTAACGATACACATCTCTATAATTTAGTGGTTTTTTCTCTGTTCTTCACAGGTGAGGACATCAGGTTGACTTCTCAGTAACCTTCTTATAAACTAACTAGAACCTTGTAAAAATAGCAGTAAAATTATTTTAAAAGATAATTACTTTAAATGTCTCACCAGTCCTGTCCTAATGTGATTTTCCCTCCTTCCATTACAAGTATTTCCTTTATTTGCAACTGATGATCTTTGGCAGTTTGGGGTTGGCGGAATGAGATGGGCACATGTAACGAAAATGATACACTCACTTTTGAAACTTAAAAAAATAGAGTGACCGACATCATCTGAGTAACTCACAGTGAGCTGACAGAGCAGTAGCTCCACAATTTGCAGTTGTGAAGAATATGGCATAAAGGCTTTAACCATGTCCAGTCAGAGGAAACAACACTGCATGTTCATGTCTTTTCAGCAAGGGAGTCCCCAGCCAGAAGCAACCTCCTAAATCCATTTGAGAAGATGCACAGGCAACTCTTCCCAAAATAACCTGAGAGCTGTTTGGCTAACAGCTTTCCAGGACTAGTCAACAGATAGCAAATAAAATAAATTCCTTCTCTCTTAGAAACACCAGAAGCTACCTTACACTCATCTCCACAAGCCTCTTGGTGGGCTTGGTCGGCTCATTGCAGCTTGACCCAGCTCTCCATCATCCTCCTGACCAGAGCAGAAATAGACACTAAGCTTTCCCTGCTGTATTTATAGCTAAGGATTTCTGACTTGTCCCACAGTAAAGGCCATGTATTCCTTTTTCACTCAGGGGAAAAATGGTGGCAGACAATCATGCCCATTGTAAACACATAATAATATTTCAAGAGCCTGCTCATGAACAATGACTATCCTTGAAATGGTTACCTGAGTATCTCATGTTAATCAACCTATTTTAATAAGGCTCCACATCTGTACACTCCTTACCCCTCAGAGCCACCTTATGCAGGTGATGTTTGTAGCAAAAGCTCACTATGTTCTACTGTGTTCTCATACTCCATGACTTATCACAAGCATGATGCTTTAGGAGTTAGGATATCCATTCAGTACAGGCTAAATAAACAAACCAGGGAAGCAAATAAATAGCAATATAGCTCAAAAAAAAAAAAAAAAAAAAAAAGACAGGCACAAATAATGAATATATGAAGATGGCCTAATGTTGAAATGTCTCAGCGACACATGCTAAACACACAGTTCTAGATAACAATAGAATATTGCATGGTCAGAGTCATCGTTTTGGTCAACACAGGCTATTGAACTGGAGTGAAACACAATCTTGAAGCTAAATTTAAGAAGTCAGCTGCCACCCCACCTCTCAGCTAGTCACAAAAAAATTCAGCCTTGTACAAGACAAGAGGAAAAAACACATGCCAGAACATAAAGCTGATTTAGGTACATATTATAATCTTTAGGATTTATAATTCCATCTTTATTCTGACTCCTAACCGTAGTTTGAAAGTACAGCCATGATCTTTACATATTCATGGCACTATCTCACTGTTCCAGCTGAAAATCTCTACTGTCTTGAATTTATCCTATTTGAAAACCAAAATGTCTTAGTTGAAATTCAAATAAAAATTGTAAAATGATCACACAGTAACTGTACAATTATCATGATTTTAAAAGTGCCAATTCTGACCATTAAGGCAGTACTAAAGACATTCTGCTGATAAACAAAAAGGATCAGTTCTTGCTATGAAGGAGCTATGTGTCAAATCAGAGCTATCAAAACAATTTCATTTTCCATTATATGCTCATTTTCTGCTCTTCCATGTACAGACAACTCACTGGTATTTAAAGGAACATGGGAGGGTGGAGCTGATTGTAGCATATTTACTCAAGTAAATACTTGGGTGTAGTAATGAATGAGTTTGTTTTAAAATGTTCATATTATATAAATGTTAGTTGAAGTTGGCAGTAAATATTGACTAGACATATCAAAAGGGCAGCATGTCATCTCACTTCTCCTGTATTATGTAACATTCAGGCAGCTGTTTGCTCTGGTTGTATCCATTTTCTTGAAGAAAATTAATTTTTAAAACTTATGCCAAAATGATGATTGAGTATGACAGATGAAGAAAAAAGAAGGGAGTTTAAGAGAGGAAGTTTAGAGACTGAGCCACCCACAAGAGATTATGACAAAATTCCCAGGGCTACTGTTTGATTTGTATCAATAATTACTACTTAGTTATTAAGTCTCTTTCTCAGGACATTAGAATGAAAGACACAAGGAAGAGTGAGGTCTAAAGCTATTGCAATTTTTCAGCACAGGGGAATCATCAGGAAAGCGCTGTTACTAAAAAAAACCCAAAAACTTTCATAATTTTTTTCTAAGTGATACATGACAAGTGTTTCATAAGCATTTGTGCATATATAGCGAAGACCAGAAACAATCCTGAGACATGGACAGAAAGAAGAAAATAGGACTAAAAGGGCTGTGAGAGAATATCTCAGCTCTATGTTTTCCATGGGTCTAAAGGTAGTACGCTCCAATTCTCTCCTGTCTTTTACAATATGATTTCTAAATATGGGATTATTTGCCATACTTAGCAATACTGTTTCATTCCTTTTTAAGGCAAAAGAATTCTCTCACACCCAAAAGACCTTAGCGTAAAAACACTTATGTTCCTTAAGATGTTCCATACAGGAGTCTGAAATGGAGGATGGGTTTACTGGCTGGAAAATACAGCTTATGTGATCTGAACAGACATTTGAAGAGGGAAGAGATAGTGCCATCTAATTTCCTCCTGTTATAAACATGTATTATAGTATTGGCTTCTCGCAAAGTATTAAAGGAGATATTATATCATGTTAAAAATGCTTTTTGCTATGTGGATGTAGTTTTCTCTCGTTTTAGCAAGAATGTTAGCAAGTGTGAGCAAGTAAGATAACCTCCAAGCGAGCAGAAGATGAGGCCCAAGGAGCTGCTAATCAACACTTTGTCCAGAGAACAAAAGGGCCCAAAGGCTACTCCGCCCGGAGAACGGGCAGCCAGGAGGGTCTGAGAGCCCTTATCACCGCTCTGTCCGGGGGGCAAAGAGGCCCAAAGCTGCAATCAGCCCTGACTGTCTGAGGAATTAAGAGTCCACCCTACCATCGACTCTTACCTAGCAGGCCCAACCCCAAGAATCAAAAGAAATAAAACCACAAGGCCGAAGACTACGCATGCTCTAAAAAGGCGGACCCAAGGAGTGGCTGTGCAGATCAATTCCTAGAAAAGTTTTAATATGAATAGAGAACAGACAGTAAAAATGGTATAAAAAGGACTCACCTCGGGCATCAGGCGTGCTCTTGGCAGAGCGCCAAGGCACCCGGCCGTTATCCCTTTGCTTTATTTTATGTGTCTCTTATTGTCTTTATATTAAACTCTTTAAATTCTAACAAGAGAGTGAACCTCGTTTTTCACACTATTAATAAGGCAAAGGAATCTTGACCAAAGATACTGTTTTTAACCTAAAACTAACTCAAACCAGTCTTGAAGTTTGGACTTAGCCCAGGGGCATAAAGAGCATGCGCAGGGAGGAAAGGTGAAAAGTTCAGGATAAGGAAGACCCTTTACTTCATCTGAGGAAGACTCTTATTTCATCTCGGAGACCCCTGCCCACGACCACCAGACAGCGCTGCGCAAACGCAACGCGGATGTAAATGACTTTTGGGCTCATTGTAATACGAAGCGAAGCTAGGCGGGTCTAGGCAACGAATATGTATAGGTGTATTGGGAAACTCAATGAATATGGAACTTGTAACCTCATATATACCAAGCTGAATGCAGCTGTCGGTACGCATGACTTTGGATAAGCTATCCCCCACGCGTCCCAGTGCTGGAATAATTTACTACTTATTCTAGTAGTGGAGTCTTTCCCGCTCATCAAGCCTACAAGGTGTGTGTGGAGCCCAAAAAGACAACCATGTCCTGGGCTGCATCCTAACCAGCCTGGTCAGCAGCTAGAAGGGGGTGATTCTGCCCCTCTGCTCTGACTTCCTGAGACCTCCACCTGGGGTTCTGTATCCAGCTCTGGGGTCCTCAGCACAAGAAAGACATGGACCTGCTGGAGTGAGTCCAGACGAGGTCTGCAAAGGTGATCACAGGACTGGAGCACCTCTGCTAAGGAGACAGGCTGAGAGAGTTGGCAGTGTTCAGTCTAGAGAAGAGAAGGCTCCTGGGAGACCTCAGAGCCCCTTTCTAAATATGGCATTGTAAGAAAGAGGAAGAGTGAGTTTTTACACCAGCAGATAGTCATAGGACCAGGAGGAGTAGTTTTAAACTAAAAGAGATTTAGATTATATGTTAGGAAAAAATTCCTTACTGTGAGAGTGGTGAGGCACTGGCATAGGTTGCCCAGGGAAAATGGAAGGATGCTCCATCCCTGGAGGGCCACGGTAGACAGGGCTCTGAGCAACGTGCTCTAATGAAAGGATTCCTTGGACTTGGCATGGGCCTGGAATGAGATTATCCATAAGGTTCCTTCCAAATCCAACCATCCTGTGAGTCTGTGAATTACCCTTCTGGGTTTCTCAGAAGGCAGGAAAAGCTTGGTAAAATACGAACAGATGTTAAGTATTTTCCACAGAAATACTATTATCTATTAAAGCAGAATGCTCCTACTTGTTTGTAGCTCACACATAAGGGACCACGGCAGCGCATTTAAAACCGCACGATTTACGAGAAAACTGCTGTTACTCCACTTGAGGGACGCGACTATTTCCGAGTGCTCCTTTGGGACGGGCTATCCACGCGCGTTCCGTCGGACACAGGCAGGCCGTGCGCAGTGGTGGGCGTTCTGCAGGGTGAACACATATTTCCCTCGGCCAAGCAACTCCGCCCCGTCCCCCGGAGAGCCGCCCCCGGGTCCCGCTAACCGCGACCATGGCCGGGCACAAGTCCAGCCACACTTCCGCCCCCAGCCCGCACCGCTGTGCATGTGCAGCGCCGGCACGGGGAGGGCGCAGTGACCTTCGCGCATGGCCACAACCCGCTCCCCCCTACTGCCCCGCCGCGCTCCGTTCATGCTGCCGCGGGGCTGGGCCCCCTTCCTCGCTCCCCCCTCGATCGTCTCCCGGTGCTCCGGCGGTGCCGCGCCGCACGCGGGCCTCGGGGGGGAATTCCGCGCTCAGGGCGACCTCCCGTGTCACGTGGCTGGGGTCGCGGCGGTGCCCTGCCCGGGACCGGCTGGCTCGCGGCGCCTGACTGGGCTGTCGCCGAGGGGCCTGTGGGCCGTGCGCCCCGGCCGGCGCCTCTACCTTCTTCGCTTGTCGCCAGCCCGCGGCGCGGAGCGGTGAGGCCGGTGCTGTCCGTCGCGGCGCGGTCTCATCGCTCCGTGGCTCCGCCCGCGCAGGCACCGGGTAGGACAGCTCAGGCGGGCCTTGTCGCGGCAGGATCCCGGCGTGACCTCGGCGTGCGCCGGTCGGGAGCGGCAGGCGGGCAGATTTATGTGCCGGGAGCGGGGCCAGGCCGGGCGGCAGCGGCGGCGGGCGGGGCCGGCGCGGGCACCATGGTGAGCGGGGCGGCGAGGAGCGGGGCGGCGAGGAGCGGGGCGGCGAGGAGCGGGGCGGCGAGGAGCGGGGCGGCGAGGAGCGGGGCGGCGAGGAGCGGGGGCGGCGAGGAGCGGGGCGGCGAGGAGCGGGCGCCGGGTCCGCTCGCGTCCTTGGCTCGGCTCTGAGCTGCTGCGGGCCCCGGTCCCAGGCTGTGGGGACAGCTCGGGGATTTGGGTGCATTTGGGGTAGGGAGGCAGCGGACTGACATCATCGAGCGCTGTAACTGGCGCTCGTGAAGGGAACACCGCGGTATTTGCTGCCTTCCGCGATCTTACACCGATACGGTTCCACTGGTTCCCGTGGTTGTTTCCTTCTCTGGTGCTTTACCGTTGGGAAGTAGAGTGAGCCACTGCACTTAGTGCTCTGTAACGGGGTTAGGATGTTTCTTTATAAATGCATAGGATTCTTCTCTCTTTCTGTAACTGTCTGACAGGAGGTTGTTGTGAGGTGGAGGCTGGTTTCTTCTACCATGCCTGCAGTGGAATGCAGGGAAATGGCCTCAAGCTAAAACAGGGAAGATTCAGATTAGATATTAGAAAAAACAAAATTCACTGTTCACGTGGTCAGGCATTGGAATAAGTTGCCCAGCGAGGTGGTGGAGTCACCATCCCTGGAAGACTTTAAGCACCGTTTGGACCTGGCGCTGGGTGATGTGTTTTAGTGATTTCAGGGATTATAGTGGCAGTGGTGAGTTGACAGCACTTGATGATCTTAAGTTCTTTTCCAGCGTTGATTCCATGAATGTAACTGTCTCATCACATCTCCTTAAATCCCCTGTAAATGGACCGTGTTTGTGATCTTGGATATATCCAGAAGTCTTTGCCAGATGCTTTGTTGTTCATTGCCACCAGTTCACTCTAGGTGCTCTGGGTCATGTCATAGCTGCCATGTGTGCTGTGGCAGCATGTGAGTGTCATGGAATCACAGAGCATTTGGGGCTGGAAGGGACCTCATGGAAAAAAGTCCCACCTCAAATTGGTTTTCACCGCAAGTATTTCATCACAGCTACAATTTATTGGGTTGAATGTAGTGCACAATAAATGACCTTGTAACATAGTAGAAGAACAAAGTTTGACTGGTGTAATATCTGATGATGATGTAACCTTGTTGTATATATGTTGCTTCAATGGGGTAGGCTAAGTATTTAATGAATATTAAATTATATAAAGATAACTCTCTATAAAGATCTGCTGAATTTTGTATTTAGGTTTTAGTTATCATTTAAAACACCGGAGTTAATTGGCTCAGCTTTTAACGTACTTATATTTGGGATACAAGGAAAAGGGACTGCAGGTATAAAAATATATTTTGTATTGGCCGTTAATATATTTCTCTTCCATGTGACTATATGAATGTAAGTGTGAATATGTCATTTTAACTATGGCACCAGTGTCTGTTCATTGATCTAAGTCTTAAGAAATGCACTTAGCAGTTACATCTTTGATAAAATCTGCCTTTTAACTGTTCTCATACTTAAAAGTTGAATAATGTTGTTCCACTAAAGTACTTTTTATAGTGTAAATTCTGGCTTATGAAAGGAATTGTATTTTTTTTCTCATTAAGTCTTTTTCTTCTTTTTTTTTTTTTCTCCTTTTCTGCAGGGGTTAGACTATTTAATCAAAAGGTCTTGAAATGCTCCTCTCATTTGCAGCACTCTGAGTGCTGTGGTTTAGTATTGAAAGCTACTTTTGGAAAATTGAAAGCAAAAAATTTTTCCTTTCAGTGTAGGTCCTTATTTAAATTGATGGAGTGCTTGCTTGTGTTGCAATGGGGTTGAAAGATCAGGTCCAGTTTTCTTTGCTGGGTGCTGGCAGTGTGGGCAAATAATCTTTGTGTGTGATTCCATGACGTAAGCAAAGGCAAAGGATGGTAGTCTACTTCTATGCTGTTTGGAAGCTGTATTTTCCAGTTCCAAAGCAACAGGAGAATGAAACATTCATCAGTTTATTTTGTACCAAGAGGCTTAGAAATCAAGTTATAAACATCAGCATCTGCCAAGCTGGGGCTGTCAGGACTCATCCATGCAGTTGCAATGCCTGTTAGGCCATGACTTTAAACTCTACACAGGTGTCTTAATACTTTGTAAGACCATGGTGTTTTAGACTGTTCGGCAGAAGCGTTAAAGGCTTTTCAGTTTTTATACTTGGAATGATTCCTGTAATGGCAGAGCCTGCTCTTTAAGAAGCAAGTGTTATAGAGGGTGGGAACTTCTGTAGTTCCTACATGTGTTATTTGTAGAAATACTGGGCAAACTAGACTTCTAAAATCTTGAAATAGTAATAATGGAATATAACCTTCTTCCCCCTCCCCCACCCCCCCGTGTAGTAGATAATTTCACTGAACTAGTTTTACTTACAATTTAATAATATATTCCGCATATATTGGTGTTCACTACAACAGGTATTCTGTATTGCCTCTTCAGTGATAGTGATAAATTTGCATTTTTATAAATGCCCTTATTCCAGCCCTGAGAGTTCTGTATCAATAACTTGATTTGCCTAATGACCACTACTTCTGTAATCTTTGCTTAGAGAGCCTCAGTGGTAAAAGAAGCAAGACTGAGGTAAAATGCTGTTCACTGACTAAAGCATAATTTCAGTTTTAAACAAATCACCTTGTTTCAAGGGGAGTCGTGCACAGCCACTGTTCCCAGTTTATGGCTCTTCTTTGACTCTGTGGAAAGATACTGTGGTCAAGAGAGAAGTGACCTTTGGGTGTGAAAGACACTGGGAGGGTGAGCAGCTGGGTGGTAGTCTTGAATACCTTGTATATTCTTCATGCCACTTCATACATCTGTTGTTCATCTCTGCTTTGTTGTAAACAATGGTAGGTGCATGAAAATTCTAATTCAGGGAAGCCTTGGTCATGAGAATAGAAGAAAAAAATAAAAATCTGAATGTTGAAGGATTCTCTTGGTATAGATTTCTTTTCCAAAATTAGCTATATGAATGTCTGATTTTTAAAAATCATAGGATTTGAACTGCCTCGGATTGCTGATTAGCATAATGACTATAGATATTCTGTGAAAGTAGTCTTTCAGAGGAAGCATTCACTTTAAGATGTTGCACAGCAAGCTCACTTTTCTTTGGCCATCCTATATAATGTTTTCTACTGTTCAGGAAAGAATTTTGAATTGCATTTATGTTCCAGGAGAACACTGCCTTGCTTTTGCAAGCTGCAGTTTTAGCATGGACATACAGATATGGAGAAAAATTTGCATATGGAGAAAAATTTTTATGTGGAAAAGTCTCATTTAACAGCAAAAGCAAGAATGTGTCAGCTATTAAATGGCGTTTCAAAGAGGTTGTATTGATTTAGCTTCCAGACTTCACAAATACCATTGCACTTTTGAATTTGCAGGAGATAAGAGTATTTGTTATATTCTTCTACAAATCTTGGTGGCCACTACTGATAGAACACCTTTTCCATTTCTTACTTGGAAATTTACGGCCATGTTATTATGTTTGTGTGCTACCATTGAAAGATATTGTCATGCCCTGTACTAACATCTGTAGAATACTCAAGTGCAGTTATGTTAAAATCTTGTTTTTACAGGACTTGGCACTTCAGGAAGTAAGCAGCAGGCATTACATTTCTGAAGGTGAAATTCTAAATGGGATTTTACCAGCTGTTTTTCAGTCATGCAGCTGTATCCGTACTGCAGTCCTGGTGTATACAGTGGTTGGCTTCAGCTCAAGGCCCTCATCTTGTAAAGGAGGAGATGGTTACTGTCAGAGAACAAGTAGTTTCAAAGTCCTGTGTAAAGTTGGGTATTTGAATTATTTGTAATATGTAGATAGGTGGTAAAGGGAAGAAAATACGGAAAGCCCTGACCTTTTACTACAGGTAAGGAGGAATAACCTTGGGCACAGTCAAAATAAGGAGACTGGAGTGGTGTCTTTGCATAATACAGTCAACCTTGTCTGTCTTTGTACTTCATGTTCTATAAATCATTTAATGATGAAAAGAAAAATGTTCTTTAGATAGAAGTACTTTAAAAAATTTGTTGGGGTTTCTTTTTCTTACTCTGAGATAGCTGTTGGTGTTTTATAAGTACACTTAACGTGTAGATAAGAATATTGTAACTTTATCTTAATTGCTTATTCTTAGTTTTTGTTGTTCTACTAGTCAGCGACTCTGTGTCCAGGTATGTAGTATAAAAGACGGTGAAAACCAAGGTTCAAGGTATACTTTATTCAACCTTATACTGTTGCTTTTTGGACCTGCCACTTTTTTCCCACCAATTTTAAGAAACCTATCAATCTTCTTTTAATTTAACCTGTCAATCTTACTTTAATGTAACTGCTAAAACTATTCTTGTGGACTATGTAATGTGTTCTCTGCTAGATTTTATTTAAAGCTTTCATGTAAAGCGTGCTGTGTTACTCAAACAAAGGTAGGAATGCCATGCTTACTGAGGGACTGGGAAGTGAACACAGTGCTCAAGACTTCTGAGACACCTCTCATCAAAGATCTTCCTCTGTGGCAGAAACACAGCCAGACTGCAGTTTATTAGACAGTCTTGTAGCTGCATGGCTGTACCATTTCAGTCTCATTTTTGACCAGGAGATTGCTTGCCAGCCTGTGTTTTGCAGAAAAACTGACACAGTTATCTTTTCTTTGGTCTCCGTGCTTCTCAGCATTAGAGAGATTGACACAAAAATGTCTCCGATCAGCAGAATACAGACCTCTCTCTCTAGTTTCTTGAACTTGGATTTCAAATTTCAAGCTGCAAAGCTGAAGCATGATAGGGACATGGATTATGTGGAATCAGTATTGAAGGTCTTATGAAATGGTTTCAATTCCACAAACTATTCTGTAACTGCAGACACATTATTTAATCTGTGCAGCAGTTCCTCATCTCTTAACAGGTGAGTAGTGCTTCTCTTAGTTTTGAGTCAACCTGATTGTGCTAATTACTTCATCACAGATCAGGTGGTGGGTTCCAAGGTTTGTTTACCAGAGGTACTCAAAACCCCCTGTGGTGTTGGGCTTTGCCATTGAGCATCTTGTCCCTCAAACACATACCACTCTTTATTTCTCATACTCCAGATTCTTAAAGTTGTAGATTTCTGACTAAAATCTAAACCCTGTGTCCTCTAATTTAGAGCATCCAAGTAGAGGATGTAAGATGTTGGTGGAAATCAACACCTAGTCATTTATGTTTCTGAAATGAGTGGTTTTGGATTTAAACTGATACTAGTGTGAAGACTTAGAAGTATGGGGGAGACTGGATCTAGACAGGGCCTGAATTGAACCCTGTATTTGGGGATGGAGGGAAAATGTGTTCTAGTGTTGTAATATGGGGTAGTTTGGAAAGTTGTAGATTTTTCTGGAGTGCATTAGTCAACATACAAGTGGAGTGTAACCACATCCAGGCAAAAGGGTAGAGTTGGCAAATAGTTATGCTGTGCACATAGCATGTTATTTTGACTCACCATATCATCTCCTGTATTCCTGTGACTAGTGTTCTTGGCAGATTGCAGGAAGATAAATGCAGTGGATTTTTTTAAGTTTTGTGTGAGTGCTTTTCTCTATTAACGTATTGCTTGTGATTGATTACTAACCTTCAGGAATTGAGAAAAATGCCCATATATGGTGCATGCATATCTCTCTCTCTCTCTATATATATACATTTTTTAATTGCTTGAAGTGTAGAAAAGTACCAGAGGGATATTTCCTCCACAAGGTCAAAATTAAGTTTAGAAATATCATTGGGGTTTTAGGTTTGGTTTTGTTTGGTTTTTTTTCATGTGGCTTAAACCTTGCTAGGTTATTTTCATTTGTACACTGAAATGTTTGTAGGTATTTCTATTTTTGACAAATACAGCAGTAACTTTATGGGAATGAGCGCTTTAAGTTTCTGCTGGAAAGGGGTAGATAGGGTGCAGAAAGACATTCAGTGGCTAAGAGACATTGTTCCTAATGGGTTCTGTTACAATGTGCAGCCTTTGCTTGAGTAAGGAAATGAATTTCTGTTGGTGAATTTTTAAGTAGTCTCTTGAATTGTAAGTATTTTAGCTCTGCTAGTGGATCTGCTGCCCTGTATAAAAGTAACTGCCTCAATTTGCATCTTTTTCCCTCCTGTTGTCTTGAGTTAAGGCAATTTCTTTCCCTTGCAGAAGCTCTAGGAGTAATTGAAGAGACATACTGGCTCATAATTGACCTGTTTAGGCTGTGCTTCTAATAAAAACATTATTCTAGAGAAATATTAATGCAAGTTCCCCCTGAGAGAGTGAATTCTGAGGATCATGGCTTAGTAGAGAAGCTAGATGAAGGGACAGTGATTGCTCTCTTGCATTGGGTGGAAATGGTTAGACTTAGTTTGAGGTGGTCAGAATAAACATTTGATCTTAAAATGCATGGTTTATTTTGTACCCAAAGAGTATATACTTCCCTTAGCAATTTAGTAATGTGAATATAGCATATATATTAGTCATGCAGCTTGTAACACTTTCTTTCATTAGAAATACACTTCCCTTAGCTAGTGAACTGGTGGAATTGGTTTGAGTAATCTATGTGCAGAGCTATGCATAATCTTTAATAAAGGTAGAG
Source organism: Corvus cornix cornix (assembly GCF_000738735.6). Lineage (NCBI taxonomy): Eukaryota > Metazoa > Chordata > Aves > Passeriformes > Corvidae > Corvus > Corvus cornix. The sequence goes on from NC_046357.1 coordinate 56,073,189, forward strand.
TGTTCAAATACTTACAGCTCTTGATCCTGATCTCAGTGACATAGAACATAAACTTTTTGAGGTACCTCAAGTACCGAAGTGTAGAAGCACTAGAAATTCCCTGGGGGGAGAAGGCAAAGAGAGATCTTGAGTACTAAAGAAACTTGGTGGTATCTGACCCCCTCCAAAGCTGTTACTTCAAAGTATAAAAAAGTAACAAGTACTTTTAATTGATATGTGGCACTTTTTTACGAAAAGTTTGGTAACACATTGAAAGTGTTTATAAATACGTAAAAATTTTTACTGTCTCAATCTCCCTTAATCATACTGAATTATGGATAATAATGTATATCCAAAAACATTTCATCTGCCTATGTTTTTTAATAAAAGCAGTATTGACACAATTTCTGTTTTACTAAAGAAAGGAGAAATCATTGAAGGAAGAATTTCCTTAGTGCATTATTTAGGATGAAAGATGATACTGCTGGTAGGGAGGGGGAAGGTTGGTGAAGAGTTGTAGGTTAACAGCTCATTGCTTAGCAGGGACTTGGCTTGTGTGACCACGGGATTCTTTCTTGAGGTGCAAGGACTACTAGGATGGAACAGTATCCACCTGACCAACTGGGACAAGAGCATCTTTGCCAATAGTCTGACCAAACTGGTATTTAGACTAGGACTTAAAGAGGAAAGAGATGATGACCTGCAAATCAAGAGGAAAAAGTGGTAAACTGAGCTGGTAAGCTAAGGATGAGGGTGATGTGGAGAGGAGTCCTTGAAAACAACTAATCAGAGAAGATGGAAACCCACACATGTAGGTAAACAAAGAGGAAATACCTGTACAGAGATAATGAGGCCAGCATTATGAGAGGGAGGATCTTAGACCTCTTTAGGGAGGTCAGCTGTGGTGACCTGGGAATGCCCTTTCCCTTTGATAAAGTTTGCAAGTGACTGTAGCAAGTTTCAGGGTTGTTTTTTTTTTAACTGCTACCATATTCTGTCCCCTCACCCCCCCCATTCCTCTGCATTGTATTATACCTGTATACAGTGTTACTAATTTTTTGTTTTTAAAAAGATACTTCACCTCTTTTCTAAAACAGATACTGACTTGTTATTAACTTACTTCTCCACAGGGTGTAATAGGTGTACAGTTGGTGGTTACCATGGTAATGGCTAGTGTCATACAGAAGATCATACCTCACTATTCTCTTGCTCGTTGGCTTCTCTGTAGTGGCAGGTAAGAAAGTGTCTGAATATGATAATGCAATTATGCATCAGAGTAGTAACTGTAAAACATACTGATTTAGTTTGGTTTTTTAAAAAGTAATTGACCTTTATTAAATTTATTACCATAGCATTGTTACACCTGATTTGTGGGCTCAAGGTAAAAAAACAGTGTTGCTGTAGAAGAACATACTTGGTTTGTTTTAGTAATTTTATTAGTCACAAAGTTAATTGTTGTTGAGCTCTTATATTAAAGGTACAAGGTGCATACTTTAATATTTAAAAGCTAAATTGAATACAAGATACTGAAGAATAGAAGGTTTTTTTTTCCTCTGCACTGTCTCTGTGTTGTTGATAATCCACCTCCTGGTTAGCCTTGCATATGAAGAATGCTTAGGTATTTATTAAAAATTATATTCTTTTTAAATACTTCATAGGACAGGATTAGTATAAATTTCAGTACATTACTTCCTTGTAACAATGGATCAAACAGACATAATGAGTTGTAAGGGGAGCATTCCCTGTGTGGCTGTATCCATAATAACAATGAAAAACAGCAGCTCTTTTGAACATAAATCGGTATGTTAAATATTAAAAGGAATCATAGACACTGTGTTTTTTCATTTGGTAAGAACAACACTTTGTATGATTAGCAGGTAGTGTGCTGTCTTTCACAATTGTTAAAATTTTGAGAATATCAAATCTTTATTCTCTGCTTTCTGAAGGAGTATCCTTAAATAATAATGTACTCCATAGGAGTATTAACAAGTGTTTCCATTGACTTTTTTTCCTCTACATCCTACAATTATGAGATGTTCCTTTTTAATATTCCCCATTTCATCACCCAACAAGTTGCTAATGAGAAGTGACTGTAAATGTTGTTTATATGTGTGTTGGGTATAACAGAAAACAGTAACTGTCAGATGGATAACACAAACAGGAATCATACTCTTAATTGTTGTGTGAAGTTTCACTGTTAACTATATTGGCAGGGTGTTGATCACCTTTCTTGTGCTCTAAAAAGAACATTACACTAATGAATATGAAACTGCCTACCATTTATTTTTAAGGTGTGTCACCATGAGAGTCTTTTTTATCAGCAATTATCCAAATGACATATTGTACCTTTTATATCTAAGATTGATTTAAACTTTTACTTGAAAATCTAAATATCCAATTGCTTTTCTAAAATAATTTGTCAATATTATGCCCATGTTCTTCAATCTTGTGAAGTTTTCACAGACTGTATCCTTGTTTTAAGGTATGCTGTGTGCCAATGATAGGGAGAAGTTTGCTGTTCAAATATTTTTCAAATCCATTTCTCCATTTATCATTGCGCATCTGCAGATTGATAAAAACCTAAAGCAGGATTTCAGCTCTTGTCCTTAGGTAATTCTGCTCTTACTGAAGTCAGTGGGAGTCTTATTACTGCCTTCCACATTAGTAGCCTGGAAAAATTCATTGTTGCTTTTAGTGTTTTTTTATTTATCTGGTAACTGTTTTAGTGCATTGTAATTTCAGGCACTCTGAGTAATTCCCTGAATACAGGAATTGTATAAGAAGTCAGAAATAATCCTGTGTTCCGAAAATAAAAACAAGTCAGAAGCTTCACTGCAACAAGAATCTGAATTTTAATGGCAGAAAAAAAACCCAATTATTTTCTTACTTAACCTGATAAACTGTCTTTTATGTTTAACCCATTCTCCTTAGTGCTGTCTTTTTGCCAGCAGTGTGTGGGTGGAGTGGTAGAGGGTTTTATACACATAAGTGTACAGGCACAATCCTAAGCAGTCCAGCTGTCTAAGGAAAAATTACCAGCTGCTCCTCCTTTCCTTTGTCAGTAGACTTTGACTAGTCTTTGGTATCCAGCAGTGGTTTTTAAGTGATTTGGTTTTAATGTCTTGCTTCCAAAGGATTGGTAGGCAAGATAGGTTTGAAATGTTTGTGGATAGTCCTTGCTAAATGGGAGGGAGGATAAACATGTTATCAGACAAGACAGAAACATTTAAGTGACCAGTTTGTTTCAAGATGCCTGTATGTGTTTATGGGAAGTCCGTTAAAAGGAACAAAGACTTTTCAAAATCTAAGAGAATTGTTAGGATAGACAGATTTAAGGTAATTACTTGTTAATGGAATAAATAGCCATCACTGACTCATGAAAAGCTATTTACATAAATTTGTTAAGAAACTTTTTCAATCAGTGCTATTTTCAGAGCTTGAATGCAACTAAATATATTTATTGCTAGAATTGGCAACCTAAATATCTGCGTAGGCCTTGCATTATTTTTAACTAACAAAACATTCTCTACCAAAACGTTGCTTTTAAGTCACTCAGCTATTTCAGTTACTATGTTTTCAGGCCCTGTCAGGAAGACAGGAGAAAATGGATGTTTTGTTGTGCATTCGTTAATGACCTTCATTCAGATTAACTAGGGCATGTCTGTGTGTCTGTTGGTATTCACACTGGCTTGGATATGTCAAAACCACAGGGTAATCAGTTGTGGGATTTCAGTTTTAAACATATGTAAGCTAAAATAGATGTAAACTACTTTTTATTAGCTCTGTCTTTATGAAAACGTTTGTTCAAATCTCTTGGTTTTGAGATTTTAAATGCAAGGTGTGTGGGGTTTATCAACTGAAAAATACCAAAACTCTTTATCCTATTAGTTGTAATTAGGCATCACTTGCAACATTGTTTTCCGATATAATTAAGAGCAAATTGTGGTTTAATTTGTTGTTTGAATTGTGTTAGCATGCTACATAGAACAAGAATTTTGTCTGTTCTGCTGCATTAGGTACTATTTCTCTGTCCGGGCAGGGAAGATTTTGAAAAATTTCTTTACCACATAGGTGACTTTTCATCATTAGCATCCCAAGTTCGGATCAGGGTGGTGTGGTAAATGATGAAACAGGAGAATATATCTCTTCTTTTTCCCAGTTGCTTTGGGTCATGTGAAAGAGGTTAACTTCTCCAGAGTAATTTGACTTCTTGGATGAAAAGCTTGTTTCTTTGGTTTATTTGTGTCTCAGTCTTTAAGTGTCTTTTGCAGCAAAGTTTGCAAATCACAGATTCTGCAACTGGACCACACATAATAAAAATAAATTAATGAAGTAACTTTCTCTCTTACTTATACAAAATTTGGTTCCTTTTTTCCCTTCCAAAACTGTGTTTGTGCAAAATCTGCAATATTTGCCGTTTTCAGTTTTGGAACTGGCAGTGAATTCCTTCAGCGGAAATTTGCAGTGTGCAATGGTTTGATGTTCTATGGGCTGGTACTAGCATTCTTTTCTCTTGAAGAGTTCCCAAGATGAAGGAAGCCTTTTCAAAACAGAACTGGGAGTCAAATGTTATCAAATGGCTTGAGATTGTTTGGGTTTTGATGCCTTCCAAATTTGCTTTTGCTAACTTTTTGAAATTGGATCTGACATCATCTCTAATTCACCAACATGGATTTGAATGGTCCTACTTGGTGAAGTTTTCTTAATTTGAGGTGGTGGTTGTGGATTCTTTTATCATCTCTGTGTTGACCCTGTGTCGCCATGGCTGACAGTTGGTGGCCTTCTACTTCCATACACATTTCTCAAGTCTGTTCCTGTTAATACTTGGTCTCCTTTGCCTCAGCATTTCAGCGTGGAGATCAGAGTGACACCCTTCCTGCATCTGGGCAGTAACCGTCCCTTGCTGAATGTGGGAAAGGCCCTGTTTCAGCTACTAAGGTTTTTGCCATACTTAGAGATTTAGGTAAAATATAACATCTTAGACATTTACCCATCTCTGTCCTCTTCAGAATTTCCGTGCCATTTCTTGTCTTTTAAATGAATGGTGCATTGATTGGAAAAACTTGTAGGTCAACTATGTGTAAACTAGTGATTTTTTTAATAGCACTTTTTGTAGTAAAAGTTGAAGATATCACTGAGGAGGTGTTTAAGAAAAGGAATGTTGATGTTACAATTTGCTCTGCTTAAGAAAAAAGACTGGTAATGATTGTTAGATAACAGCTATTTCAGATTCTGGAAAATTGCTAGGTTTGGGAGGGATATAATTATGCTTTATAAAGTTGTTTTATTCTGATGACTAATTGTAATGGTATAAGTATTCTAGTGAACTTTTCCACCTTGCACGACTGTGTTTGCTTTATTTGATGATATCTTTAACAGTTGGTGTTTTGAGAACTGAAGGGCTTTAATGTGAATGACAAAGTGGTAGAGCTTTCTAATTTTGTATAAATGCCTCATTTGCTGAAGAGAACTGAACTTTAGCTATTGTTCAGTTCAGCCAGGGTTGGAATTGGCACACAAGGGTGCCTTGCTTAGGAGTCAAAATGACAGATGTTTCAGTGAACATATAACTGTATATAACTGTTGTGATACAGTTTTTTGAAAGCCATGCTCTAAATTGCTAATGATGGTATTGTTTTACTTGAGATTTTCTTTTTCTTTAGCTTACGGTGGTATCAACATCCCACTGAAGAAGAACTGCGGATTCTTGCAGGGAAGCAAAGAGGGAAAAGTAAAAAAGACAGGTAAATACTTGGTTTATGCTTTTCTTCCCTCCCCCCCCCCCACTTTTTGGTTTTTTTTTTTTTCAGCATGGTGTGGTTCATCTAATAACTTTTCCAGCCTACTTTTGTCATACTGTGAGTTAAAAACTCCTAGTTGCATGTGACTGCCCTGCTTGCATTAACTGTCACAGTTCTTTAGCAAAACATGTTCTTTCAGTTTAACAGAGTTGGACATTCCCGAATTGTGCAAAACTGGGTAATTTCCACCCACAAAATGGTCTGTGAAATGCTAATTTGATGGCAAGGGTTTTTCTTAGTGAATGTATGCATTTAGATAAAAACTGAGGAAACAAATCTTAGGATTGTAGCTCTTCATCTTGAAGCAAGAAAAGAAAGATTTGATTATATTAGTTCAATATAGGATTACAATGAGCCACCACTCTTTAACAGAGCTGTGAAAAAGGTAAATGGGCTCCTAGGATGTATTATGTGAAATGTTTCTAGTGGAGAGAGAGGGAAATAATAACCCTCTTGGACAAGACAACAATGTCGAACTTTATCTGGATTACTGTGCATGCGTCTGATCACTCGGGTTCAAGAAAAATTCATTTTGTGTGTGACCTGCTGAACAGAACTGCTAGGATTATCCAGGAAACACAGTCTTGTCTTACTCAAGGGGGCTAGAAGAGCTGGGCTTGTTGAATCCATAGAAAAGACAACTGAAAAGATGGAATAGCTGTCTATTAAGTTAAACTGGAAACAGATTTTTGGTGTTCAGGCATGAAGTTCTGAGCAGCCTTAGCAGAAGTACAGCTGTGTAAAGAATTGAGACATCTTGAGGTGGTAGAGCTGGCCATGTTGATGAAATATTTCTAAATTGACCATGTATAAAACAAAACAACCCCCTCTGCTTTTCTTTTTGGCAACACAGGAGATTTGCTGTAGCTCCTTTTTTTCTATCCCAGTATGAACTCTCTTACAAATCTTAAGATTTGAATTAATCTACACACTGCTCATATAATCTGTTAGTTGTAATTACAATTGATTGTAATTACAATTACAATGTAATTATGATTTTTCCTCCTATTTCTTAGATCTTAAGCAGCATGGTTAGCAATCTTACTTGCCTCATTTAGGTTAGAAAAGACCTCTGAGATCATCTAGTCCAACCTTTGATCACATGTCAATTAGAACATGGCCCTAAGGGCCGCATCCAGTCATTTCTTGAAGACCTCCAGGGATGGTGACTCTACCACACACCACCCAAGAAGGGCAGCCTGTTCCAATTCCATGAAAAAATTCATCTTGAAGTCCATCCTGAACCTCCCCTGGCACAGCTTGAAGCTATGTCCTTTTGTTCTGTCACTAGTTAACCTTGAGAAGAGACCATCCCCCACCTGGCTACAGCCTTCCTTCAGGTAGTGGTAGAGAACAAGAAGGTTCCCTGTTGTGAGGAAACAGACAACTCTTAGTTAAATTAAAAATTAAAATAATTTATTGAAAACAGAAAAATTGAATAATTACAAAAATTAGAAAAATATAAAAATTTGGGATCCTATGGCTCGGTAGGTGGTATGCCCCAGGAGTGCAGGGATCTGAGATCTTCTGGCTGAAACAGCACTGGACCTCAGATGATGAAAAAGGACTTGCAGTGCTGAGGTGACTCCTGGCTAATCCAGGAGTCTAAAAAGATTATTAAAGGCTCCTTAATAGGAGTAAGGGTTTTAATGCCCAGCACTGATTTCCACCCACAGGTAGCCTGCAGAGGTCTGACTCCTTGAGGCTTGGTCTCAGTGTTTTATAGTGCCTTTGCTCCGCCCCAGTCCGCCCACAGCCCGCCCCTCTGAAGTGATTGGTGCTTTCCCTTTGTGAGATCATCTCAGTCCACCAATAGCTCATCATTGTCAGAGGGGTGGTATCAGTTGAAATAAGGGTGGTAAAGTGCCCTCATTAAAATTCAGGTTGCCATGGAGCTTGCCTGCAGGGTAAAGGCTGAAGAACTAAAAATAGCTGGTGGCTGTTAGAACTGGGGTTTTGGAGTTAGGCTTTGAATTAAGGTGCAAAGTAAAAAAACACTTTTAAAAATATTAAAATACATGCAACACATCTTAAAACACTTGTAAAACTATACAATAAACATGGGAAAGATAACTCTCGTGGTGTACAGGTGGTTTAAAGTTTGGGAAGGGAGCATAACTTGGGGATTTTTATTAAATGGGGATTTTTAACTGGGAATAATGCAACTCTTTTAATAAACTACTTTGAACAATTGAAAATATTGATAATGGAACTTGATTTTTGTACCTGGGCTGATGGGTTAATTTTAACATTCAATTTAAAAATACTTAACTCAGAATTAATTAATTAAAACACTTAATATGCAAAGACGAAACACAATTAGGGATTTCATGTATGACACCCGTGAGCCTCCTTTTCTCCGGGCTGAGCCTCCCCAGCTTCTTCAGCCTCTTCTTATCAAACTTGTACTCCAGACCCTTCCCCAGTTCCATGGCCCTTCTCTGGACTTGCTCAAGTACCTCAATGTCTTTCTGGTTGTGAAGGGGCCCAAAACTAAAGACAGGATTTGAGGTGTGACCTCAGCAGTACTGAGTAGAGGGTAGAGTCGCTGCCCTGGTCCTGCTGCCCACACTATGTCTGACACAAGCAAGGATGTCCTTGGTCTTCTTGGCCCCTAGGCCCGTGCTGGCTCAAGTTCAGCCACTGTTAACCAGCACCCCCAGATCCTCTTCTGCTGGGCAGTTTTCAAGTGACTCTACCCCAGCCTGTAGCACTGCATGGGGTTGTTGTGACTCAAGTATAGGACCTAGCACTTGGTCTTTCTTGTTGAACCTCATGCCACTGGTGTCAGCCCATTAATCAATCCAGCCTGTCCAGATCCCTCTGCAGAGCCTTCTGCCCTCTGGGAGATCAACACTCCCATCCAGCTTAGTGTTTTCAAATTTACAGAGGGTGCCCTCCATCCCCTGGTCCACATGATCTATAAATGTTGGGAAAAAAGGTCCGTGGACTCCAGCGGGGGGAGGAATTGCAGTCCAAACCAATATGGTTGATAAAAGCAAGCTCCTTTTATTAGCAATCCAGAGGCACTTATATAGTATACCAGCTTGTTAACTCTTAAGTGGCTTAAAACTTATCAAAGCGCATTTTTACTTCTACATAATTGGACTTACATTGGCAAGCTTCTACAGTTATGTTATGATTAAAAGAATTCAGAGTTCACCCTCTTCCCTCCGGGTCTTATCTCCACAGCTGCATCGCTTCAAAACTCCCTTTTTGTTTCCCAGGCCTGTTTCTCACACAGGGATTTTTCTCATGCAGAGTTTTTCTCACACAGGCCTTTTGCTTGCAGGCTCTTGCTTGTACAGTTCTTTTATTGATCGTATAATTCTATCAATGATCCATGCCCCTGATCCTTTAATAATTTTGCAGCGAATTCCCCCTTTTTCTTTTTGTACAAGCAATACTTGATGGGTCACAGATGTAGTGACTTTGTATGTTATCTTCCGCAAGCACTGGCGTAGGCAAGGTAAACACACTATTATTAATAATATTCCTAGTCCTACAGTAATCAAATGCCACACAAATAAAACTAGCCATGATTTTAAACGTAGAAACTTTAACCATCTTTCTAAGCTGAAACCATCTTCTTTCTGTAATTGTGTGGTTAATTGATGTAACTTACTTATCTGCTTGTGAATTAGGACAAGGTAGTTAGATTTATACGGCACATACCTTGGAACTTTCCACAGCTATGGCTGTGAGCTAATAGAAAATCAATGGCTACTTAATTTTATAATACTGTATGTCTAACACTAGTAACATTTACACTTAACTCATTAAGCATTTGCAAGGTTATATTAAACTTATCCCTCTCCCAGCAAGCAAGTTTATGCAAAATTGCGAAGTTATATTAAACTTATTCCTCTCCCAGAAAGCAAGTTTATGCAAAATAGCGTGAGCCCTGGCTGCTAAAGTACCAGGTAAAAACATAAATGCTAGTTAAATTGACTGTTTTCACTTGCTCTAAATGGGCAGACAGCTGATTGAAAATGTCTGCTAATGTTCTTGTTTCAAGACAGTTAAAAAACAATTTTTTACTTTACTTCTGTGTTTTGGTGTTATATCCAAAAATTTATGCAACTCTCCTTTTTAGTTTTGTCTTTGGAGAGGGTTCCCCAACACCCACCACAAGTCACTAGCAACCACCTAGGGCAGCTGTTACATTCACCCCAGAGTCTTGCTATTTCTCCTGCTACGGAGAGTGGTGGATCTGGCAAGTCCTCAGCTCCTTCACTCAGTCTGTAGCCTCTCCCAAGGCTCCTCGGGACAGGTCTCAGAGTTCCAGCTGTTATGGTAGTGGCGTCACTTTCCTCAGGAGCTGATGCTGACTGCTCCTTCTTGTTTTGGGGTCCTGTAGTACAGCACCACTTGCTGGGCACCTCTCTGGTTAGTGATGCAGCCATGACTTGTCCCTCTTGTTGCAGGTCATTCTGCAGCATTGCAGGCCTGATGCGATCATTCGGACACAGGACATCTGCTGTAAAGATAAACTGCAAAATGCTTCGTGTAGATAAGTCAGCAAGCTTTTTGATTACTTCTTGTATCATTTGTTGGTGTTTCTCCCTCTTTTGGGGCTGACCCCCAGCAGCCCCAGCCGGCTTTGGCTTTGCAGGCGACGAAACCACAGAAGCTACGTAGCTGCCAGATGTTCCGCTGTTCGGCGGGGGAGGTTGCTCTCTGCCGCTTTTGGCCGGGTTTTAGGACCTCTGGGCTGCTCTGCCGCTTTTGGCTGGGCACCCGGACTGCCTGTGTCTCCTTGGCCCGCCTACGCCCCGCCCCCTGGGTTCGGTGGCTCTGCTTCTGTGTTCACGGCCATTTCTCTCTCGGCCGTCGGAGGGGTAACATCCGGCTCTGCCGAGTTTAGCAGCTCCTGCAGTGAGCGGACAGGTGCTGCTGTGTTTTTAACTGGTTTTCTTGCGGCCAGCCCGAAGGACCGTGCTACCCTGGGCTCCACTCTGGTCTCTGCCCGCCGCTCTGTAAGACCCCCGTCTGTTTCTTTCCCGGAGCTGCTGCAGCCAGTGCTGCCACTCTCTAAAGTCTCTATGGCGGCTGCGGCCACTATCTTTTCTGTTTTTATTTCTGCGAGAGTGCCAGTTACTGCTCTCCAGGTGAATTTGAGAGCTTTTGTTTCTTTAGCTTTCTTTTTAAACGGTCTTGGATCAGCTAGTTCCTTATAAAGGTGTACTTCTTTAAGTCCCCACTTTTCTAAAAAGCGTAAACCAAGGGCCACCTCTATTTCCATATCTGTGTCCTACCTCACTGTGTCCCACCACAATAACTGCGTCTAACCGCAAAATCCGCGTCTTACTGCTGTTCCTGCTGTCAGGGTCGTGCGGCCTTCCAGGTTTGGCCCTTGTCAGCTGATTTGGCGGACCCCTGATGTCAGGTCAGTCCAGGCACGGATCAGACATTTGCCTGCAGGTGTTGATCTTTTGCCCCCCAATCGCCGCTTTATCGGGGCCACGTCAGTTTCCCACCGTAGTCAAGAAAACGAAATCCCAGTCCCAGTCCGAGTCCCTGTTCGGGCGCCAAATGTTGGAAAGAAAAGGGTCTGTGGACTCCGGCGGGGGGAGGAATTGCAGTCCAAACCAATACGGTTGATAAAAGCAAGCTCCGTTTATTAGCAATCCAGAGGCACTTATATAGTATACCAGCTTGTTAACTCTTAAGTGGCTTAAAACTTATCAAAGCGCATTTCTACTTCTACGTAATTGGACTTACATTGGCAAGCTTCTACAGTTATGTTATGATTAAAAGAATTCAGAGTTCACCCTCTTCCCTCCGGGTCTTATCTCCACAGCTGCATCGCTTCAAAACTCCCTTTTTGTTTCCCAGGCCTGTTTCTCACACAGGGATTTTTCTCATGCAGAGTTTTTCTCACACAGGCCTTTTGCTTGCAGGCTCTTGCTTGTACAGTTCTTTTATTGATCGCATAATTCTATCAATGATCCATGCCCCTGATCCTTTAATAATTTTGCAACATATAAAGACCTTGAACAGGATGGGGCCCAATACTGAGTCTTGTGGAGCACTCTTAGTGACCAGCTGCCAACTGGATGCAGTATCATTCACCACGATTCTCTGGGTTAAGTTGTTCCTTGTAAAGTAGTGATTTTTTTTTTTTTTTTTTTTTTTGCAACATTCCTTGAAACTAAGAATCTTGTTTTATCTTAACAGTTTTCTGTGACAAAAATCAGACAAAAATTGTGCATAAGATTACAATTTATAATTATTCATTTAACCAGTGGTGTTTATTCATACATAAAATAACTTCAATTATGTAATTATAAGTTTAAGTCCACCTGTAGGAGCTTTAAACTGGAAAACACAACTGCACTGCCAAATAATAATAGTACTTTAACAATTGTACTCTTACTGCCTTTCCTCAGCCTTGCCAGTCTTTTGCAATAGTAGTAGTAGGTGATTGTACCAGGATGAATGTTAATCACAGGGCAATATAAAACTTCGAAGAAACTAAAACGGTAATGTGGAGGCTTAAATAACGTTTGCTTTGCTTTGCTTGTTTAACAGCTGAATGAATAATAAATTTTTTTTTTTTAATGCTCTGTGTCCTTGAAAGAAGCTACTCTTGCTCAAGAAGAACCGTAGTGAACTGGGAATTGTTCCTGTTGAGTTGGTTTGGATTTATTGATTTAGGTTGCACAAAATGGAATGTACATATTGTGAGTCATCTCAACAAGGAGATGTGAAAGAGACTGTGTAGGAGAAATAGAGGCATCTGTTTAGTACTCCCCATGTCTTTCCAAGATAAAGAATCTGCTTCGTCAAGCCCATAGTCTTTCAAAGTGTAATACCTGCTCCTTAAATACACTGTCAGTCTGAACTAATTTAGAGATAAATGATTAAAGGAGATACAAGGAGCTTGCTTGAAAATTAGCCTTAGAAACAGCTGTAGTGTGAAATTTTAGTTAATTTTATTCAGTGCATATTGCACTTCAGTATCTTATGCTGTAGGGTTTAATAGCACATGAATATTAGGCAGGTTTTCTGCTTCAGAATAGTTTGTATTGTATGAAATTGTTAGGCTAATGAAAAGGTCCACAGCTACTTTGAATTACTTTGAATTAAAGCATTCAATGATGCTGGATATATTCTGTCTGTGCCTCTTGGATTGTGGAGCCTCTGGGATAATTAAAGTGTAGGAACACCAAGTTTTGTTGATCTGAAATGACTTCTGTTGTCAAAATGTGCATCTCACTCAAGATGACAGTACTCCTGGATACAGGCAATAGGAGAATAATCAGGAGTACAGCTAAGGGCAGGGAAGTACACAGGAGCTTGCAGGTAGTCTAGTCCTTGGGCAGTGTTTGGAATTTCTTGTGTATATTTGCTCAACTGAATTTTTTGAGTAATGCTTAAGATTCCTATCTTTAGTTTGTCCATTAAAATTCTTGTGTTTCAGGTTATTCTAAGCATTAATATAATCTGAAAAATTTTATTAATGTTTTCTGCTTGTATTTTCATCTCACATATGAGCTAAAATGAAAAAATTCCTGAAAACGAAGTTCATGATTGATTGGATTTCTTTTTAATTATTATACCCAAATAATTTGTTTTTCTATGGAAAATCCACCTCCCCTTTTCTAATTTCAGAGGTGGTATTCTAAAATGTGGCAGTCTGTTGTTTCCTTCTAGCCTTTCAGAGGTTTTAAGTTTTAGGTTTGATTTTTTAATCTAACAGAACACCATTCGATCTTTTTAATTTTTTTTTTTTTTAAGAGCGTGCTGGGTTTTTTATTGAAGTCTACTAGTGTGACTTAATTTCAGGGAAGCAAAGATCATGATACTGGTGTAGTTTGAGAGCTCCAGATGAAAAACGCCTTTTGCTCTAAATACATGCCTTTTTAGATTAGAAAGATAACTTTAATTGCCTTTGCTTGATGGCTGGTTGGCTGGACCTTTCAAGGATCTGGGTTAGTTCAGCTCATGTGATGTACTTGCTTGTTGTGACGAGAAGGACTAATGCAAGATTTCTTTTCTTTTCTTGACCTTGGGAACACCCTGTAGCTCTGAATAGAAAAAATCAGTGGGCTGAAATAAATACTGTCCCCTGGATCTTGACTCAACAGATGCTCAGATTAAAGCATCTGGAACCCATTTAAACCCATACCACAATAGGATGTCAGAGTCTGTCAGGTTATAGCTGGAAGCCATTAACATACCTGATTGTTTTCCAAGATTTGAACTTGAAGCACTACTTTTAGCTAGAGACATAAAAATATTCGTATTTGGAAAAAAAAAAGCAGTCTGCATTTTTCTTGAATGTGAAATGTCATTATATATTGAAAAATTCTATTTTGTTTCATCCATGCTTGTGCTACCTATTTATTTATTTATTTATTTTACAGAAAATATAATGGTCATATTGAAAACAAACCCTTAACCATTCCAAAAGATATTGATCTTCATCTGGAAACAAAATCTGTAACAGAAAGGGACACTATTGGTAAGAGGATGCAAAGAGTAATATATTATTTCCAATATATCCTGAGTCTATGAAGTGTTTATTTGTGATGAATGCTAAAATATCTTTTTTGTAGACAGTGAATGAATAGAAGCAAAACTGGTTGTAAATCAGAAAGCAGGCAGTAGGGCTTCAGTCTCCTTTCGTGTTCCATGGGTGACATTTTAATAGCAGTGTTGTGGAAGGGGATAAGTAGGTGAAATCCAGCATAAACCACAACTATTGTATCAGGCTCCCATAGCAATATGAGATGACACCAGAAGAATCACATCATAGTCTATTCAAAGTAGAGTTTTTAGCTTTGTACAAGAAAGTAACAATTCTCAGACATCAAGCCATATACTTTATGATCATCTAAAATAGGAAATGTGCTTCAGCATTGGAACCTAAGACCTTTCAACCACACATCTGAAGCATTCAGGTAAAATGCTTAAAAATGGCAAGTGACAGTACAGAAATATACAGCATGAAGTGTTTTAGAAGGTACTGGATTTTTTTAGATGGTAATTTTTGGTTACTTCATCATCATCAGTCATTCTGTTACAGGAAATTCATACATGGGTATGTATGTGATACGTATTTTTTTCCTACCTATGTTTTTATATTTGTGTGTTCTCTGGATAAGTATAGAAAGAAAGGATGCATATTCCTATGCAGGAGACTTCTTGGCTTAAATTGTGGGTGACAGTGTTTGTGTAACAGAAATGATGTTTTTGAAGCTGGCGCATAAATAGAGCATTCACAAGTTTCAACTAGTGTTACTTTCATTAAACTATAGCATTTAATTGTTAACCTGAGTGATACAGGATAGGGTTTACTGTGTTTAAAATGTAATATATACAGTTTTTTGGGGAATCTAACCAGATTGTTATTTCAAAATAAGTGTAGGACTTGGAAATACCTAAGGTTGCCAAATTTAATATCTTTGCTAGCAGGTAGCTTGTAGTCAAGTCAAACATTCAGTAATGTTTTCTCACTTTCAAACTGTGTAAATGTAGGGAAGGTGTTTGGGAGGGACCATTTGTGTTGTCACAAATTGTTCTTTGCAGTTTCCAGCACCTGTGGAAACTCTCTCCATAACATCCAGCCTGTATGCAACACAGTATAATCCACAGAATTTTTACAGTGAAGTTTACACAATGATTATTGCTTTATAGAATGTATTAACAAAATCTCGAAGAGCAAACCATCAGTATTTTAGATGGTGGGTTTTTTAAAATAAAAAGAAGTGTTTATTTGTAATATAATAAATGATAGCCAGTGAGCTTTTAGTCTTTAACTAGAGGTCAAAAAACCTCTCTTACCTGGATTTGCAGATGGACTCAACTGGAAAACTGTTTACTCTCTGTGTTGTGAAATCTAAATTAAGTATGCTTTTTGGATTTAGGATGTTATAAAAACTGAGGTGATAGAATAGTAAAACCTTGTAGCCTTATAAATTTGAGTAGAAATCACATATTGGATGACAGAAGTGAAGAATGAAGTTCACGTTGTTGAGTGACTTTTTCACATTTGTTGAGTTTTATGTGGTTGATCTGGGTCTACCTAAACTTCAATACACTTAATACACAATTCAAAACCTCTTTTAATTGCTACTCCATTCTATATACATCAGTAACTGCCTTAAAACATACCTTTAACATTCACAAACTTTGTATTTTTCAGCATTGCATTACTTTCCAGAATATCAGTGGTTGGTGGATTTCACTGTTGCAGCTACAGTTGTGTATGTGGTGACAGAAGCCTATTACAGCATTATGAAGCCCTCACAAGAAATGAATATCAGCATAGTGTGGTGTCTGCTTGTCTTGGCTTTTGCAGTGTATCCTTTTCTGTTTTCTTGAATCCCTCTGCGTGTTTTAAAATAGTTTACATCATTCTGCAATTCATATAAATCTGTGTGCCACTGATGGACAGGATACAGAAATATTTAGCATTTGGTAAAAGGATCCTGTAAGCTAGTGCCATTGTTGGATAATGTATATGCTGTACATGGTCTTTGTAAATGCTGGTGTCATTAGCTTGTTAACATCAATACCAGACCATTTAGGAGAAAAATACATATATGCAAATACAGTTAGTGCTCATCTGTAGTATGTAGTGGTTCTAAACTAACTTGATTTTGCTCAGTTTGGCAGTCAGAAATAGTTATGTGTACAGAAAGTCCAGCTTTTGGAGACGTTTGGAAATTTATTGCACGTTTTTTGTTTTCAGTATGTTTAATCTCATAGTTCCTGAACAGAATAGTACAGTGATGTGTATACTAGTTTATTGCAAAAATATGTGCATGAATTCATAATTTTAAAATAAATTCAGGGCATTCTTACAGAAAATAAGTTATGTAGACAGTTGTAAGAACAGCTCTGTGAAGAGCTAAACTCACCTCTCAAACTGAAGGAAATGGAAGTGGAGTATTTAGGAAACAGGCAATATCAAAGCATAAAATGTTTGTTTTGTTATGAAGAAGGCAGTTAATTTTTTTTTTTTTACAAAGAAGGCAGTGTCAGACATAGATGCTTGCATGGTAGTTAACTGTTTTCCTCAAACCAATCCAGACACACATTTTAGGGAGGAAAGTTGCATTTTAAAGATATGATAGGGGATAAAGCAGTGGAATTGAAAAAAAGGCTTGTAAGAGTGCAGATTATGGAAAGGTGAACTGGAAAGTGATTTGCTACAGCTCCTCTGCTCCTTCAGCAGCTGAGAACAGATGAAGTGCTAAATTACAGTTGATAAACCTCTTGAACATTCAAAATTATTTCCTCTGTATAAATGCTAGTTCTTTGTTAGAGATTCTTAATGTGCTGTGCTTTGTTCAGTTGGTTTGTAATACTAACAGTAGCTGGTGGTGTTACGTAAAACCTTGAACTCTAATGTTTGGTTACATTTGACTAAGAGTTCTGAGTATGCTTACTGCTTGTCTGTCTTTGATAGTTATTAAAATGTGTGCTGCCTTTATGGTATGGACAGGAATTATTTTCTAAGTAGACTGAAGTATAAATGATAGAATTTTTCCATAATTTTTGCTTGCAATATATAAAAACTTGCTGGAAGAGAGAGTCAACTCCCATTTGGAAAAAAGTCTGTCAGTAGCTTGCTGCCAGATCAGGTATTTCTCCTTTGACATGTCAGTGAACAGATCCATGGTCCAGAAGGTGGATTTTGTAGTCTTCTGTGACAAGAAAATCGGTGTCTGGCTCTTGCACACCTTTTAATTGTATTATAGCTGTAGTATAGGTAATGTATAGTTGTTACTGCACATCTTTTGTTTTACTTTTTGTGTGAAGTCAGGAATTTTAGTTTAATCTTTGCAGAAGGAAGAAGACGCAGCTACTGCTTCAAAAATCAGAAGTGATAGCCAACACCTTTCACTCCTGTTTTGAGGATGAGGGGGAGTTTAATAGAACTAATGGAAAAACAAGCTTATAATACTAAAGCCACAATGTACTCTTAGGTTTATTGCTGACAATGCCCTGTTTGCTTCATCTCTCCTATCTCAGGAGTAGTCAATTTAAATAACACAACAGTAATTACAATTCTAGGTGAAACAGAGTTGAGAATTATATATTGTAGGAATATCCACTGCAGTAATATTTTCTTACCATGGTTTTGAACACTGTCCTGTCATTGCTTTCATTTGGTCATCAGTTCAGGGCAAAACTTCAAAAAAGGGTTAAGTTGCCTGTCAGTGCAAGATTTTTGTCTCAGTAGTGTGAATGTGCAAGTAGCTGTTAGAGTCTGTGCTTAGTACCTGTATGAGGAGTTAGTGGCCACGTAGAAGGATGCAGTAACAGGAAGCACAGTTTAAACTTTATATTAGCCTAAACATCTCCATAAATATATTAACATAACTTATTCCAGGCATTACAGCTTTTCAGGTGAAGGAGGTAGAATACAGAGGTATTGATAACAATTCTAGTGGTCACTGGAACCTAGTCAGAGGAGATTTCAGAAGAAGTTCATTCATATGTTGTGACATCAGACCTTTGGGATGCAGAGAATACTTAAAACTTACTCAACTAATCACTAACTCAGTATGTCAAGACCAGAAGTGATTCTATGATATTGGATGATTCAGAAAAATCTGGTTGCCTCAATATTTTCAACAGAAAGCAGTCAATATGATATGTCAAAGTTAAATATAGAACAATTTTGAGTTTTGCTGACAAGTGCTTCCTCTGTTTCATGCCTGTGTGTTAAGAGGTGATAAGTTGTACTAAGGATACAAAGCAAGTTTGCAGATGGTAGAAAACTGGGAGGAGCTGTTGACTCCCTTGAAGTCAAGGTGGCCCTGCAGAGAAACCTTGACAAATTAGGGATGTGGGCAATCACCAACGATATGAAGTTCAACAAGGGAAAGTGCTGGATTCTGCACCTGGGATGGGGCAGCCCTGAATGTATGGGCAGACTAGGGAGCAGGAGTCTGGAAAGCAGTGCCATGGAAAAGAACCTGGAGCTGCTGGTTGACAGAAAGTTGAATGTGAGTCAGCCAGGAGGAGCCAGCATCGCCAGCCAGGCAAGGGATGGTATGGTATTGTCCTAAGAAAGACATTCAGGTGTTAGAGAGCATCTAAAGGAGGCCACAAGGATGGTGAAGGTTCTGGAGGGGAAGCCGTATGAGGAGTGACTGAGGTTGGTTGGTCTGGTCAGCCTGGAGGAGACTGAGGGGAGACCCCATCACAATCTGCAACTTCCTCCGGAGGGGAACAGACACTGATCTCTTCTTCTCTGTGGTGGCCAGTGACAGGACTCAAGTAAATGGCCTGAAGTTTTGTCAGGGGAGGTTTTTGCTGGATATCAGGAAAAGGTTCTTCACCCAGAGGGTGGCTGGGCACTGGAACAGGCCCCCAGGGAAGTGCTCACAGCACCAAGACTGACAGAGTTCAAGAAGCATTTGAACAGTGGTGCTAGGCACATGGTGTGATTCTTGGGGATGGTGCTGTGCAGGACCAGGAGTTGGATGATCCTATGGATCCTGTCCAGCTCAGAATATTCTGTGCTTCTGTGAATTCACAGTTTTTATGTGTTTTAGTAGGAACAGAAGATGGATCTTCATCACTTCAACCATATGAACTATAAAATTAAAGAAATCCAAAATCGCAGCAGTTCAAAAAATAAAATTATTTTCATAAAAGGGTATAAATTCTCTATTATTCTACCGTAAATTCTCCAGTGCCTGCAGCTATATACAGCTATATATACAATTTTATAATGCCTCTTGTGGCAAAAAAAAACTGAATGAAAGGAGGGCTGGTGTGGGCAATCTATTATCGTAGCACTGAATACTCCGAAATTATTCCTTCAGTAGATCCTGAGTATTAGGTCATGCAGTGGAAAGAAGTGATATGAAGCAAGCCATAATGCTTCAATTTTCTCCAACCCAAAAATAGAAGCAGTAGTGATTGTTTAACTAACAGAGGGTTTCAGTCATGTGTAGTTTGCATAATCATTAAGTATTTATTGAGTTCTGAATCTGCACTATAATTGGAATTTATTGTTAGTATGGTTTCTTGTTCCTCACTGAATTTTCCAAGTCCTTCAGGCACAACCTATAGTTGAAGTCATGAAGTATCTAGGGTGTTATAAATCTGATTATAGTTTAGGACTGTTGATCACAAACTGTTATTAAGTCCTCTGTATAACTTTAGGGTGTTTTCCATTTGTAATTAATGTTCCTAGCTGTAAAAAGAGCCTTAGTTTAAGCATGTGTTTTTAGAGAAACAAGGCTTTCCAGAGCACAGTCTATATGATCTATTACGTACTTCTCTTTGGGATGACGTAAGTCTTCCTTTCAATGTAACAGTTCTTTCTGTAGATTGTGAAGGGATCTGAAGGTGATTACTATGAGATTGGAATTACTAGATGCTGTCCTTAGACCACATTGTGCATATTAGAATCTCTCTGCATATACAGGAAATTCAGCAATGTGTATGTTAAATGTGTGCTGCTCACTGAAGTGGGTATATGATATTATATTATCAGTTATGATACTGCATAATCATAGTTTCTTGAGAGACTGATAATTGTTCAAATGTTTTACTGAACAGATAGCCAAAAAATGGTTTTTTTTAAAAAAATGCAATAACATAGTTGTATTTGCCCGTGGGCAAATACTACTATGTTATTGTGTAGTGGGTGATAAAAGTGTTACAGATTACACTTAAAATCTTGGTTTTCATTTTTTTCTTGTTTTTTTTTTAATCACATAATGCCTGGAGTGATCTCCAAATACTTCATTTAAATCTGGACTATATATTGCCTACCATTTAAATTATAGTGAGCTGCAGTTCATAGTAATAAGAGTTGATAGTGTATCACGAAAACTTTATCCTAATCTGTTTCACTTTAGAATTAATTTAGAAATGTGTAAAAAAATAATACTCAATAAATATTTTTAACACACCCTGATAACAGGGCAGGTAATGTCTTAAATGTTTGTCTTTGTGGCAGTGGGACTAGATAAAAGGATTTGATATATCATACCAGATCTTAGATGGGTTTTAAGGCTGACTCTTGTTTTTCCAAGGTGAACACAGGATAGATTTTTCCTTCCTAGATAGGCCTCAATGTGCTGTTGTCTTAAGTCTCTTTGATAGCTAAAAGTCTCAAATGTGTGCATAGTTGAAGTGCTTGAGGACATGGCTTAGTGCTGAACTTGTTGGTGTTGAGTTCATGGCTGGGCTTGATATTAAAGGTCTTTTTCAAACAATGTTACTCTATCTGAAAGGAGAGAAATATAAGTTCCGTCTTTTCATGTGTCTTCTTTCTTATTATAAGTAAGCCTAGATCAAAATTCTACTCCAGAGTATTCCTGGCTACCCATTATGTGATTATTATGCTTTAATGTGTTTTGTAATTTAACCTGAAATTGGCTGAACACATATTATCTTCAAAAGAAATAAATGCATACAATAGAACAGCCCTAGTGTAGATAACTGAAATACAAGTTTATCATTCTTGGTTACAGTTATTTTACAAACTAGATTTTCCTTGACGTTTTTCATGTGTAGTAAGGTACTGTTTTCATTGACTACCCATTATTTCAAAGTTGAGGACGGAGGTGAAAGATCAGTCTGTGTCACCTTTGGTTTTTTCTTCTTTGTGAAAGCAATGGCAATACTCATTGTGACAGAAAACTATCTAGAGTTTGGATTGGAATCAGGTAACTCCTTTCTTCAGTGTTTGAAATGGCTGTAGTGATTGCATGACCTGAAAGAAAATTATTTCCAGTGTTTTTGATAAAATCTGTGTTTAAATGAATTATGTAAGTCGTAAGAAATTCTAAGAAAATTTGCTTTGGAATTAGGATTCTAAATAATATCCTGAATAATTTCCTGGCTTTCTCTTAAGTAGTGTAGTCTTTGCCTAGGTTGTTTGTTTTGTTAATTGTATTTACCTTCCAGTTATAGATTAGCCTTTCTTGACTTTCATAGTAAAGTGTAGCTCCCTTACCAGAAAAGAATTTTAAAAGTTAGCTTTTTTCATCTTCCTGAAGGGTCCAAATATTACAAATGTTGTTAATCAAGTTTTATTGTATTGTAGCTAACTAATTAGCACATGAAAGAGCTCTGCTAGACATAGGAAAAATTTTTTAAAAGATGACCTGTTGCTCAGCATTTTATTTCACAAAAGGGATTCTTCATTTGTACTGTAATAAAATAAATATATGTGTCTCTGCAGGATTCTCGAATTTCTCAGAAAGTGCTATGCAGTTTCTTGAAAAACAAGGTTTGGAATCCCAGTAAGTTTCTGGAAATACACTTGTCTCTTTATATCTGAGTTTATAACTGAACC
The DNA here is from genome assembly GCF_000738735.6 of Corvus cornix cornix. NCBI lineage: Eukaryota > Metazoa > Chordata > Aves > Passeriformes > Corvidae > Corvus > Corvus cornix. Next base: position 56,095,251 of record NC_046357.1, read on the forward strand.
ATTTGGATTTTCTTAGCAAGCATTTGTGTTGAATGTTTTGCTTTTGTACAGGGTTATAATCCCTACAATAGTTTAAAGAGATTAATGATAAGAATCTGAAAGTACCAACAAGTAACTGAAGTTGCATTAGTGTTTTCATTTTAATATGGATATATTTTCTGACATTTTGATTGTAGTTCGTAAAATATAGTTCAAAAGTGTAAACACTTTTTTCACAGTATTTCCCTTCAGCAAGGATTATTTAAAATAGATAAATATTTTTTTGTCATTCCTATGGCATGCAAGAGGATGAGTGTGTAAAACCTACAAGATAAAGTTCGTGTTAAAATTGGCATTAGGAGTAAATTGTGTTGTTCAGTCTTGTTTTCAGGTTGTAACTGTGTTCCTATCATGCAAAAACATCTGCTTGCTACAGGACATCTAAGTTTTTTATGGACTGCTGAAGGAGCATGCCATAGCTTGCGATGTTACATAAATACACAAATACTGTCATAGGCAGCCTTTGTATATTGCAAAATGGATTTCTGTTACAGTTCCTTATACGTGTGTGCTAAAATTTTGGGAGTATTTCATCACTGGAAGCACAACATTGAATTTCTTGCTTGATAGGTCTCAAGTATCATGCAGAAGCCATGGCATATCTTTATTTTTGAGGAACAGAAATTTCCTCAAACTAGATTAGTGTAATTTATGAATAAACTCATGGGAAACTGGTAACTGAATCCCATGTATTTCTTAGCCTTTCTTTAACCTGCTTTCCTAAGCTATTGCAAGTTCACTAACTTCTGTATTCATTTTCATGATGTTTGTTTAGTTTTAAACTATAGGAGTGCTTTACCTGTTTTTAGCAGCAACTGAGTTAATGATGGTGTCTCTTGATAGTTTAGGTGACATAAGTTAAGAAAGAATCTGAAACTCATTTTGGATCACTAGATTTGGTTTTGTTCCTCTTTAATCTCTTAGTTACATTTCACTGTAACTATGATGTTTTAGTTGTTTGTTTGAGGGGTTTGGTTTGGTTTTTTCTTTTGTTATGCAGTGTTTGTTACTTATGTAATTAATTCTGTGATTTGGTTGATCCTGGATATTTTTCCTGTAATTTTTTTTATATCCAGTAGTAATCACTTGGAAGAGACATGTTAATGGCCACACATACATTTCAGATAAATCTGTAAAAAGATGCAGTAATACAGTTTGATAGAGCTTTTTAATGGATGATGGTAGAATAAAATACCCGTTTTATCTTTGAGCAGGTAAACTTATGAGGCATGTGTTCCTCTTGAAAACACAATCCTTAAATTTATTCTATTTTAGTTATTTCTGTTATATAATTTGTTGTTAATTACAATATAAAATTATTCTTTTTTTTCTTCTTCTCTACTAACAAATTAACATCTCACAGGCAGTAAATTAGGTTTTCTGTTTTTCTAGGAAATAAATAGGTGACTTGGTTGGGTTTTGAAAGTATCCTTAAAAATTTTAATTTCTGATTGGTTTGAGTAATGTTAGTATTCCAGAGGAAGCCTATAGAATACTGTTGGCTTTTTTAATTAAATGTTAGATACTGTTGGGTTGAAAGTAGTCTCTGATACTCCCCACTCCCCCAACTTCCTCCCCAAGAAAATGCTTATTTCCTTTCTTTTCTTTTAGGGGTCCTGTGTCTAAACTAACCTTCAAATTGTTCCTGGCTGTTCTGTGTTCACTTATTGGTGCTTTTTTGACATTCCCTGGCTTGCGACTGGCTCAAATGCATCTGGATGCTCTGAATTTAGCAACAGAAAAAATAACACAGTAAGAGAAAATATATGCAAATAGGTATATGCGACTCAGTCTTAAATCTTTTATGTCTAAAAATAAACAAAGCAAACTATTCCAACAAGAAGGTAGTGACTTAAGACTTCTGTTGCTGCCTGCTTTTCATATCTGGAGCAGATTTGCAACCTGCCACTTTCTGCTCAACCTGTGCTATGCCAGTCTGTTACATTCTTTACCTTGTAATTTAGAGTCCCAATTAAAGGAGCTTTCCTTTCCTCCTGCAAGAGCTCCACCATGAATGTCTCTGTGTCCAGCTCTTTCCCCCATCATGTCTTTCCAGAAGTAAGATAACCTTCAGGAAATACAAGTACAACCACAGACTGTTTTTTTCCACCTACACTTGCAGCTGGGCATTATTCCTTTAATATATTTAGCATACGATAAAATGTAAAAATGACCCAGAATATTTAATAAGAATCATGTTAATACCAATTTAAAGGAATATTTTCATTTTCAGCCATCTTTTCATTTGATAATAAAATGTTCTGTTCAATTTAACTATTTCTTTTGAGCATTCTCGGGTTGAGGGTGAAATTCCAAGTGGTTTTCAGAGATCTTGACTGTTGATGTTTGATACATGATAATGACAGATTCTGCAGCATAGGGCTGTGTGGGTACTAAGTCTGCTAAATTTCCTAAGACAACCATTATGTTTTCCAATAGAAAAATAATTTTTGTTCAAACTGCATTTTTTTTCTTTCCCTTCAGAATGTTCAGCTTAAAAATTAATCTGTTTGAAGTGAGTCCATCAGTCTTGGTAAATTTATAAGCAAGTACACTTGCACCCAGTGTAGTTGTCCATGTATAGCAGCCAGCTATTGGCTTGTTTTATCTGCTGTTAATTTCTGTCTGTGTGTAGACTGTGACTGAGTCACTTCCTAATCTGTTCTTTTCAGATAAACTACTTAGTTCTTCTTAGTTATGGTTCTCAATATTTTAAAATTCCTTGTGTCTTTTTTGTATTTCAACATCTTCCTTGATCAATGGACATGACATCCTAGGCAGAAATATAAACTCTGAAACAAAAATCCATTAATCAAGAACTAAAGGGGAATTAATACCCACTAAAGTGTGCTTTTGAAAATTAAAACTTCTCTAGCTTCTTTAGAAGATATTGGAACTGGTTGTTGAAGATAACTTTGTGCAACACCACCAAGTTATTTTCAAAAGTCTACCAATACTTTGACTATTCAAGTGGTACAATGTGAAAATTACATTAAATAGATTAAAAGGTACCAATATAATTAGGTAAAGTCATTATAAAGAGTAATTGTCAAGTGCCAGGTTCTAATAAACCTGAAGAACATAACTTGTCTTTGCTGATGCACATTGATTTGTCAGTGAGTAGATCATTTACTGACTACAGTTCTTTGACAGTGACTAAAGGGGGTTTTTAAATGAGGATGACGTCTCACTGATACAAAGCTTTCTAAGTTGGGTGCTAAAACTGTGTGTGTCTCTGCAGTCAAATACATGCTCTACTTTAAAAAATCAACCAAAACAACTACAAAGAAAAAGCCAAACAAACAAAACACAAAAACAACAAAAACCAAAGAAAAAACCTTAATCAAACCAAAAGTCCCCAAGCCGTCCAAGCCCCCTAAGCTGTCCAAAAAACATATCAATCTCCCTTAAAATCCAACAAAAGAACCAAAACTAAACAACCCAAAAAAGCCCAGCACAAAATCTCTTCCTTAATGGAATGGAACATTTAACTTGCAGGGAACACTGACCAAAAAAAGCCCAAAACCTTCAAGGTTAATGATTAAGTACCACTTTGCTAATATGTTCAGAATTATTACTGTGATTCTTTTATGCGTATAGGGAGTAAGTTCACTTTTGGGCAAACAGAATAAAAATCATCTGGTGTCCATTTTGATTTTAAGAACGGTTTGATTTTTTTTTTCTTTGCCAGTAGTATCCTTCCCTGCATATATTTGGAGTCTTCTTAACAAATTTGTACAATTTTTGTACACACTCCCTCCTTTGCCAGAGCGTGAAAGGGTATTTCAACAGCCTTTCTGCCTGTTCCCAAAAAAAAAAAAAAAAAAGTGCTTCTAACCACCCTTTGGCACATTCCAGTCCATTAAATCAGTAGGATCTCTTAAATAAGTAGAAGCTCAGGTAAAAGGCTTTCACAATCTAATGAAATGCTTTGGACTGTTCTTGATGCTGTTGCATTCCCTAGCAATACTTAATAGCTAGCCGGGCTGACTTCTTCATCTGAAACCAAAGATTAAAATTTGTGTGTGATGACAACTTCTGTAACATGCAAAGATTTTAATGATTTTAGGAAGCTTGATAGTTTGCAATCTGGAAGGTCTTGTGTTCTTTAGAACAACTTTTGATTACATGATTTTTTTCTATAGTGTAGAAGTGGTGTAGTGTTTTCTATAGTATAGTGACCCTGATTCTCTTAGTGAGGAAATATTGCACTAACAAAACAACCCAATCCCTTCAACTGTTCTCAATTCATTTTAGTATGAAAAATGATTGGGAAAATGTCTTTAGAAATAGAGAAGAAAATTTAGAAATAAAGAAGGATGTTAATTTCAGGGATAACTCCAAAACTATATCCCCTTTTTAAATTCCACTGTTTTGTACTCAAAGATTACTAAAGAGAACTATATTTATTTTTATTGTGCAGTTTTATACAGTGCTTTTAAAAGGGAAAAGCCATGCTGGCTTTTTGGATTTTTGGTCTGAGTATCTTTGACTGAATATAAGTACCAAGTTTAATTTAGTCAGGGTTTCTAAATAAAATACTTCATTAAACTGTGAAATCTGACCTCTGACAACTCTTTCTTCTGTTCTTTTTTAAAGCCAAAATCCAGTGTGATTTCACAATATGCAGTATTACTGTTTTGTTGAAATGTAACTGATACCTATAAAATAGGGAAGTAATTTTCTTATTTATCTTTCTCCCAACTATTTTAAAGTTAAGATTTCTCCTTTTGAATCTGTATACACTTTCAACAGTATGGTCATTGTTTTTGTTTACTAACTTCCTCCTTTTTTTTCGTCTTTCAGAACATTGCTACATATAAACTTCTTGGCACCTTTATTTATGGTTCTACTGTGGGTAAAACCAATCACTAAGGACTACATTATGAACCCACCTTTGGGCAAAGAGAGCATTCCTTTGTAAGATTTCCTTTAAAAATTCTTTCTCGAGTATTGAGAACAAAACAGTGTCTTAGAGTTGTTTGAAAGTCATTGAACCATGAAAGACTTTTAATAGAATCTGCTGTCAGAGGTATTGTGGAAGGTGCAGCTGAGTTCTAAAGAGCTTCTGTTATTTCAAAAGAATGAGAAATGGTTGCAGAATATTGAGTGTTAAGGTGGTGGTTCCCAAAAAGCTGCTGTCTTCTGACATCTCAGTGGCAGTAATGGGTTGTTCTTTGTAAGGGTGGAATACCACCTCACTACTAGCTGCTGGAATCTTGTATCCTGCATATTGGTGTAGGAAAGGAGCAGTTTCACTGAAAATAGTTGAGATATGTTGGCATGAGAGCTGAACTAGGATGTTTGTCTTAAGATCTATATGCTGATGAAGTGGTATTGAATTGATAGGTAAAATATTTAAAATACAAAAAGGGAAAGAGTTTCCAAGAAGAGTGGTACCTGAAATACTGTATAAGAAGCATAGTTGATTGTCATTGTCACAGTTAGTCTTGCTAATTCAAAATAGTCTTGAAAAAGATATGATGGGCTGATACATTTCTTGCTTTCTAGAAGTGAGATAAGCTTCTAGAGTGATCCTGTGACCATTGAGCTATTACATAAAACACAATAAATATACGTATTTTGTATATCTTTTGTTCCTCAGTTTATCTTAAAATGAATGTTGAACTATAACTGGGTTTATCAGGCAACTGAAGTACCCATTTACAGTGTAGTACTGTTTACTGCATAGTCCTGTGTGTCTGAAAACCTGTAATTATCTGAGCAACCTTGGGCTTTAGTGTTCTTCCTTCATTACGCAGAATTTAAGCATTTAAGAACTGCTCTTGTTTACAGAGAAATGAATACTAATTTGGATCTAAATCTGTAGGGCTTCTGAGAAGTAGTAGGAAAAAGAAGGCAAAAGTAAATACTACTTGCATGTGAACTTCATAACTGTAGTTTGTGTGTTAACTAGTTTTGACAATTTGCCTCAAGATTACTTTACAGATTATACAAACAAATAACTGTAGCAGTAGGTGGTCTTTGGAAAACAGCATTACCCTTTGTTTATTATCCACAGAATGTCAGAAGATACATTTGATACCATCAGATTGTGGATTATAATCCTGTTATGTGCTTTACGGTTGGCTATGATGCGTCATCATTTACAGGCCTATCTGAATTTAGCCCAGAAAAGTGTGGATCAGATGAAAAAGGAAGCTGGTAGAATAAGTATGGTTGATTTACAGAAAATGGTAAGTATGGTGGCACTGATTTATGTATTTGTAGTAGTTCAACTCTGCAAATTACTTTTTTCCAGTTGGTTGTCTTCTGCAGCAGCAGAGCTCATATCTGAATGAAGCTTTCTAGACTATATCTCCTATAAAAATAGCACCATTACAGAGAAATTCTGCAAACCAAAATATGGAGAGATGTATCATCTGTGTTATGTGGATGGTTTGTCCTTGGTTATTTGGAAGTTGTTAAAAAAGATCCCTTCCAGTGAGTGGTGATCTCTTAACTACAACATGGGAAAGAAAAAATTAAATTTAGATAGAAGGGTAAAATATCAACTATGATTTTTAAATTGAGGGAGAATTTATGATAAGGTGGTTATATTTTGGAATAAAACAACAGATGTTTAATGCTGTCAAACCACTTTCAAGTGCACCAGCCTAGTTAAAAAACTGCCTATCTTATTGTGGATAAGGTGACATTTCTTAGGGTTCTTTTTTTTAAAGAAAAGTAGTAAAGCATACCTTGAACAAATGGAGGAGGTAGAATGGGTGTTGTGTGCTACCTGCAAAATAAGCTTAAATTTCTAGTGTTGTATGATAGTGCTATCTAATGATCCTGCTGAGTTGGGATGTATTGCAGGAGGAATATTGAAGCATGCTGTAAGAAAAAGACTCCTCTTCCAGGATTGTCATTATTACTTATAGTTACATTAGGTGTCTGAAGGTTATAAGAGAACTGTGCAGTAGTTATTTACAAAGTGGCTAGGAATTTGCTTCAGAAAAAAAGTTAGGAAAAACATGTGGTAGCAACTGGTTAGGGTAGAACTGTGCTGATTGCTGTAAATGCACTATTTTAGTACTGGGAATTTTATTCCTATCTATGAAACAGTAATGTCTTCTCTTTGTGGCATTTCTTAAATCCATTTCTCCAGTATCTTCATATATTCTCTTTGAGAAGGCCGTAGCCTCTAGGTCTAGTCTTCTACTGTTTTACTAATCATACCTGCTTTACCTTTTTTAGGAACTTCTGCCAGTATATTCTTTCCTGTCTGTCATTCTACAGATCATTTGTGATTCTAGTGATCATTACTTTTTAATTTATTTTTGTCATATTCCATCAATTTTTTTACAATATTTTTGTCTCCTGCTTTTTCTTCTGTCAGTGTCCACTACTTTTTCTTCTCATGTTAGTTTTTTGATGCTTGCTTGTTAAGAAGCCCTTTGAGGCTTGAGAAGTATTCCTAAAACTGTCATGTCTGCGTTCATAATTTTTGCCACCCTGCATTCTGTTCTTTTTTAAAAGCCCGGGTAGTTTTATTTCACTGCTTGCTTGCTGTTGATTTTGTGACTCTTTTCCTTCTTTATTTGGTTTAATCTTTTAGGTCAATAGTTTATATAAAATATGTACTGTTACAATCTTGAGAAAAATGGAACAGATGGAGAGCAGGGGGAGGGATATATCTATATGCATTTCGATGAACCATAGCGTATAACTGAAATAAAGATCATTTAAATGCTGTTATTGATCTAATGAAAACTCATCTTGTCATTGTTTTTAAAATACAGGTGTTTTTCCAGTGGGAAATCTTAAAAATATCTCGCTTCTGAAAAAGGACTGTAATATCAACCAAACTCTCATTTATTTTTTATGGGGCTTTGGACTGTGACTACTACTTCATTTTAGAAATAGGATTTAGTTTGTAAATAACTGGGAACTTGAAAAATTAAACATATATATTTATTTTTGTTTCTGGTGTATTAAAATAGGAACCATTGAATGATGGGATACAGTTTGCAGAAGCAAAATTGATGCTCTTTTTTTTTAACAGAATTGATGCTTTTAATTATTTTCTTTCAGCACTTCCTCTCAGATTTGTAAATGTCCTGAAACTAGAATTCATTATGGGGATTTCTTCATTAGTTCTTTTGAAGATGATATGTCACGTGCCAAGAGTTGCTAGAAAATTCTTAAAACAGCTTTAATGCATAAGTACTGGGTTTTTTTAATAACAATTTTTAATAAACTATTTGTTTTTTCTAGACATGTTCAAAAAGGTCTGCTTTGATCAACCAGGACTCATGAACTTCACTCTCCTTCATTTTTCCAGGTGGCTCGGGTATTCTATTATCTCTGTGTAATTGCACTGCAGTATGTTGCACCATTGGTAATGCTCCTTCACACAACTCTGCTCTTGAAAACACTAGGTAAGCAACATTGGATCAACAAAAGTTTATTCTGTTCTACACAGGGCTTTTTTATTTTCACCTGACTAAAGAAGAATTCATGGGTACTTGAAAAACACCCTTTAGTTTCCTGTACTTTAAAATGTTCATGTGTGGCTTCTAAGCAGTTTTTTCTGTTGCTCCTTTTGATATTTTTCAATTCCATGCTAATTTGTTTGATTTATTTCTGAGAAATTGTGTAATGCAACCAATTAAGTTGTTTACTTCTGTTGAAATATTTGTCCTTTTAGGAGTATTTGAGAAGTGAACTGTATAAACATGATTGATTGAACTTCATTAGCATCTCATGAAGGAATTTTTTTCATCTTTTTGCCTTTGGTAGGCTTTTAGAATGGGACTTGTGAGATACGGGGTTCATATAGTTAGTGGGAGATCTGAAGTCGCTCTGGTTTGAGGTTTTTTTCTTTCTTTCTTGTGAGAGATACCTTTCATAACCTGCCATGCAGCTATGTCATTCTCTTTGCAAAAAGGCAATGGATAGAGATAGGCTTTAGCCCTGCCCTGAAGTAGACATCTCCATTTGGTGAGATGAATCATACCCAGGATGTACAGGGGTCTCAAGGCAGCTATATCATATGTAGATGTTAGGATGTCAAAATACAAGATGAATGCTACCCTAGTAGGTTGCTGGTATGACCAGGAAGTCCTGCAGATGAATATAGTTTGTATATACTAAGTTATAAAAACTTAACATTTTTGTGTATGTATTAAAAATATATTGAAAATATATCCAATATGTAAAGTGATTGAATTAACAGAACTTGTATTTAATTCTACAAAAATCTGTTACTTGTTTCTTTTTAACAGGTAATTATTCTTGGGGCATCTACTCAGAATTGAATTCTGACACTCCAGTAGAAAAGAGTCTGCTTCCCAATTCTGTTTATTCTGTGTCTCCACCTGCTGATGGAAAGATGAAAGTAACTGTAGTCCAAATAACAATGGCTCTGGGAAGCCTAAAGAATATTTTCACTCCTCTCCTGTTCCGGGGACTCCTGTCTTTCCTCACCTGGTGGATTGCTGCTTGCCTTTTTTCTACAAGCCTTTTTGGGCTCTTCTATCACCAGTACCTGACTGTGGCATGAACAAGTCAATTGACAAAGCAAGTGTGAGGTCAAATTCTAGATACAAACCCAGGTACCCAAGAGGAGATGAAGAGAAAAGAGAACTATATATGTGAAGAGAAAACATATCATAATTATTTTTAAACACTTCCTTGGTGTTCTCAGGGTAAATAATCTTAAAATGCTTAAAATTGCAACTGGGTTTGTTATTTTTGTTACCCAAATGGTAGGTAATTAATTGAATTATTGTATTGGGACTGACTGACATTATTGTGTTGTAGATGGTGGTAAGCATGCTGAAAAGATGCGACCTCTGAGTATCTTGGTTTCCATAAACAGCAAGCCAAACTCAAAAATTTGTTTTAAGCATCAACAGTTATTGACTGAGCTGCATTCAAAGGGTACTGGACATAGTGATCGTGGCTGCCTATGGATTAAGTCTTGAAACTGAGCCATACAGTGAAAGGAGAGAGAGGGGATTTAAAAAAAAAATTCTGTTGGATAGCTGTTGATCACTTTTCTCCTTGGAAAATGAAAAAATCCAACAGGAAAAAAGAGATACTGTATATTACAGTAAGGAAAGTTGTATAAAATATAAATTTAACAGGAGCAGATGTATGTACCTGACAGGTATTGCTGCCTACATATTTTGCAGGAGTGCTTGTGCAGTAAGAAGAGAGTTATAACAAATATATTGTTTCAGTCCCTGCAGTCATTTTGAAGTAATGGCCATCTGTATTGGTGCTAGTATTGATCCACAGATTCCATCTGGATCTTTTAAAGTTCTTCTTTTAAAGTAGTGGATAAATTCCATTGAATTCACAAAAGAATAGAAAATAATTAATGACACCAGTCAAACATTTCAAAACAAAACAGTTTAATCCTGCTGATTGACACTGTATGTATATGTGTAATGTACATATAAATATATATTATATATTAGATATATAATATATATGAAGGTGTGAAATATGGAATCTTTATTTTAAATTACTGAATGTGTCTGACAGGGCTGTGGGAGAAAGATGTATGTGTATCTAGTGATTTCAAGGTCCCCTTTTGAAATGAAACTTAAATTTTTCTTTTCTTTTTTTGGAGTTCAGTTGAAAGGGCTATTTGGTTTTTCTGCCTCTTTAGAGGTACTTAGTTATACTAAAGAACTTACACTGTCTTGAAAGAAGTCTACTTAAACTGTTAATCTTAAAATTTCTGCTCTGTCAAATCATCATCTTTTGCCACTTTAATCTGTGTTAACTTGACCGTATAATGATAATTAATATATCTTGGCTTCAGAAATAGATTTTCTGTACAATAAAGCAGCTATATAGTATGAAAAAGAGCAAAGTACTAGCTTTACAATTTTTGCTTAGCTAGAGAGATAGATTCCAATCAAAAAATTGTTTTTTCAGATGTTTTGTGTATTTGCAAAACAGGAATGGGGATTTATATGCAGTAGCTTTTTTAAACAGTTAATATTACACTTTGCAAATGTCAGTGGATTTTTTAATTAATACTAGCTGGTTTTATGTTACTGTTCTTTTTCTCTTGAATTTGTGTACAGCTTTGGCATATAATAAGCATTTATAAATGGAAAAGCTTAACTAAATATTTAATATGTAGCAAACCTACCGTATGGGAAAACAAACTCAATGAATGCAGAAAATCAAGATTTTGAAGCTGGTGATAAACTATCTTACTGTGTTGAAAGCCTTTTAAGTTATTTATTAGTTTATTAAGTTGCATTTATTGATATTGGGGAAAGATTTGTGTTCACCAGCCTAGTACCTACTGCATGCATTTGGGATGTCTGAGAACACCTTGCATGATGCTACTGGTTTCAGTGTGACTGGGGCTGCAAGCTTTGTTGTTTTCACTTTTTGTAACTAACAGGGACAAAGGCTTAACTGTGAATTGGCCTAAAGGTTAATATTTGACCTCATAGTTTTCAAATCACAAAGCATTCCTAGGAGGCATCTTTCAGATGAATAACAGAATGACAAAATATGACAGGTCCAACAATACTGGAGCCATTCTTGTATTAGTTCTAGGTACGTCATTACTACAAGATACATCATTACTAGTAGAATTAATAAGGCCAGCTTTTAGGTTAGAGTTAGGTGTTCAATGCTAATCTTCTGTTCAGTAAAATGAAACGATGCAAACCAGTTTGGTTCTGACAGTGAACTTGCCTGTTGAAGCTCACTATATAGAAGATGTAACCTGTTGTTGCAATCTGAAGGAGTGAATTTTGGATATTTGAGAATACTTCAAAATAATGTTAAACAGCAGTTTCTGTTGACACAGTTATTCTGAAAGCCCCTAAGCAAAAGTGGTCTGTAGTTATATAATAATGCATTCAGCAAAGGTCATAACTGGATCATGTAGCTGAACTTCACAGAGCTTTTCCTAAGAGCTGGTGCTGCCTTACTATTCAGACATCACACTGATCACACTGAAAAATAGGCATCTGGTGTTACAAACATGAAAATCAATGCTTGTAGCCATTGTGCTGTTCCACTGTTCTATAGACCATTGTTCTGCAGAACTGAATGGTTGACCTTTTGGTCAGCAGTCTGATCTGAGTGGGAGATGGTCTTTCTTTGGATCCATTTAATCCTGACATGAGTCCAGAAGGCTTATGAAAAACTAAATATGGCAATAAAAGCCTTTGAAATGTGAGGTGACAGTGAAACCAGAGGGACCATATTGCTAAGATTGTGAGCAGTGCTTCCTACAAGTATGTGATACGCTCAAAAATGTCTTTTAAAGTAAAGTAGCAACCCTGATAATCTTGACTTCCATGTATGTTGTGTAAGGTTCAAAGGAGTATCTGCTCACTTCTTTAGTAAGTTCCTTTGAAACAGCAGCTGGTAAATGCTTTTTTTGTTTCTTTGTTTCATGGAGACCTTTATCAACACCTGGCAATGGGAAAGCATCTTGCAGAAATGGAAGAGAAAGTAAAACATGACTGAAAGGTTGGTGGGCATTATTCAGGATTCCGAAACATTTTGTCTTGCTTTTTGTCCACTACTTAATTAAAAATTTTTAGAATGGTTTGGGTTGGAATGGATCTGAAATGGATCACTTTCCGCAAGACCAGGTTGCTCCAAGCCCCGTCAAACATGGCCTTGAACGCTTCCAGAGATGGGCAGCCACAGCTTCTCCGGGTAGCCTTATCCAGTGCCTCACCATTTGCACAGGCAAGAGTCTCCACCTAACACCTAATCTAAATCTCCCTTCTTTTAGTTTAAAACTATTTCCCCTTGTTCTGTCACTCTCTGCCTATGCAAAAAGTCATTCTCCCTCTTTTTTATAAGCCCCCTTTAAGTACTGGAAGGCCGCAGTGGGGTCTCCCTTAGTTTCTGAGAGATTGTAGAAGGAAAGGTTCCTTTGGCAAAGAACCCATCTTTGTTTCTTTCTTTTCAAATTCGGATCTCCCTTCCTCTCTTAGTGACGTGACTTCTTTCTTCAACTTCTGTAGATGATCTACAGTGCTTTCCCTGTGTTCCCTCTCAGAACTGACTAGGCTAAATTAGTCCAAGATTGTATTTGGACTTCTGTTTAGTTTAAATTTACCTATTTCTGAAGGATAAGTTCCTTTAAATAGTTCAAATAACTTTGAGCTCCAGCTGAAACATGAAAAAACTTGTTAACAATTGTTTAAACTCTACACTTACATTATATAGGTCCCTTGAGAAAAAGGGTTAGGATGGTGATAAACCCAAGTCTTCCAGCAAGTTCAGGGAGGTCCAAACATAACACTTGGGCTATTTCTGAGCTAAGAGAAGTCGATTAAGAAAAGGAGAATAGATTATAGAAAGCCTATTCTTACAGGTGATTATTCTCAGGCCATGCTTGTCCTCTTTTATTCCTTCTCAGGCTATAGGTTATGCCAGTTGTTGAGGTTTTGTTAGCTGCTCAGTTCTTTCCTCTTCCAGAATTCACTTGCATAAGGATCAACAGATTGAACAGTAGCATCAGTGCAAGACAACATCCTTGTACAGAAGATACTTACAGAAAACTAATTTCTGTTGCAGTTGTTCTTCTCATTTGGGTCACAAGTACTGCAAGGTGTCTAAACAGAAATACATTCTTCCCTGGATTGTAAAGTCAAATTTGTCTAAGAACAAAAATGCTACCAAGACATCAACGCAACAATTAGGCAGCATTACCTCACTCTATGCAGTAGTTAACAAGTACAGAAATTTCAGCTAACTTCAAAGGAACAATTCAAAGTGCTGTACTTCACTACAGTTACTACAGCTAAGTGGTAATAGGGATATTGGATATCACATAGAAGTTTGAACACATCTGATCTTAAAGCTGTTGGAAGGCTCTCCAAGGTAAAAGGCCTTATGTCTCTTTATTCTCAAATATCTGTGCTTTCCACAGAGTAATTTTGATCAGTTTTTAAATACTACACTTCATGCTTTTTCATATGGCACAATTTGCACGTGTATTTGTTCAACACAGCCCTTCCCCACCCAGACTTAACCCCACAGTTAATTTTGTCACTATAAAGTTACTAGATAATTTTAATTAAGGTTTAAGAATTAAGTGCCCAGAGAAAATGAAGACACTGAACAAGAATGAGGCCAAACAAAATTGTGTGTTCTCTTGGAGAAATATGTTACAGCTGAGCAAAATCTTAATGGAGGAAGACAACAGCAGGTTACTTGTATCCTAAATCAAATATTAAATGTGAATCTTTACCATTATGAGTAACACTGTTATTTTTAGCATCTGCAGCCTAAATCCCAAATGGTAAATGAAGAGCAATATTTTAACCTCACTGATATCTACTCTAAAGAGCATCTAGGCAACAAGCTTAGAAGCCAAATACCTGATCTCACTAAGCAGGCTGATGCAGATTGGTCTGTCTATGCTTCAGAGTGATTTTTTGCGACTCCTTCTTTAGGAAGGCCTGCCGTGCTTTGTGACCTGTGCAGCACAAGCAGTGAAGTGGATGGCATGTCTCATTTGCACTCCTTAGTACTAGACTGAAAGGTCTTCCTCCTCTAAGTGAGATCATGAAGCCAACATATCATTTCCAGGCTGCTTTCACTGACATCTGTATATGCTGCACTTAACTTTTTCCAGTCTCTCACTGTGGACTATCAGAAGAGTAATATCACACTGGATGTTGTTTTGCATGCCAGTGTATATGTATTTTGATACCTTTGATTTCAAAGGCATTTTTAATGGAAACTATTTTTAATGCTAATACCATGGATCATATTTTCATTTTTTAAATTAATATCAGTGCCTGCAACTAGAAGTCAAAAACTTCTACAGTTTTTTTTTTTAAAGTTTGATGTCCAGACTGAAGTGTTAGCAGGTATGTAGTTTTATATCAAAGTGCAAAATCCACCTGTAAATACCAAATTTTTTCCATGTGATTACATGTCAGTCAAGAACCCTTAAAATTTGTACTTGCAGCATTTTTTCTCAACAACATACAATCCATACGACTCTGCTATCTATAAAATACACATTTCAGAAGAGCTTTGAATAGCTTTTTACAAACCTGTTACCTGTAGGTCATTACTGTTTTGTTGTGCTGCAACATATTTTTTAAAACCTGGCTTAAAATTCTTGCACTCAAAGCCAACCTTATTCTCTCTTCTTCTGTTCATAGTAACTGTGCCTCCCATACAGGTTCTAAGCTTCCAGAGTGTGTATTCACAGTATTTTTGATAAAAACTTAGGATAAAGAAAAAAGCATCAAAAATTGTATTTCATAACTACAGTTCATACATATCATGATGTGCCAACTGTTTTTATTTTTCCTGTCTTTGGTCATTCCTTTGTTCCATTGGAAACAGCATGTAAGGTTTTCTAGGAGGAATACACATGGAAAAGTACTCTGTAATAGAAGTTACAGAAAGCTGTCTAATGTTTCAGTCTTCCCATTTATGTGAGCAAATATTAATGCAAAGAAGCTATTAAATAATTTCAGCCTAAAATTTCTCATAAGGTAAACTTGTTACAAATTGCACAGGGAACATCTTCCAAGTTGTAAATATTTTACTTTAAATCTTTTACTTGTCTCTTTGTTGCTGGGAATGCACAAATTCAGTGTTGTTGTTCAGTTAATAGTCTTTTTTTTTTTTTTTTTGTCTTTAAGTGAAAAGCACATATTACTTTCCATTCTAGAACAAACCTAAGACAAAAAGACCTGCCTCCCTTCATTTAAGTATTTGCCAAATGGGAAAGACTTTGATGTTATATATGTAAATTTTAGCTTCCTCTTATTGCTACAATACTGTTAAAATACGATTTTTATACCTACAGCTTTACAAGTACTAAGATTGTCATGCTTCACAGTGAGGATGGTGCCAAATGGTGTTTGTGTTATATTGATCTGGTGTTGCATTACCTGCTGTTTAAAAACAAATTGCTTCCTATGCTTTTAGAGGTTCAGCAGGATCTGTGATCAGAAGAGCATAACACATGTTGAAAAAGCTCTGGTTTAGGGTGGGTTTTTTTGGTTGTTTTGGGGTTTTTTTTTTAGTGGAGTGGATAATATTTGGGTACAACTAATAAACAACCTCCACTAATATTGCATTATTTTTATACACTGTAAAGTGCCTAATCATGGGTGATTCTGGTAGCCCTTGGAATGGGGTTTGCTATGAAATTTTTTTTTTCATACTGTTTTTGGTTTATGTCCATGTGTGGTTTTGTGTTGTTAACATACTGGAGACAAGATTTTGAAGAAATCTTTTCCGTTCCTTGTACTTAAATGGTAATCTAACAACTTTGCCCGTATCTGACTGGTAATTGAATGCCCCTAATTTAAATTAACACCCCTCTGCTACCTGCCACCTCTGCATTGTTTTCTTTATGACTGATGGCAAGGATTTACAAGCTTTGGAAAGGGTTGACTTACAAAGTTTTGTAGTGACACCTGGGGTGTTAATTATACCCCAGTTGTCCAGGCATATAGGTGACTTCAGCCAGGTAAGTTGTTCTGCTTGGGCTCAGAAGGCTACACTGAAGTTCACTGAATCTTTATGGATTTGGAGCACAAAGAGTACCAAACGTGATATGGCTGACTGACACCAAGCTCCAAAAAGTTACACCTTGTAGAATTTTGTAGAATTCTGTTAGGGTATTTAACAGTGAAACCATCCTTACTTTAAAACTGCTTCTCCACCTTCAGGAATGCAAGAGCTGAAGGCAGAACCTGCCTGGTTCAGCATGGAAGTTAGAAAGTGAGGAAACAGCAAGCCCGTGCTCCTGAATTAATTAATTATACATTCTTCATGTGAAGTGCTTTTAAGTTGAGCTAGTGTTCCTGATTCAAATCTACCAAAGGAAGCCTTCTTCTGAAGAAGGCTTGTCACAGCATGTTGAGCTTTTAGCTCTAAAAAGTGGGTGTAGAAATCTGTACTCTATATAATACACTATTTGGAAACCTGGTACAGTAAGCTTGCTAAATATTTCCTTCACTATTTGTAAGAATTTACATTACTTTTTTTACTGTACAGCATTTAAGAAGCTGGTTTTGCCTTGCTCAGGCAGCGTTTTATACTAATGTAAAAATAATAAGAATTGGTTTGTTGCCTAAATGCCTAAATTTCTTTAACAACAGTAAATTTCACAAAATTGAAGCAAGGTTATGCTTTCTTATTACCTGTACATTTTTTGAAATATTACAGTTTAACTCTGCTTTTATAATGCACACCTTATTAAAATGAAATTTATATCTGTTAGTTAGTTGCTCATTAGTTTGCACACAGCAAATCTAAGAGAAACTGTGATATCTGCTGTTTACCAAGTGGCCCCATCAACTTGCCTGCCTTTGTAAAGTGTTAATCCATGTTGGACATATAATGTCTACTGCAGTAGACATTGTACTCTGCATGCCTTACATTTGTGCACTGTGAAGGACAGACCGTTTTACGGTACTTTAGGTTTAAAAAAAACCTTCCATTATTTTATATAGTATTTCCCATATCCAAAAGAGGACAATTTCTAAAGCCAAAGATCAATAAATGTTCGTTGTCTACCAGTGTGATATTTTTCTCCTACATTTTATGATATATGCTGCTTTTTATCAACTTGCAGAATCTCCCAAGAGCATGTAATAAGCAGGCTTCTTATCAGTTTTTCTACTAGTCTAAGTTGTTTACTTCTTTTAGAAATAATTGAGTAGACCACTTAGTCCCGCCTTCTTTGGGGTGCAGCAAAAAAAATAATTTTTGAATATAAATGCAGGTAGTGTCTTACTCATGTGAACAGCAGTTTAACCACAATGAACCATTTAGAGATTTCTTATGAATGTTTTCATTTTTGTGTGTTTCACTATTTAAATTTTTGTACCATTTCTGGAGAAAGATTGGCTGTACAACATAGTAAGTGGAGGAAATTCTGAGTTTCCCAGTACACTCAAAGGATTTGTCACCCTTCTTCACTGTCACCCTTCCTGATAGGAAATCACTTAGAAAGGGGTTGTGTTTGCTTCTTATGAAAAGAAATGTGTTTAAAAGCATTACATGGTCTCTCCTATTTGTTTCATCCTAGCAGCACTAAGAAGTATACTTAATAACATCTTGTAACCATCTTGAGTTTGATTTTTGGAATATCAGATTTGGTTACGCCTGCATTTTCTTTTCATGTGTGCAACAAACGCAGGTGATTGATGCCAAAATTGGTCCTATAGTTCTACAGCTGTAAAAATAAAAATCCTTGAGAGAACATCTTTCTTTAACCTAAACAAGAGCCATTCAGCAATAGCCATCAGTTGTGTTGCAGAGGCAAAGTGTGCCATGGTGCTAAGAAGAGCCAGTCTTGACATTTTGGGTGAAGATTTGAAAGTCTACAAGGCATTTGAGCTGTGGGACCCCCTCCTGAAAGTGTAACAAAGGTGAGTTTGAAGTGATGGTTAAGAGGAAGGAAATTATAGTGGGAGATCTGCTTATGTCTCAGAAGGCAGCTTAGCCTTCTGCTTTCTTCATGCAGCCTGAAACTTCAGCCTGCCTTTAGAATCCACAATCCCTGGGACTTTGCAGTAGAATAGTTTTGCCCAAAATACAGTGAAAGCCTTTGCAGTATGCTGCTGGAATGAAAGCAAGCCTTGGATTTCAAGGGTCGTATGAAGTCTTGCTTTTGAATTCGCCAGCTCCACACTGTGTAACGCAAATGACTTAGAAGGTCTTCAGTTGACCTCTGCTGTCACATGCAAACATGCATGATTCAGTGCAGTTCCATAGCAGATTATGTGCAGTGGGAGAGGAGAGCCTGGATGTAGCCTCCAGCCAAGAGGGCAAGCATCTGGTACCTCTCCTGTGCTGTCTGATCTAGGTAGGGCTGAGAAAATGTTTAAGATGTTGCTGGTTTGATTTCAATTTTATGACAAATTCTCAAAGAATGTGCAACACAGTTATTGTTGCTTGCCTCCTTAATAGGCTGTTACCTTGTGGACCGTGAAATGCAGAGACTGGAAAATCACTCTTTTGGAGAAATAATTCATGTTCTGTCGACATCCATATTAAAAAAGAGAAAGTATTTTTTTTATACTTTGGAGTTGAGATTAGTGTTTTGCTTTCCAGGGGATGCAGCGCTGATGAGTCTGAGGGAAAGTCAGCTTTTCAGTTCATGAAACGGGAGCCGCTCTATGATATGTCTCTCTTTAAAGCAGACAGGAAAATAATCTTTCTCTCTGAATTACAAGCTTTACAAGCTACTTTCAGTGGTTCTGGATAACCAACCCCTGTCACGTTCCTCTCACCTGTCAAATTTCAAAGCAGCTTTTCAACAAGTATAAAATTAGTATGATTTCCTGAAACTGTCATTTCTATAGATATATAATGTGTAGAATTTGTGCATTGTCAGAAACTAAAAGAGTCCAGGGTCTTAGTTGGAGTTGGCTTGGTCTTCAAGCATCAGCGATGTCCATTTGCTTCGCATTCATTTGTGTTATATTGTGAATAGGACAAACCTCCCAAGTTTTAGTCATATAATCTGTTTTCTTTGAGTGAACACATGTTTTGGTATCAGCCTGACAAGAAAAGTAAAATATAAAAATCTTCAGATTTTTTCTTTTCCAGATTTTCATTTACTCTTTCTTCATGGAGTGGGATTAAGCTGTTGCTGTCATTTCACAGACAGCATGAGCTCACAGAACTGGGAAAGGGGACATGGGGAGAGACATCAGCTGAGTTGTGTATTGAGGAATTTGGGCTGCAGTTTACAAAATGCAAGGTACAGAAAGCAGTTGTTCTGGACAGGGATTTTTTTCTCCTCAGGAAGGTACGATGTGGTTACCTGTCTTTTCAGTGCACACTGCTAGACTCCATCTGGGATATGAGGAATGAGTGCCATGTTAAAAAGCAAAGGGGCAAGCTGGAGATGATATTGTGTAGTGCAGAACAAGCAGGACTAATGCCATAAAACTGCAGGGTGAGATGGTATGTGTTGTTTTTCATGTGAAAACCTGGAAAAGCTGTAGGGCACCAGGGGACCAACAACTCAACCACTATTTAATCAATTTTTCTTATTAGAATTGGAATTTTGGCACTTTTGGATTGGCACAGCTGTGGCTGGTTTGCCACATGAAAGGCACAAATCTAATTTCTTCAACACAGACTATGCATAGTCATTTTTCTATATTGCATTGGTTTTAATGCTTTCAAAAAGTTTTAGTGGTAAAATACTTTAAAACTTTGCTGACATCTAGTAAAAAGGTAATGTAAATTTGAAAATGAATATAAAGGTAATAAAAATACTTTGTTCTGTCTAAAGACAATGATATCTTAAAAGGTAGACTTTGTGAAAATTCATTTTCTAAATGCAGCTGAATTGAACTCCATTGGCACAGTTTTTAGCTGAGGAGTGTTGTTCTCAGTGCAGCAACCTCCAAAGGGTATCAGCTGTGTTGTCCCATGGACACAGTGGGCCAGCCAGCACAGGCACATACTTACCATTTCTCTTTGCATCCCATACCCTTGTCATCCTCCCCCATGTAGAAGGACACCAGGCACAAATGCTCCTACATGAATCTAAATTCACAGATTTACAAAACTATTACTCACCCTGTGTATACTCATTCAGAATAGTATTGTATTCCTGGTCTTTTCATGCCACCCCTGATCTACCCCCCAAGATAATAGCCTCCCAAGTGCTAATTAGGCAGCCTTATTAATGCATATCACAATTAACTTCACCTGTTCTTTTGCAACAACTTTGCAGCTCTGGTTTTTACCTGGATATTTGATAATTCTCAGCTCCTTTTAGTAAGTACTAGGCAAGACAATTGTTTCCCTTTTTTTGTATGTATGTGTGTCTTAATTTTTATCAAATGTAGTACTTAGCACTTCGTTGTGTTTCTTTTTTAAAAAATACTAATTTCAGACCATTTCTCCAATGCATCAAAGTTACTTCAAATTAATTTTAACTTGGGTCCATTAGACTTCCTTGTTTTCTACAGAAACGTACTAGCATCTTACAGTCATAGAATAGTTTGGGCGAAAATGGACCTTTAGGGGTCATCTAGTCCAGCCCCCAAGATTTTAAGAAAAATACTGAAATGTGTTGCCATAACAGAATTGCATGCACACGTTTATTATACATGTGTTTACATATATGTCTTTTTATATATAAACACAAACCCCGTGGTTGTTGGGGTCTCCCCCCCTGCCATGGAGCCCTGGGAGATGGGCCCTGGGGGGGAGACACGGGGTTTCCCTGTCCCTGTCTCATTTCCCATTGGTTGTTTTGTGTTCCCCGGTGTGGCCAAGGACCCGGGGGTCCTGTGACTGCGGAGTTCCTGGGCAGAGCCCCGGCCATGCGGCTGGAGAAATAAACATCTCTGAAACATCTACCACGAATCTGTCCATATATACTTTGTTTCCACGGGACTCCTGGTTTGATATATGCGTGTTACAGTAATCCCCGCTGCAACACGTGGTAGCCAGTGACTTTCCTCAAGCACTCCTGATTACATCTATGCATCTAGTTTTTCTTAATATTCCCTAGTCTTTTTTCCTGTATCCTGGCCTGCCGCTTTGAGAAGAGGAATATTCCAACAGCTTATTTGTTTAATTTCTCTCTTAAATGACAGCTATAAATTTTCCTTCTTATTTCCATTGTCTGTTACACATTCTCAGTTTGCTTGGCTTTTTCCCTGTCTTCCTGTTGTAGATTTTTTTTGTTATGCTTCCTCTTCTTTGTGTGCTGTTGTTCGTCTGCTTTTATTCTGAGTTTGGTAATGAAAGAAATCCAGCTTTCTCCTCTCTCTGAGTCTTTTTCTCCTTCTACATTACTATTTCTCTAATCCACTGTTATTTATCATCTCACTCCCACTAGAAAAGTCACTTTTCTTAGACATTTTAGAGAAAGAGCTGTTGCAAGATTTAAAACATACTTAAGTCACCCCACAGCATAAATTTATCATTTTGGAAAACTGTATTACGTCCAGGTTTGCTGCCTTTTGTAAAAACCTGCAATCTCTGGCAGCTCCGTAAGTTCCTGATGTTTGCATCTATACAAAACACAGTTATTCCAAACTCACAGAAAAAGGACTTTTGTTGCACAATTAGTAGTTACCTTCAGTCATGCTTTATTTTTACCAGATTTTGATTAACACAGTGCTTTCAATCTGTGTTCTCTTAACTTGCTAATCAACACAAAAAGCTTGTGGGTGTTTTCTCTCCATTGCATTTGCCAAGGCGGCAGTATCTGTGATGCACGTTAGAGATAAATGTGCCGAAAGTCAGGTGCTAATGCCTCCAATGCACAGCTATCCTAAATAGAACAGCTCTTCAGCAGGACAGGAAGAAGTACCCTGAAAGTTGGCTTATTTGCTTAAATGGAATTAGTAGAATTTCTGCTTTTTAACGAACAAATTAGGTTATGTTAACATCAATCTGAAATAGTGAGGAGTAAGTTTTGAAGTGGGCAGGATATGCTGCTTAAATATAATGTATTTCTTCAATTTGCTTTCAGTCTCTACAATCCTTTTTTTACTTCTGTATCTTTTGATTCAACTACATAAAAGAGGATAGAGTTTATCTTTGGCACACTTGTTTTTGGGAGATGTATATTATATCTGAAAAAATGACAAGGTACAACTGCCTCATAGACTTCATAAAATTAGCTTTTAAGCTGTGTTTTAAACTCTTTTGAAGTACTTGACTATATTTCATGATTGTGATTTCTTTAACCTGTCTGCTACCAGGTGTAAAAATTAAATGTAAGGTGGGAAGGAAGGGGTGGAATCTGAATGCTGAAAAATGGCCACTGGTCTTGCATGTAAAAAATAATCACTATGCAAATGACCTTTCCTTTAAGAAATTTTAAAATAATGAAATCACTTTAATATACTTCTAGCAGGTCATTCATATAAAAGGGTTTTTAAATTAAGTTTCCTGAACAGTAATATTGCAATGAATCTGAACTAGCAATGTCAATAGTTTGTTTAGTGGGTAAATGTTAGACCATTACATGGTTGAAGTGTTCAAGCCTGTCCACCTCCGAGTGAGCTCTTAGAAGTGTGTGGACACCCTGGTCTTGTTTTGCTAAGGCTTTTAAACTTGGACATGTGTCTAAGTAGTCTTCTGTTGGTTAAGTAGAAGCACATTGATAGTGGATTTAGATGTAGCAGTGTTTAGCCCACTGCAAATTACAATTGAATTCTCTTTTGTTTTCCCCCATGAAAAGTCACCCTTTAGGTGAGGGCTGGACATTGCCACAAGGATGAGGAATGATCCAGGAGGCAGCAGGTTCCCCTCCTATGGCTTGGACAGAGAGGGGTATGAGATCCATCCCCATGTGAGAGTTACTTCTGTTGTATTTCATGTAGCACATGTGGTTCCTTTTCACAGGACTGGTTTTGAACTCTTGAGGAATGTCACATAGCTTACTTCTGCCAGCATTTTCTTTTTGTATGGAACTTTCTGCAAGATTCCTGTTCCGATCTTCCTTCATCCTATGCTTTTTATTACTCTTTGAGAGAATTGGCATGTTCTGACAGCAATTTTTTTTTTTTTTAACCTGTATTTCATTGATAAATATACATGTTTTACGGACTACATGTGTGGAAAGTTTTTAAGGGAATCTGGGCACTGATGCTCACTTAGTCACTGCTGAATCAAAAGGGATGGATTTTGATTAATTTGAAGAAGGCAAGAAACTTTAATTGAAGTTTTTGCAATTTAGTGACTGGTTTATTGTGTTGTTTGATTGAAAACATATTTCAGAAATTAGTGTGAAATACATGGTTTTAAACTCACTTGTAAAAACCAAGAGTAAGCATATTTAAAAATTGATTCGAGCTGCATGAAGCTGCTCCCTGGCAATTTGAACTCTGAAGCATATGCCTTCACAGCTATCTCACTCATTGCTGTTTTGCCCATTTAGTTTGCAGCTGTTTCACCTTGTTCATTTGTGCCGACCTAGTTTTTCTGATTAATTTAGTTGGCCATGGCAGAGAAGGGGAGGGAAGAAAGATAAAAAAGAAAAAAAGAAAAGGAAAAAACAGAAGAAGAAAGAAAAAAGTTTTTGCTTCCAGTTCTGTCAATGCACTCATTTTTCTCCATTGCAGCTTTCTCTGTTTTTTCACATCTTTTAAGCTTGGGATTGCTCATACACCATACTGTGGCGCTGCATGATAATCAGCTTCAGCAGACGTGTCTCTTAAGGCCTCTTCTCAGGGCAGAGACAGGAGGGTTTTTACAACAACAGGGTGAGCATAAATGCATTCTTTGGGAAGGTAAGTTTATACTTCATCAGGGAGCAGCATGAGAGGAAGTGGTGTTTTATTAAAAAAATCAAAATCCAAAAGACAACTCTCTTCAAGGAACTAAGAGATTTGTGAACTAAATAGCTGTCATGAAACCCATATTTTCTGATTATTTTGATTTTTTTTTTACAAAGCAGAAGTTGAATTATCCCATTCCCATCCTTTAAATAAGAGTTTGGGATTTTTTGGTAATTGATTTCTTAATTGAAGTTGAATAAATTTTCCTGTCCTGTTATTCTGAATTTTTTCCTCCCACACACCAATATTCTTTTGCTTTAGTAACTAAACTGAGATAACCCTTATTCGAACAACTTCCTAGTTAAGAATGTCTGATCTAGACAATTCAGTGCTGCTCTCTGCTGTGTGGTGTGAGTTACAGAAAAAAAAGTGTTAAGCTTAACATATTTGCTAATATATTTTCAGTACCCAGCACAAAATGCTTCGAATGTACATCTTCTCCTGTCCATAAAATGCTTTCAATACTAAAGGAAAATCTCTGAAGATTGTCCAGCGCCTTCATGGTTTGGGGGCTTTTTTGCTCATGAAGTGGATGTTAACAAAAGAAAAAGAGTTCATGATAGCTTAGCCAATGTTGCATAAGATAATTGATTTTTTTTTTTAATCCACAAAGATTTTTCAATTTGTTTATATAGGAATCCAGAAAAGTAATTTTTTTTTCTTTTTTTTTTAACCTGATGATTAGCAAAAATTATAAGAAAAATACACAGAACCATTCCATTTCACACTTGCAATGAAGGAGTTGAATTACCATAATTTTGACAATGTGCCTTTTATGAATTTGCAGTGACTAAAAGAGACTTTATGGAGCATGAGTGTTTGGAGCACAAGTGTTTCAAAGCAATTCAGAATTATTGAAGAGGTACAGGTATTGTAAAGTGCTTCAGTTTGTTAGTGACTCCAGCAGTGTTGTAGTGAGTTTTGTAGGACTCTTAGCAGGGTCATGTGAACACCCTATAAATGCTCTTGTAATTTTTCCTGTCTTTTTTTCCCATCTCTGCATGTTGGTGCTGTTGCTGTAAGTCTCCCTCGACTTATATAAATATTTCTGTTGAGCAGCAGCATCCCACAGGCACCCTCAGCCTGGTCAGGCAAATGGGAGGGGGATCAGTGCAGCTCTACCACCATTCCCTGGTTCTGGTGGTGACACTACTCATGTGAAAGGGGCATCACCCCCTTGCTATAGAAAAAGAGGATGCGTTTCACCCTCCCATATCTGAAGACTAAACAGCCTGCAAAACTGAGATTAAAAAAAATTACTTTCTAGTTAGAAAAAGAACAAAACAAAACAAAAAACCACAACTAAGTTGTCACTTTCTTACTAACTATCCTGGACATGAAATTACTTTCCTATTCAAAGTGGTCTTAGGAATTGTAGAGAAACTGTCTCATCAGACGATGGTGTGGTTGAGTGTAAATCATGGCTTTCCCTCAGTTTTTCATCTTATTTTGAAAAGCAACAGGAGAATAGTTCAATTTCCTTAACAGTTTCAGTTGTCCATCCTGGTCTGGCAGGAATGCCTCAAAGTTGTGGATTTATAATATAAACATTCTGCCTTGATATAACTAGCATTCACATATCCTATCAATAGTGCATTTTCTAGTTAATATTACACAGAATAAAGTAAAATTTCCTAACAAATTTACACCAAGTTTACTGCAAAAAAAAATTTTTTTTCAGCATTACACATTTGGAATTATATGTGCCTTTTATTTCATGGGTTGCTTTTAGCTTTTGAAATCCAACATCTTCTCAGCTGTGCTTCAAATAGTATTTTGTCTTCTGAATGAGTATAAACCCAATATCATAACCAGGATCAAAGTGTGGGCAAGGTTGCAAGGGATCACTGGTGGGGTTATCTGGTCCTACCTCCCTAGCCTCATGTTTGCCTGTTTGGAAATGTGTATTTGTTTTCTCAAGGGTTGATTGCCTGGAAGCAAGTGACAGCAATTTGCTTCCATCAATGGTGATGGGAACTTTCACCCAAGGGAAAAAGGAAAAAAATATCAACAATATTCAGATAAAATTTTTATTAGTATTTGCTCAGGTCTACCCATAATAATGAGTCTTTAGGCTTTCCTATTTAGAGCACTTTTATTAAGGACACATTTGTGAATTAACACAGATATGCCGTACACTGTATAGCTGTAATTTTGAAATACTGTCAGTAAGACTGGGCAGACTAGTTTTTATTTGTTGCCATGGATACATCTGACCTTTTTAGGACTAACTAAGAGGAGTGTTAAAGAGAAAAGTGGCAGTAAGTCAAACATAGTTATGCAGTCTTACACACATATAATTTAAGAAGTCCTAGTCATAAAGTTACAAATTCCAAGAGGTTTGAGGCATTGCAGCTGGGTGGTGAAGAAGGCCTACTAAGAGCCCCACTCAAACTGCTCTCAGACTCCTACATGAAGGGGTGAGAGATTTGGCGGTTGGAAGGCAACAAAGGCTCATTTTCCTTTACTGTGGTATGCAAAGTTTACCCACCATTCAGTCAACAGGTGCCCACCCTGCACCCTGGCTGCCCCCATAGCACTGGGAATTTGCATTCCCACCAAGGAAGCACAACATGGTGTAACAAGAGTGCAAGTCCTGGTGAGGGAAGGAAGAAGTGATGTTAGGACAGGTGAGAATTCATCTGATACGGCATCAAGGACAACAAAAAAAAGGTATGTACTGGAATTGGTGGCAGAGCAAAATGCAACAATATGAGACATGCTGCAGGTATTTTTTCCCTCAGATTTGTGCTGTCTCTCTGCTGAGGTTGGTGGGCAGATGCATTCATTGCAAAATCCTGTTCTGGCTGTACCAGGTTCTCTCTTAGAGCTTATTTCAATCAGTCAGAGTAATTAATCTTTAGGGCCACTTTGGAGCTTCCAACAGCACAATTTTACAGGTTATACAAATCACAACCTCAAGGTACCTTCTTCCAACCTCAAGGGACCTTCTTCCATCACTTTTTCTCTCTTCTGTCAAAATTATTTTCTACTGTTTGTCTTCTTTAGGTTGACCAGGTCACTACACATCACCAGGAATATTCCTCACCCTTTCACAGCTGTAACTTTTCATCATACTCTCCTTTCTGAGAATTTAGCAGCATCATTACCATTTGGGATACCTCTGCCTGCTCCAGGAATGTTTCCCCGAAACCTTGTTCCTCCCTTTACTGCCATTGCTAGCATCTTTTGGGCACTACAGCAAGTCACTCCTCTGCAGGTTATTAGTTCATCATTCCACCTGCTCTTGAACATTGATCCCTTCCTATATATGTGTATGTGTAGGGTTGTGTATATAACAAAGCAAAACAGAAAAATTACTCACCTCTTGATGTAGTGCTCTTTCCTCCCATCTACCACCCACCTCTTCCCTCTGAACACAGAGAGCTGCTGCCACCTCATACATATCTTTTGGTTGTTTCCAGAATTCCCAGAAAAATATCCCTTCTGAAAACTGCTGAGCTTTGGCCTCAGCAGCAGGATTTGATTAATAGATGGTTCATTTTGCCACTGAGCTATTCATCAGTGCTTATGCACCTCATGGTGGTGATGCCCAGAGGATGTGTATGTGTCTCCCCGCATGAGGATCAAGCCCATCAGCTTCTGAGATAAGATAATTTAACTCTCTTCATCTAGTTTTGAGAGATGCTGAGTGCACAGCTGAGGGTTATGGCTATAACAGACAGCTGCCCTGCTCTTCCTTTTAAGTTCTCTTTGCAGCTTAAGCCTGTCTTGGCTGATTTGCCTGAGTGCTCTAAGTTGTTTTTTGAACAAAGAATGACAAAAATAAATACAGGAAGAGGGAAATCAGGTGAGAAGTGGGGCTTTATGGTCTTTGTTGCTGTCATAGAATGATTTGGGTTGGAAAGGACCTTAAAGCTCAACTCATTCCACACCCCTGTCATGGGCAGGGACACCTTCCACTGGACCAGGTTGCTCCCAGCCCCGTCCAGTCGAGCCTTGGACTTTCAGGGATGGGGCATCCACAGCTTCTCTGGCACTGTGCCAGTGCCTCACCACTCACAGCAAAGAATGAAGCTGTTATTAACAGTGCTAACAAAAGTGTTCTAGAAACCTTGTGCTGCACCTAGAACACATCAGTGCATCGATGTTAACAGCCAGCTTCTTGTGCATTGCTTTGAGATTTACAGCTCATGGAAAGCCTTTGATACATCACTCTAAGCATAGACAACCATCTTTTCAGGACAAAGATCTCAGCAGTGTAAGAACGAGTAACCTACCGACAGCCCAATTTTCAAAGACAAAAATTAATTTTATAATGGTTTTCAAATAATTTTTCATGTATTTTCATTTTCAATGATGTGTGAATTAACTGTGAGACCTCTGGGTGAGGGAGTAGATCTACATGGCCAGCCTCAGTGGTCCAAAACAGAGAACATTGATCATTGAAATGTAAAATAATTGGCTGACTCTGAATTTTTGTTTTATTTTTAATTATTCCTATGTCACCCCAAGAAGGAACCAAAAATACCAGTGGAGTCAAATTTTCAGTTAGTTAAAGTTGCTAAGATCCTTTTTAGCCATTACATTGTATATGCTTTATACTACCAAATGGCCCACATTCAACAAGTTCATATTTTGAGAAAAATAAGCCTTTGGCCACAAGAGTGGTATATATAAATATATACCAAAAGCTGAAAGCAGTCCATTTGTTGCCAGTTTCTTTTGGAATTGACTGGAAAATGCAGTGGCAACATTAATGCCTTAAGAGGCCTCCTAGAAACAGAGACTAGACAGGAGTAAAGGATTAAAAGAGGTATTTATTTGAAAGGCTTTCAAACGTACACCCTGGGGACCCTGAAGCTATTCTCAAAAATGGACCCCAGGTCACAAGTTCTTCACTCTTTTATAGGTTTGGTTCATTTGCATAGCAGGGTTAATTCTCCAATTAAAGCTTCAGTTTTCCCCTGAGCTTACCCCCCCATTAGTGGCTCTTTGGTTTGTATTTTTGGCCTAGGACAGTCTTGGTGTCCTTGGAAAGCAGGGCTGCAGAGGCTTTGTTATGTCTACCTAGCATGAGAGAGCAGAAATTAACAGGCTGCAAGAAACTTCAGAGTCACACATCAAGAAGTACAGAATTTGAAAAATATAAAGGTTAAAAGCTAAGGCATCAATATCTCCTTGTTTTCCTGCAAGTGACTCAAATATATGCATTGATGAAGGCAGCAGAATTACTCATGTTTTGTGTTAAGCATCGTTAAGTATGCTTAGCTGAAGTATATTTAATTAAGCATAATTAAGTAAACTTAATTATTAAACTGAAAATGCTTTTGTATCTGCCTAATCAAAGTTCAGAGAGTTCAATAATTGAGCCATATCCTTCTGTACCTTTAATCACCTGCTTAACCCCAAATAATTTTAAACAAAGTCTGACTTATCAAAGCAAAAAGGTTGGTTTTCTTAATTTTGAATTGCATCATTACAGTACTCTGCACATCTATAGCTTTACAAAATAAACAATTCCTTATAGACTCTGAATGAGCTCTGCAAAGTGAACTAAATAAAAACTATTCAAAAAATAGATTTTAAAAAAGAAGAGGAGGAATTGAGCCTTCCGTTTCCTGTGGCTGTAGGTGTACTTTGTTGCTGGCTGCAGGGCTAACCCCAGCAACAGGTTGTGATGTTACTTAGCTGACTTGAGAATTTGACATTGTTAATAAGTGGGTTTGGTTCTAATTTTTTTAGGCTGTGTCATGTTCATGGCACATCACATGGGACTACCAAGGGGCTGCAGCCATTTGCTTGAGACTTTTGGGGATACTATGGCAAGCAGAAGTGGCTGAGAGCTTCCATCAGCTCTGGTGTGTGGATAAAGGATTTCAATGCCCCTCAATGTCAGTCCAGTATCGTTTCTGGGAATTTTTTCTGCATTTGCTGACTGACAATTCACTTGTAATAAATGGTTCTGAATATGTAAGAAGAGCCTCTTGGGAAAAAAATAGGATAATAATAAACACTCAATATTTTAACAAGGGGATCCTGCAATATTTCTGTTTTATCCCTTTTGACCTGTAAGAGGGAAAAACTTGTCTCTTCAGGAAGGTGTGGATTTGCAAAACATAAAGGTTTGTTTTACATTGCTGTTGTTGATAATGATAATAATAATAATCATTCTTGTTGACTCCGGTGAGGGAAGACATGCAGACAATCAGTGTGATTGATAATGCAAGCTTCGGTTTATTGAAATCAAGACTCTGCTTTTATACACTCAAATATGCATACTTGTCACTTCTCTATTGACGCTGGGTAAAAAGCTACATTTTGCACATATTGCTGATGTTGCAATTTGGGAAATCAGGATTCTTCCTCATCTCTCATGGTCAGTACATCTTGTCAGCACGTCCTGTTGTTTATCTATAACAGGATTGTCAAGAACACTGTGTTTGTGTCCTTGCCTTTCTTTATTCTCATGATTTCTGTTCTCACGATTTCCTTTTTCTGCAGCTAGCAAAAGGCCTGCTGATTTCTGCACTTAGCAAGAGGCCTGCTTATGTCAAGCTAAAAAGGTGTTTGCTTGTACAGCTCTTCCAGGGACCCATGTCCCTGATCCTCCAACCATTCCTCAACAATTCCCCCTTTTTGTGCAAGCAATACCTGGTTCATCACAGATGTAGGGATTTTGTATATCATTCTTTGCAGGCATTGGCACAGGCAAGGTAAGCACACTATTATTAATAATATTAGTAGTCCTACGGTGATCAAGTGTTGTACCAGTGAAACTAACCATGGTCCTAAGCCCAGTGATTTCAACCATCCCTCTAAGCCAAAACCATCTTCTTTCTGCAATTGTGTGGTTAATGGATGCAACTCATTTATCTGCCTGTGAATCAATCGGGAATGATCAGATAAATTCATATAGCACATTCCTTCAAAATCTTCGCAACCATGTCCTTGGGCTAATAACAGAAAATCAATCGCAGCTCAGTTTTGCAAAGTAGCATGCCTCACTGAATCCACATCTACTAAGAGGTCTGATAATGCCTTTGACGTTGCATTAGTTTGCTTAGCAAGCCAACAGCCTAGCTTGTTTAGCATGCCAAGGGCTCCGGCAGAAGCAACTCCAGGGGTTAAAACAGACGCGCTTATTATGGCTCCAGGGGACCAAAATTTAACATTATCTCAGCATTCAGCTGTGAACTGATGAGCCATACGCCTTACTCGGTGATGTCGGGTCATTTTCAAAATCATTGATGTATTTGGTGTTAGCAAAGACAACCTGCCAATTGTACACAGTCCACCTCTCAATCGAGAGGGAATTCCTAGCCATGCTCAATCACCACAAATCAAAAATTAGCCAGATGGTAGAGCTAGAGGGGTGTTAGTAGATATGGACAGTTTTGTAGCAGTATGATTGCACCAAATGGAACTATTACCGTACACTGGTAGGCTAGAATTTACATTAATGACAGATATACTGCAGCCTTTCTTCTGACATGTGCTACTTTTCCAATTAAACATAACACAAGCGTCTGCCTTTACAGATCCTAATAATTCTAATTCTTGCAGTTCTACAGGGGCAATAGGCAAGTGAGGTGCCCACTGATCCCAATGGTCGACTGTGAATGATGGATTAGTCACATTACAGGTCAGGATCTGTGCTGGACATGGCCAAGCATCTGTTGGCATCCTACTAAGCAAGTGGAAAAAGGATTTCCGGGAGAAGAAAGAGATAGGCAGATAGCATCTTGTTTGGTTAGGTTAGCTATAGTCAACCAAATATTTGTCTTTGGCTGTGCTGGGACCCATGCTTGGGAGCTAGATATCAAGCAAGCACTAACAATGATGAATTTTATACTGAGACAAATTAATATTTTCCCATTTACGTTTTTCTGCATCCCACTCATCTTCTAGTACTTCATGTAGGACGGGAATGCTAACTTCTTTTCCACACTGTAAATCTAATATGCGGGACCTATTAAACTCTTCCAGCCGCTTTGTACCTTGCTGTACCAGCCAAACAAGTAAGAGGCGCTGCCATGTGGCCAAGCTTTCAATGGGAGTCAAAGATTGTTCAACCGAGTGGCCGATATAACTTTCTAAAGCTTGAAACCAGTTTTCTCGGTCATGCTAACACCTGGTGCAGCAAGGAACTAATGCGATTCCTTGGTGTATCCAAATTCTTCTATTACAACGTCCAGAAAGTATTTTGACCCAAGCCCTACAGGCTATTCGACCGCAGCTAAGGCAGTCATCATATCTTTGACTAAACCGGGGATCAGGATTTATTCCTGGCTTAAGTGGATCATATGTAAGCAATTCTGCTATTCTTTCTGGTGCTATAGAGTGCACCCTAACTCCAAGTAAAGCTTGCAGTCTATATACATAAGGCACAATGGCTCTTTTCAGTCTCTCCTGTTCACGTCGGACTGCTTCGGGCTCCAGTGTCAGCGTTGACTGCGTCAGATTCTGTCGCTGCGCAGGCCCAATGGCTGGGTACCCACAAGGGTCCTGCTGGAGTAAGCACACACATGTAACCCCTACCCATGTATTGAACTTCAGTGGGCCCCTGCCAGATCCCTGTAGCTGGGTGCCTTTACATCACATGAAAAGGTTTTACTAATTTCTTCTTTGCTTCTGTAATACCACTATGAAGGTAAGCGGGTGCAGCATCACTGTCTCCAAACAAACACAAGTAATTTAACACATACAGGGTTTTTGCTAATTTCTCCTGCACATCTGGAATGTCATTGAACTTAGCTAGATATAACTTCAGCGTTTGATTAGCTCGCTCTACAATGGCCTGCCCTGTGGGTACATGAGGGATTCCGGTGACGTGTTGCACACTTCATTGCTGGCAGAACTTGCGGAGTTGCTCACTAGTATAAGCAGGACCACTGTCTGTCTTAATCTGTTCTGGTACACCCATCACGGCAAAGCAGCTGGTCAGGTGTCGTATCACATGAAGGGCTTTTTCGCCTGTCTGTGCTGTTGCCCATATAAACTTGCAAGTGTCTATGGTGACATGCACATACTTCAGTCTGCCAAACTCAGGAACATGGGTCACATCCATTTGCCATATTTCGTTCGGGCCTAAGCCTCAAGGATTAACCCCAACACCGAGACCCGGGCCATGATGGCTACATGTTGGACATGCCTGTACTATTCCCCTGGCTTCCTCCATGGTAACATCAAACTGTCTATGAAGGCCTCTGGCATTCTGGTGCAATGTGTTATGGGCTTCTCGTGCTTTTGCAAATTCACTCAACGGCACTGTCACTGAGACTAACTGGTCTGCATAAGCATTCCCTTTGCCCAGGCCCTCTGTCCATTTGTGACTCCTGATAGGTATTATAGGATAGGCACATGTTCTCTGACCAATGGCTGCTTGGAGCTGACGCAGTAGTTCAAACAGGCGTCTGTTGCTTATGTCTCTTATCCTAGCATCCTCTATTTGTTCTACTCTGGCATCTCTATGATGCCAGCAACATATAAAGAGTCTGACACTACATTGAGCTTAACAGTCAACCACCGCTTGAATGCCCAGACCACAATAGCAGCTAATTCAAGGGTCTGCAAAGAGTCTCCAGGTTCAGCCTCTAGTATCTGATGACACCATTGACCTTGAACTTGCCACGTTGCAGCTGCTTGTCGGGACTTCTTTCCGGCATTGGCGAATACTGTTACTGCTTCTCGTAGTGGTTGTTTACTTCTTTTGGGAATCTGAATCCATGTATGCTGAGCCATCCATTTCAGTACAGGGGCCTTAAGCGGTTGTACTTCAATTTGCTGGGCATTGCTTAACAGGCTGATTTGTAGAGCTTGAGAGTGTTGCAAGTACCAATCAAGCTCATCTCATTTCATTGGCAAATAAATCATTCCTGGCTCTTGCCCAGTGACTTGTATTATGCGGTTGCGGCCTTTCTGTACTAATTCTGCCACATTATCAATATTTTGTTGCAATGTTGTTTTGGGCTGTAGGCTTGTGAACATCCACTCCAGGACCCTAACTTGCTCCCCCGTTTTCTTTTTGCACTGAGTCAGTGCACCGATAAGCTGACTTGCTCCGTGGAGGACAGTAAAATCGACTGGAAGACCAGTGTCCATATGATCAACTGCTCTATCTGCAATAACAGTACTGATACGCTGGATAGTGTCGATTTGTTCTGGTGTGGGCCGAACTGGCAAAGAGGGATCAGTCCCTCTCAGCAGAGGTCTCAGCATCTCTAGGTCTTCATTACTGATACCTACAACTGGCCGTAACCACTGCAAGTCACCCATGAGCTTTTGTGCATCTCGCAGGGTCTTAAGATTGGTTTGAATTGTCAGTTTCTGTGGCTTGATCTGCACTTCGGTAATGCTCCACCCTAGGTATTTCCAAACAGGTGTACTCTGAACTTTTTCTGGTGCAACAATCAAGCCATACTGTTTTAACTGATTGGTGAGCAAGAGTTCTTGTTGGGGGGTAATTGGGTCTTGCTGAGCGACAAGGATGTCATCCATGTAATGATAAATAATAGTTTTTGGCCAATGCGTCCGAACTGGCTTCAGTGCAGCATCAACATACATTTGACACAAGGTGGGGCTGTTTTTCATTCCTTGCGGAAGCACTGTCCACTCATATTGAGATGCAGGTCCTTCCCTGTTTATAGCAGGGAGGGTGAAGGTGAAACGAGGCATGTCATTAGGATGTAACGGTATAGTAAAAAAGCAGTCTTTTAAGTCTACTATTAACAAATGCCAGTTCTCGGGCACAACTGCAGGGTTAGGAAGACCAGGTTGCAGGGCTCCCATGGCTTGCATTTGTGCATTGATGGCACGCAAATCATGCAATAGCCAATACTTCCCTGATTTCTTTTTGATCACAAAGATAGGAGTATTCCATAGACTCGTAGATGGTTGCAAATGTCCTTGGCTCAGCTGTTCATGCACTAATGCATGGGCTTGTTGCAGACATTCCCTTTTAAGCGGCCACTGCTCGATCCACACGGAGCCATTTGTGAGCCAGTGCAGAGGTATCGGGAAAGTCAATGCAGCGGCCGGTATCAAAAAGGTGTTTCAGTGGTTAATACAAAACCTAACTGGTTGAGCACATCTCTTCCTATTAAAGCATTGACTTTCTCAGGCAGAGGCATCACTGTGACTATAACAGATGCAGTGCATCCATCCAGTATAATTTGAATTCGATTTCGACTGTGTTGCACTGACGCAGTGCCTCTGACACCTTTGACTCCTCCTGCTGCATACTGAAGGGGCCAATGCGGAGGCCAGCATGTGTTGGCAACTATTGTTAAGTCTGCTCCAGAGTCTAAGAGAGCAGATAACGTCAGGGTGTCGCTGCCATGAGTGAACACAGCAGTAGCAACTGGCTGCCGAGCTAGCGGGAGGGTAAGAAGAGCAAGACTCCCAGTTGAACCAAAATTTCCTGCTCCTCACTCTGGGGCTCCCTTGGCTGCAGCTGCAGTGAGTTGAGGCAAAGGTATTAACTGAGCAATTTTACTTTGTGCTGGGATGTGGATGGGTGGAAAATGAGTTTGGACCATGATGTAAATTTGTCCTTCATAGTCTTTGTCAATTAAACCAGGTAATATAAAGAGTCCTTTCATGCTACTAGAAGAGCAACCTAACAATAGGGCTCCGTGACACTGCCCATTGATGACTAATGGCCCTTTTATGCCTGTTGGAATTTTCTGGGGCCGGTCATCAATTAAAGTCACATCTATTGCTGTTGCCAGGTCCAGGCTGAGGCTTCCCTGAGTTGCAGGCCACAGGCATTTGGCAGATTGTAGGGAGCTGCGGAGGCTGGCATTGCTACTGCTGGGGCCGCTGTCGGTGTCAGCGCGCTGCGACCCTTTGCGCTCAGTCTCCCGTTTCCTGGGTTTTTCCGGCAGGCTTCCGTGGAGTGAGTGTTGACATTGCAATTACGGCACCACACTTGTTGGACTTGACACTGTCATCTCATGTGTCCTTTGCGACCACACTGGAAGCATTTGATATCTTTGGGCTTATTACTAGACCCGCTTCTCGGTGCTTCTGCTCCTTTCAATGGGGCGAGGGCTGCAAAAGCTTGATTTTGGGTGTGCACTAGATCTTTCCCTAACTCTTTAACAGCTTCCACAAGCATTGCATGTGGCCCTACTGGCACTCGGCTCATTCTGTCTAGCATCAGCTCTACTGGTGCATCTGCTGGCAATGTAACTATTATGGATTGGGTGGCAGAGTTACAATTTTCCATTATGCACTGCCTTAACAATGCTCCTTTCATCCATTCTTGTGCATGAGAATTGTTTATAGCATTAGTAACTCTATCGACAAAGCTTGCAAATGACTCATCCCTTCCTTGCTTGATCGATAGGTAGGAGGGCTGAGGGGGTGTTGTTTTTATATAGGACATGGCTTGCCGTGCAAGTCGCATAGCTTCCAATAATCTTTCTGGCCCCACTTGTACTTGCATTTCAACTCTGGCAAACTGCCCAATTCCCATAAGCTGCTCTACTGTGACCCCATTTAAAGGATCCTGTGGATCACAGGGCATATTAGCAGAAGCATCACAAAGCCGATTCCAATGTGCCTGCCACAACATTACTTGTGACGGAGTCATAATCATTCTGACAGTAGTTTTAATATCGTCTGGGCAGAGAATCCCACTTCCCCATACATAGTTTAACATCTGCTTAGCTGGTTCACTGTGCAGCCCTGACTCATTGACTGTGCCTCGTAGCTGAGTTAACAACTTCCAGTCCACGGGATTATACTCTCCTGCTATACCTTCTCCATCCATCTGATAAATTACAGGGAAAACTAACGGATCTCCGATAGATTCTACGAGTTCATAGTCTTTATGCTCAAGAGCTGCTTTTGCTATGTTCCTGCAATTAACTCGATTAACTTGTGTACTTGGGATTTGGCATGCCTTAATTTTTTCTTTGCTATTAATGCTGTTAGTAGGGACAAGACTTTTACAGTATCTGGTTGCTTCCTGCTCTAGTTCTTCACTTTCTGATAGCTCACTTTCTTCCTCCAAGGTTTAGACCCTTTCCCTGTTGTTCCCCCTGACATCTCAGCCTTCTCTGTAGGAGGTCGAACAACTATAGTATTCATTGTTGGAGACACGGGGACATAATCACTTCCTAATGACATCATACCAGGTGGGGGGTCTTTTCCTTCTAGGTGGGCAGTTGCAACTGCTGCTACCTGTTTTTCAACATGATACTGCTTGAGGCAATTAGTTACTGCTCTCCATGGCTTCATTAACTTTTTAGCTTCTTTATTGTTGTCTATAACTAGATTCCATAAACAAGCACCATATTCTTGCCACTGGTGTTCGTGGAACAGCAATCTTGGGTCCTTAAAGAACCCTTGCTTTTTCCCGAACACCACTAACCCATTTAAATCCTTACAAAGGTTTATCTCTTTAACTCCCTGCTTTTCTAAAAAGCATAAAAATAAACCAAGGGCCACCTCTGTTTCCATACCTGTGTCCTAACGCTTTCCCTGTCGACAGGAGTTGTGCAGCCTTTTCAGGTTAGCCCTTGTCAGCCGGACGACGGACCCCCCTGTAGGTCAGTCCAGGCACAGATCAGACGCTTGCCTGCAGCTGCCAATCTTCTGCCCTCCGGTCTCTGCTACCGGTGCTTCTCCTGTCTCTCGCTTCAGTCAGTGAGAATGAGATAAGAGCTATCCCTGTTCAGGCGCCATCTTGTTGACTCCGGCGAGGGAAGACATGCAGACAATCAGTGTGATTGATAATGCAAGCTTCAGTTTATTGAAATCAAGACTCTGCTTTTATACACTCAAATATGCATACTTGTCACTTCTCTATTGACGCTGGGTAAAAAGCTACATTTTGCACGTACTGCTAATGTTGCGATTTGGGAAATCAGGATTCTTCCTCATCTCTCATGGTCAGTACATCTTGTCAGCACGTCCTGTTGTTTATCTATAACAGGATTGTCAAGAACACTGTGTTTGTGTCCTTGCCTTCTTTCTTTATTCTCATGATTTCTGTTCTCACGATTTCCTTTTTCTGCAGCTAGCAAAAGGCCTGCTTATATCAAGCTAAAAAGGTGTTTGCTTGTACAGCTCTTCCAGGGACCCATGTCCCTGATCCCAACCATTCCTCAACAAATCATAGCAGCTCATGTGTGGAAAGTAAGAAACCCATAAGAACTAAGTGAACTTACCACAAAGGTTCCCACAGTTTCCAGTATGAAACACTCTAATCCCAGTGACAAAATCGGAGTGGAGATAAGGTGTCAGCAATTACTCCAGAAGTAAAATACAATTACTCCAGAAGTAAAATACATCCTTAGAAGTGTTTTCCTTGTCTGATGCTTGTGCATTGCTTGCTGAAGGGGGTAGGTGGGTGACCAGTGAAGCTTGGCTGCAGGGTGAGCCCTGAGTGACTTGTTCAGGGGCCGCCTGTGCTGGCACCCCACCTCCAGCCCATGCAGGGTGATGGCATGCTGCCTGGTGCTGGCCCTTCAGGGGTGGCTATCACTCCACCAGTATATGCTACCAAGAATCCAACATGCTCCAGCATCCAGATCATCAACGAAATAATGGTTTTCTTCACTTGTATGTAAGCAAGACTAGAAAAACAGAGAACTGCTCATCTAGTAAAATGGTAGAATTTTACCAGTGCTTTGGTTTTTTTTGCAGATTGTTTTTTTAGAAAAGCAATGAAGCCTGTGTGGCATTCGACTGTATTTAATTAACCTGGTCTTTTTTATCTCATTTCTGCCATTCTACATGCATTATTCTATACAAAAACTTCCCCTACAAGCCAAAACATGTTCCTGTGTCAGGTAACTAGTTCGCATTCCCTCCTATGGAATAACATCAAAAGGAAAGCATGAAAACTGTTGTGAGAAGGTAGGACTTGTCTGCACAGCTCTGTGGCAAAGCCCCTCAACCCAAACCCTGCCACATTTTACTCATTTTGGTACACAGACCATATTCCTCTTTTCCAGACATGGATGTATGTGAAGTTTTTCTATTGCTAGAGGAAGAGTACAGA
The DNA here is from genome assembly GCF_000738735.6 of Corvus cornix cornix. Taxonomy (NCBI): domain Eukaryota; kingdom Metazoa; phylum Chordata; class Aves; order Passeriformes; family Corvidae; genus Corvus; species Corvus cornix. Next base: position 56,134,518 of record NC_046357.1, read on the forward strand.
GAGGGAGTGTCCACAGCAGCCTCTCTAGACCATCACCTCACAGAAATTTTCAAAACTTAGAGAGATTTCTACAGGTAAATTTTCCAGCTTTTAGATTATTTATAAGTAGCGCAAAGCAGATGCTTTGTAAAGAAAAAAAAAAAAGAAAAACTGATCGTCAATATTTTTATGAAGATTTTTGTCACACTTCCCTGTCACCACCCCCTCCCAGGGGCTACAAAGGGCATAGTGCCAGCCGTGGTACCCCATGCTCCTCTCACTGATGTGGAAGGCAGGTCATGGGTTGAATGAAACTACTCTTGCTGGAGAGTTTTCCTGAAATCATACAAAATTGCTATGGGAGTTTCAGAAATCATTTTGGTGTTTTCATCTGTGTGATGTCTATCCTTGTTGCCCATGCTATTTTGTGTTAAATTGAATCCTACTGACCCACAGCATAATTTCAGAGTATTGTTGAAGAAGGAATTCTTCTTTGTGTTCATATTCTTGGGTCTTTTCTTTACAACTAAATTGTTGTGAATATATATTTTGTAAGAATATCTGTGATTTGTTTAGAACTGAAGACAGCTTAAAACCTTGTCTGGCATTATTTGTGATTTTTTCTTTTGGGGGTGTGAAAGCCCTACCACTGCAAACTTTTCCTATCAAACCTCACAGGATTATGGTTGCAACAACTAACATAAACTACTGTGCATTTTGCCACAATCACGCTGCAGTTAAAAACTTTTTTTTTTTTTTAACACTTGGTAAAAATGTTGCTTTGGCCAAAGGAAGGAAAAGTTTCTAGCAGTTGTGCAGTCTGCTGACACCCACAGGGGAGACATCTCATACAGCCCTTGATTGCCCAATTGATGAAATGAAGCCTTCATTCTCAATGGAAAATTGCAAAATAATGAAAAGTATTAATGCGCTCAGCTCTGGCAGCCACGTATCCCCTGGCTGAATACTTTCAAGCCATTGCCAGGAGCGGGTGATTCTGACATGACAGACCTTTCCCATTAACTTCCCCAAGCTGCACTTTTACCAAAACAAAAAGTCTCCCATGGCCTGGAGATGCCAGCACAGCTCACTTTAGTTCACACAGTGTTTGGTGCTCTGCCAGGCAGCTCTCTACAAGCTCTCTCCTCTCTGTGGAAAGGAGCTGCTATACCTGCAAAAAGCCCAGGGTTTTTCCCAGGCAAGCTCATTGTATCTGTCTTGACAAACACAGCAGAAAAGGGCTGTTTGGGAAGCCCCAGGTGCTCTGATTGAAGCAAAAGAGTAAAGCAACAGTTGAAAAATCCTTGCAGAAATGTATTGATTTAGATTCAGGGTGGTTTGGATTAACAATTGAAACTTCCATAAAATCAAATTACCCTGGTTTTGCAAAGACATCTCTTGCTAGCAAAAAAAAAGGAAAAAAACAAGCACATCCACTCTCCCCTTATTAATTTAATCAGTAACCATAGTGGTAGTTTTCTGAAAAAGTGGTTGTTACTTTTGATTAAATCATAATAAAGTTGGTGATTTTTTAAAACAGCATTTGAATTTTTGCAGTTTCTTTTGGAATCATATAGGCTGTGCTATTTATTATTAGGAGATTGACTAAAAATATCTATACTTCTGTTACAAATTTAAATATACAGGGAACTGTATTTATTATCCTAATACAATGTATATTAAAAAAAAAGTGTGTTTATTTTGTGTCTGAAGTATTTAAGTATCTTCCTGGCATCTTTGCTAAAGTGCTTTGGAGGTATCTGTTCCAAAATGCTGCAAAATGTTGTAATTAGATATAAAGTGAAAGCAAATTGGAAATATATGTAAAATTATAATTTAACTATATTAGTCTACCACAATTGAAGTGGACTACGGAAAGAAAGGAACAGGACAGCTTCTGGGTTTATAATCACTTAGGGGTAAAACACAGAAGAAAAAAGAAAAAAAAATGCAAAATGTCTTTACATCTGTATTTCATACTGAATTTAATAAATCACAGTTTGGGGAGAAAAATGCAGGGATTTGCGTCACAGTTTTTCTCATTGAACTAAGTCATTTTTACAATGCAGCCATTGCATAGCAGGTCCTCTTATCACAGTAACAATGCAAACACTGGAATAATTGCAATCTATAAACCATTCTGGATTTCTAAACAGAAATATGAAAAACAAATCAGTAATTCAAACATTATTTAGTATGGATATGCAATACATGCAACTAAGTGGCGCACTGTGCTGGGTGGGGGTGATAGCTATTAGTATTGAATTATTCAGGCCTTTTATTCTCCAAACTATTTTAGTCTGCTTGAGTAAAAAACTTTCTGTAGAGCAAACTAAAAGCTGCTATTTTGATATTTACAACCATTAATGTTATGCCTCACATTAAAAAAATTTAGTTTACAGCTCCTTCAGCTTCAAGTGATTTGAAGGGGGAGACGAGTGACAGCATCTGCTTTAAAACAAATAATAATAACATTTTGATGATTTCTCTGTCAGGTCTATACTGACAGGGCTTTTCCGACCCGACCCGTCCTGGTGAGGAAGGATGTTCCCGAGCTTCTGGGAGGCTGTAGCAAAACGAGAGAGCGACTTCACGGCATACTTGCTCCTCCGCCCTCCTCCTCCTTGCCTCCTGCTTTCCTTCGGTAGTTGTTTTTTTTTATTACTTTTTTTCTTTTTAGATTTTTTTCTGTTGCGGTTTTTTTGTTTGTTGGTTTTCTTTGTTCCTTTCCCTTTTATTGGGTTTGGGGAGAGGGGGTGGAGTTTTTTACGTTTTTCTTTTTGCCGTTTGTTTGGGAAGAGGGATGGTTGTTTTGACGGCGTGTTGTGGAGGGGTTTTGTTTGTTGGTTGGTTTGTTTTATTAAATTTTTAAAATTTTGTTTCAAATGACAGTTCTCAGCTGCTGAAGAAGTGGCCGGGAAGCCTCGGGGTGGCAGATCCTCGAGAGAACCTCCCCACCCCTTTCTCGAAGGACTGCAGCCGCCCTGGGCAGGCGCTCCCCTCCTCAAGGACATGCCAAATGCTTCTCCTATCCGCAGTTTCTGGAGCGTTCGCACAGTTTTGAGGACCAGCAGAGCTCCGGGAAGGCGGTGTGTGTGTGCATGGGTGCGATGCTGTGCATGCTCCCTCCAGCGCCCCTTCCGCCCCCTCATACCGCTCAAATTGCGCTCACGGGCTGCAACGCGCCATTTGTTTCCTTCTCAGCGTTAAAAAAAAAAAAAAAAAAAAAAAAAAAAAAAAAAAAAGGGCAAAAAAGGAAAAGAAGAAGCGGGGAGAGGAGAGAAAAAAGGGGGAGCGAAGGAAAAGGGGGAAAAACAAGAGAAAATGGGGAGGGGAAGGAGTAAAAAGGGCAGAGAAAAGGAAGGTGTTTTCTAGGCTTATTCCCTTCAGTGTGAGGGGGAGAAGGCATCCTCAGAGACAGCAAACCCTTCCCTAATTTTACCCTGTAGGGAACTGCATGGCAGAAAGAACTTTAAGGAAGGGAGGAGTGTGCCTGGTGCCCTGTGGAGGGAGGACAGGGATGATCCTGGCCATGAACAACTTTGAAATTTTCCTCTTTTTTTGCCTACCAGTCAGCATACATATCCTGGGAGCCACCCAAGGGAAGGACAGGATGGCATGGGAGGCTGGAAGGAATGCGTTAAAACCCTGTGCTTTTTCCCCTTTGCATGGAAGTAGTTGGATGTCTTTTGCACTTTTTGTCTGGTAAGTGTTGCAGGACCAATCTGGCAATAATTACTGAATTATTTGTCATCACCTGTTTTTTTCACACATCATCTTGATACCTCCTTTCTTACTTTCTGCAATGATGATCAGAGCCTGAGAATAAATCCTCTACGTCACAAATGCTTTTATGTATTTTCAGTATTTCTGGTTTGGTCTTTAAAATCATTTTGCAGTCCAATACAATGTGGAGTTGATTTTTGTTTCTTTGTTTTTAGACTAAAAACTATTTAACATGGTCTCTTCAACAAAAATATTCATTTCCATGATAGGTTATTTTTGTTATTAAATAATAATTGTACTAACATCTTTTAATGGCAAATGCAAATAATGTTTTACTACTACTGTAAAATTCATCTACACACAGATGATGAAATAATGAAAGAAAATTAGTTTAATACAATGTGTGAATGAGTGTTCAAGAAAAATAAATGTGAGATTTCATTATTTTGAAACATCGTGGGAGATAGATTTTTTTCTTTATTAGTAGTAAGTACAAAACTAGCTTCAAAAAATTTTCCTCCATATGGTTGTAAAAGTCATAGTGATAATAAGTTGCAATGATATTTTACCTTAATTGTGGCAAAAGAAATGACACTTTGTTTTGAAGGAAGAAGAACAAGTAACTGAGATAATGATACCTTGGGTTTTAACTCTTATATTTTTCAAATCCTGTACTGCCTAGTGTGTAACTGAAGTTTTGTGTGGCCTGTTAACTATGCTCTCTCATGATGGTTAGACATAACAAACTGTCATAGGTTAGCAAGCATAGTCCCGGAAGGGACGTCCTTGCTAAGGGGTGCTTACAGTTTCCTCTGGGAACTGATAGAACCTATCAGCTGGCCAGTTTGAATATGGACAATTCTCTAAGCCACTTAAAGTTGTGATCACCTCTGTGATCCACATTTAAGAATAGGCAAACTCCCCCTCCAAGCTCTCTCTCGTTTCCGGCGCTGGCACAGGTGGCTGCAGGGCCCGAGCAGGGCCCAGTGGGCCCAGCCCAGGCCCTGCTTGGGCCAGGCTGGGCCGGGCCACGGCCATCCTGAAGCCAATGGACCTGTTCCAGCCATGGAACCCCCCCCCCCCACTGCCTTGCCGTGGGCAGCCGGAGCGGCTCGGCTCTCCCCCCTCTCCACTGCGATAAGAAAAATTCAACATTCCAGCTGCAAAGCTGCAAGGCCGAGGTGAGATTAACCCTTTTTATTGCTGTGAAGAGCTGAAAACCTGAGGGAAGAGAGAGAGGAGATGCTTAAAGCTGAAATTCTGTTGTGAAGCTATGATATATCAGAGTATCCTGTTGTAATTTCATGAAGATACGGGGGGTGGAGCGTTCAACTCGTGAGCAAAAGCACCTGCGCTGAGATAGGCAGATGCTGACGCAGCTGTAATTTCATGAGAAGTTTGGACAGGGAGAGATGAACCAGATGAGGACTTTTGCTCCAAACGGGAAAGGAGAAAACCTCAGTCCCTAGAGATGAACCAGATGAGGACTTTTGCTCCAAATGGGAAAGGAGAAAACCTCAGTTCCTAGAGATGCTCCCAGAGATAGTCCTAAAGATGAAGATGATGAAGACCCTTTGCTCCCAGGGAAGGAGAAGGGCCTCTGTTTTTGTTTCTGAACGGCTCAACCTTAAAATTGTACCCCAAAAAACTTCAAGAGTGGACCCTCGAAAGCAGTTGCGGGAAAAGCTGCAAGTCGGGGGAAAGGACTCACACGCAGGCAGAGAGACTCCTCTTCCTAAATGGACTGAACAATATTTGGAAGTGGGCGGCTGTCTCGTTGTGATAATGTTTTCATAGCATGAGCAAGAAGAGACTTCTCTTTCTAAATGGACTGAACAAGGTTATTATGGAAGTGGTAAACAGACTGAACATCTTAAGGGTTGTCTTTGAACATTGTCAGTGGGAGAAGGGAGGAAGGTGGGGGGAGGAGGAGAGTTCTGAAGGTGGTATAATTTTTTTTTCTTCTTTTACGTCTGTTAATAAACTTCTTTATATTCTTTCAAGTTTGGTGCCTGTTTTGCATTTCTCCTAATTCTTATCTCACAGCAGATAAACAGTAATGAGTATTTTGGACCAAACCACTACACTAAATTGGTGTTTCCGCCCGGTTACAAACCGAACCCGCGACACAAACCTGTCTAGGTTTGCTCTTCAAGGACACCAGGCCCCAAAATGTGTAAACTAAAGCCTTGAGATGAGGGGCAAACTTGGGGTAATTACATCCTTAACTGAATTCACAATTGGAGAATTAACCCTGATATGCAAATGGACCAAACTTATAAAAGTGTGAAGAACCCGTGACCCAGGGTCCATCTTGGGTGTAGCCTTTTGACTGCCCAGGGTGTGCCTTTGAAGGCCCTTCAAATGAATATCTGCTTTTATTATCTTATGTTTTTCTAGCCTCTGTTTTTTAGGTGGCCACCTCAAGGCATCAGTATCAGTCTTCTCTCCACCTTCTCTCCACCTTCAGACTCTTCTCTAAATCCCTTCATTCTCAAATATGTTTAGTGATTTCAAGGTTCAAATATTTGAGCAGAATGGCAAAGATGCAGGAAGACCATGAAACGGTCTTGTTTTAATAATTCTTTTTTCAGGATCACCAAGGCAAGCTCCACAACATATGTCCTGCTTGTGTGCCCTCACTACCAGCACTATCACAAAATGACAGGATTTCTCCATCATGGTTTCATGAAACTTAATTATCATTCATCTCATTGAGATGATTTACAGACTGGAAGATTACAGTTTTATCTCTAGGTAAGGCAAGCTGTTAAAAAATGCCTTTTTGAGATAGGATCCATTTTCAGGGGCCATGTCTTACTGAGATTTTGTTGAGCTTTGAAAATTTGGCTTGAGCTCCTGGAAGGAGGAAGCAAGGCTTGAGCTAACTTTTAGTGATTTAGAGAAGTGTGCGTGTGCTGAGACCTTTCCATCACATTTTTCAGAGACACATAAACTCTAAAAGATACGTGAAAAATTGTTAGACATTAAAAGAAAAATAAATCTGAGTGAGGAAGGAAACTATCTTCCATCTCCACAAGGAATTACTATTTTTAAATAGCCTGCCTGTGGGTTAGGAGAGATAGTGTGACTGTATAACTATAACATAGTATTGATAGAATTCAGTTAATATTTGAGTTGTGGACTTGCTGTCATTGGCTTTTTTAATAAAAAAATGAGATTAACTATCAGGACTTGCATCTAAAACCAAAAAATACTGAACAAATTAGATGTCTCAAAATACGCTTTCCCAATGTATTTTTTAAGACTTGAATGATGTTCAGAGATACATTGCATCTCTCTCACATGGAAGTCTTTGCATGAATTGAAGACACTTGAGTTAATGGGAACATATTGTTTGGCATATGCTCATCACAATTTTCCCAATAATTCTTGAAGTTTTTTTGGGCAGGGATTCAGCACTATTTGATACTGGATATTACATTTTCAGCAGTGCACAGTTTTCCTCAGAAAAATGTGAAAGGATGAGAGAAGAATGTTTTACAAGACTTCCATCTTACGGGAATGATCCCATTCATCATTAAGTCCATCATCCTGGTATTGAACCATGTTTAAGTTGATGTAGTGCCATGAATGCTTCTATCAAGCATTAAGACAGTTGGGGTTTTGTTTTGGTTTGTTTCCTCCATGATTCCTATAAAGTAATCCATCCATGTAAAATTTCTGAGATTATCTTCACATTTCTGCTCTAAGTTTATTTTTGCTTGATTTTTACTCACTATATTCTGTTCAAATTCATTTGTGGCTTTTTTCATCCTTTTTCCCCTTGCCCAAATATTTCCACATGGTAACGATATTCTCTTATGGTTTTTGAAGGCCAAAATGTCTCTTTAAAGGCATTCCTTTGGGGCCTTAATACATTCTTGCCCCCTGGAAGCAGAACACATGGTATGTGATGTAAACCAGCAGAAATGGTGAAGCACCTGAAGTGTTTCTGTATAACGCATGCACAGCAGATCTTCTGGAAGCCTCGGTATGACAAGCGTGACACTCCACATCACTCTGCAGAAAGTAAAATTAGATTTCAGTGTTTTATGTTTTATGAAACTCAGTATCTCAGAGTCCTCAGATAACCATGAGGGTACCCAAACCAGAGAGAAGTAACATCACAGCATGTAAAAGAAGCCACTTCTGCACATGAATTGACATTTCAGGTTTGGATTTATAGACAGTAAACATGATGCTAAGGAATTTTAAGCCTTTACCTCTAACCTGCACTACACCAGCAGGGCAACTTTTTTTGTTGTTGTTGTTGCAATGCCACAGCAATGAAATAAGGAAAGTCAAGGCCTATAACAAGCATGGGAAGTCCCAGAACTAGATTGATTCAGCAGTACCTGACCAAACCAGAAGATGAGCTGAGGAAATATAATTCGTCTCAGGAATTAAATGTAGAGGCTTCTTTAGTTTGTGTAAAATTTTCTGTGCCATTTGAAATGGTACTTGGAGAAAAAGTAGGCTGGTTTTCAATTTTAACATTTAAATACAACTCTGGTTTGCTTTCTTAAATGCAAACAAGCATTCCAAGTGAATAACATTTAAAAACAAGCACATTTCTCTATTAACTCTAATACCAACTCAAGAATAGGGATATCAATGCCTACACTGTTGTATTTCTAGCATTAAAAATTTCAGCAGTTATAAAAACATAGGTCACTTCATGTTATCTTCTAAATGCTCAACATTATTGCATCCGAATCCAACAGGATAAATGTAGAAGTGATGTTCAAGTCTTGTTATGCTGTAGGCTGTTCCAGGTCTGATATCCAAACACAGTAAAAATAGCAAGACTCACTGAAGGTTTTTTGTATGTATGTGGCTCCTTTGAACTTCCATCTTTATTCTGCTATGACTGAAGTGAGTGCTTGTGGGAGATGGCTGCAGTTTGCCCACCATGCCCATCTTCCCAAACAGAACCTCTGCCTCGCCTCAACAGGAGTCTTTCCTAAAATCCCCCTCTCCTGTAGTGGGCCTGGCTCCAAGCCCTCACTACTGCCCATTTTCTTCCCCTTTGAGTGCTCTCTGCCATGATGGATGGTGCCAAGGTCTCTGCCCTCCAGTGGGGATGATGCCAACTGTTTCAGATTAGTGGGCAGTGATATTTGCTCAGAAGAGTTAGAGAGATATACGCTCATGGTTTAACAATCTTTTGCCCCCCTCATGGGAGCTCCATTGGCTCTACTTTTCAGCAATCTGCTGCACAGCTGGGAAGAGACAGTACTCAATCTGCCTTTGTCACTGCTCTACTGGTAGATTGCGACGAGAAGGGATTAGAGCAGGAAAGAAAAAATAAGATGAACACAAGCCCTCATGAGGTCCTGAGGAATATCAAAATGATGAAGAACACCAGGGACTGCTGCTACTGTGGTGATGAAAACAGTAGGTTTTTTGCAGCTCTGAGTATTCCTGACCCTATTCCTTGCTGTGCATAGGAGCTTGTCTTCCCTTCCAACATTGCTCCCCCTCTGCTGTGAGTATCACCTTTTCTCCTTCCAGCCCTATCTTCTCTCTGGCCAGACCTTTCCACTTCTTCTGTCTTATCTACTCAGATATTTCTAATCTGCAAAAGCTCGTTTCCACCTTCTTGCTTAAAATCTCCATCTCTGTCCCCAGATCTCTCTGAGGGTTTAGAATTTCAAGGCAAACTCAGTCCCATGTCTCAACTGAAAATCTCCATTTAAAACCTTCTTGTAGTCTGGGTGAGATGCTGCATTTCTTTACTCCTTGTGGACCTGAAGTCATGCATTACTTGCCAATATAGTAGATTTCTATGCTGAAAAGGATTATCTGGCCACTGCTCTCACAGCTATCAGTAGCTTGCAGTAGGAGGTCAAATATGAATTACAGAATTATGGAATGGTTTGGGTTGAAAGGGACCTTAAAGATCATCTAGTTCAAATCCCCCTGCCATAGGCACCTTCAACTAGACCACGTTGCTCAGGTCCCCATCCAGCCTGGCCTGGAACATTTCTGGGGATTGTTCTGCTTAGTTTGGAAGGGGATCTCTGGTGTAACATGTAGACGGGCACTGGGAAATATGACTGGATAAGGAAGGACAGAGCATCTCTTAATACACAAATCTGTCTGATCTCTCTAGCCTCTGCTCTCCGTGGTGCTCAGTCTTCTTCAGCAGTGGTGTAGCCATAGGTCCATTTGTCTGGAACATAACCCATGGACAACCCTTTCACTGTCCTTGTGGGGGAAGGCTGGCAGGTACCTCTGCCTTCCTTCTCATCGTGCAGACATCACATTTTGTCTTAGTACAACAGGATCACAGTTCATAAGCTTGATGAAACTACCTTATCTTGAAGAGAGCATCCAAGGAAAGGCTATGTTTATAAGGGAGTTCCCACCACTCCCCTTCCCCATGCCTGTCTCTCACTGAAGATCCATTATTAGTCCTATAGAAAGGTGCAAGCAGAATCAATCATACAGCTTGCATAACATCTGACTGTAAATTATGACATTACCTATGAATAGGAGAATGATGACAATAACAATGATAATAAAGCTCAAAACACAACACCAGTTGAGAGCTGAGAGCCTCCAACAGACCTGTCAGATTTGTTTCCATCATTAAAGGGTGTCTTATGTCCCCCCCCCCAAGTTCACTGGGGCTGTCAGGAGCTTCTGAATGACCAACTAATGGGACTGAGAGTACCAGCTGTCCATTGGCTTGGAGATGCAGGGCTGGGACAGAAGTTTCTGGGGTGCAGAAGCTGCAAGCATCCTCCCACACGAAGGCACGCCAGTGAACTGTCCCACCTCTGCCCTCTGTAAGTCACAACCAGGAGTATACCACTGCCACTGAGATGAAAGGCACCTTTCCTCTGGCTTTTCCACTAAAAAATTACCTTGGTGCCACATTCCATTTTATGCCAAAACCTATTCTATTTTTCAGAATTGAGAAAGATGGAAGTACATCATTGCTTCTGCATTCCTGGTGTTGGAGGTAGCCTAGCAACTCCTACTGCTATGTGGGATACCATGGCACATGATCCTGGTGCACATTCATCCTAATAACCCAGTGGTGAAGCATTCCACTTGCAGATGGTTTAGCTAAACTCACAGTTGTCATCTCCTTCTAATTTCAGCAATGATAAAGCTCCCTCCCTCCCCATTTATGCCAAAATGGGATAAAGCTCAAGCCCTCAGCATATCCATGGGAAAAAAAGAAAAATAAAAGAAAGAAAAAGAAAAATAAAAAAAAGAGAAATAGAAAAAGAAAAAATGGCCATAAATTATTTTATTATCTTTCTTTTGGGCAGCCCTCATTGTCCAATAGCTTTCAGTGTTCACTGGAGATGAAAAGTTGAAGTTAATTGCATGGGATTTGTAGCCTGCAGCACCTTGTGCACTTGTGGACTGGAAACACAAGACTATGTTCAAAAGCAAATTTTCACACCATGCAAAATTTTGCAGGCCCTTTCTTTCTTACTTCACAGAGTCATAGAATCATAGAATGGTTTGGGTTTTAAGGGACCTTACCAGTTATTTAGTTCCAGTCCCCTGCCATGGACAGAATTCAGTGGCACTGAGTATTTTTTTTAACTGAAACTGGCCTAATTTCGTTAATTTAAAATTTGAATTAAATATTTTCTCCTAGTTTGTTTTATATTGTTTTGCTTTTCCCATTGCCCTATGGTCTCTCTCCCCCCACACCCCTTTTTTTAAATTTGGTTTGTTTTCCCAGGGAAGTGAGTGAAAAACACAGAAAATAAATCTGAAGTAACAAAAACACCACACCAAGGTCGTTTGGTGAAATATCAGAAGCTTCAGTGAATTTGTCCAGCACTTTTGGAACTGGAAACAGTCCTTTGAACATTGTCGTATATGTAACAACATGTAACAAATATGTGTTGTATTTATTTTTACTGAAAAAGAAAGTGGATTTTGTTTGAATAGAGAGTTTTTAATTGCTGATGTGTCTTTCTACATGTCAATATTCTACAAGAAAAGAAAATGTTTTCTTTTATAATGGGAATTGTTGCCAGTGCCATTCCCACAAATCTCTCTTTTCAGATTCACAACAGTATTGTGATATTAGATGCACTGTCTCTGCCATGCAAAATTAATCTAAGTTTACTAGTATAGAGGTAAAACACAGCTGACCCAGATTCTTTATTTACTTGGTTCTAACAGATTGAAAAGAACCTTAAATTGTGAATAAGCAAATTTTATTTTCTTACTTTTTACACAGGCAAAATTGGGTAAGACTTCATGTAGAAGAATTAGTCTAAATAGCTCCTTTTTCTCATCTCATGCTTACTGTTTAAAATCATGTTTTACACATTTCTCTTTTCTAAAATCCTGTGCACATTTGGATAATAAAAATTCACTAAATAATCGTCTCCTAGCTTGATTTCTCAATTACTGTAATTTGGGCTGACTAACAAATGATTCCTTTCATTAAGCCTGTTGCCACTGACTGGCTGACAAGATGGTAAATATTACTGCTAATGCAGTATACCATGGTGATATTAGGAGGCTAACAACACTGAAAAGCACAAACACAATGTACAGTATGTCTGGCACCTGGCCAAGAGGCAGTCTCAGTCCTGAAATCAATCACATCAGAAAAAAAAAAAAAAGGGGGAAAAAGAAGAAGAAGAACATATTTGGCTTTGAAAGTTCCTGAGTATTTTAGGAGGTGGGGATTCCCATGATGATCCTTTCAGAAACATCTGATGTCTACCATACCTCATCATAAGAAAAGCAGTGTTTGTGTTTTGCATCAAAGTACTGCAGAAATACAAATGGGAATAAAGCCAAGGCCACCTATGGTATGAGGTTCCTTGTTAGGGCATCTGCCAGTTGATCAGAGGGTGGCTGCTGCTGAAGCAATGGGATGAGGTGTAGTATGCTGAGCAAAGCTGAATGGGGATGAGCAGCTCTACTCTAGTAAGCAGTAGTGTGGATTTCAAGGCAAGCGAAATCTGACAGCTAAAAAAAAAAAAAAAAATCCGTAATTTCAGGCAGGTATATGAATGAGTTCCCACCCAAACAAAGATTGCTGCAATGAGCTGGGTTTGCACCTGGCCAGTTGGCAGTGCCTGAGGATTGCTGGCTGTTACAACAAAATGCAGGATAAACTCGTGTTGGGTGGGGCTGTGATGCAAACACCCTCACTGCACATATTTCTCTCGGTGAGATCCCAGAGAGATTATTTCTATTGCTGGAGACAAGTCACTTCCAACACTTGCACAAAGCATTTAATTTCTTTCTTCTCATGATCACTGAGTATCGATTTCCCTGTGGTTTGTAAAAGGCTTTGCAAGTAACTCTCCAGCATTTTATTTCTCATCAAGTGCTGCTTTAGGAAGAGAGGAAATCATTCCTTGAAAAGGCAAATTTCAATACAAGGCCTCATATTTCTTTTCACTTTCATTCAATTTTATTTTTTGAACACTCAGCAAAATATAAAAAAGACAGTCTTAGGGAGAGAAACAGTTAGGACCTATTTTCAAAACTTGTGGTAGGAAAAGACCGGGAGTGCCTGACAGGTAGGTATATTTTTCCAACCCATTAATTTGTTTGAGATGAATATGATGATTGGATTGGTGCTTCTGTGCCTCCAAACCTGGATAGTGAGCTCCCTGATGCTGGGTAATGAGCCATCGCAGGGCTGACACTGTTATGCTACACACCACAATTTTTACAGTAAAGAGTAAGAAATATTAAGAAATTTCTCCTCCAAAAGGAGTGACTTTCCTCCTGCTCAATTTGGATACTGCTATGAATGGATGATGTGGGTTTAAATCAGCTCCTCTCTGTTGTCCAGGCCTCTGGCAGCAGGCAGTCACATTACTGAAGTGGCCAGCACCCCAATACCCACTCTCATTTGCAAGTTCTTTAATAATGGCTGATTCAGTCAATTACAGAATGATTTATTTATTTAATAGACACAAAACTAACAGACATAAGACTTAAAACAGACTATTACTACACAGGAACAAGACAAAAGGGAATGATAGTATATAGACGCGGGGTTAAAGGTACCAATATATTTACAGCCAGCTAAGAAATATTATAACTTAGGATCTGTCTTGGTTTGAAAGGAAAGGAAGGCAGGAGTCTCCCTTGAAATGAAAAAAACTTGCAACCCCCTTCCCTCTGAATTATTGTAATTTTGAAAATCAAGGGGCTTTCAGGCAAAGATATGAGGAACAGGAATAACAGTTCTTTACTATATCTATGTGTGTATAACAAGGCAAACAAAACAGCAATAACTATGGCAGTAACAGCAAACAATCACAAACCCAGTCCCAGCCTTCTCGGCTGTCGGGCCCTTTCCCCTCGGGTGCAGTTCCGCTCGCAGCCGGCAGGGGCGCTGGCGGCTCCCGGTGAGCAGGGCAGGTGCGATGGTTCCCCCGCGGCTGCAGGGGGCGCTCCGGAGCGAGCTCGGGGAGCACGCGGCACCAGTGCCCTGGGATCCCAGGAAGGGATGGAACAAAGGCTTCACAAACCCCTGGGCAGCCGATCCCGGTGTCCGGCCGGACCCTCGGGAACAGGAGGCTGGAACAGCAGTGATGAGCACAAATCCCGGGTGGCAGACGAGATGCATCAAACTCCGGAGCTGCAGCGGAACCCCCGGAGGTCTCAGCAGGCAGGACGAGCAGGGCTACAGAGTAGCAAAGGCTCAAAGCAATGGCGAGAGCAGGGCAGCCTCAGCCTGGCTCCCAGCAGGGCAGGGAAAGGCGGGCTTGGGAATCCCAGGGTTTCTCTGGTAGAAGGAAGGCAGCCCAAAAAGCAGAAACCTGCAGTGCTGACGAATTCCTTCCAGCCTCTCTCTCCATCCAAACGCAGAGAACTAACTGCCCACAAGCCCAGGTGAAAGAGAGTAGCCCGTTGGACTCCTCCTTCAGTGGCCATGTCTGTTGTTTCTCTAAAGGACCCAGCAATTTGTCGCCTCGGCAACATATATGGGGAATATTCCTCAAGAGAAAAAAGAAAACAGAAGGAACTCCCAAAACCCCAACAGGTTCCAATGTTTCTCACCACCAAATTGTTGAAGAGGCAGACATCGAAATCCTTTCCCTCAATTTCTGGAAAAGTAACCACGAAGATGCATCTAAGCTTTGGGAAAAAATCATCTCACATGTTCCCAAAGAGTGTGTAAGAGACTTCTGCCTCTGTGATAATTTGTGTGGGCTTTCATAGACATAAGAACCATGTCTTTTGGTCACCAGTGTTTATTTTCTTTTATTTCTTTCCACATCTGCTCTCATACCAAGATGTGTACTTGGGGCTGGGGCTCAGACTCCTGTGCGCCTGGAGGTGACCCCTTGCTGGGCTCTTTGACCCCTTGCTGGGCTGTTAATCTGGCCTGAGTTATCTCTTCCAAATGCTCCAGCCATGAGAAAGAGGAGAATGTCCTGCCACAGATACTAATCATGCTGATCCCCTTACTCGCCACTGCCAGTCTCAAGTACTGCAGCTCTCTGCACCTGGACCTGAAAGCTCTATCCATGAGAAAGCCATGGCCCGATCAGCAGCAAGTCACTCAGCGGAGGAAGTGGCGGTCCTCATTCCCAGGTCAAACACAAATTTTCTTCCTTGTTCCCTTCAGGGAGGGCTGGAGAAGCATCCATTGCCCAGCCACCCTCCTCCCACATCACAGCTTTGCTCTACTGGGACAGTGCAGGCACAAGTCCCATCCTCAAGAAAGAAAGGTAGATATCAGCTCTAGATGTATGTTTAACAATTTTTGAAATACATACCCCAGATGACTACATTAAAGTATTGTGGGAAATGGGAGACACAGGCTCCCTTCAACTAAAAAGACAGAATACATTCAGATTTTTAGCAAACCAAATATTTTTTCCCTGCAGTAGGAGATAGGCTACATGGGAAATAACATATGATGCAGTACCTTTGCAATTTGACTGGTTTAAACAATTCTGCTCACTAGAAAAAGAGTCTTCATATCTTCCAAGCCATTCAGCATTCCTGTAGAATTTCATGGATATCTTTTAGAATTATTTCATTTGGAAGGGACTTTTAAGATCATCACAGTTTTCTCTGTGTTTGAAAACTAGAGCAAATCGTAAAGACAAATATCCCTTTGTTCACTGAAAATTTGTTATGTATGACATTTTGTGGGTGGATGTGCTAGATCAGCTTCTGACATGTGAATCTTATGCAGTAAAATCTGGATCTGTTATTTGGCAACTCACAGCTGTAGTTTTCTTCTATTTCTCACTATTTCATAATGTGAAGCAGAATTGACTGGGTGCGAGACTTTACAACAACCTCACATCAGAATATTGCTATTTATTGCAGCTCATATTGGCACACAGACCAAAGAAGCACTAAGAAAAAAGAATATTTTTAAAAAATTTGTCTTAACTAAGATGGAATAGTTCTTCTCCTAAAGGAGCTTGAGGAAAAAAAAAAGTTGTGATATGTTCATACCTTTTCATATCAAATCTATAATTATTAAAGCTGTCAGTCTGAAACACATACAACCTTCTCATACTTTCTGTGTATATTTTAGAAAGACATCTAATGGGAAAATTCTGTGCAATGAAGACCTCAAAAACTGTATCCCTAGTAAGGAATTATACAACAGCTGTTGCAACATAATTCCTGTTAATTATATTACTATATTACTTCTTAGCAACACACGATGCATATTTATTGTGTACACTTTTCCAAGAAATAGAAAGAATTTCCTTGCCTAGCATCATATATATTTTGAATTAACTCCGCACAAAGGTGAGCAAGATGAGTATAAAGCCCCTGTTGAGATTTCTGGATTATTTCACAGCATTTAAAATTCAATTCCTTTGCGTTTTCTTTAGATCATCTCCTGTTCAGTCATGGTGCCTACTGAAATTGAAGCCACCTGTTCCCTAAACTAAAGAGAAGCATGGCAACAAGTATGGGTAAGTTTTGTGGGCATAACACAACTATAGTATCACAGCACACATCTCTCTGTCTTGATTCAGGCTTTAGACAATGCCCCTTTCTGATGCATTTAACCTCAGTGCAATCCAATAGGACCACGTGGGATTCCTGTGTATTACTTGGAAATACTTAAATAATTTTCTTCCAAAGAAAAAGTCAGGAAAAATAACATCTCATGCAAAGTGAAAATTTCAGAAGCCTGGAAAAAAATTTGTATTTATAAACCATCGTCACATTTTCATCTCTTTTCCCCAAACTGGACACTTTCAGCAAGGATCATGTGAGGTGTTAACTGGTTGACCTTTCACTTCCATTAGGATATGTGTACCCAAGACATTGGAAGGCTCTGTCCTGCTTTAGTTCAGAGTTCTAAGTCAGACCTTCATCTTTCTAAATCATTATAAAATACTTACACATTGTATTTCAAAATATGAATGCCTAACATGTAGAGTGAATGTAAGAGAGAATTTTCTTCTGTTAAAATCAGAAAAAGTTTTGTAATTGATTGCCATAGAATCTGACCTTGGATATTTAAAGATGCAAATTAATACAGCTCCGAGCAACCTCACTAGGAATTCAGTGTTACAGCAAATCAGTTCATGTACTAACATGTTTTTATTTTAGCAGCTAATTTCCTGTGTTCTGAAATATGACATTTCATTCTACTTCTTGATCTACTAAGAAAGCTTTGAATCAGCTGATATGGAATAAGCTGACTCAGTAAGAATCTTAAGTCTGACCAAAGAGTACATTTTTTAAGAATGAAACCCCTTTCAGCCCAGAGACATAAAGCCATGTGAGAAAGCACACTTCCTCTCCCAACAGCTGAAGATGTGTTAGTGTTCCTCTGTATGCAGGGTCCTGACAGCAAGTGAATAAATTACTTTAAATTTTGACTGTCATATTTTCACACATGGTTAGGATTGTTACAGTAGATTTTTAATTCCCGATAATGGCAAGCAAATACACAAAACAATAGCAAATTTGTTGAATTTGACTTCGAGAATGTTTTTATAGCTAAATCCATGTCCTCTTTTTCAAGCAAGGATTATTAATACCTTCAAAGTTCTTCATGCATTTCTACATACATTCCTAGGTACTTTTCTAAATGCCAGAGACTCTCATGTGAAGCACAAATCCAGTTAAACTGAGCTTCATAAGAAGTAGCTGGTCAATCTTTTTGTTGATGCTTTTGTCATTTGCTTCACCTTCCCTTTGTTGTTTCAGCAAACCATTATGAAATCCTCACACCAGACTGACCAAAGCCCGAGCCTAATTTTACAGCTCTGTCTTAAATTGGTACAGGAATCTTCTTAAAACAGCAGGTTGGAAAGTAAAAATAAATTTGAGCATAACCCAAATCCTAATTCTGAAATTTTTATTTGCCCACAGTTGAAGTACCTGAGTTCCAACTAAAAGAGCACCAGATTTTAACACCATTATCTCAATAATGAGATTGAAAAATGCTGAGAGGCTTTTAGATCAGCAGTACCCGACATTAGTGTCTCTGCATCAAAAACTTAGCTAATGCTTGTGTGACAGGCATTGCTTCAGTTTGTTTACATTTATGGATGTGTTTGCATTGCAATCCTGACACACCTAAAACAACCTCTAAAACTCAGTGCAGAATTTTGAATCTATATATTTCTGAATAAAAAAAAATCAAGAGAATCATACAATGGTTTGGCTCGTAAGGGTCCTTAAATCCTCTGCCCTGGACAGGAACACCTTCCACTAGACTCCAAGATTGCTCCAAGCCCTGTTCAACCTGGTCTCAAACACTTCCAAGGAGGAGGTATACATAGATTTTCTGGGCAACATGTGCCAGTGCTTCACCAGCCTCACAACGAAGAGCATCCTACTATCTAATCTAAACCTGACCTCTGTCAATTTGAAGCTATTCCCACTTTTTCTATCACTCCATGCCCTTGTCAAAAGTCCCTCTCTAGGTCTCTTGGAGCCCCTTGCACTACTGGGAGGTGCTCTAAGGTCCCCCTGAAGATCCTATATGTGCAAGTACAATCTCTTTCAAACACAAAATACTGAATTCTGGAAAAAATATGTCTACTAATGAGCTTCAGATTCTATTACTCCAAATTTGGAAAGAGTGAAGTCACAAGGAATTGCAGACATAAGTCTGAAAATGCAGTTTCTGATGGTGGATTGTGTCTAAATACTGCCTGTTCCTGCAGATGTATGCTAGTTTGTGGGAAGAGAGAGACAGGAAGAGAGAAAAGTTATTCTCACTGTTACCAAACACACAGGAAAACCCTGACGTTTGCTCTGCACTGCCCTTCCCTGCTTCTTTTGATGCTGTGCAGAAACCATTAGATGTAGAGTCATGGAATTAGAGCAACAGGGAGTTCTGGGCATGGCACAAAAGAAGACATGGGTTGAACTGCAGTAACAGAACAAAATATTGTTCTCGAGGAATTTTATGAATATCTAGAGGATGCTCTGTTTGATTCTAGCTCAGATTCCCTTTGGTTTCACAGTCCTAATTTTAGGGGGTTTTAATGTTATGAAGTGCTTACTTTGCTCCTGTATGTAGTCCTTTCAAAATAAATACAGCTGAATAAGCAAGAAAAATAAGCTGCTATTGGTCAGCAAAAACAAATATATAAAATTACAGTTAATCCAGGGAAAAACCTAAGCTAAATCAGTTTCTAATATTTAGTGAACACTGAAGTACTTGCATAAAATTAAATATTCAATGTAGGGAATTGTGAATATATGGCAAGGTATTGTTAATATGGCCACATATATGAAATGTTTCCTGTAGTAAAGAAGTCAGTCACCTCAGACTGAGTACCAAGCTGAGGTACCCACCCCTGGGCTGTGGGGCCAGGCAGCATGACCCACGTGCCATGGGTGCTGCTCTAAACTCCTGGTACATGAGACTCTAAGAACACTCATGCCAGCTGAAACATATTTTGCAAAGGCTTAAGAAAATTAACTCCTGGTCTTGTATCTCCCAGGCTCATACACTGACTTCAGTAAAGCTAAGCCCTCCACCTGTGCATGAGATCAGTATGTGCCTTTTCATCAACAACAGGACTTAAATAGAAGTTAATGAAAAAGGAGGCAAAAAATGTATTTTCTCTGTCATACTGTAACTTCCTGATACATATTTCCTAGAAGTATATCCTGACCATCTATGGTGGAAATCAGCTTCAAACTATCTGCAAACCTTAATGATTGGGAAGTAGTAAAAATTGGTAATACACTTACTACAAACGTAAGTAAATATACAAAGACCCACAAAAACCAAAATAAATTAACCTACCCCATAAGGTAATGCCTCTAGTTCCTTTTCCTGTAGGACAGATGATATGTGTTTTAAGAAAATATATTATATTGGCTGTGAACCCTGTACATCTCAAGGCAAATGTGTAGACTGCAGGATTAGGGATGTGATCCCATGTCTTCTTTCCTCCTCTTCTACACAAAAGCATCAGTGAGGATGGGGTGTAAACTTAAACTGTCTCTATTCTAACATTACTGTTGTTCTGCCACAACCTTGGCATTGATGCTTTGCAGTTTTGAGTTTAAAAAAAATCCCTGATCTTCCACTTTCCTCAGTCTAAAGAACTTATAGAAGAGAAGTGGGCAACTGCACAGCACCATGTAACAAACTGCATTAAAATGCAGGAGGTATTTTGAGGTTCCTAATTCTATTACAGTGTGGACAATGAGTGCATTTGTGTTCGTCCCCTTTCCAGTTTGAGGTTAAATTGATCAATGAATGGAAATCTGGGTGGCAGCAGAAAGAGGTACTGCAGATGATGATGCAGGCAGAAAAAATGTCAGGCCAATTTTTAGGAAAAACACAAACCCCAACTTTTTCTCCACCTTTCCAAAGTTTGCACTAGTACAGAGCCTACACATATGTGTGAAGGTTTCTGCCTTTCCCTAACCTCTTCATTCAATAGCTTGCCGAGGAATCTCACATGATATTGCATCTCTGTGTCTGACTCTTGAAAAATATGCTTTATGTGATGAGTAGCTGAATAAGCCCACATGCAATTCTTCTGCCTGTGTATTAGTATACCTCACTGTGCCCCAGAGCTGCTCTTCACTATGAGTGTGTCTAAAGTACCAGGAGCTCAGAGCAACTATGATTACCAGACTGAATAACATACTGTGTTTTCTCCACCTGCAGCACCACAGGATTTTCCCAGCTGATTTGATTAACCTATCATATTGCTACTAAATGAAAACAAAAAACCTCTCAGATGTGAGCTGAGTTTCTGGCCTTCACCACTGTGCCATCCATCTGTTTTTTGTAAGAACCACTTTCCCTGAAGGGAGAGGGTGTGTTGAGGCTGAATCTACCACTTTGCTCAGAATAAAAGCCACTTTCATTTCCTTTATGAATCAACACTACTGGGACACAGAAGCTTGATAAAAAAACCTAATGATTATGTGATTTACTGGTTTGGCTTTCTGAGGAATAATCCTTATAGGTAGGAGGTGGGATATCATGATGCATGGAGAAGAGGGGCAGTAATATTAGACCTTATTTTGTTTCTGGTTTTCTCTTACAGTGTAAGAGACACCCTGCAGTTCTGACCATGACTATTCTTCCCATGCTTACTGGTTCTATCAGTGCACCTTGGAACATCAGTCAAGTGCCAATTTCTACACAGTTCCACCCATGAAAATGTAACCCAAGAGTGTATTGAAGTCTTTTAGTAAATCCTTCACATACAAGGTGCTAGTTTGGCATGAAGAGATATCAGAGAGGGTTAGCAGTTATCTGGAATGAGGCAGCTCTTGAGAGGACAATTTAACTTGCTAGTATTTCACAAGATTTCTGTTAGCCATAAACCCTCCAAGGCTGAGTGTTCTGTAAGTCTTTGTATGAGCTGCGTTCATGGAGTCAAATAGCTTTGAATTAGGAGCTTTGTCAGTGAAATGGAAGTGAATTTTCAATTTGTGAACTCTTGACAAATATTCTCCCTTCTTCACTAGAGTGATGTTGAACCTAGCACTACCTCAAATTTGTTAACCCATTTCCTTAAAACCTTAATTATTTAGGTAGCTAAACATGTAAATTTAGAAATAATGAAAATTAGGAAAATTGTTACATATACTAAAATGGTATAATTCAATGAGTCACATCTGAGATACCATTCTAGATGCTGTTGCAGTCCATTCAGAATCACTATATAAATTTGGATCTTGGAAATACCTTAGTAAAAAAAATTAAATATTATCTAACAGTTTACCATCAAAATATCTGTTGAAGAGCCTCCATTAATATGAAGCAGAATGCAGAGAAGCCCTAATTTTTTGGCCTAACAACTTATTTATCAGTCCACCCTAACTTTCTCTTCAAAATTACAAAAAAGTAAGGCATTTACCCAATAGCAGATTTTCTTTTCTCTTCCTGTTATCTGTAATTGAGAAAATGTATTGGATTAGTCCCATTGCTAGAGTGATTGATTTTATGTGAAAACCTATTTTATTAATTAAGTTGCTTTAAGGTCTAGATTAATAACAAGCACTTATAACCTTCTAAATCAGCTAATAATCTACATCCTAGTGGAAAATAACTCTTGGGTGTGCTGAGTCACTCTCTTATTACCTCCCATGAAAAAGTTCAGGGCTCCTGACACTGTATTTGCTCCATAGGACAAAGAATTCCTTTTTACCTGGTTTCAACAGTGTAAATACATGAATTGCATGCACCAGGTCATGGTTTGATGACATGGTAATTTCTGCCCGTAGGGAAATAGGCAAGGTCCCTTTTTCCCCTCACCAAGTAAACAAATGTTAAGCCAGCAAGGTCTTTACTCATGATAAATATGCACTTCAGAATTTCTTAAAAGGTTTTTCATAAGGCTCATCTCAAAATAAAGGATTATAATGAGTCATTACTGCACCTCTTCTGACATTCTGGGGAAAGCAGTGCTCCATTTTGTATGTGGTCATACTGAGCAGAACAATGCATCACACCTGACCATTTTTCATGCAGACAATAATGACATTTTATTACTTCAATTAAAATTAGTAGCTACAAAGCAGCTAAGGGAAGACCACATTAAAAGAAATACAGTAAACAAACCTTTGACAGAATAAAGTATTAAATTGGTGTGGAAAATTAAGATTAATATCTGAATGAAGTGTGAGAAACCCTTCCAGTTAACGTGTGACTAGTATATATTTATTTTAGTGCAGTTCAGTATAACCCCAAAGTCAGAAGACTTCAGTGGAGCTGATGAAGATCAGTGAGACAGAATCAAGATTGAATTTTCATCCAATTTACCTGAGCTATATGTAGCTGAATATAGTGCTGTGCAAATCATAGTTTATGATGCCATATCCTTTTAACCACTGTCCTCATTCAAGCCTGAGTAAATCAAATAATAC
This sequence comes from Corvus cornix cornix, assembly GCF_000738735.6. Taxonomy (NCBI): domain Eukaryota; kingdom Metazoa; phylum Chordata; class Aves; order Passeriformes; family Corvidae; genus Corvus; species Corvus cornix. The sequence continues at coordinate 56,157,528 of NC_046357.1, forward strand.
AATTAAAGAAAAGACAAAAAAAAAAGTCAAAAAATACACTTTTTCTAACTGAATTTTATATTTATTTTCACAGAATTAACTATGTTGAAGAAGACCTTTGAGTTCAACCCAACACCACCTTATCAACTAGACTATGGCACTGAGTGCCACATCCAGTCTTTTCATAAACACCTCCAGGGATGGTGACTCCACTGCCTCCCTGGACAGCCCATTCCAATGCCAAATCACTCTTTCTGTGAAGAACTTCTTCCTAATGTCCAGCCTAAACTTCTCCTGGTGCAGCTTAAGGCTGTGTCCTCTCATCCTGTCACTGGTTGCCCAGGAGAAGAGACCAACCCCCACCTGGCTACGTCCTCCTTTCAGACAGTTGTAGAGAGTGATAAGGTCTCCCCTGAGCCTCCTTTTCTCCAGGCTCAACAACCCCAGCTCCCTCAGCTGCTCCTCATCAGACTTGTGCTCCAGACCCTTCGCCAGCCTTGTTTTTCTTCTCTGGACAAGCTCCAGCATCACAACATCCTTCTGAAACAGGCGTTGATTTTCTTTTTTCTTTTTTTCTAATTTTCTTCTAGTGTGCAGTACTTTTAGAAACTGTGGATGACCTAGTAATATAGCACATTCCAGTACCAAAAAAGGCTACAAGAGAGTTGGAGAGGGACTTTTGGACTTTTGACAAGGGCATGGAGTGACAGGACAAGGCGTAATGGATTCAAACTGAAAGAGATTAGGTTTAGGTTAGATATTAGGAGGAAGTTCTTTACTGTGAAGGTGGTGAGGCACTGGCCCAAAGAAGCTGTGGATGCCCCATGCCTGGAAGTGTTTCAGGCCAGGCTGCGTGGGACTTGGAGCAACCAGGTCCAGGGTAAGGAGGGTTGGTACTAGGTTGATTTTTAAGGTCTCTTACAATACAAATTAAGCTATGATTCCATGATTCTGTGATTCTACAACTAAATTCTGGCATCTCCTATTAAGTCTTTTCTAGGAGCTGAAGAGACACAACTACGCTTTTCTGGAGAGCATAATATGTGTGTCTGTAAACCTGCATTAGTAAGATTAGGCCGTAGAGAAATCTGTCTTTGGGATGCCTTGTAGAGGGAAAGAAACATTTGTGGTCTGTAAGAAGTGTCTATGGGAAAAATATTAAAAGAAAGTGTTTCTTTTGGGGTTTTATTTGGTCTATAAATTCAAAATCTTGTCTTAGGTATGCTTTTGTGAGAAGTTCCTCTGCTGACTGAAAAATTCATAATACTGTCATAGAAAGAATTATCTTTACTACTCCTTTTAAAAATTTCCCCCCCACAATTATTTGATGTGAGGGCCTTAGAAACACTCAGGTGTAAAAGATAGTCTTTGTTAAGATTAATCATTCTCTGCCCTTTGAATTGCGTGTTATATGCTTACAGACTACATTTTTGAATCCTCCAATGAGCTCTCCAGAAGAAACCAGAGACGCAATATCTGAATTTTACCACATTTTTATTTAACGTGACTATGAGAGAGGGAAACAGGAAGGGAAAACAAGCAGCAATTTTTATCAAATGGCTTTAAGGTTTTTTAACATGTATCATTTAGGAAGAAGTAATGTATGGGTCCAAGGAGTCTTTAAAGTACCTCCTTCAGGACCAAAATAATGAGGAATTTTGGAGTGGTCATATCAGATGGGAAATGGTTTGAAAGGCACAAGACAAGAGGCTTGTATAGATTTTACTGTAAAAAAAAGGTGTATTCTAAGATCACTGAACACCACTTCAAAGAAGAATAAGGTGAAGAAGCTAAGTTTCTTGCTATTATCACGAACACTCAGGCCATCACAATTCGAAGATGAATTGAAACCATCACAACTCGAAGATTTATTCAGTGTGTTTTCAAAGGCAACTTTCAAAATGTATTTTGCCATTAAAACTTCCAGGTTTTGTGGTGATGCGATGTTTTTATTGTATATTTGTATGTTCTTTGTACCCCAATGGTTCATCCCCACCTTCCCCACTTCTACCCCCAGCTGGTCTGCTCCAGATCCAAGCTGCTCCCCCGGTGCTCCCAAAAATGGTTATCCCCTCCCTTTGTTCTGGCTCCTTCCCTGCCAATCGCCCAAACCCCTCCTGGAGTTCTGGACTGTTCTGTGTCTGTCACCCAAGCCCTCCCTAATTACCCTAATATGGTCCCCATCAATCCCCCGAGACCCTGCCCCCTCAGATACCTCCCCTCTTGGAAATCCCCTAAACCTCAACACCCCATTGGGGCATGTGACCCCTCTCTCTCCACCCACCAAGACCATTGGACCAGATGTGAGTCCTTCCCTCTAGCGTCCCTCCCTCCTAATCCGCCTATTGGTCCCTAGTTAGGATACTCCCTCTGTTCAACACCCTCCCCCCCCCCCCTTTCTAAGGTGTAGCAGCACTGCAACTGTTGCTTGTTCACTGTGGATCCCCGTCAATGAGTTTGGATTACCTCACCATGAGTCCCCTTCGATGAGCTTGGATTACCTCCTGTGGCAAGCCTCCCTGCTACTTTTTATCTTTTCCTTCCCTGAGGGCTGCTGACTGCCGCAGTGCCTGGAGCCTTAGCTCCCTTGGGTAGAGCAGAGGCTTCAGAGGAGCAGCTTTTAAGCTCTGTGCCTCAAGCTGCTCCCCACTCCTGCCGCACACCGCTGGAGCTAGCCTGGGCAGTGGAAGGCAGCGGTCACTGTGACAAGTTTTGTAATACAGTCATAGTTTCAAAGCATAGCAATACAATATTTTGGATAAATACAGATAATATATTTTGTGTTTACATATTCTCAACACTGCAGCTGGTTGCAGGGCTTTTTTTAGAACACCAGTGTAAAAAGAAAGGAAATCACAAGATGCTGTAAGGAAAGCAGCAAGTGAAATGTCTCATGAGGAGCAGTTTTCTTTAGGTTGCCAGGTGAAAGCTGAAATTCATTCCAACAGTCAGGTTTTCTTTCAGCGGCAAATTTCTCATCTGGATGTAGAAAACATGAAATTATATTCTCTAATTTATATTATGAGTAAAGGCAGACTTCATGATCTTAGCAGTTGGTATGGATTAATTTATAAGTTGCCCTAGCAGATAAAACTGTCTTTTTTTCTACATTCCACACATATGTAGAGAAATTATTCATCATTTATTCAAAACCTCCGGTCTTCACACATCATAATAGTATAATACAATGATTTTTTAGCATGGGATTTATTCTCATATGGGAATGCATAATCTTTCTACTCTTCTTATATCTGTAACTATTCTGTAGACAAATGAATTTTTAATTTTTTTTTTTTTTTCTGGAGTTACATAGAGAAGAATACATCCCACCAAAATCATGGATACCTTTTGTTTAAGAGGAAGCTTAACCTTGGAAAACTGAACAATCGGTTGTGTGATGAAATTGCCCTATGTATCTAAAATTTAGATGATAATTATCATCTCCATTGAAAAAGTAAGATATCTACTTTCCAGAAGCAACTGCTATCCTATCAGTAGTAAATTTCTAGTTCATTCTCTGAGGAATCATTTCTAGATAATATAATGATCTACATCCAAGGTCCAGTGTCTGGGATACGGGCAGGAAGGAGGCCAGTCTGACATAGCATTTAGATAATTGTCTGGTAGATTGCATAAACCATTTTCTTAGTCAAGTGAGAAGTTTCTATAAAGACAGTTTAAAGCTCAAATGGGAAGACAAGCAGGCAGAAAAAGACTCTTTTTAAATTGTCCAGGAGAAACTTGTAGCCTGGTCTGGCAGTCTCTTGAAGCCTGTGTGAGAACATATTGGCTCACACCTTTAGGTTTGGATCAGACCCTAATTAGGGAGTACGTTTCAAATCTTTTCAGACTCAATAATGTAGCATAGGAAGGACCATAAGACATTCTTACACTCAAGCACTTTGCAGTAGGCAAGGGACAGGTGTTGGTGCTAATTCAAAGGACTGCAGCACTGTGCATCAGTTCTCTCAGAGCTGGAAGGTACAAACACTGCAGCACTCTGACAACTCTGAACAATTACACTCCTAGAGTGCCAGAAAGTCAAAGTCCTCATGTTAAAGTAACAGGTTGCCCTTATGCCTACAGCTTAGTAACTGAGATGGTTCTCTTGCAGCAATGAAAAAAAAAAAAGACCTTCCAGATAAGGACTGTGAGCAGGACTGCCCTAAATGCAGCACATCTGAATAGGCTATGAAATCAGCCCTCTGTCCTTGCAAGAGGAGGGTTTGAGTATCTTCAGAGGAGCGTTTCTCCTCCAGCTTGCACAAACAAGTACACTTACAGAACAGCATGTGAAAAGTTACAATCCCATTAACCTGCAAAGGTACTTACCTTTTGATCTGAGAGGGCATAGAGAGCTTAAATAAGGATTTGCCCTAGGAAGTTAAGGTGAACTTCTAGGGAGAGCTTCAAGCAGGAGTTCTTACAGGCTCAAGGTGCTCATGGGGATGCTCCTTTTTAAGGCATACTGTGACAGCAAACTCATAGATCTATTCTGAGAGAATCTTGCTGCTCCACCAAAAGAATTTAACAAGGACAAGCAAACTTCATCTTTTATTGATGATAAAAAGTCTCGGAGGACTTTATATATTGAGTTGGATGTCATTTGAATAGTTCCCTGTCCAGAAGCAATGAGATAGAAATAAATGTTTCTAATACTGGATAAAAGTTTTAGCACAGGAAGATTTTGAAAAGCAGCTGCAAAGAGGGAAATAGAGGGAGGACTTCTAAGGGAAGTGCTTTGTGAGAAAGAAAAGAACCACAGTTCAGGGGCGAGTATGCAATACTGAACTGAAATAACTCCACAACTCAGGTATAGAGTTAAGTGTGTCTGCTTGAAAAATACACTTCAGTTGGTAGGGACATGCCTTATGCAAGATGTATCAGTGCTTTCAGAGATAAATTAAATTCCTCAAAGACCGTGTAACTAAAGCAGAGGGATTGCACACACTTCATCTACTCTAAAAAATATCACAAGTGTGGATGATTGCTTGACATAGATCACAGAATCATGGAATACTCTGAGCTAGAAGAGACTTACAAGGATCACCGAAGTCCGGCCCCTGGCCCAGGACAGGACAACCCCATTGGAATCACATCATGTGCCTGAGAGCAAAACATATGAAGATGCATTCATTGATCCATTTAAATAATCAAAGGAGGTGCAAATCTTTGAAAAGCTAATGTCACATGTAGTAGGAATACATAACCTTTTCTTTCATAATTTTTTTACAATAGGGGATTTCTCAGAAGATAAGCCTTAGTGAGCTGTAACTGTGTTCATCTGTGTCTAACTAGAGCCATAAATTCGGTTCTGACTTTTTGAGGAAGTGCCTCTCTTCTTGGGGACTGCAAACAGTGCAAACACCTTCAGCAAAGAATGCCTTCCTTGCAACTTAATTGAATAAGCTCTTGTTGTTCAGAAGATACCCCATGGCTGCCAAAACATCAGAATTTGACTGATGTTGAGGGATTTCTGTGAATGACAGGTAGTACATGGTTCTGTCGCTATGGGCTTGATATATTTCTGTCATTGAACTACAACTTTATCTTGCTAATGCCATTGTAACTGTAATTTTTACAAATGGAAAAAGAAAGTATCTTGCAGAAAATAATGAGGTAGTGTCATGATAAGATAGTCAGCAGGTAAGAAAAACAGGATGTTCTGAACAGGTTTATTGAAGACTGTAGGATTGGACATGTACTTCATTTAAAAATATGATGAAATTAAGTTACAAAGTTGGAATATCCTGTGCTAGCAGTGCTGGAACACCTGAGACATGTGTAACTCACATGCCACCACTGTAAATGCAGAGGACACTGCTTATTTGCAAGCACTGGACTGAGTAGGCCTGTCCAGTGCCAACTTTTGGGTTTGTGCTTCTTCTCTTTGAGGCTCACACAGACCGAGGTTCTGAACTGTCTGTTCTTAATAGGAAATAATCTAAAAATTACTACTAATGCTGTTAGTATTATTCACAGGAGTTGAGGAGTGCATTTCTTTAAGCTTCTTTACTTAAGAAGTTACCTGAAAACACTAAGGTGCTGTCAATCTCTGTCTATTCTCAGGACATCTATCACAAACGCAAGCAGACATGCCCAAGCTTTGAATAGGTTTTCCTTGTAATTAGTCCGCAGAGAGCTTTACATTATCCATTGCTACTTTCAGTGTGTTTCACGGTATGTCACTGTGCTACAAAGCCACTTTTTATTCTTTGTCCACAAACAAAAACCATATGAACATTTTCCAGTTAACTCTGTATGACCAAAGCTCAGGTTCGGCTAATCACTGTGTGTTGTGCCTCACAGCTCTCCATCTTTACTCTCTTTCTTTGGGCAAGCTCAATGTGATTCCTAGAGCAATTAACTCAGAGGGATTTTTCACTACATTTCTGTGTGATTCCTTCATTTATTATTTAGATGGGGTCTTTCCTTGCATTTGTAGAGATGGGTAGCAATGTGCAGGTATGAGAGAGTGCATTGTACTTCCAAAAGACACTCTGGGAAGTTAATGAGGGAAACCATGTCCAATTTTCTGGTCATCTCCAGCAGTTTTACATGTAAGTGTAATAAGATGGCATGACGACATGGTCATGGAGACACCTGCGAAGCACATAAATATCTAGATTTGCTTAGTGTAGGAAGATAAGGAGGAAATAGTTCATTAGAGATGTAAATCTAAGAATAGTGAGATGAGAGAAAAAAAAAATTACACTTTGAGAACCTCAGGAAATGAAGCTGGGTATTTGGGTCATGCCTAAAACCGAATGGGTAAAATAAGTGGGGTTTTGAACTGTTTGTCAGGGCAAATACAGCTTCTGTGACCAAGAAGACAATCTTATGGAAAGGTCCTCCATTTGTGAGCTGAGTTTTTGTTACTTTTATGTTCACATAGCACATGGAAGTGTTCAGAAATCTGGACCTGAGTGCTAGTCTAATATTCCCAAAGATCTGAGCTTAATTGTGGTAACACAGATTTTAGGTAAGCTTGAGATCTTTGTGAGTGAAAGAAAGGCTGAGAGTAGTAAGTTGTTAATAAATAAATATTTATAGATCTATTGGCACCATTCCACCCACAACATTGCTAAATTATAGGTGAAACATGTTTTGGCTGGAATATACTTTGCAATGATTCACGTAAACTCCATCAAACTATTATTATGTCATTATTTTAAATATTTCCTTGCTTTTAATTAGGCTCATTTTTCGAAATAGTTTTAATTATCCTTATTTCTCAAAGCAAAGTGAGCTTTGCTGATGCATTTAGACCCATAATAAAGGATGAGTCTAGTAAGTCTAAGTAAATATTTTTTCCTAGAGGAGGAAAAAAGCTGCATTATCGTGCTTTTTCCCCGTTTTAGTTCTTGCACTTATTTATTGATGATTGATTTTAACTCAGAAAACTTTCTGTTGAAAACAACATATGATAAAAAGGCTCAGAACCAGTATTTTAAAAAACATTTTCCATGTATGACTTTGTAGAGTTACACAGCCTCATGCTGGCTACATATGTTTCCAGTAAAGGCAAAAAATGTCTAATTCTGGCCCACCCAGCAGAGGTTTTTTTCCCTACTTGTCGTGTCCAGGATATAAACCTGCTCTTCAGTCTGTCTTGGCTTTGGACCACAGTTGGTTCCTAATTGGTTTGAATTTGAGGGTTGTTCAAATGGGTTCCAGCCCCTCTTGCCACTTGCACAGGCTTTACTGCTGGCCATCATCCAGCCCTGTGTCCTGACAGTGTTGCTGAATTATGGTCTTTTGATTTGAAAAAGTCCTTAAAGAAAACTGTTGCCTTGACGCTATGGTGGATACTTGGTTTACAGGCATTGCTATTTATAGCTTATACATGTTCAGTATTTCTCTGTTTTATTATCCTGAATACTGATCAAAAAATCCTTCTTGAGAGATCTAGTTCAGCTACTTGATCTTTATTTAAAACTTTATAGCAGCTGCAACACTTTCTAGTTTTGGAAACAGAATGAAAACTGATTTTTACTCCTTTATCCATGTACAGATAAGCATATTTGTAGTGAAAATATTTATGCAAAGTAAATAAATCTAAAAAATTACATAAATGCTATTAAATTCTTTTTGTCACCTTATTCACACTAAGTCCTTAAATAGACTAATATTAATAGACTTATACAAATAAGCAAAGTAGAAACTCTTTGCTTGATTCAGGAATAGGATGGCAAAACTCCCAGTTATTTATTTTCCTAGGAAACTAGTAAAAAATAGTATTTTTTAAAAAGCATACTTTAAAAAATTAACATTAGAACCTAACCTACCACATAAAAGTCTTTTTCTTTCCAAGAAAAAAAGATTTGTTAGTTCCATTTCATTTTCAGTAAAAGCTGTCTTGGTAGACAATTGGCCATTGACAGCAGAGGGAAGATTTTGGTTTGCTTGGGAGGCTAGGCTTTACTGAAAACATATCCAGATGAAAAATTTCTAATGAGGGTTCTTTGGACAAATTAACATGAATTAGCCACTGTGATATCATGATCTCTAATAAATAATAACAATACAAGGGTGTTTAGGCACTTTTTAGTAAAAGAAATTGTTCTGGTCATAGCAAGTGCTTACTCTGATCTGTATATTTCCTCTTAATGACAATAATTCTCTGCTGTCTGTGGTATTATCTGTTGTGTGCCTGAGTGCTTTCTGTGAAAGTGTGTACGCTGTGATATGAAAATCTGCTCTTCTCTCTCCTGTTGGCTCTCCCTGATGTATGTATGTATGTATGTACACACACATACAAATGTCTGCAATACATGTACGGAATACAAATAAAAATATGCTAATGGAATTCTTAGCTCCTGAGAGAGCCGGGATTTAAGTGGAGCTTAAGTATAAAGCAGTCTTGCAAAACTCTCATGGATTTACCATCCAAGATACAATTATTGCTCATCATCCTTGTCAGAGTGATGATGATGAGGATATACAATCTAGAAGAGAAAATCAGGGGGAAGCATGTGCTGATGAACATATTTTTTCTAAAGAAATGAATGCATTCCAAAGCAGATGGAAACAGTTGTAGAATAATTTATGTAACTGATATAAATATGGTTGATGAAGATTTTATTCTGTAAGTACAAAGAAGATCCAAGTCTCTGGAAAGCATATGCCGTACATTTAATATGTTGCATGTAGACAATTGATGCTTTCCAAATACAGACTGCCAAATGCACAAAGAGCAAAACTTTGTCAAGGTTCATTCTAAGGTCAAACACTCAGTGCAACCATCAATCTGGACAACCTCTCAGTAACCTCCACATACTTCCAGACAAGATCTGGGATCCTTTGTGTCCTGATTAGAGCATACAACAGTTAATTCGTTTTAAATAGGAAATTAAACAGTCTTGTAAAGTGCTATATGAGGGTCATAAAATGGTTCTTGAGGTGCATTGATGAGAGCTGTTTGGAATTCCTATTCCACATCTTGCTACAGCAAAGTGAAAGACCAGAATGATGGAAGAAAGTAATTGCAAACTCTTCACAGTGAAAAATCATGAAAGAAAATGTGTGGACTAAGCACTAAAAGGATATATCCTTAGATGGTTTGATTTTTAGAGACACTGTCTCTCTGTCCCACTGTCAGGAGCCCATGTAGAACTGGCACTGCAGGAAGCATGCTGTTTGCTGGGGACTGGAAGGAGCAATGCAGGATTAGGAATCTGGCAGAAAAGGAAGGACGGAAGGACAGGAGGAAGGACAGGAAGGACAGGAAGGATGGACAGGAAGAATGGACAGGAAAGACGGACAGGAAGGACAGATGGACGGCAGGCAGGAAGGAAGGAAGGAAGGAAGGAAGGACTTACAAAAATCAGCTGAAGATGTCCTCCACACAAGTATTGCAAACAGGGTGATAGCCCTGGTGATAGAAGAACACCGTTTGGGGTTTCGGTGGATTTTTGGAAGCTGCATGTTTTAGGAGCAGTGCTGTTCACTATTGTGGAAGAAAAAATATTTTTTATCTGTTTTTATATCAAATAACAGCAAAGGCCTGATTCCCATACCTTGAAAAAGGGCAGTGGAATATTAGCAGAAGTTAGATGAAACAAGAATAAGTCAAATGCTGATACTAAGTAACAAGCAAGCCTCTGATGATGTGGTGGTGATGTGATTCAGAGAAGCACCCCAAAGTTTTCATGTTTACTCATAAATCTCTCTTACCTAGATGCTGGATTTTCTTGGGAGATTTTGCTGCTGTTAAATCGCCTTTAAAATTAGGTTTTCTAGTTTCAGTATTTTGCCTTTTGTAGATGATGGAAACACAAAGCAGAGCAGAAAGAGTGGAAACAAAACCATTTAAATTACTTTAAATTAATAAACATAGTTTACCTTTTTACACTGAATAATTTTTGACTGTAATTAAATCAGTCCTTGTAGTACTGTGAGAATAAGTTATTATTCAGTTGTGTGGTATTTCAGTATTAACCACTCATTCAGTTCTAATATTTTTTGGGAAAAATAAAGCAACTTTTGAAGATTACTAATAACACTACATCAAAAGTGTCCAGGGATGAACAACCTAGAGTGACCAAAAGATTTCCTAATTCCTCTTCAGTGTCTGTCAGGGTCTTGCAGAAGACAGGAAAGAGACAGGACCAGAATGGGTAGTGAATAATCTCTGCTCTGCTATTTCAAGCAGTGAATCATCACTGGAGGAGGAGAGGTTTGTGACACACTTTGGACAGGGATAATTGGGAAGCCAGGAGAAGACTAGCATTGGATTTGATGATCTTAAAGGTCTTTTCCAACCTATGGTTCTATGATCAAGACAGGGCCAGAAATTAAAAAGGCAGAGAAGTTGATGACAGCTGGCCTGAAATTCCTAGGAGTTTTTTCCATTGCCAGAAGTAAATTTGCATTGTCTATGCAAGAAGTACTGTTGCTGAAGACTTGCCCAAGCATGGAATGCTTTGTGCACTGTAGTAGCCTCGCACAACAGAAACTTACTGAGGGGTTGGTTCAGTGCAGAGGTAGACAAAATCTCAGTTGGTGAGACCATGAATTTTATCCTATTGAAAGAGTTCAACCTCTGGAAAAATAGACAAACAAAAGGTAACACCACATTTTTCTAAACTATTAACACTGGTGTGAACTATGCTACTCAGAGAAACAGTTCTCACGTATCACATAAATTTTGCGTGCTTTATTGCTTACCGTTAACTTGCTCTGCAGTGATATACAAGTACCTTGAGTCCATTAAGTAGAAACGAAAGCATCTTCTGGGTATTCCCATGGTTATAATTTTATTTGGAAAAAGGAGAAATTCCATGGTGACATAAACTGAAAGAGTTTATTAGAATCATAGGGAAACCAAAAACCTGTAGTTTTGTAACATACAGCAGTCAAGACTTTATACATTTACAGCTTTAAGTGGGCCATCCATGCTGACTAAACCTTGTCTAAAGACTTGGGGTTCTAGCAAAATGGTTTTCATTCCCAGAAAATGAGAATGCATACATAAAGATATGTTTTGAGAAACAATAAATACATAATTAAATCTGTTCGTTTTACATCAGGTGAATAAGCATACTTACATATGCAATTCTTGGAATTCAGAGAAATTCTGACACATTCTTACTGATGGTCAGTTGTGTAATGTTCTCTTTGTTTATTCCTCTCCTTTTTTTAGTTACGCTACAAAACGTTATCTAATAGATCTCCAAGACAGAGGTTATTAAATAGGGGAACAATATAAGGGAAAACAATTTTTAAAGATGGTTAGATAATAAAATTACTTAAGAAAACTGCTATCACACATTACTCAATATTTTCCTAACTCAGTATCTACTTCCAATTGAAAGTTAATTGTGTTTTCCAGAGTGGAAACAGTATTTTGTTTCCAAACTTTCCCAGTTTCAACACCATAGGCAGTTCAGGAAAACACATTAATTTGCACAACCTTATAGTCAAGATGGATAGGGCCAATACTGGCCACAAAATTCTAACTTATCTGCCAGTCTTTTGAAACAATGGATGAGTGATTTTCATCAGTGCTTGCAGTATGCAATTTATTGGGTACTTCAGATTATCTTTTGGCATCTTCATTTCTCCCATGCCAAAGGCAACTGACTACTAGCCCAGTTATTTATATTTCCAGAGTGACTTAACAAAAGCAGCTTTCATAGTTTTCTTTGGTGTTTCATACCACAGATATGCCTGGTTGGGAAAGTAGATTTATACTGAATCGCCATTGAAAATATCTTTAAGATGATTTATGGAAAAGGATTTCACATAATGACTGCATTTGGTAAAGCTGAAAACTGCTTTGTTGATTTTGTAATTTTGAGATGTTCACAAGGCCTGGGGATGAACTCTATGTCTTGAGCCCCTCTTCTCTTGACATCCAATCCATTACATAAAAAATGTCCTAAAACTTACTTCCTGCATTGTTCCTGTCCTTCTATAAGGATCAGTGTGGTACAGAAAACAAACTTAAAAGGAAATTCAGTGATTCACTCAGAGATTTATCATGTATAATTTGTTACATTTACATGAAAGATTACTTTGTTTTTTAACAACCCCCAGTAAAGTCCAAGGCCAGATCCTGTGAAGTGCAGAGCATCTAGTGATACTGCCAGCTGTGCTCATAGCTGTTGTCTTCAGCAGGCACTTGTGGCTCTTGGAAATTTCCATCAAGCCTACAATACTTTTCAGTATTTGGCAGCAAATAAACATGATGCTAAATCCATAGTTTAGGAGAATGAAAACAGGACAATAAAATGATCATCCCACAGCTCTCGCAGAAGGATCTCAAAGGAGCTGTGGTTGTTATCAGCCTAGACAAAAAAGCAAGTCATGACTTTATTCTGAAGAAACAAATGCTTACTTTAACAGGCAGAAAAAAAATTAGCTAAGCCCATTATCAATTAATGAAGGGAATGAATGCCTGGGAAAGGAGAACGTGATTCTTTGACAAGTGACAAATATTGGAGATTAGATGGAGAAATTAACACCCGAAAAACACCCAGTTGTTTTTATGAGTGGCCAGCTCTGTATTTGAGCATTCTTTTACATGAGCCTATGAAAAAGCAGAAAAGCTTCTTTTGCTGTGTTACCTTGCACCGGCCCTCATGTTCTGTCAATTTTAGCTATTTAATGCAGAAAATCATCCCTTACATAGTCAAAGGAAAGTACAGGAGAAAGTTTCACGAAGGATGTCTGGACTTCAGGCAGCTCTCTTGAAAGCTGTTTATTGCATAGGCGAAGTTACAGCATTTCAGGGAGTGGGTATCCAGAGCCAGCCCTGCAGCTGCCAGCTCCAGCTGTAGGCATACCTGAAGCCGCTTTCTGTTCCAGTTACAAAGCATTAGATACTTTTCTTTGCAGAGTATCTTAATACATAACAACCAATAAGCACCATACACCATACCTTTACATTTGCCTACAGCCTATCATAACTACTACCATCACCATATTATAGTCATTATTATCCAGTCACAAGAGTAAGTAAGTTACAATTTAAGGTTACAGTGGAAAATTCTCAGACCTTTCTTCTTCTTGCTACATCAACATTTCTTGTTTGCCTGCCATATCTCTCTTTTTGGTAAAGACATATTTTCTATTTACTTATGCTCTTCTTGAGACTTATTTACTTGGTGAAAAACATGTCTTTGTTTGTAGTCACATACCTTTGTCCTACTACTAAAAATCTCCTTCCAACTCATCTCCAACCTTTGCCTTCTCAGTTACTCAGCGATCAGTGTTTCAGCAAAACATCTTTTACTCTATATCAAAACTTGCTTCCATTTCTACCTTATCCCCAGTTTCTACATTCAGAGATCTTTCTGCCAAGCCTACATACCTGTGAAACTTTCTTACCAAACTTTCATCCTCCCCAACAGGAAAGAATAGCAAAAGAGTAAAAACAGTTGTGCAGAAGCGGTTGTATAAAAGCTGTTCAATGCCTCCTTCCTAATCTGTAGGAAATAAAAACAGCTCCTCATTGTCAAGAATGAAAGACTGTTGTTCTAGAAAAGCCAGAGCCATGAAGCTAATTACACATTTGCATTGATTTGGTGAAAACTGAATGAAGTTAAATTAATACAAGACAGATGTAAACCAATTTTAATGTGTGCACATAGGGGTTTTCACCAGATAATTTATTTAAAACCAATTTTGAGCATAAACAAGACCATGTTTCTTTTCTTTCCCTTCTCATTTATAGACTGAAAATTAGGTAATTATTTCATCTTTGATTTTGATAACTCTACATTAAAAACACAGCTGCATTTTTTATAAGCACAAGTCTCCTAATAATTAATATACTGTATGTCCTTTCAAAAAGAGAGCCCAAATTCACATCTTTCTTTGTAGCCAAATCCCACATGCAATGAATTTACTTCAAACCTGGTCCAAAGCCACCTTGGCTAGCAGAATCAAAATCATGGCATTGTGATTGTAGGAGGATAAAATTTTTTCCAGAGGCCACACTTGCTAATTGAAATATTAGGTAATACCATGCAACCTCCAGAATAACGGTAAGGAAAATGGAGCCTGAAAAATAGGCACAATGGGTTTCTCTAGTGCAGGAGGAAGATCACATTCCCTCTGCCTCTTCTCCTTCCATGTCACTTCATGCTCCATCCTCAAAAACTCCTTCTGTGTAATGGGCATTAGTAGTAACTTACTGTCATGCTTGCTCCGTGGTACTTAGCAGAAGAGAAAGAAAAGAAAAACCCTTCTTAGGACATACAGAAATGAATAGTGTTATTTAAATTTCTCATTGATGTTGTGGCATAAGTGTAAATTGATGGTATATTTCTTTCGTGATTAAAATTCTGCAGTGGCATTGGCCTGAAATATGTGTTTAATATCAGACCTTTGCCTAAGTGCGTACAACTGTACTGTCCCTCTAGATCTTTTATTGTCCACAGTTCTTAATACTCGAGCTGATTTTTTCAAGTTTCCAAAATGACAGGGGTATGAGTTGAACAAATATCTCCTAATATCCCACTTAGCAGTGTGACAGATTACGTATCAGTAGGTATGAGCAGGGTTGGGAAACCATTTCTCTGCTGCAGCTAATAGCATTTCTGGTAGGCGGACATTTTTCTCTATTTCCTGTCAATATTTATGGCATCTCAAAATGTCAAGAAGTCTTCAGGCATTTCTGGAGGAAAGATGTGTTAGTCTTAAACTTTTAGGGACCGAGTCTGAAGAGCTGGCCAGAGTAACGACACGTACACCGATACAGTTTGAGCATCGTTCTCCCTTTATTGTTTGACTATGCAGGTTTATATCTACTTTTTGCAAAGATTCATGCCCAGTCCCTCTAGACAGCCTCTAATCAGCAGGGGAGATGACCAGGGTATCACTTTGCCAAGGACTTTCAGGGCTGCCTGCAGCCAGGTGCTTTCCAGGCTTGCTTGCAGCCAGGGGCCAGTTCAGGGGCTTTTCCTCAGCAACCCTGGGTTGTCCAATCTTTCCAGGGGTATCATATGCCCCTGTTCCACAAGGAATCCCTCTACATTAAACTCTCTCAATATCTTCATTTCTGCTTGTCACCCCTCACTGACTTTCAGCTGGTGAGTTTTTACAAGGTAACAAGGCATGGTCCAAGGTTTTTACCTGTGGTCCTTAAAATCAGAAGTTTGGTGAACTTGCAGGTGGAAAGGGAGAATTCACAGATATCCTAAGAATTGCGTCAACTGCTGAAAAGTGAGGAGTGAGGATGCTAACATCAAAGTGATGGACTGGAGAGGACCACATCACTGCTGCATAACACAGAAATTAAGTAAGGGCCATTTCTGAGATGTAAACCTGTACACAAAGAGGTAAATGATTCTGCATGTACATATGAAAGAGAAGGAATACAAGCATATAGAAAAAAATGGAACAATGCTGCAGACTTACTCTACAGCCGTGTATACATACACATGTAGGAGAAATAGAGAGTGTGCAGGAACTAATACTTGCCTTCTGGAAATAAATTATTGGTTTGTTATATTAAAATAGTTTAAACAAGCAGGCACTAAGGTTTCATATATCTAGAGGCATACAGTGTATGTCCTTAAAAGCCAAGATGCATCTATGACAGGGTAAACCAACTAAAATTTATATTTATTCTTCCTAGTTTGTATAAAACCAGTAACTCTTTATTCGTCATAACAAAATTGACAGTTTATTGTATTTAATTATAACTTATGAAAAATTTAACTTAATTTTTAACATTAAAATTATTTAGTGTAACATAATCCACAATAATCACAGAATCACAGAATAAGCTGAGTTGGAAGGGATCCACGAGGATCATCAAGTTCAACACCTGGCCCTGAATAGGACCATCCCCAAATGTTGATGCAAGCAATTAATTCATCCAATTAAAAATTTAGAACTTGATGTATTTATTTGCTAAAAAAGTAAGCTTTTTTTTAAAATGAAAAAGTTATTAATTGTGATTTTACAAGTCATTTTTTGCCCCAGTGTGGATGTTTTCATGATTATATATTTCACATCTGGGAAGTCAGGATGCACTATCTTCTTTTCATCAAAATGAAAAGTGCAGACTGAATTAACTTCCATACTCACAGAGCAGTAAACCAACTTGTAAATCTAAATAATTGGTTCCCATGGTTCCATCTTCTCGGCTCATTTCCATTCCAAATAGCTGCAGGAGTTCTTCACTAGAAAAAGATGAACTCAGTGTGTCTTGCTCTCGTATTTTGTTTCAGGGCTTTCTTGGAGTTTCTGCTTGAATTCAGCTTGAATTCAGGGATCCTGGCCTGTTGAGGGTCCTGAACCTTTGTCACAGACTGCCCTCTTCCAAAGTACTCAGTACTCACAAAGAGGATTAAAAAATCTGAAGATAAAATTCCCTGTGGTGGTTTTGCTGGTTCTCTGATCAGCAGAGGTTCCTCCTGGGTGAAAATGACTTGATTTTAGGTATTAAACAAAAGGTTGTAAATTTCCCAGAACTTGGAAACTCTCTTTCTATAAAGCAAGGAGTAATAAAAAGTTTGAAGAGATTTGGAAATATAAATTACAGCCTAAGAGTGGGTGTTAGAAACAACCCATGTAGTATTTCACTTTGGTCTCCTTCCCAGTCACTGGTGACAAAAATGCTTCTTACGTTTCTAGTTGAGTATATTAGAATGGAGTCAGAATTTCTTAGCAATAACACCAATCTGCGATTCAGTTATGTGGGAGATGGTCAAACCCCTTTTCCCCATTCTAAAAAATCATGGCACTTCCTATCCTATTCCTATTTCTTTCTGTGGATATGAAGAAGGTCTCTAGAGAGACCTTTGCTTATCTCTGTATTGAATTTGCCTGTTGCACTGAAAACACATTGATTCAGAAGCTGCCCGCAACTGTGTTTCTAAAGTGTTTAATATATTAGGAGCTGACTTCTCAGCTGAGGCATAACACACATAGTTGATAATGATGGTTTCAAGCTGTGATAAAAATTATGCCTCCCAACAGTTTCTCTGCTTGAAAAACGATACTGAAATCAAGAAGTAAACAGTGGTCTTCAAAATTTGGCCTTCTGGTTTGTTTACTCCAGCAGTGCTCAGTCATTTTAAAATATTGCCTGTGTTTACCTTAACTTTGGATAACTTTGTCAATCTAAGAGAAAATCCCATGGTAATCAATGTGTGTTTCTTTTTTACTTATGTACCTCTTCTTTCTTCCTACTGTCATTATTTCACAGTGCTTTGAGCACTGCTCTAGAGAGCTCACAGCCAAAGAGATAAATAACACTTGAAGGGAGAGAGGAAGATGCAATTGGAATATACTGGAGATTTCTGTGTATCATCTTTCCCTTGGAGCATATAAAAAAATCTCATCTATTTTTAGAGGTGGTAAAAATTCCAGAAGTGGGTTCTATACTTGTATTATCATCTCAATTGGAAACACAGAATTGGAATTGTCCTTTAATATTTGTTTTGCCTATAAACTGGCAAGAAACTGTATTGATGGTGACTCACAACTATTATACTGTATCATCTCTTTCCAGTCCACATTTAAGTAAACTTTCAAACTTGCTTCAGGAGGTGTGCAACTGTGTTCACATATGTTTGTATTTAAGTGCATTTGAAACTTGTTTAGAATTGCATAGTCCTGAAAACACACACACATTTTTTAATAGTCAAATTAACCTGATTTAAACTATTTTATTCCCAGACACTAAACCTAAATTAGTAACCCATATAGACATCACTGATTGCCTGTTCTCTGACATGATGGTAAAATTCAGGTAATAACATTTATTTATGTTATTCAAAGTGTGCCTTAGGATTCAAGGAGGGGTACTAGATTCAAAATGCAGTCCAGGGGCTGAATACAGTGATAACGCATCATTCTACAGCAACTTTCTTCCATCATTCCCAGAGCATTCACTGCACAAGCAACACCCTTTTTCACCAGGAAATAAGGATGTTCCTTAAACCTAACACACAATGCTTCCAAGACATGCTTTTAAATCAGCTGTCTTTTCATATAACTGTCATGTATGTTGGAAAAATAAACAATTAATTAATAAACAATTAATTAAATTTAAAACAAAGCAAACCAAACCAAAACCCTTCCCCATCTGTCAGATTGTGTGTATGACATCATCAGCTGTTCTGCACTTGTTTGTAGCTGTCCAGATCAACCTGCCCCACAGTCTAAGCTTTGTTCTCCAGCTCTCTTTACAGGGTCAGCAGGCTGGAAAATTACCACATGCTGTCACAGTTAGCTCAGACAGGTCTTGTTATCATTGTTTCCAACAAATCCATTCATTCCATTATTTTACATTTTGGGCAGACGTTCTGCCACTGAGGCTTGGGCCACAGTAACTTCAAGGGCCAAATGTTAATGGACCCCTATTGTCAGCAGAATAGCAGTGCAATACGTGGGAAAAAATACCCAGACAGCTCACTGACACTGGTTTAGGACCTCTAGACTTAGGGTGTAGCCTGTGAAGAGCTTTTATGTAAACAAGGTTTCAATAAACAAAGAATATCTTCCATGTCAATATTCATAACCCACAATTTTTTCCTTCTCTTTACCCTCTTTTACCCCCCTGAGCAGCACACCAAGAGGCAAGAAAGTGGTATTTATGGTCAATGTGTTTTGCAGAGCAAATCTGTAGGATGTGTGTGAGAAATCATACAACCAAACCTGATTTATAAGGGATGTTACGGAGTTCACAGCTGGAAAAAAGCATTTTTATTTTGAGTTTGATCTACTATCTGTGTGACTTACAATGAAGCGTGTGATTGTGAAAACTTAAAGCTTGCAATTTGTGTGTGCCATAGCTGATGTGTCAAAATGAAGGCAGAGCATGTCTGTCTGTCTTTTCTGAGTGTGGAATTTCAAGTAAAAGGAGTGCACTGATGACATATTTTGTTTTCATCTTAGGAAACCAAAAAGCCAGGCAACACTCAGGAAATACATAGTAAATTTTGAGCATTCAGAAAAAAGAATCAGGATAAAGAAAAATTTGTTCAAGTTACATTGTTGCCCCTTGTGCTGGTTTTGCCAAATTTAGAAATATATCCTCTGAGAGACGGCAGGCCACAAACCACCCTTCCCCCACTAGGTTTGGGAAAATATAAATTTTCCTTGAAGGAAAGTGAAAGAGATAAAAACTATTTATTTAACAAACACACAGGAAAAGGGATAATGATGCTAAATAATAAAACCTCTCGCTCTGCTGAGAGAAAACTGGGAAAATTTCAGAGTCCTTCCGTAGATCTCTCTCTCCCCCTCCTTGGAGCTGGGACGGGGTGGTGGGACCACCTCCACAGCCAAGGCCTCAGTGGAAATTCCTCCCGATGTATTCTGATGTTGAAACAGTCCAGCAGAGAGAAAAACAGGAAAAAAACGAAGTCCCAGGAAAACAAACGTTCAACTCTCCGTCTCTCTCCGGAGAAAGAGAAAGGAGCTGAAAAACTGGCCGAAAGCAAGCAGGGTGCTTTCCCCCCCTCTCACTCTGCTGCCGCAGCTGAACACAGAGCCATGTCTATCTCTGTGTCCCTGAAAACATGAAAACAAACTGCTTAGAAAGTTCCCTCAGCTTTGTGTCTCCCCCTCTCAGGCTCAGTTTAAAGGCATAGAAAGGCATATATACTAATTTCTGGGCTTAGTGCAGCGATAGGGAATACAACATCAAGCCACCCCAAGACACCCCTTAATGTTGGTAGTGTCTTTGTGTTTTCATTTGTTTTGGTTTTAGGCCAAATGCTATTCTCAGTTGTTTCCCACCCTCAATCCTTGACTTTGGTGAGTTCACTAGAGCTTGGTTCTAACCTGAAGGAGCTCTTGGAACAGGCTCCCCAGGGAAGTGGTCGCAGCACCAAACCTGAATGAGTTCGGTAAATGTTTGGACAACACTTTCAGGAACATGGTGATTCTTGACACTGTTGTGTGCAGGGCCAGAACTTGGACTTCGATTATACTTATGGGTCCCTTCCACTCAGGATGTTCTCTGATTCTTTGATTGGTTTGCCAGCTCCACTGGCTCAGCTTCTTTCACCCAGTTTTATCCAACCACGGAGGAGAAGATGGTCAGGCTAATGGGCATGGAAATTGGCAGAGTGCCTCCCAACAGGAGGCGTCCCTCTCATTGCCAGCTGTGACATTTCAGGGGCCACGCTCTTGTTAGAAAGAGATTCTTCCTTCAGATTCCTTAATGTGAACAGGGTGAAGTGAGTAAGATTAAAGCAGTCTCATCTGAACAAGTTCTAAAATCCTTCACGAAGAAGACATTTCAAGAACTAATTCAATAATCAATCCAAAGAGAGAGAGAGAGAGAGAGAGTCTCCAAGTGTCTGGAGCTTCTTTGGGAGAGCTGGATAAACCCTATTGCTCCTGATTTAAGGCTGGTACTGAGAAGGAAAAGGTGATTACCTTGGCATCTAATGCTCACTGCCTTTATTTCAGGTACTGAATATTCTCTTCCCATTATTTTCACTGCCATTGGACTACAGAGGTCTTGATAACATGACCTGGCTGCTATCACCATGACAGTATACGGTGATTAGCTGAATCCACTGGCATTCTGAAAACCTAAACACAAATCTCAGCTTTTTTAACTTGCCAGTAATTAGCACAGCTATTATTTCATTTAATTTGTATTATTGATACTCTAAAGCTCTCGAAAGAGCTCCACAAAAATCAACAGCACAATTTCTCTCGTTTTCTGCAAACATTTTGGAATATTAGGCCATAGTACTGAATGCATGAGAATTCACATTATCTCTCTAAAGCCTTGCTGTAATATATTACAGTTGGTGCTTTCATTATTCAAAAGCCAGATTAGCCACTTCACGTTTTATGAAACATATTTTATTTCAACTCAGGTTTTTTCTGTGTTTCGCAGCTAATTTTAAATAGCTCCTTTTTTTCAGATGACATTAAAACCCAGTTGAAATAAATTCATTTTCCATAAAAGTAATGAGTGTCATGGCTAGATTTCCTAAGCCAAGCTCTCCAAGCAATCATCATCATAATTTTGTAAACCATAGATAATATCTTGGAATAAAGAAACATTTTCAGGGAATGAAGTGTTTAATTTAGATAAACATTAGAATGTAGTGTTGTCACTTTGCATATAATATTTTCAGAAAAATCTTCTACAGTTTAAAAATAAGTATAAAAAAGACGGAAAAAAGAAGCGAAAGAATGACAGAATGCAAGAAATAAACAGAGCTCTAACATATTCAATTAGT
Organism: Corvus cornix cornix; assembly: GCF_000738735.6. Taxonomy (NCBI): domain Eukaryota; kingdom Metazoa; phylum Chordata; class Aves; order Passeriformes; family Corvidae; genus Corvus; species Corvus cornix. The sequence continues at coordinate 56,179,178 of NC_046357.1, forward strand.
TCAAGCATTCTGAAATGTGATGTTTTGTCCTTAATTTTTCAAGGTTAGAGTTTGTGTGTATGCATGGTTTTGCCAATGTACTTAGGGGAGATGGGATCTGGAAGAAGTGAAACAGGAAAGAATTACACAGGAATAGGCCCTGCCTAATGTGGTCTTTTAAAACTGCATTATGAAATACACAAATTGCATACACAATGCTTCCATGTTTTACTTAGCTTTGCAGGGTTAAAGTGGTTTTGAATAGTGAAAAAAAAAGCGCAAAATAAAAAGTACAACAGCAAGTAATTGAGTTACATTAACTGTTAGGGACATTAGGGCACATAATGAACATTTTTAGTGTACTCTTTCATTCTGGGTAATCTAATGTTCAACCTTTAAAAATGATAAAACACCCTCAAAAAATCTTAAAACAGTAAAGGATATTTTTGGTCACTTACTTGCATACTACAGTCAAGTCCCTTGGGACATTCTGTTACAGTGCAGATACTGCAACCCGATGTATCAGACAACGAGGCCCGTGGAAAGAAATACATATGGACCAATTCTTGATAGATGTTTCAGAGATGTTTATTTCTCCAGCCACATGGCCGGGCTCTGCTGAGGAACTGAGGCAATCACGGGACCTGAGGGTCCTTGCCCACGCAGGAAACACAAAACAACCAGTGCGGAACGAGGCTGACCAGGGGCTAGGGAAACCCTGTGCCTCCTCCCCAGGGCCCCTCTCCCAGGACTACATGGCAGGGGGAGGGCCCCAACAACATTCCTCCTTTCCTTGCTTAGGATCATGACCTTTGAATTGCAAAGAATTGGAGTAAATCTCCTCACCCTGAGTCCAGTCCTGTGCTGTCTCTAGAGCCCAGGTAATGTGGGAAAGTGCAGTACTATCCTATACTGTCAAACTGTCTTTTGATTAGTAAGCTTCCACCCGTTTCCATATCCAGCAGCTTATATATGACGGAAAGCATTACTAGAGATTTTCACGTGTCTATTCCTTTTACAGGACAAATTCTTCTTGCAGGATGAGTTTTAAAGGATAAAGTTCTTCAGGATGCAGACCAAGTAAAAGCTCCCTAAATTACAAAACTTACATTATCTGAATGTTTGGGATAAGGTTTCAGAGGCAAAGAAAACGAAAGACTTAAACTGTGGCGGTGCATGTGGCTGCAGCCACCCTGACCCCCAAAGGTATAACAGAAACCAACACACGGTGGTCAGGCACCGAGGTCTAACAACACACTCTGTGGTTAGGGTAAGAACCCATCATCCCCCGGTTTGGTGATTTGTGTATTTCAAGATGGTTGGTTCATGTTTCCCCTCCGTTTTCTGTATGAAGTTGTAAATATTCATTTCCCTTAGTTAACTATGTATTAGTTCTAGAAAGTTCTGTACTCCTCGACATCCCATTGGTTACTTCCCTTGTTCCCGCCTATGTGTTTTTCCCATTGGTTCCTTCAGCCCAACCTCCTTCCCTTTGTCCCATTGGCTGTATCCCTTATCTCCGCCTTTCCCTCCCTCAGTATAAAATCCCTGGATGCTCTGTTATTTTCGGCTCTTCGTCCCTAGTCCTTTCATGTTAGTAAACCTTTATGTGGAACCTATATGAGGAGTCCTCTCTCTCCTTCTTTGCCTCTGCCTGCGCACCTGACAACCAGCCCAGGAGTTGCTCCCTCAGGTGAGGAGCTCACTCTCTATCCCTATTTGAGTGTTAAGCTGCCAGAACCAGAGGGTGCAGCCAGACCTCCAAGCTTCTTTTGTTTTCCTGGCTAGCATGCCCTCATTAAACCTTCTGACTAGTGGCCCAGCTAGTCATCTCAAACTTCCTAAGAAAGAACTTAACTTCAGGCTTCAAAAAACTTGAGCATGAAGTATAAGCACAGACAAGTCACTTTCATTATTTGCCTCAAGCACAAAGGCATTCATCTGAAATTTTGGGGAAGCTCTTGTTCATATTCTCTGGTGGGATTAGATGTGTTATTGCACACAAAGTTAAAAAAAAAAAAAAAAGTAACACCTTTATTTGGACAGCTATTTTTATCTAATAGGAGTGCAGGTAATTACATGACTGATTCGGTGTCCTGAACTGAATAAAATAAAATAACAGCAGAATAGCTCCCACTGAATTTGGTGAGATTTCAACCAAGGAAAACTGGAAGCATTCATAAAATCCACAAGAAAGGGTATTCAAGGGCATACAAGGCATTCAGCAACCTCTCCATTCTTGTTTCTTTGTCACCTTCCATTCCCTTTGACAAAAAAGAGTAAAAACGTTTCAGCAAAGTATGTGAAAACAATATGGAAATTATCTACATGGTCCATCACAACATATTAGCAACTGTCTATGGTATTAGTTGTTTTCTAACATGTTACATTAATACCATAGAATTTTAACCTTTGATTACCCTAATAAAATATGACCTTGCAATCATTACAGTCAATTTTCATATCAGATTAATGAAGACAAAGGCTTACACACTCTGAAACCAATATGTAAATTACTTATAGAACAGTTTTTCATGTTTTGCTTGTGTATTAATGTTAGTTTACCTTTCCAATTCAATATTTTCCTTCAATTTTTCATTGTGAGACTTGGAGAATTAGTGCATTATCAGTCACTTTTTGATGAAGTAAGTAAAACAGGCAATATCATAGTAGTAGTCAGCTTCTAAACCAATTTTTATCATACAAATAGCTGTGATAAGAAGCAATAATAGCTGTTGGGGAGGGAAAACAAAACCAGAAACAATGCAATGAAATTGCTAGAACTGGATGTAGATCAAGAAGAATTCCTAACAGAGATATTTTTCTAAAAATACAGTAACTTTCTCAAAGAAGTGAGTGTCACACAGTCAGTGTTAGACTGGGAAAAAAAAAAAGCTCTACAACGTGCTATCTAGGGAATAATCCTCTGGTAGGCAGTCAGAGAACCTGGCTATTTCTACTTTTACTCTTTCAGATGTTATGATTCAAGACTGGCTTGGAAGGTGAAAGACTAATGGCATTTAATGGATTGATGAGTTCTTGTCTGATTGCTACCCAGGTTTTTTGCTTTCAGAAATTAAATAATTTAAGAAGATAAGAGAAATACTATTATATAGTGTTGGAATTTTTTTATTCCTCTGGTTTTATTAACTTAAAAGGAGTCAAACAACACTCTCTCAGAGTCTGCTGCACAGAAAAGAATAATCTCTAATCCAGGTGGTGGAAAGGCAATGATGCAGCAGGTCTGTCCTTGTGAAAGAAGTTCAGGTGAAGATTTAGTCTGTACTTTGTTTTTGTCTCAATATTCTGTTGTAATTGGTCCTTTTCTTGTACTTTTAATAAGCTTCATAACACTACCTAAGAAGTTTTTAAGAAAATTTCAGAGTGTCAGGAAAATCTGAAGATGTTTGGTGAGGAAAAAAGACTACATGTGCTTTATTGCCTGGGAAACTCCACAGCCTCATTTCACAATCCACTCAGGACCCTTTCTCATCCAGGCAGCACATTTCTGGAGCTCACAAAGAACCTGATATACCAGGGAGGGTATTCTGCAAGTGTCAGGAATAGGGAGAAGGAAAGGAGGGAAAGGAGGGAAAGAGAAATACAGGCATGTTCCACTATGAGACACACTAATATGTTAAAGGTCTTATTTCAGGTTTTGCCTTGGGCTTAATGCTATCTCTGTTTCTCTTGGCTGTCAAAAGGGCAGAATGAATGCAGCAGTTTCTAGATTTCTTACTGCAAGGAGCGATTCATTGACTGAAATGTTACTCATTGCAGCAAGCCTTGAAACCCATCATTCTTAGGGTTTGGGGTTTTTTTTTAGTGAACAAAGTCAATCATTTCTCTTCTACCATCTGTTCATCCTCAGACTTCCTTCCTTCCAATGCCAGCGTATGTCATTGAGATCTCAGCAACATTTTGGTATCTTTGATCTGGAAGTCAACTTCTTTACCTGCTTGCTATTTTCAGCTGGGAGTGCCGTCTAATTTTAGTTCCCCATCTAACATTCTTAGGCATAATCACTCCTTATGTCTTCCATATTTATCCTAAGAATCTTTTGGAGGTTTTTTGGCATATGCTCAAACTCATGTGACAGAAAGGATAAAATGAGAGAGTCATGATTTGAGCTCCAGAGTAAATCAGACCGTGGGCATTAGAACAGTAGAAAAGATTTTGAAAGGAAGAATAAATGAAAATTTGTTAGGTGGTATCAGTTAATATAAGATGAACTGAAGTGGCAATATGGTTTCTCTAAAATGTTTTCTTGCTAAACTAATTGCATACCTTTAGAAGCTTTAGTTAAACTTTTTCTTAGAAGAATCCTTATTTATAGATAGATAGATAAATAGATAGATACGATGTAGATAGAGATACAGATTGTTACAGATAGATAAAACCTGTCTACCTTCAGTGAAACATTTTATATGCTGCTACAAGGGAAATTCTCTGTTAAAGTGACAAAATGGGGATTAGTTGAAAAATGTGACATGAACATGGAGCTGAAAGTAAAGGCATCCAATGTTTGTTCTGAAAGGAGAAGCATCAGACAGGAGGGCAATGACAATTTACTTCCTTATGGCACTAGTATTTAGTTCAATCTTCATCAATAGTGACACAATCATTAGTTACCTTGGTGATTTGTCAGAAAACTAATGGCAGTGAACTAATGAACTAATGGAAATCTGCAAGTGCTTAAAATTAGGAGCAACACTGAAAGTTTCAAGTACAAGGGGAGTGATGGATCTTGAACATAACATGAACTATACTGAAAGCAGAAAGTGCCTTTAATAACAACATAATAATGTTTTTTAATTTTTTTTTTCCTAAAATATCTGAAAATATTTGTCATTGGATGACTTAAAGCTGTCAGGAAACTAATTACTTTTCAAAAGAGGTGAAAATGAAGAAAGAAATCACAGGTTTGTTGAGTCTGTGCTGAGTAGTATTGATAATTAATATAATTTCATAAATTATTTGTCCTTTATGGGAATTTTACGGAAATTTCCTTTTTACATCTCTGCTTAGAGGTGGATAGTTTGAAAAGCTGAAGTTTGGGCTAATATTTTTTTTAAACTTTTGAAACAGTCCACCCTGCTTATAGTTACACTATCCAGAAGAAATCTTCTTCTTTTGGGTACAAATTTCTCTGGCCAGGAGCACCAACTCTTCTACCCTGCATCAGCCAGAAAAAGATCATTGATAACTTAAAGTCATCATTGTAATTTTGCACCTCAGCCTCTCTCATTTGATACCCAGTTTTGTCTCTCCTTAACAGAATGTCAGCATCTTGCTGACAATTTTTAAATTAAGAAAACCATCTAGGAGAACCTAGCTGGCTGATGCTCCTACAGTGCTCTCTGAGTCTCTCCTCAGTTTATGCACTCTTTTGTCCTTGAGCATGTTTTTGAGATTGTTTAAACCATTTGTGTGTTTAGCGGGTTGAGTTCGAAAGCGGGCGGAAACACCAATTAAATGTAGTGGTTTTGGTTCAAAATATTCATTACTTACTTATTTTTCCTTCTGTGAGGTAAGAATTAGGAGAAAAACAAAGCAGGCACAAACTTTAAACAGTTGCAGTACAATGAAAGAGCTTTATTACTAATAGAATTAAAAGTAAAGAGAAAATAACAAGACAAAATTAAAGCAAATTCCCTCCCCCCCCCCCCCCCGCCCCTTTCCAGCACTTCTCTCCTTTTACCCAGCTCACACAAGGATAACAGAACATGGGATGTTAGTCAGTGTTGCAGTTCTTGAAAAGTCTCTCTCTTATGCTTAAGGAAAAAAAGGGTTTTCCTTCAGTTGCACGTGGTTCCCAAACTGCTACTAACAGCAGCCCCGCTCGGAAACAATCAATCTGCTGTGTGTAGAACATCTCTCCCATGAAAAATCTCACAGTTCCTTCACACTACAAAACATGGGCCATCACATGGGGTTATTCATCTTTTTAAGGATAAGTTATTTTGGCCTGCACACAAAGGCTTTTCTTCGCCACAAGTCTCTAACAGCCTCTTACTACTTCTATATAGCCTGGCATAGGCACTCTTCATAATCTTCACAGGCCGCACGAGGATTCTCCATCCCCCCATGTTCTTCAAATGGACTAAAGAGACAAACAGTTTGTGGTGTTACAGTTTCTTACCACGGCATGCAAGAAGGTTTTTCTTTAAGCTGCGCGCCAGAATCGCGGCACCGCCCTCTTTTCTCCCGTCGCCATGCTCAGCTCCGTCTCACGTGACTCACTTCTCTTTCTCTCTGAGTCTGAAGCCGCCATGCTGAAGTGTCCTTGTTCAGGCTTTACAGTGGAGAAATCCTCACTCCCTGTGTGCTGCGGGCTGTGTGGTGTCCTCTTCAGTTTAGCACGAAGTGTGCTGGCTGCAGACAGGAGGCTCTGCCGGCTCCCGTTGACTCCGCCGGCTCCGCATGGAGAGGAGAGGGACCCGCCTGTCCCCAGAAGCCGCGCTGGATGGGTTTAGCTGTGAGCAGTCCATGGCTGGTTTTAGCTGCCTGCGGCTCTGGGACAGTCCCCCCCAGTGACCCAGGGTCCGTGCCACAGCGTTGGGAAAGGGGGAAAGGGGCAGTGGCCCCGGCCCAGCCCGGCGGGGCCAGGAGGCTCGGATCCCCCCCACCTTCCAGCAGGCGAGCTCCGACAAAAAGGGGAAGTCCCGCCTTTCCGTGCGGTTTAAATATGTAAATTGTGAGAAGCGTAATTGGTCTTAAAGACTGTCCATCAACTCAGGGTCAACCCAATAGAGTGTGCCACTGTAGCTGATTTAGCTTTTTCTTGGCAGTTTATTTCTTTCCTGAATCTGGTTCTGCATTGTCTTGTTTCATTTTTCAGTGCTAAAAACACATTGATATCAACTAAGTTGTGCTGGAGGAAGAGATGGGAAAGAATGTTAAGCCATTTTAATACCTGATAGATACAAAGACTCAGATAAATTCAGGGCCTGCGTAAATAAAGCACTTTAAGGAACAAACAGGAAAGACTGGTGTTGTACAAAGGGGACAAAACACCCCCCCGTCCATGAGACATCCTTTCTGCATGAGCTGGTTTTTTTTTCATTTCCATGACCTTCTTGTGAAATCCAAAATTTAAAAAAAAAAACTTTAAAAAAAAAGAAATCAGTTTCAAAGAAAGAATATACCTGAAAATTTAAAAACAGAGTGCAAGAAAATAAAAATGTGAACATTTCCTTAACAGTTTCTTTCTGTTGAAAAACGTTTTTATGTTTTCATGTAGCTGTGTTTTGATTTCTTAGTTTTAAATACTCCTGTACCCATCAGAAAGATTATCAGGGAGTTTAGTCATCAGTAAGTCATTAGTCATTTACCTGAACTATTTACACAAAAATATTCTGTTGGAAAATATTGGTTTGCAGTGATGAAGGTCTACAAATGCATCTGTTTGGATGAAATTTTAACCCTCATGCAACAGATCTCACAGAAAACAACCTGAATTTAGTTTTCTGGGGCAACCCTCATGCCTAGTTAAGAAACACTGGACTTTATCAGTTCTTTCTTATATTGTCGTTTTGGATCCTTGAATCTTATGAAGGCAGAGATTTTGTGAGACCTTTTTATGAAGGACCTTAAAGTTCGGTCTTACTGCCAAGGCCTCCTGTAACACTTGTCCTTAGTATATGAGACTGATTCAAGAAAAATGTTTTAAGGCATTTTAGGGGTCCAGCTAGAGTTAGCGATTGCTGTAGTCCTCAGATACCAGGTTAATCTGCAGGAGTTGGTGCCCTGGAACAATCAGTCCTTGCAGCTATCTGGTTGAGAAACATAAACCTCCAAGCTGAGAGAAAATACTGGCTAAGAAACATTGCTCTGTGGAATTTTTGAAAAGGAACTTTCAAATTTCACTTTCTGTCAAGGCAAAGCTTTTAAAAATATTTTGGTCACTTACACTCTGTCAAATCACCTCCGTCAAATTATCAAGAGCTTATCCAGCCTGACAGCAGAGGTTCACCAACCACAGCAACACACAACTTAATACAAAATGTTTTACTAATTTGGTAGCTTTTTCTGCACTATATCACAGTACACAAAATTGATACTCTTAAGTAAAGTTCTAGAAATGGTTATGCAGGAGTAAACGCAGGTCTGATTAATCTTCATGCTAATACACTAATTAGAAGCATTTTTTGGGCCAGGGAGCTTTAGCTCAGGCCTCAGAGCTGAGATGACTTAAATAGGAGATGTGGGAGTACTGACCTTATGCTGCAACATAGGTTACTTCAGTGTGCCGGTTTGGACAAATTTGGAGGAAAATATTCTCTGACAGAAGGTAGGTTACAAGCATCCCTCCCCCACCAGGTTCAGGAAAAAAGAAATTTTCCTCCGAGGAAAGTGAAAGAGATAAAAAACTATTTATTTAACAAACACACAGGAAAAGGATAATTAATCCTAAGTAATAAAATCTCTCGCTGAGAGAAACCTGAGAAGATTTCAAAGTCCTTCTGTAGGTGTAGCCTCTCTCCTCCTCCTCAGAGCTGGGTTGATTTGGGCCCACCTCCGGGGCCTCAATGGAAAATCCTCCCATTGTGTTCGGATGTTGCAACAGTACAGAAGAGAAGAAGGGAAAAACTGAAGTCCTAGGAAAACAAAGTTCAACTCTCCATCTTCCTCCAGAGAAAAGGAGCCAAAAGCTGGCAGAAAAGCAAGAAGGGTGCTTCCTCCACTCTTGCTACCACAGCAGGACGCAGAGGAGTGTGTATCTGCATCCTTGAACAACTGCTTTCAAAAGTTCACTTGGTTTTTTCTCTCCCGTCTCTCGGGTTCAGTTTAAAGGCACAGAAAAGGCACAAAATTAATTTCTGGACATAGAGCAGCGATAGGGGATACACATCATAAAGTCACTACAAGACATTCAGTCATATCACCACTTTTAATTCTTCTTGATCCTTATTCTTCTTGATCCTTATTTTTGATGTTATGGAGCGTGGGGCTCTTTCAAAACCCTTGTGGCGTATTGTGTGCCTGCCCTTGACACGACTTTCATTGCCACTTGTCTCAGTTTTTGCTTCCTCCAAAGGGAAAAGGGCCTCCCCTTTTCCTCCGCCAATGAGACAAATTGGTCACAGCAAGTGAAAGTGGGAAAAAAACCAAACTGTTTATTAACACAAAACAAAACAGGGTAGAACAAGAAAAAAACAAAACTCAAAATACAACAAATGCCCAAAGAGGGAACAGACACATAGGCTTGGATCAGCTGGGGCCACCCCATGGGCTCCCCGGACCGGAGGGAAGGGAAGGGAGGCAGTGAGGCAAGGGGGAGAGAAGGGAAAAAGAACAAAAAAAACCCCAACACAACCTTTTTCCAGCTAGCCGGAACAAAAAAAAACCCCAAAGAGCAGCACAGCACTCCCAGCGCACTCTCTCCCAAACCCCGCTGAGACCCCTGAAGCCCCAAGCCATTGGCTCAGCAGTCCGTGGCTCCAGCCCCGCCCCCCGGGTCCATCTTAAAGACACAGCATCTTTTTTGGTCATTAAGCAGATGGTTAAGGAATAAAAAAACCCCCACCCTTATAACATCACCCCAGGATACCACTTCCATCTGCAGTATTACTTTGTAAGCATAAACCAGATGTTTCACAGAGTATTTTCTGTGTGAATTAGGGAGGCCTCTGGCACTTTTCCTTGTCTACAGGCATATGCATGCAAAGTTGTGCCTATCTGCATTTAGCTTTGTGTCTTGTATATTTCAATATACTTGTTCAATTTCTGAGTTACTTAGTCTTAATTCTACGTCAAGAATCTGTGTGGAATGAAGAGGAGGAAGACCACCTGGATATAGCATTCTCTAGCTGCAAAAATTGTCAACTGCCAGTCAATCCTGAAATCATGTGGGATCTACTGCTTCAGCTGGATACCTACAAATATATGGAGCCTGATAGGATCCATCCAAGAATCCTCAAAGAGCTAGCTGCTGGCATAACAAAACCCCTCTCAATGATTTTTGAGTGGCCTTGGGAGTCTGGAGAAGCTGGTGAAGAGTGTCCCAGTTTTCAAGAAGGGCAACTCTGGAAACTGCAGGCCTGTCAGTCTCACATCAGTGCCTGGTAAAGTTACAGGGAAGAAAAAATACCTGAAAAATACCTGAAAGACAACGCACTCATCAGTCACAGCCAGCATGGGAACTCCCAATTATAAAACCTGATTTCCTTTTATGAAAAAGCAACCCATCTAGTTGATCAAGGGAAGCGAGTTGGTGTAATCTTTTTGTATTTCAGTAAAGCTTTCAGTACTGTCTCTTACAGTATCCTCTGTACAAAATGTCCAGCACACAGCTGGATAAACACACCATGCAATGAGTAAGCAACCGGCTCACAGGTTGGGCACAAAGGTTTATAGTGAACGAGGTGACATCAGACTGATGACCTGTCACTAATGGTGTTTCACAGGGCTCCATCTCTGGGCCTGTGCTTTTCAATACCTTCATAAATTACTTGGACACAGGACACAGGACTGGAAGGGATACTAAACAAGCTTGCCGATGATACAAAACTAAGAGGAACTGTTGACTCCCTCAAAGGCAGGGAGGTCCTAGAGACGGACCTTGACAAATTAGAACACCAGGCAAGGAGATGAAGTTCAGCAAGGGAAAGTACCAGATACTGCACCTGGGATGGGGTAACCCTGGATGTATGGACAGCGTGGGGAATGAGATGCTGGAAAGCAGTGCCACAGAAAGGGACCTGGGATCCTGGTCAATGGCAAGTTGAATATGAGTCAGCAGTGCCCTGGCAGGCAGGAGGGCCAAGCATGTTGTGCATCAGGCCCAGCATCACCAGCTGGGCACAGGAGGGGATTGTCCTGCTGTGCTCTGACCTGGGGCAGCCTCACCTCGAATGCTGGGGGTAGTTTTGGGTGCCACAATATAAGAAAGACATTCAGCTTTTAGAGAGCACCCAAAGGAGGCCCATGAGGATGATGAAGGTTCTGGAGGGAAAGCCACATGAGGAGTGTCTGATTTCAGTTGGTCTGTTCAGCCTGGAGAAGACTGAGGGGAGACCTCTTTGCAGTCTAGAACTTCCTCGTGAGGGAAGAGGAGGGGCAGACACTGATCTCTTCTCTGTGGTGCCCAGTGACGGGATTCAAGCAAATGGCGTGAAGTTGAGTCAGGGGAGGTTTAGGCTGGGTGTCAGGAAAATGTTTTTGACCTACAGGGTGGTTGGGCACTGGAAGAGACTCCCCAGTGAAGTGGTCACACCACCAAGCCTGACACAGTACAAGAAGTGTTTGGGCAATGCTCTCAGGCCTATGGTGTGATTCTTAGGGTGTCCTGTGTAGGCCCAGGAGTTGGACTCCATGATCCTGATGGGGTTCCTTCCAACTCAATATATTCTGTGCTTCTGTGATTCTGGGTTCTGTGCTTCTGTGATTCTGGGCTTCCTGGAGAATGTGGGGTGTCTAACTCAAAGGCGATAATGCCTAAAGCAGTTATGATGCACTGAAGCATCAGGAATGATCTGTGAAGATAAATGTATTCAACACTGTCATTTTCCATATTAGTATGTAACCTTTCTGCCAGGCATCATTAACAGTTCTAAACCAGTGCTGTCTAGAGGCTTCCTTTAAAATAAATACAATAATTGTACTGAGCCCCCAGCTAATGTCACATTCATCTCCAGGTTTAAGGACCTTAACCTATTTTTACAGGTGTCTTTCCCTAATACGCAACTACTCAGGGGTCTTAAGAAATATAAAAGCAAAAAGGCTGTTTTGTGGGAACAAATGCCAAAAATGTAGTAAATTCGCATAATCATCAGAGTGATCTTAAAAAATAGTTACATAAATTAAGAAAGCCCAAATAATATATGAAGGTCATGGTGAGATGTTAATCATGTATATTGGTTTCAAAGTCTTGAAATTAAATGCATACTATTTATGATTTGGCGAGAACTCAGAACCCTACATCTCATCTTCTGTAATTCAAACATCTTGTGCGTGTGAAGTGTTCTCACTGGTCTGGGAGGGACATCCTGAGTCTGCTGTCCATCTCTAAAAAGCACTAGGAATAATTGCCCTCTGAAGCAGCCGGGATGGGGTCTGTGGCTCAGACCCAGGAAGCTGTGACAGCTCCAGAGAGAGTGTCCTGCAAAGAACCGTCCCCCAGAGGTCTGTGGCGATCCCTCAGCCACCGGGGTGCCTTCGCAGGGGGTGCCTGTCTCAGCAGGCTGTCAGCTCTTTAGTGATTCAGTGGGAGTGATTTCAGCTCTTGTCCTGCAAGGCAAACCCCAGGCTGGACCAGGAGGAGAGAGACGGGAGGCTCGTATAGCAGTTCGGCATGAGGCAGCTTTATTAGTCTGCACCCTGCAAAGGGGAGGCTAGGGACAAGCTCTCTGATCCCACAGGGGCAGAGGGCTAGATCTTACAGGGATAAAGGCGTGGATGTGAGAGGGTAAAAGCCAATGGGTTACAAAGGATCTGCATAGGTGTCCAAGAGGATCATGGGTCTGTGTCCTCTCTCGCCATAACTGAAAGATGGCTGCGTTTTCCACGGGGATTCTGCTGGGAGGTTTTGCAATCTCCCTATTTCAGCAGGCCTCCCTCCAGGGCAGAGGGTGGGCATACCCAACAGTCCTCCCTTATGAGGGCAAGCTTGAATGATCAGCACAACCTGGATATTTGATTTTAAGATGGTAGAAGTTAGAAAGTTGCTAGGACAGGTTCATCTAGAGTCACACAGCCACAGAATATGGAGGGGACCTCTGAACACTATCTGTTCAAACTGCCATGCATGACAGTATCAGATTAGGTCTGCCCTTGGTTGTTTTTTAAACATTTCTGCATCTTAATAATTGCCTTCTTTTGTGAGGTTTCAGGCTGATTGAGGGAATAGATCACAGGTTTTCTCCCCATCTCTAGCAGTTAAACACTGAATTATTTATTTTAGGTTAGCAGGTAAAATTCCTTAATCTCTGTAAATGCATCAATTAATATAAAATTGGATTTGGTTTTGTGATAAAAGAGCAGGATTTGACAATGCACTGGCACCACTTCACCCTGCAGAAAGGCGAAATGTCTTGCTGGGGTTTGCTCATCTGAGCTAGTACATGGCTCAGGCTTGACCTGGCATAACCCTAAGCGAAATGGCAAAGCATGACAGTTGTGAGCTGAGCTTGTCTGCTCAAAGCAGCAGGGAGCTGGAGCACCAGCCCAGCTCCCCTTGTGGTGATAAGATGGGAGGTTGCACTGCCAAAAGCCTGGTCACAGACCTTGGAATGACTCTGCCTGACAAAATACCAGTATATGGCTGAGTTGGTCCCCAAAGTATGAGCACAGCCCACTTCTGCCTGCCTGCAAAGAGTCAGCTCAGGCAGTCGCAGTGTGCCCTTTCCCCAGCCTCTGCAGTTATTGTTCGTGACTCTCTGGTGACCTCTTTTCAGGCTTCCTCATTCCTCTGCCCAAGTGAGGATGGGGGAGAGTATTGCGATGCCAGTTCTCACCAAAGCACACACAGAGCAAGGCCATTCTTACATTCAGCTTTTATTGTATGTCAAGGATCATGTCAGTTCCTCTGCCAATTATATTTACACCCAAATTCACGTGAAAGCCTTAATGTTTGTTCCCCTGTCCTCAGAGTGATTTTGCTGGAATTCTTCTGGGTTGCATTTGGTTTTATTGAGACATTCTCTTAATTGTGACCTTGTAACATCATTATTCAAGCCATAGCTATTCTATAATTTATTGTCATAGCCTACTGCTCTGTGTGTCTGTATACCACTGGCAATTTACAGACTTTGGTATTAATAAAAATACTGAATAGGTATGGAACAAGAACTAAGCCATGGGAGGTCTCATTAAGAAGGTCCATCTTTGACATCTCCTTACCAATTAGACTCAAAATATGGAAGATAAGTCAGATTTTAACTTAAACTGCATGAGTTTCCTCAGTTTCATTTAGCACCTGCTTAAAAGGCCCCAAAACATCACATACCACAAAGTCTTGGACAAGTTCATTCATATTATAGCATGAACTACAGAAAAACTATTTTATTCACCAGATATGTGATAATGTAAAAAAAAAAAATCAACAATTTTTTAACTCCCACCATGCAAAAATATTTGCATTGTCTCTAATTCTACATTCTTATTTACTAGCTTCCTGCTAGAGTACCTTTTTTCCTCAAGCTTTACTTAAAATTGCTTATCTATAACTTTCTAGTTCAATCAAAGTTAAGTTTTGCAGCCTGGGTTTTAGACTTCCTTTGGAAATCCTCTGCCAGTTTATTGGCATTCATTAAAAACAGTGATAAAAATGATTCAGAGAGATCCTTGCATATTTCAGCTAGGATTCTATTTTAGTTATCCAGTCTGTTTATTGTAAATATGTGGGTTTAGTCACTGTTGTCTTCTAAGTTTCTTTCCTCAAATTGTAGACTATCTATTTCGTCACTTGTTCTTTGCTCTGTTGCAGGCATTGAAAGGAATTTCCACTGACACATTTCTTCCTTTTTGACTCTTTTGTTTAGAATGATGTCATCCTTAATACTTGTCTTGGTTTTGAAAGACAGGTGTCTGCTAAGGTAGGCGGAAGCCTCCCTTGAAATGGCAGATGTAACCCCTTTCCCTCCGAGTTATTGTAATTTTGAAAATCAAGGGCCTTTAGGCAAAGATGTGGGAAATAGGAATAACAGTTCTTTAATAATAACAGTCAAACAAAACAGCAATAACTCTGGCAGTAACAGCAATCACAAACCCAGTGCCAGCCTTCTCAGCTGTCAGGCCCTTTCCCCTCGGGTGCAGTTCCGCTCGCAGCCGGCAGGGGCGCTGGCGGCTCCCGGTGAGCAGGGCAGGTGCGATGGTTCCCCCGCGGCTGCAGGGGGCGCTCCGGAGCAAGCTCGGGGAGCACGTGGCACTGGCGGCCTGGGATCCCGGGAAGGGATGGAACAAAGGCTTCACGATTCCGGAGTCTCGGGAACAGCAGGCTGGAACGGCAGGCTGGAGCAGCAGGCTGGAGCAGCAGGCACAAACACAAATCCCGGGTGGCAGATGAGATGTATCCAAAAGGGGAACCCCCCGGAGGTCCAGGCAGGCAGGGCGAGCACGGCTACAATGCAGCGAAAGCTCGAAGCAGCAGTGGGGCAGGGCGGCCACAGCCCGGCCTCCAGCAGGGCAGGGAAAGCGGCTTTGGGATCCCAGCGTTATTTCCAGCAGAAAGAAAAACAGCCAAAAAAAAGGAACCAGCAGCTCCTTCCTCTGCAGCTTCTCTCTCCGGACGCTGAGAGCGAACTGAACCCACACCCAGGTGAAACAAAAAAGTGGCCAGGCCATTTTGTCTTCTCTTAAGCACCCAGCGATTTATCATCTTAGTAACAGAATGGGGCAAAATTCCTTTAACAGAAAAAAAACTAGATCTCTTAAAACCCCACAATACTCCATACTGAGAGTGAAATTTATCCTCTGATCAATAAAGAGCAAAACATTGCACAGAGAATCACTAAGCAGAAATGCAGTAAGACTGCAAGAGCTATTGGACATGGATATTTTTTCCCCCATCTCTTCATCCTCTGTGTTTGTAACTTTCAAACAACCTGAGATGTTAAAAAATTTTAGAAGGGGCTATGGATATAATTTAAACATCCTGACTTTAACTACATTTACTAATCATTGAGATGGACTGTGGTACGAAATATGCTTCCAGTTTGGAGATCCTGAACCCTTTGAAATCATCAGGACAAGTTATCATGGGAGAAGGGGGAAGGAGGAGGATATCCACATCACAGGAATTAGTTTTGCAACTGGTAGCCTCTTTAAAGATATAAAATGTGAACAAGGACTTGGGCTTTGACCACAGGGAGTGGATACCCCATCACAAGAGCAGGTATAAATACAAGAAATTGAAACTGAGCCAAGGGAAAAAAAGCTAACTCACTCTCCTTAGCTGTGTTGATCATTCAGGATTAATGGGACTAAATAAACTTAAATGTCAGTCATTATGATGGGCAGGTAGATTGAGAGAGTGATGAGTACAACTGTAGTATTTTAAAGATACATTTAAAGCCTAAGTGTACATATTAAAATGTGCATGTTATGATTATTATCATAGCAATCATGCAAATACATTCTGTGAGAACTGAGGAGATTATCTTTCATGCCACAATTGCTAAGAAGCCTCTCTGCATATTTCGTATTTCTCCTTGAGACATTTCCAGATCTTTTGTTATTGTTTAGATGATACGTAAACTAAAACATGCTCGCAACTTCTCTTATGTTTTTAAACAACATGTAATTGCATAATTATGCTTTCAACTGCTGTTACCAATGTTACTATTACCTGTTTGTACAGGTCATTATCACTCTAAACTCTGCATAAATTGTATGCAAAGTGTATAAAAGCTATGGTAGTATATAGGAGATTAGTATAGATAGCAGGAAGGATCAGCCTGACCTGAGCTGATAAAATTTTGAGGAGTTGTGAGGAGGATGTGTCCAAACTGCTAAGCACCAGTCCACATGCATGCAAAGCTCACATTAATCCAATAAATAACCTGGTTTACTTTTAAAAGATCTGCTAAACATGCAGGAGCAGTCATGGGAGTCACATTACCAAAAAGTATTTGAAGAGAGGGTATCAGCCCTTCTGTGTTGTGACTACTGCAAGAGCTTTGTGACAGGGCTTTGCATTCAGAGAGAAATCTGTGCTGCAAAACAAGGCAGTGCTGGTTGCTTTGTCTTCAGCACACTGATCCTGGCAGGAGGAACCTCACAAACAACATGTGTGCCAGCCTATTTTTCAGGAATCACAAAGACACCTGCTTGATTTTTAGGAGTTTCTTTTTCTTCTTCAGTATTTGAGATATTCTAGTCATCTCAAGGCAAACCTCTCAAATCCTTCAGTGCCTGTTACTATTACCTTTAAAAAGCACTATCAGAAAACAAATGTAGCAAAACACGTATTTGGTACATTGAATCAATGTGCCAAAACACTGACCTCACAAAATCTGACTGTCATGGTTTAGCATAGTTTGGGTTTTTAGTTAAGGAGGGCTCCATCAGCCACGAAAGTGATTGTCTGAATATTGGCAACTTTTTAAGCCACTTAAGAAGCTTGACACACTTCTGTGATCCACATTTAAGAACGAACAAACCCCAGGAAAACTCTCTTGCTTACGGCTTTTGGACAGGTAACTGGGGTGCCCGCGGCGCAGCCCAGCTGGGTTGGCCACAGCACAGCTTGGCTAAGATCTCAGCTGCTTCTGCTTCACTGGACACCCAGCGCAGCCCCCTCAGCGCGGGCTGGGCCAGCCAAGAGACAGACACCCCGGAGCTGCACAGCCCAGTTCCACCTGTGGCCCTGCTCCATGCAGGCAGGCCAGCGGCATGGCTCGACCAGCCCCCGGCCCCTAATGCAGCCGAAATTCCTCTGAGGCCACTGCCTGGCAAAGATCATGTGACCAACAGCAAGAGGCGAATTCCAGCTGCAAGGTCCGGGTGAGATTAATTCTTTTAGTGCTGTAAGATTCCTCCAGAACAGATGAAACCTGCAAACATCAATCCCCTCCCAAGTCAAAGGAAAGGGAAAGGTGAAGGCACGTGAAGAAAACACCATAGAGACACTAAAGTCAGTGAGGAAGGAAGAGCTGAAATCCCAAGAGAGGAGAAAGAGGGGATGCTTCAAACCTAGGAGCTGAAATTCTGTTGTAAGGCTATGGTGATAGACTGTGATACATCAGAGTATCCGCTGTAATTTCATGAAAGCATGGGGGGGTGGAGCATTCAAACTGCAATTATGAGCAAAAGTAACTATGCTGAAATAAGCAAACGTTGAAGTAGCTGTGATCTGGTGAGAAGCTTGAACAGAAAGAGATGAAAGGGATGAAGACTCTTGCTCCCAGGGAAGAAGAGCTCTGTTCCTAGAGATGAAGATGATCCCAGAGATAGATGAAGAGAACCTTTGCTTCTGAGCAGCTCATCCTTGAAATGGTACCCCAGTAGCTCAAGATTGGCCCCTCGAAAGCAGTTGTGGGGAAAGCTGTCAGTCGAGGGAAGGGACTTTCACATGCAAGCAAGGAACCAACCCGGGTGGCTGTCTTGCTGTGATATTGAAGCCACAAGAGAACAGTTTCTTGTGGAGATGTCTCCATAGCATGAGTAAGAGAGAATCCTCTCCCTAAGTGAACTTATAGAAGTGGTAAACTGACTGAAAAAATCTCAAGGGTTGTCTTTCTATACTGTCAGTGGGAGAAGGGAGAAAGGTGGGGGGAAGAGAAGTGTTCTGAAGGTTTAGTCTGACTCTTATTTTTTTTCTCTTTTAGTTAATAAACTTCTTTATATTCTTTAAAATTTTGTGCCTGCTTTGCTTCCTCCTAGTTCTTATCTCACAGAAGCAAAATAAGTAAGTAACAGATTTTCAAACCAAAACCCCTAATTGGTGTTTCTGCCCAGTTTATGAAATGAACCCACTACACTGTAAAAATACCTTATAAAAATGCTTGCTGGGATCACTAAAACATTAAAAGTTCTTCAGTTTATACTTTGTATGTCATTTTCACACCCCAATTTTTTTTTTTTTCTGACATAGATCAAGAATGCAAAAAAAGACATAAAAATGTTAAAAATCATTGGGCTATACTTTAAATTTTGTGTTGTATCCAACACATGCCTTTGTCCATTTTTGTTGATCATCTGTCATGTTCCTCTGTGGAACAACAAACTTCAGGCTAAATTATAATTTACAATCACCACAACTATAGAGCCGAGTCTCAACTACATACAGTGTTCCAACTAATAGGGGCCATAACAAAACAAAAAAAGATAAGAGAGTGGGAAATTATGGCCGTGGGAAAACCAGAAAGGCTGGGGGATTTAAATGGCACTAGCCGTGGGAAGTAAACAAACCATGGGAAATTAAAACGGTCACCAAAAAAATATGGCTACCAGACTCCTGGCCCACTTCGATGACATAATTCACTGTGTCAATCAATCCCAGAAAAACCTTCCCTTTTCCTAGATGTCAATCACCAAACACAGCGGCAAAATGGCCTCTCAGAGAGCCAAACACAAAATAGCGTCTTGAACACAGACAAGGACAAAAAAGAGAAAGAAAGAAAAACAAATCCTACATGCACTAGAACCTTGTGCTCACTCAGTTTCACAGATCTTACACAAATGACTTAATCAACTATACCAAATCAAAAAGATCCCAACATAAAATAGTGTCCCATACACAACCAAAAGGGCTCAACGTAGATTGCTGTACTAAACACAACCAAGGTCTCGACACCAAAGAATAAAAGCTAAAGCTCCAGATGATGAATGGTTTGGGGACTTTTGGCACTTGCCTCACCCCAAAAACTCACTGCACCAGTGTACCGATTCCCCGCACAACCCAACACAAACAAAAATTGAAACTCTATCTGGCAGGTTCTAACTTCCCTCTCACCCCTAGCAAGTGAGGGGACTTCTCCCAAACCTGTGGCTTGCTCTTCCGGCCAGTCACCGCATTGCGAGGCTTTCTCCTCCTTCAGCCAGCTGCTCACTCCTGCACGCTGAGCCACTGGCCTGAGGTCCTACCCACCCGCTTGCCCGGATGCCCTCTCCCCCCCACCTGGTAGGGAGCACTCCCCCAGCCGGTGGTCACACAAACTCAGTGGGTCTCCAGTCAAGAGTTTTCCACCCACCCCAAGGGTCCTAATTCCCCAGCCACGCCCGGGATCACCCTGACCCGCCCTGAGGAATCCACTCTCCAGATGCCCTCAGTCAGTGGAACCACTACCTTCCTCCCCTCAGTTAGCCCCCACCCCCTGTGTGGGCTTCTACTAACTCAAGGGTTTCAGTAGCATCCACCCCAGGTCTTCCCAACTGGCTGCCTCAATGCCTGTCACCCCGCTGAGAGACAAGGTCCCGGATGTCTTTCTGACAGGTACGCCAGAAAGTTATCCACCAAACCACCACCCCCAGTTCCTTTTGTTTTGTGACTGAGGCACCCCACTGGGAGCTCTGAGGTGAGCCTCCTATGAGCTACCTGCTCGCCGGGGCCCCTGCATGGCCCAACTCACCACTCTCATATGGGTCCCACTCTCCTCCTCTGCAGGGTCCTCCAAATTCTGATTTGTTGGGTTCTCAGTTGTTCTTCGGGTTTAGCCAGCAGTCCGTCCACGGTCTCAAGGAAATCCAAATCCAAGCAGCTAAAATCTGCTGGATGCGTCTCCCTCAGCTTCATCCTTCCTCGGGACCACCTCTGGGTGGGCCTGTCCTGGATGAGTCCCCATAAAATAGTAATAAACATCCTAGTCACCTTTAGCAGCTTAACTGGTTTATTAATTAAACACAACAACTGAGAACTGGACCCTGAGATAAGCCCAGCAATCCCCACAACAAAGCAGAACTGTAAACAGTGTGTATGACACTGGGTGCTCCGTTAGCGGACAAGTACTGCAGGAGGACCAGATACAGAGCAGCTGAGGAGTTCTTATAGACTCTCTTCAAATGGGATTGGTTCATTTTTCAATCCGCTCTTTGATTGGTCCATCTAGCGTGTCTCCGATTGACTTGTTCCAGGGTGCATTTCTGACCGATCATTTGTTAAAGAGTCCATCCCATTGGTTGACTTGTTCACCAATCCAGATCCCGAATGATGTTATTATTCCTGTGGTAAGCTTCTAGAAAATGCCTCCCTTTAGTCCTTTCACATATTACCCCCATCTAATGGTTACATCAAGGCATTACACCCATACATCAGTATGCATTATGACTTAATTAGTATTAACTTCCAGTTATGAAAACTCGGCCCCCAACACAGCAACTCATTAACTTGGTAACATGCAACTAACCTACGAAAGCCAAACCCCCTATAACACTTACCATAAACAATTAGTCATGAATTGTCACTGTAGCACTTTTACAATTAATGTAATTTGCTGACTTGCAGGTAAAAAATTCAATGAGTATTCTATAGTCAAAAACCAGAAATCCACACAGTTTTGACTCAGTACACTGAAAGTACTGAGTTTTTCTATTGATATCAGTTTTGATATCAATTGTCATATTGATATGACAGTTTTGAATTATTATTTAGGACGGTCATGGGGTAATTGAGTATTTCAGACTGACTTCATCAAAGTCAGTATCTGTCTTCTGAATTCACCATTGTTACAATTCACTCCTGTTTTTTTAATCTCAAATTTGTCCATATGTTGTTCCCAAGTCCTGAAGAAATGCAATTAACAAATAAAAGGGGAGTAGCCTCTCCACAAATAATTCCACATAACCATGTTAGAAATAAACTGTTAAGAGTATTTGCAATAATGTGGGTGATGAACTACTAAAATATTTTATTCCTTCATGTAAAACAAAATGTCGTCCCACACAGGAATATCATGTCAGAGATAGTGCTGCCAAAATGGAGCTTTTTCTGATAATGATTATGTGACAGTTGCATGTTTCCATTTAAGGTAATATATGAGGTATAATACATATTAAACTAATTTTCAATGTAATACTGAAGACCTGAAAATTTTTTACCCTCACAAGGTATTCTAACTTTTTGCCAAAAATTAAACTACTGCTTAATTTACAATCAGATTTGCAATCAAAGGTCTAATACTTGCCATTCCCATTGGGAAACTGTAGCTGTTGCTGAAGGTGCACAGTTTTGTAAGAAAGGCATGTGACCTAGAAGTACATCACACCCTAGAAGTACTGGTTAGACCTTTTAACACGCTCTTGTGAAATCTGTTTTCCCAATCTGTGTGCTACTTGAAAATACATTTGCATTTGATGCATTCCTTATCATTTGAGGTTTTTGGTTTGGGAGTGAGGTGGTGTTTGGCATTCTTAAAGTAGTACTTGTGAAACACCAGCCTGTATAGATTTTTGTTTGCTAATGAAGCATGCTCTACCAAGAAGCTCTGTAATGTTGGGACAGTTTGCAAGAGTTATAGATTTCATTTTAACTTAAAGGAAAAAAATGAAATCAAGATCTGTTAAAAGCTAATTCTGTTCCAAGGACTTTACAGTACATGGAAGTGAGTGTCTTAATTATGCTTTAAAATGAAGTTGGTTAACAACATACTCTGAAACAATACTGGAAGTTTAGTCTTACAGTTTATCACTCTTGTAATCCTAGGGACAAATTCTGCAAGCACAATCTGCTTCCACTCTTTTTGTCACCATAGTGGAAAGATCAGTGCCCTCTGACATGGCATTACCTGTCAAGTGAATCAAGGGGACTGCACTATTGGGATGAAGGACAAGGATTGGAGCTGCATTGGAAAGTGCTTCAGAGCCTACTGAGCATGAGGAATCTCCCAGTGATGCCAGGATGCTCAGTTTTTGCTTGGCACTTGGTTTTCCTGGATTCAAATGCCTTTCAGAACTCTGCAGTGAAGTGTTCACACTTGACACACCACTTGTTGGGATATCACTGTGTCACTCATGCTTAGCATCTTCAGAATGGCCTAAAAATAGGCCTGTCAGTTGAACCAGTAAGAAAGCAAAAAACTTCCAACAATCTGAAAATAACGAAATAGAAGGATTTACACTTCCTACCACTGGAGAAAACATGGAATGAAGTCTGATAAAAGCATGGCAGCTTCTAGACAGATCAAATGAAAGAATGATTATAATTCCCTCTGCACTGATGTTGCCTTGTCTCATCAAAACAGCCCCAAACCACTCCTTTCCAAATCATAATTTTCTATTTTTAACTTAGTTGTAACTCTGACAAGAACTGTATTACCATATAAATCAAAAAACAGGTGTGACTTCACTTGTCTTCCTCCTCTTTGCATACAAAGTCCAGTAAAAACACTGCTAAACTTTATTCTAACAGTAACATAGAAAATTTTAAACCATATACTTTAATGTAAGGTATATATGTGGTCCACCTCTACTTTTCAAAGTATGTCTGCTTTAGAAAAACTTGTTAATAATGGTCCCATTTTCAGTATTTAGGTTCTCCAAAGAATTTGAAGCCAAACCGTTGGGTGGGTGAGGCTCCTCCTCACTGCCCAGCATTGGCCAAACCAAGTTGCATGATTGTGAATTCAGAAGCCTGGTGGGTTCCCCATTTCTCTGGAATGTTCCTCTGGTCTTGTGTTACTGAAGCAACCAATGCTGATCATGGCATGAGTGCTACTCTTGGTTCACGCTTGTTAATTTTAAGTGAGCTTCCACTCATGGTATCCTCCAAAATCACCACTCCTAAGCAAAAAATTGTGGAGCAAACAAACACAACCTTGTCCAAATGACCTAAGCTTCTCTCTGTAATTCATCAAAGAAGAGTACTGATGACTGAGGGGTGCTCCTAAAACCTCTCAACTGCATTCTTGGGCAATCTTAGCTGCCCTGATAAATACACATTTCTTTTCCTTCACCAGACTATTTTTCTCTACAAAACTCATCAGACTTGATTAAAATCTCTCCAATGCTGTAGACTGGTTTCTGCTTTGGAATTGAATGCTTTTGGCCTGCCAGAAGTTTTCAGTTCATGGAAGAAGTATTGCAGCAGAAAGAACAAAAACTGGCTTATTTTTATTTTTCTTACCTCCTCTTCTCCCGTGCTTCCTGAAAAAGATATATTTATTAACATAAATTAAGTCTGTGGCTTCTTGTGATAATTGGTCTTCCTGGTTACTGGAGAACATAAATTCAGTATTAGGGAGACCATGCTTCTCACAGTGCTTACATGAGCATTTGTTCACCATTTCATCAAAAAAGGATAAATCTTTTAACAGTAGCCCTGTAGCCACCCCAGTAGGTAACTCATTTTCTATATGGGTCATTGTTGCACCATGGCACATACAGAAAAATATCATGTAAATCTTACATCTTCTGTAATCTACGCTGTTTTAAATTATGTGTGTTTAAACATGTGCATCTATAGGAAAAGAAATAGCTAGACACAACTCACTAGCTATTAGCTGGATATATTAATAGACTCAAAACATACGAAAGGACTTTATTTGCTCTACTGCTGGTCCAGCTTCAATTCAAAACAAGATAAATTTCATTTGGGAAGATGGCAGATTCTTTTCAGTTTGAATATTTAGATTTATGCCACTACCCTTTTGCCCCCTCATATTGATGAAGCTGTTAAAATTTGATTAATATCTTCTGACAATATGAAAATTAAAAGACAAAAACTAATCCTGCACAGATCACTTAGCTGCATCAAATGAGCTTGACTGTGTAACACTATTGTAAAGCTGGGCAGAGGGAATACAGTGATATACCCTTCAGAGCCTGTCAAAATCATGTTTTCCTTAGAAACTACATTAAGACATACTTGATTGCACTGACTTTTTTTTAACATCTCAGTTTTAAGAGATGTAAATATCTTTCTTTGTAGAGTGTCAGGGAAGTACCTCACTCATTATGTGCTCCGCAAGGAAGGATTTGGCTAAAGCATGTCTGTAGGAACATAACCTGTTTTATTATCAGTGTGAGGAGCCAATTTACTTTTGATTCGTCTCAACACTGACTGTCAGAGGCATATTACAGGAGGCAGCTAGGAGAAGATGGGGGAAAGCCTTGTCTCTGGAAGGACTTTGGCTGGTAACAGCTCCCAGGGGACAGGCAGTCAGCAGAAGACACTGTACCCCTCCAGAGAGAGGTTCTTCAGTCAGACGGCGAAATGTCCCCACCAATGGACTGCAGTGGGAGGTTGGACTGGGCCAATGGTCTCCTGTCAGCAGGCAGACCTTGGGAGAGGCTAACTGCGTCGGGTGCTTTGGGGCTCGCTGCTCCTTTAACCTCGCCCTAGTGTGTTGCAGTGGTAATTCTTGCAGCACGTGTA
Source organism: Corvus cornix cornix (assembly GCF_000738735.6). Lineage (NCBI taxonomy): Eukaryota > Metazoa > Chordata > Aves > Passeriformes > Corvidae > Corvus > Corvus cornix. The sequence continues at coordinate 56,203,908 of NC_046357.1, forward strand.
TCAGACAACGAGGCCCATGGAAAAGAATATAAGGACTCATTCTGGGTAGATATTTTCAGAGACGTTTATTTTTCCAGCCGCCCGGTTGGCGACTTGCCCAAGAACAGTGTCAATCACGGGACCAGAGGGTCCTTCCCGGGCAGGGGAACACAAAACAGCCAATGGGGAATGAAGTTGACCGGGGGTACGGAAACCTCGTGTCTCCACTCCAGGGCCCCTCTCCCAGGACCACATGGCAGGGGGGAGGAACCCCAACACTAGTTGGTTTTTTTTTTTTCCTTTTTGCCCTGGCCCCAGCCTGCCTTTTGGCTCGCCTGCCCTCGCTGGCGCTTGCTCGCCCTCACGCCTGTCCTGCTTCCCTGTGTCCCTGACCGCCACCCTGCCACTTGGACCCTGCGTCCCTGCCTGAGCCACCTGTGTCCAATCCTGCCCGCCTCCGATCCAGCCTGCCACCGCGGTCCCCGCCGCGACCTCTGTACAGGGTTCTGCGCTTCCTGCCAAAGCGCCCACCCCCTCACCTCGTGTCCGGCCGCCCGTCGCCGCGGGAGCTGTGCCTGTGGAGCCGTGCCTCTCGAGAGCTGCGCAGGCACCCGGCAGGCAGTGTGCACACACCCCCTGCCACTTGGACACGGACCGCACTCCCCCACTTTCTGGTGGAAATGCCCGCTTCTTCTCTGTGTCTCCCGTCTCTCTTTCTCCCTCTCTCTTCCTTCCCCTCTCCCCCCGCCCCCCCCCCCCATTCCTTTTCCATTTTCCTTCCTCCTCTGTCTTTTCTAGTCCTCTTTAGTAGGGTGACTCCTTTATTTTGTTTTTTCGTTATCAGTAAATATTTCTCAGATACAAGGTGATCTCGGTTGAATTAATTTCATTCTAGATCATCTGTTTTATAAAAGAACTCCTTTAAGTTCCCCACTGCAGTCCCTCCTGTCTCTCCCCCGTCTCTGTCCCTTGTTCCTCCTGCTGCTCCGCCTCTTCCCCTTTGTCTTCCTCCAGCACCCCAAACCCCCTCTGAGACACTGTCTCAGGGTCAAAGGGGTGGGCTGGAAAAAGCAGTTCCCCAGAGTTCTCTAAGTGAAACCATGAGACCCTCCTGTGATTGTGGTATGATAGCTAGCCAAAAGGAAACACCTATGACAACAGGTGGTCATAACTACAACACTTGATTTAAGGCAGGGAAGTGTGCATGGAGGTGAAAAGACGGAGAGCCTGTTCCCATTGAGAGAGGTCCCAATGGGAGGAGTACAAGGGCGGATCAGTTTTGTCAATGCTCCCTTGACAGCCTCTGAGGTGAGGAATTTCAAGAAGGAGATCAAAAGTCTATTGGAGGATCCTATGGGGGTGGCTAACCAGGTAGATCAATTCCTAGGTCCAAGCATATATACCTGGGAAGAACTCAATTCGATATTAGGCATCCTTTTTTCTCTCGAAGAAATCCAACTAATAAGGTCCACAGGCATGAGAACATGGGAGAGGGACAACAGACCTGGCCCCCCAGAGGAAGAAAAGATACCCCTAAATTTACCTGATTGGGATCCTAGTGATGCAGTAGGGCGAAGGAATATGAAGGACTATAGGGCACTGATCATGAAAGGCATTTGGTAAGTGGTCCCAAGAAGCAGTAATGCCAGATTGGCCTTTGACGGCCAGCAAGATAAGGATGAAACACCAAGCGCATGGCTGGCAAGGCTTAAATATAACTTCCAGTTGTATTCAAGTGTGGACCCTGAAAAGTCCTGACGGATAGGTGTTAGTGAAGGTACAAGTTGTAACGAGGTCATGGTATGATATTAGAGGAAGTTGGAAAGAATAGAAGATTGTCAGAAGGGCTTGAATGAGCTATTGCGGGAAGCGCAGAGGGTGTATCTGAGGAGAGAGGAGAAGACAAAGTCAAAGGTGAAGATGATGGTAGCAGTGGCTCGAGAAAGTAGAGGGTGAGAGGCTGGAATTGGGGGAGACAGGAAAGAGCAAGAAAAGAAGGGCTTGGGGTGTTCACAGAGGGATCTCAGAAGTGAGATGTTATTCTGGGGAAAAAGGCCATTTTAGAAGGGATTGTAAGAAATGGAAGAAGGATGAGGCTTTACAGGGAAATGGAAATTGGAAAAATAGATGAATAGGGGTATCAGGGGTTCTATCCCCTGGAGAAACCTTATGAACAGATGATCGAGCCCTTGATAAATTTGGAAATTGGTCCCCAGGGGGAGGAATTTGAATTTTTGGTTGATACCAGGGCTGATCGATCATGCATCTCAAGATTTCCTAAAGGGTGTAAATTAAGTGGGCAAATATGTAAGGTGACGGGTGCAAGTAATGAGCCCTTTGAAGTACTGATCATAGAGAAAGTGGTTATCTGGGGAAACTCAAGGGAAGGGTATGTCGATTTGCTGTACATGCCTGAATTGGAATGCAATTTGTTAGGTAGGGATCTACAGGTGCAGCTTGGTGTGGGAGTGCTTCCTAGAGATGGACAGATGATTGCAGAAATGATGATGCTAAGATTAGAGGATGAGAGTTCAGTAAGCAGTGAGGTATGAGCAGAAGGAGGAGGCCATGGTTTGCTGAATATTCCCCCGATAAAAATGGAAATGAAGCAGGGGATCCCACCAATTAGAGTGAAGCAATATCCTACCTCTGCTGAAGGAAAAAAAGGGTTGACCCTGGTGATAAAGGAGTTAATTAAAGATGGAATACTAGAACCATGCATGTCTCCGCATAACACACCAATATTGCCTGTGAAGAAGCCTGATGGTACCTACAGGCTGGTCCAAGACCTTAGAGAAATAAACAAGCACACAATATCCTGATACCCTGTGGTATCTAACCCTTACACTTTACTAGGCAAGGTACCCCCAAGACACGCATGGTTCAGTGTGATTGATTTAGAAGATGCCTTCTGGGCCTGCCCTTTGGCAAAGGAAAGCAGAGATTTGTTCGCCTTCAAATGGGAGGATACAGATTCGGGAAGAGACCAACAACTTCAGTGGACCTGCCTACCACAGGAGTTCACCAAGTCCCCGAATCTGTTTGGGCAAGCCCTGGAAGAGCTGCTGAAACAATTTGAACCAGTCGAGAACACACAAATCCTGCAGTATGTAGATGATTTATTACTATCTGGTGAACAAGAGGAGCGGGTTCAAGAAATCCCTGTGGGCTTGTTGAACTTTTTGGGGAAGAAGGGTTTGAACATTTCTGAGAGAAAACTCCAATTTGTAAAACCAGAAGTAAAATATTTAGGGCATCTAATTGGAAACAGATATAGAAAATAAGATGCAGATCAGATTCAGGGGGTACTCTCGCTACCTCCACCAAAGACAAAAAGGGATATACGAAAATTGTTAGGGTTGATTGGATATTGTAAATATAGGTAGATGGGTATACCAAATTGGTTAAATTTCTTAATGATAAATTGGTAGAAGTGGAACCTTTAAAGTCGAGTGTAGAAGGTGACCATAGATTAAACAAACTGAAGGAAAAATTGATTAAAGCCCCAGTTTTGAGCCTGCCAGATTTAGATAAGCCTTTCGAATTATTTGTAAATGCAGAAGAAGGAGTAGCCTATGGCATGCTCACTCAAAGACAGTGTGGGGTCAAGAAGCCAGTTGCTTATGTATCAAAATTACTGGACCCAGCAGTCAGGGGATGGCCAACATGTCTGCAGGCAGTGGCTGCCACAGTGGCATTGGTGGAGGAGGTATGTAAGTTGACATTTGGAGGAAAGATTAAAGTGTACACTCCCCACAACATCAAAACAATATTCAGTCAAGGCTGGTCAATGGCTCATGGACAGTCGAGTGTTGAAATATTAATTGATGTTGACAAGTATAGAGAACCTTGAACTGACCCCAGGAAAGACTCAGAATCCTGCTGTTTCTTTATGGGGAGCCAGTGGAAGACCTAGAACACTGATGTTTGGAGGTAATTGACTTACAAACTGAAGTGAGGGAGGATTTATATGAGCAGCCACTGCCAGATGGGGAGGCCCTGTTTGTAGATGGTTCCTCTAGGGTAGCTGAAGGAAAACAAGTGTCAGGATGCATGGTAGTAGACGGAAAAATCATGAGGGTGCTAGAAAGGGAAAGCTCCCCGCTAAGTGGTCAGCTCAGCGCTGTGAGATTTACACATTAAAAAGAGGCCTAGAGTGGCTAAAGGGAAAAAGAGGAACCATCTTCATGGATTTGCAATATGCTTATGGGATAGTGCATGTTTGGTAAGATCTGGGCGGAGAGAGGTTTTTTGAATTCAAAGGGTAAGACCTTGGTTAATGAGAACTTAGTAAGGGAGGTTTTAGAAGAGCCAACAGAAATTGCTGTGGTGCATGTTAAGGGTCATCAAAGAGGAACATCTATGGAAGTGCTGGCAACACAGGGAACACGGTCGTGGCGGTGGTCACAGCTAGATGCAAGCAGCGGCAGCTGCAGGTAGGGTGTGGGTGGCTGGGTGGCTGCGAGCTCGAGATCCTCGTGTTGACAAGCTAGTTCCCAGAATTGGCACAGCAGGACAAAGCAAGCACAGGCAGGGAGACAGGACCACAGGGAAGAGGGCACAAAGGCAGGAGCAGAAGGGGCCAAGCTGACGCTTCAAGCGACCCAAAGCAAAAAGATAAAACAGACCTCATGTTGTTGCGGCTAGCTGCTTTTATGTGCCCCCCCCTCAAAACTCCTCCTCCAACTCGGCTTCCCAGGCCTGTTTTAGGTGGGCATTATTCACGGGCATTCAGGTACTTGCCTTCACCAGCAAGCACGTGGGGAGGGGAGCTGCTCCAAGTCTAATCACAGAAGTTTTCTCTGTTCTGGCTGGCTGCCAGGGCAACACAGGGCAACACAGGTTTTTTCACAGGAATTTTCTTCACCTCATTTGTGATATATATTGAGGCATATATATATAGGTCCCTTTCACCACCCCATGACTTGTAGGATATGCCCAGGCACTGCCCTGGGGTGACATCTGCTGAGATAAGGAGATTGAGCAATCTCTCAGCAGAACTCCCCCTGGGAAGGCAGCTAACTTTTCAGTTATGGTGAGAAAAAGACAGACCCAGAATCCTCTTGGGAGACCTTATGCAGATCTTTTGTAACCCATTGGCCTTTACCCTCTGACACCCACTCCCTGTATCCCTATAAGAGCTAGCCCTCTGCCCCTGCGAGAGAGAGCCACTCATCCCCAGCCTCCCCTTCGCCGGACCAATAAAGCTACCTTAGTGCGGAACCAGCTAAACGAGCCTCTTGTCTCTCTCTGGTCTGGCCTGGAGGCTGCCCCGCAGAGCTGAGCTGGAATCACGAGCTGACAATCACTAAAGAGCTGACAGCTTCTGCACGGGCCCTCCTAGCATCTGAGGGAAGACACCGGGCCTCGGGAAGGCGATTCCTTTTGGGATCATCTCTCCGGACCAGTCACCTCTTCCTGGATCAGAGCTACTGACCCCTAACCAGCTGTCATAATGGCTCAACGTTATTCACAATAACAGAGGTAGAAGAAAATAGAAAGCTACAGAGAAAGAAAGAAAAAGAGATGGAAGGGTAGGGGTATCTAATAACTTGGATATAACAACAGAATTATACAATTTCTAGATCTACACTGTATTTCTTTTCAGCAGTCTCAAGTTGGTCATTTTCACACTGAAGTAAAAATTCAATGCTCTGCACAGTTACTTTGGAAGCCTGCTGGACTTGTGTGTTAACTTCACTAATTGATCTTTCGTGGTTTGGCTTCACACTTCAGTCCAGCATGCTGTTCTATATTTGGAATATGACAACAGCAACAACAACAATTGTTATTTACTATCTTCATAAATTTTGTAGAGAAAATCTTCCATGTTGATGAAACATGGTATTCAAAAGATTACTTTTTTGACAATAAGCCCAAAATTCCTAACAATTGTTTTCAGAGTATCCAGTCTGATATAACCAGCAGATAGTATTGCCTTACCAAGTATACCAAACACATTTTCTGTTATCTGATTTTCATTTGATTACACTTACAAGGTGGTAGAGAAGTTACACTGGCAACAATTTTTTAAACTGCAAGTATCAAGGAATAAAGCAGTACACAATATTCTTTCTCTAGGGCATTATTTTTTTCTTCCAATTATTATTTTAAGTTTCACTAATAAATATTGGTTTAGGGCTTAAATTTACAGTGGCAAAAATGTATACCTTTTACTTATGTTGGAAACACAACACAAACTTCCATGGACTGACAGTGCAGGCACTCATGGTGATGTTACTTCACTATTTAACAAATGACATTTCCTCACATAAACTACTGAGCAGCAAAATGTCTTAGATGCATTTCACATATCAAAGGTAGTTTGGGAAGATGAAACAGGAAAGCCTTATAAATATGATTGCCTGACAAAAGATTTTGGGAATATGAAAACTACAGGCAACATCGAAATGAAAGCCACTTTTGAAATACCAAGTCTTAGTTACTGAACAACTGGAAAACAATGGTATGGCCGACTGAAGGTAATCCCCTCTTGATCAAACAATACCCTCTGATTGCAAGCAGGTCCAAGGGTCAGAGCAGACCCTACTAGCTCAGCAGAAGGGGTCCAAAGAGTAGTTTTTAGAAGTTAAGATGTAACACTCTATGGTAATATAAGAACTCTTATAGGCTGTATGTAAATGCTATAGGATTTGTATCTTGTATTAGATTGGTTAGTGACAATTAGAATATTCAGTACAGAAGATGATTTATTGTATTGTAACCAGGACTTCAGACACTTCCACTCTTGCTCTTACACTCTCTCTCTCTCTCTCTCACCCGCTTACTCTCTTGCTCTCTTGGGCCTGCTCAGAGCTGAGTTTGGCAGCTCTGAGCAGTGCCCCCATACCCACGCCCTTTGCAATAAACCGCCTGTGTCCCAAGATCAGCTTATAGAGATCTCTCGTCTCCATCCGTCTACGTCCGACCGTCCCTAACCTACAAAAGGTGTTCCTATTTTTTTTTAATGTTTTTGGAGCTTTATGTCTTTGCCATCCTCTCCCTATCTCATTAAGCTTCTTGAGCCAATAAAATTATGAAGGATCAAATTAGCATGTGAGTACAAATCAAATTTCTTTTGCTAAACCAACAGTATGCCTTAAAACACACATTGCATCACCGAAGTGGTCTCATACCATACTTTAAATAATACAGTCCCCTGGTCCACCCCAAGATTTTTTTTACTGAACTCTACATTTCCTAAATCAGCCTCCATTCTTCCACCCACCAAAAGCAGACAGGGCTTTTGGTTTACCCACTTTAGTTTCACTAGAACATCTCCTTTCCCACCTGATTTGATTAAAGGGGGTTGTGCTAGGGCTCTCATTGTATTTCCCCATGCTTGGTCGGTTGGGCATGTTGTCTGGCCATACAGTCACTACCTTTTCCAGTGTGTCTGTGGGGAGACCATCCATTGTGGAGGCTGGTGAGCCTGTCAACAAAGGAACCACAACGGCCCCCTGGAAGGATGAGCCCTAGGGTTCTATTAGGTTAGGATGAAAGAAAAGGATCTCTCCCAAGAGGCTTTGTGTCAATTGTGTCAATTATGTCAATTATGTTGATATACCCCAGTTCTGTTTTCCTGGTTGGCCTGTTGGCCTTCCTGCCCCTTTTTACCCTATATGTCTCCCCTCTGGAAAGTTCTCCCTTCCCAGTTCTCCCATTGCCTTTTGTTCCTGTGCTCCTCTTTTGCTACTCCCTTACTGGCTCCCATACCTTAACCCCACCTATGCTCTGCCCCTGTACCCCCCAACCATTGGTCCCTGGTGTTTTCTCCACCCCTATCCAGTCCCATATTTAAACCTTGGATCCTCCATTGTTCTTTGTCTTCATCCCTGGACCCCTTCACCTGTGTGGCAATAAACTACCTTTTGGAACTCTACACAAAGACCCTTCCCTGCTCCTTGTCATCAGCCTCTTTGTGGATTATAAGTTATCTGGTGTGTGTGTGGGGGAGTGTGTGAGAAGTGGCCTGCCAAGCGGCTCCCTTTGTTGGAGGTACTTCTGGAAGATTGCGGTACCCCACCATCCATCCCCGCCGCAATAGTCCATCACCCCTTTTGGGATTCACTTCTAGCAACCTTGCGCCCATATAGCTTGTCTTGTCAGCGGGTGCTCCCTTCCACCTAGATTGGAGCAGGGGGAAACCTGGATGACTGGGAAGTCTGGAGTTATGCCAGGTATACTTCACCATACGAGTCTCTAGTTGGCTTACTGTTGTTTTTACAGGACCATATTTTTTTTCCAAAATTGATTAATTCCTGGGCAGTATCTCTCCAGGTCCATATCTTGCGTTCCTGGGCTAGGGTGTCCCCTGCAGAGGAGGAGGTGGTACCTCTCAGAGCAGCAATGATTCTTTTTAAGGGGGCTAAAGCCTCTTAACTTTCCCTGTAACTGAATACCAAATAATTTTAAAGCGTCAGGAAGCCCCTTTATTAACGGGGTAATTCGGTCAGGATCTACTTTTAGCATCACAGGTGACTCTTGCAAAGGGGTCAGCTTATGCTCGTACATCATCTGAACGTATGCTGCCTTCTGGATACGTTCTACTAACTCATCTGTAGTGTTCGCTATGGCTAGAGGATCACCTCTCTCTAAAGGGTTTAAACTTCCAGCCCAGAAGGCGCCTCTCTGGGTTAGTGACCACAGGGCTCGGCGGTCCCCAGTAGTAAGGAAAACTCCAGGACCCCAGTAACCCTCAGTCTCCTTTTCACTTAGAAGGATTTAGTTCCCCCAGTCAAAGAAACTCTCCAAACAAATTCTGTTTCACATTCTTGAGGATTACAGCTGAAATCCTTTTTTAATTTGGCTAATTCAGTAGCAGCAAAGGGCACCTCTTTAGTTGTAATCACTGATCTTGGTCATTTTCATATTAAAACTCAGTTTTCATTAATGGGCAGAGATAGACCGTGCTGTCAGCCCAGCTATGTGAGCCTGTCAGCTTCCTTCCAGGTTCTGTGAGAGTGACTGCTCTGCCTGTGACATCACCCAGCTGTGCCCCATCAGTAGCCAATGTTCCAGGCTCCCGGACTAGTTCCTTTTGTAACACTTGAATTAGATTGCTGTTCTGGTTTTTTTTCTTTTCTTACTGTCCTTCCAGGTCTGCCACTTGGGCTTGCAGGGACTGAACCATTGTCTGCAAAAATTTAATTGTGCCTGCCTCCCGATGGCTGTGGTCTGCTGTTTCTCGCACAGCTAAAGCAAGTGCTGTTCCTAATACTGCACAGACCATGGCCTTGCCTTTCTTGGGTTTAAATTTTGCTTTCAATCGCATAACCGTGATATGATCTATCAGGCTTTGCATGCGGTGCCAGTGTTCTGCTGCCCACTCTAGACCAGGCACAGAGGGTCTAGTTTCAAATGTTTCTAGAAATTCAAGTAAGGGGGCGGATGGATTCTCACTCTGCTTTCTTTGCTGGGCAACGATATCCATTGCTATGGCTTACTAACTGTTGGGCAGGCAACCTTTAGGGGAGGGTCACATTTTATTTCAATGCCCAATGTTGGTGCCTTTTGTTGGCACCGCTTTCGCCGCCGTCAGAGTTCTTATTAAAGAGATGGGACTATCACGGTTATACACAATTTATTGCTTAAAACAACAAACAAGGCATCAGTCTCAGAGGCATGAGATTTAGTAACAAGTTGCCATAATGAAGCATAGTCAAAGTTTCAAAGTTACATGGCAATTTACTACTTTCTAATCCAAAAAGCAATTAAAATGAAACTTTGTTTTGACTTTATGACCTATCACCTGTAGTACTTTTTACTGCAATGCTGTTTTAACCAATAATTTGTCAGGTCACGTACACACATGTACTCCTATTGTAACATCTAAATTCTTAACTTAAACTATAAAATCACATAGATTTCAGCCAGTTAAGTATTCATCCTCTGCAGCATATAAAAATTTAAAGCCTGTAACTGGCAAGCTGTTTTTATAAAACCTGTTAAAAATGTTGTACTCTGAAGCTCAGATGAATTTTCACATTATGACTTGAAACTCATTGTTTTAAATTTCATGTCTGCATTCATATGGATTTTACCATTATCAAATTTGCCATTAACAAATTGCCTGAAAAACCACCAACAAACAACAAAACAGATGGGGGTAAAACTTGATACTTTGCTTTCAATTTGAATAGTAATTAACTTTTGCAATTTCTAGACCTAGGATTGTACATTTAGCTTTATAGAGGAGGATTTTATTATTAATGTTTTATATTAATGTAAGTTGCATTATTAAAACACAAGACAATCCTGGCAAACGTGACACGGAAAAGGCAAACATATAGAACATACTAAGTAGCAACAAAGTAGCTATTAGAATAAGGATAGTGTAAATCAATCAAAATTAATATTGATATAAACATATCATTATAATATAATTAATTTCTTTAGATCCTTTTCAAAAGCATAATAATTAATTATTTTATGACAGTTTAGGTTTTTTTCCCCATGGTTTTCTTTAGAAAATTTCATAGCACTCATGAAATATACTAAATCTTCACCAATAAAAGCTGTTTTATTTCCCATCTTCTTAGTATAAACCCGTTATTTTTACTCCTCCAATTTTGTTTTATAACTATCAAAACGTGGTGTTCTGAAATTCTATAACAATTTTATCTATTCCAAAAATATATATCTGGTTACCAAAAGAGGTTTTTCACACAGAACACTGCAACTCCCTCAAGTAACACTATTAATAACCAACAGAAGAAATTAATTTCTTCGATAGTGATGAATAATAGATTAATATTTGGATTGTTTCTTCAGCCAATAATTCAAAAGCAAAAGTTTTACACAGTTTACTGCATTCAGGAATCACTTATTCCATAGAACATTGATATTGTTTGAAAACAGACTGTTTTCATAGTTATTCTATTTTTATTCCTTTAAGCAATGTCCTTGATTCAGGGATCTTCTGCCTATGACAAGAAACACAGTTTACAGGAAAGAAAGGAAATTTAATTCCCAAGCAAAATATTTAAGCTGATAAATTCTTTAGAGCCTGGCCCAAAATTCTGTTATCAGAAGAAAGATACCTGTAGGATTAAAAGTGTGTTTACTCATGTTTCATCATTTCCTACCATAGCTTGGAATGCACTATATTTAAAGATAAATAAATCACTGGCAGTTAAACAAGACACAGTCCTATTAAAGGTGTCTTCTCAAAAGCAGGCAGATTCAAGTCTGAGATGATGCCTTTTAAGAGTATTTTTGTAGTGGGTTTCATAAATGCACGACATGACTGGCAACTAATAAAAGGAGCATAAAATAAAATATTACTTTAAGAAACAGTGGTTTTCTTTATTGCTTTCCAGAATAAATTTTTACAAAGTGGTTTCTTTACTTACATTCACACAGTTTGTTCAAAACCAGCTTCCAATAATTAAGGGAATCCTGCAGTCAGTGGCAGTTGCAGTAACTGCTCAGAACAGTTTAAAAAATCAAAATGAAAAAAGCCCCAAGATTCTTAACTTTAACATTGTTTATGGGATTTGTTGAGGCAGTTTGAGAGATAAATCACTCACACTAGAGGGACAGCTACTGGCTACCTGTGATTGAAGAACTTGGTACAATTGTATTAATTTCTTGCATAAAGGTCTAAACAAAAGTCAGTAGCTTAAAAAAAAAAAAATCAAGAAAATCATCAAACAAAAACAAAAAAAAACCCCACACAAAACAAAAACCAAACCAAACAAACAAAAACCCAAACAACAACAAAAAATTGTTAACAAACGAAAACAAAACCAAAATAGCCATGGACCCCCAACAAAACCTGCACAGCAAAAGGACAGGAGAATGTAGTTTTGTTCAGTGCTGTTGATGAAAGCACTGTCATCTGATCCATCCTGCTATTGCTGGTTTTGGTTTAGCTCCTTCTCAATCAACATGTAATGTGACATGATTTAATAAGATTTTTTAATCTCAAAAAATGGGGGGAGGGAGGTTGAGGTATTTTCATTCATCAAAGAGCCTTTCAGGTTTCTTTGCCTTCACCTGCTGGGACCCATTTGGTCTCTTTCAAAGAGAATGCAATGGCAAAATGAATGAGAAATGCAAGAATAAGAGTCCCTTATTCTACCCAATAGTATAATCAATAAGCATTTGTAATCCCTATTGTACTTCACAGAGATAATTGTAAAACAATTAAATCTTGCATCTCAGGGAAATTATTTTGGTAGTTAACCTGAAACAGACAACAATATTGTAGGGAGTGAGTGCATCCGCAGCAATGATGCCTGATGGTTTGGGGGGTTTTGATTGGTTTGTTTTGTCTTGTGGGGGTATGTTTTGCTTTGTTTTGTTGCTTGGGGATTTGGGGTATTTTTGTTTGGTTTTGTTGCTGTTGTAATTTTGTAACCTGGAATTACTGTACATGCAAGCTATAATTACAGAAAAATGCTGGGAAAAAGAAGAAGAGATTTTAAGTTTTACTCTCAAAGATATAACAGAGGGGAATGGCCCATATATATGCTCTTTTAAATGCAGAGTTTATACCTTACATGTACAGCAAGAGAGTCTTATCACAGCCTAAATTCCAGATGATGGCTTAATGTCATTTGCAACACCTAAATTAAATTCTAGAGTTTTTTCTCCTTACTGAATTGTTTGCATGTCAAAAAAGAGTTTATACTGTTCTGAAGAGATATGTATTCATTCTGGACTCTACACTATTTGTCCACCTTCTACTGCATGGACATGATTTCTTGTAAAGCATTTATCTCCTACATCATGTCAGCTTATGTATTTTTCCCTTAAAACCTGCATTTTTGCTATTATACTCACTGTCATGTAATTTGCACATTTCTGCAGAATTGTAAACATTTTGTGCTGCAATTAAGAGTACTACAGAAAACAAAAATGGTCGGATAAGAATTGTTGTGACTAATACAGCACAGGCAGAACGTACCTGAGTCAGCAGACATATTTGCATCCCTACTTTTTCATATTATTTACTATATGAGGGGAAATAAATGATATTTGCTGTATTATTAAGTATTGCTAATTTATGCATGCATACTTCTATTGCTTTAAACAGCAATTGTACCGATAGATGAGATTAGACTGACATTTTTCACATTTTTACTCCAGATTTTAAAGAGAAAAAGGCAAAACTGAGCAAGCCCTGAGGTGGTTTTGAATTCTCCTGTTGGTAAATTACTCTGTTCTCTCCTTTTTTGGGGAGTGTTAGAGACACTCAGCCACATAAGATGATGTTTATTATCAGATTACGGGACAATGCTCTTTCAGAAGCCAATCACATTACGAACGTGATCAGATTTACAAACGTTTAAAAATACTAACTTATTGTTCTACTAACGACACATGTTGGTTTGGGGTTTTTTTAGGAGGTGCTATCTGAAAGAAAGCACAGAAATATAGTGAGACTCTTAAAGCCCCTGAACCACTATCCAGGAATGGCAGTGGAAAGACTCTACTCATCACCAGCTTTCCTGGTTCCACATGACGATTTAGTGATAAATCCCATGAATGTTGTTTTGTACTTTTAATCTTAAGTACTTCCAATTTCATCTTAAAACTTTAGCTCTGCTGTCATGGGAAGATGACATAATGCATTTTTAAAATGTCACATGAAGTAGCTATTCTTTAAAAATACAGTCCTGCGAAGCAGAGCTGGGACAAGAGAAAACAAAAAAATGTGCAGCTATGCCTCAGTTAAAATGGACAAGTCTAATTTTGGGCAGAGATAGTCAAACTTTCTGATTGGTTTAGACTAAGTGGTATGCTATGGTTATTCAGCAATTGAGTAGGAAAAAATGTTGTCTGTGAGATACAGTGGAAAAGGGCTTAGAAGAAGATGGATGCTGTATAGCAAAGGCTTGAAGAAGGGACAGGCAAACTACAGAGGAGGTTCCAAGTGAGGAATACCCTTGCCTATAGGCACACAACACTGCTGCTTACTGCTTTTTTTTCATATCTATGTTATGGATCAAATTACACTAAAGTCAAGCTGTCTTTCCTCACAGCACATTAATTTGACACCTATGTGGTGGCCTGATGGATTTCTCAGTATTTTCCCCCTCAAACTTTCCTTAATGTCCTGAGGAAAATCCTGTCCTTTTTCCCTATAAATCCATTTTGCCATTACTGCCAGGAGAAGTCTGATTTGGTCTCCTTAATCAGCCAAACACTGCCTGGTTCAGCATGTCTGTAGACAGTCAGTAACAGCATCAGTAACTGAGGTTTAACGCAAAATTAGTGTATCTCACTGGCAGTCATGATTTTCTGAAAATGAGAAGCTACTTCTACTTTTTTATACAATAAGGGTTATTATAGTGTTAACATTTTATGCCCTTGGAAGCTACATTTATTACCGTACTTGTGTGTTTCCCATTTTAATAGGAGTAGGAGAGACACCATGCAGAGGTCAAATGTCATTGCTTGACATTACAAGTGATGTCAAAACCCAGGGCTCCAATTTTTAAGCCTACTCTCTATGAAGAAGACTCTGATGATGCTTCTAAGAATAACTGACTGCATGTTTGCCTTTTGCGGAGATGATTCTTTCCTTCTCAGATTCCTCAGCCCAGGCTTAAGTGATGCAGTGGAGGAAGGAGTCTTCTTCCACCTCCACGCCTTTGCTTTGACCTGCTTCATAAATAAAGATTATGCCAGATTATGAAGATTATGAAGATGGCATGGCCAGTCTGTAGTTCCATGGTGCTACTGACCTCAGCTGGGTAACCAGCAGAGACAACATGCTGAAGTCATCTCCTTCATCCTGACTGCTTGGCATAAGAAACCCAACACAGGAAAAGTAATGAGTTCTCCTGGTCTGTATTTAAAACAGCTGTGATGCTACTGTGAAATTAGTTTTTGCTTTTGCAGGGCACATTCATCTCTGTTATAACACCAGATTTCAACAGAAGAGTCTTAGGTTGTATTTGACCCAAAATTAATGGATAGTAGCTTGCAGAATACTCTTTCTCTGCTGTTCTTTTAGGTTACTTTGATTTAAATGGATTTTGAGTGTTTAAAAAAAATTGAAACAGAGTCTTTAAGACTGTTGGTATATTTCAAAAATATAAAAAATACTGCCTTTTTGTTTCTTTTCTAATAAAAAGCTACATGTTGGTCTGGATTTATTTAACTTTGTTCATTGGGAAGGGGCGCAGGGAGATACTTATTTTTCTGTGGAATTGCATCATCAAGAAGAGAAGTTCAGGGATTAATATAATTCTGTGCATTGATACACAGTGCACTAGCATTTGATCTATTAACTTGGCAGTTAAAGAGTTAATTTTCAGCAGTAATTCTGCAAAGTAAGCTAACCAAGTTACAATGCCACCCAAAAAAAAAAAAACGAAAAAACCCACAACAACAACCAAAAAAAACCACCACAAAGGAAAAGAACCCCAATCTGTATTTATGTCAGTGTGTCTGTTGTGCCAATGCAGGAGGGAAAGGTGGAAAGATTGTACACAGAAGAGAGGTATTTCAAATAAACAAGTAGATTTTTATAAGAAGTAAAATACAAAGCAAAACATCAATGATGCAGTCAAAAGCCCTTGTAGATCTCATACTATGTGTGCATAGGTGAAACAGGAGGATTCTTTTATTTACTTTTCATAGCTATATCTTTATCATCAGTTTAACTAGAACCTTTGCTCTTTCCCCTGACTATACCCACAGCAGTGGGTAATGAGAGGGACAGGTCCAATGCTCTGTAGCCCTGCTAAAAGAACATCAGTGTCGGTCAAAATCGTAACATCAAAGTTCTGAGGCATCATTCCAGCTGTGGCTTTTGATAAACAATGGCTTGTTTTAAAGCCATTTCAATGCAAAAATTTAAAGTTTACAATTTTTGAAACTGCATTTCTTAGCAACTCTGCTGCATGCTGACACCAAAGGGGATTAAGACAACTCTAGAAGTTGTTCATCTGACCCAAATTCTTTGTAGGGAGCAGCTGCATTGTTGGCAATAACGTACCTGTCTCACAGGCTGCTGCCTCTGTATGTACCTGCCTTTTTGGACAGAAAATTACTTGAGAGGAATGGGTCTGCCGTAATTCTTGCCACCTGCTTTTTGTAGCTGGGTTATTTCAGGTGATTTCCATGGCAGACAAACTTTACCTGTCTTGAAGGGACACCTCACTGAACTGCTGCTTAGAAATGGTATTGACTCGTGGGAATGAAAAGTTATAGATCATATTTGTGCAACTGTGTTATATTAAGAACACCTGATAAATTGTCATCACAGGGGGTTTTTAAGACTTCCTTTGATTTAGTTTGTTTCAGGAGGATGTGCTTTATCTGACAAAATTTAACCTCAAATTCTTCCCAAAATTCCATGTAAGTGCATGGAACATGTGCAATTAAATTTTCTACACTGGGGCCAAATTTCTGGATTTTTCTGGAGAGGAGCTGCACTTGCACTTACTGTGCTTTGGCACTTTCTGCCATAGATCACACATTTGTGATACAAACTAGGTCACCATATAGGCTTTCTGATCTGAATCCAACTCAGATCTGCAAGACTTTTTATAAGATTTATTGTCTTACTTGGAGGAATTCTTAATTGCAAGATATTAAAATAAAATCATAAAAAGATCTGCTATTTAATAAAAAGATTAATCACAGAGTGACTTAGACAAAAAAGAAACAAAACTTTAAAAGACACTTTCAGGGTCTGGATTACAGAGCAGCAGGATACTCTCCAGGTTTCTGAGACTGTGCTGTTTGGCCTGTGACTTACTGTCATGGGTTAGCAAAGCATAGTCCTGGAAGTGATGTTCTTGCAAAGGGGTGCTTACAGCTTCCTCTGTGACCTGACAGAACCTATCAGCTGGCCAGTTTGAATATGGACAATTCTTTAAGGCACTTAAAGTTGTGACCACCTCTGTGATCCCCACTTAAGAATAGGAAACTCCAAGGCAGAGCCTCTCTGTCTCGTTTCCGGCACTGGGACAGGTGGCTGTGAGCCCCGTGCGGGGGCCAGCGGGCCCAGCCCAGGCCCTGCTCGGGCCAGGCCAGGCCGGGCCACGGCCATCCTGGAGCCGATGGGCCCTGTTCCACCTGTGGAACTCCCCCCTCAGCAGGGCTGTGGGCAGCCGGAGGGGCTCGGCTCCCCCCTCGCCCCCCTCCAGTGCTGCCAAGATTCAGCTAAAGCTGCACCACCGTCTGGCAGAGGTCATGTGACCAACAGTGATAAGCTTCATTCCAGCTGCAAGGCCGAGGTGAGATTAACCCTTTTAGTGCTATGAAGAGCTAAAAACCTGAGGGAAGAGAAAGAGGAGATGCTTAAAGCTGAAATTCTGTTGTGAAGCTATGATATATCAGAGTACCCGTTGTAATTTCATGAAGGCGGGGGGGTGGAGCATTCAACTTGTACTTGTGAGCAAAACTGTGCTGAGATAGGCAGATGCTGATGCAGCTGTAATTTCATGAGAAGTTTGAACAGGGAGAGACGGAAGTGATGAGGACTTTTGCTCCAAATGGAAAAGGAGAAAACGTCAGTTCCTAGAGATGCTCCCAGAGATAGTCCTAAAGATGAAGATGAGGAAGACCCTTTGCTCCCAGGGAAGGAGAAGGGCCTCTGTTCTTAGAGATGAAATGCTCCCAGAGATGGGTGAAGAGAACTTTTGTTTCTGAAGGGCTCAACCTTAAAGTTGTACCCCAAAAAACTTCAAGATTGGACCCTCGAAAGCAGTTGTGGGAAAAGCTGCAAGTCAGGGAAGGGACTCACATGGGAGCAGAGAACCAACCCGGGCGGCTGTCTCGTTGTGATAATGTTTTCATAGCGTGGGCAAGAGAGACTCCTCTTCCTAAATGGACTGAACAAGGTTATTATGGAAGTGGTAAACAGACTGAACATCTCAAGGGTTGTCTTTTTACATTGTCAGTGGGAGAAGGGAGAAAGGTGGGGGGAGGAGAAGTGTTCTGAAGGTGTGGTATGATTTCTTTTTCTTCTTTTAGGTCTGTTAATAAACTTCTTTATATTCTTTCAAGTTTGGTGCCTGCTTTGCGTTTCTCCTAATTCTTATCTCACAGAAGATAAACAGTAATGAGTATTTTAGAGCAAACCACTACACTTACACATAAATCCCTAATTCTGTTTCTGTTACAAGATTTGGCAGTTTTGTTTAAAACATATTTGAAAGGAAAGTCATCCCCATAACCCCAAGACATGTATTATCCATATTATAATGGATTCAAATAATGCAAAAATATCCCAAGTTTCAGAATTTGGGGCACGAGGCACAACAGAATTGTTACATAGGCCATTAAAATCTCGGCTTTGTCTCTAAGCAGGTTACAGGTGTCTGGGTTTCAAATTCTTCTTTTTGTTAGAGCTAATATTTTAACAAATTCAAAGATTTCTACTTAGATTGAGAAAGAATATAAAAATGTGAGCACAGTGCAAAAAACTTACATGTTTCAAAGCACGTTAAAAAACAGACATAAGTTTAAAAATCTCTGCAGGTTATATGGACTTGTATAATAGCAAATCAGAAGCTAGAAAATCTATTATACCTGTATAATCATAACTATATCAAAAGCATATGAAATAAATAATGGTGCTCAGTTTTCATGTATTCAATACCTTTTCCAGGAATATGTCATTTTTCCACAGGATGTGTACAAAGAGTTTCTTAAAATATACTTCAAATGACAACAGATCTGTTATTCATGCACTGCTAGGCATCGAGGCTTAATTTCACTTTGGTTTTGTTTTTACTTGGGTTTTTTCCCTGTTATTTTAAATCAAGACGGTTGTCCAAAAGATGAAAAAAGCTTTTAAATGGCTATTCCACCCTGGGGTAAATGATGGTGTGTGATGGAATAAGGCAATTTTTCATACATTTAAGGTGCAGATAGTGTTTAAAACCTTTATGGGTGTGCTGCAGAAGTACAGAGTGGGTAAAATTTTTCTCTAATGCTACCTCGCTTAAATCAACAAATCTACACAGGGGAAAAATGGGATGGTTGAAAGTTGTCTCAAAAGAAGGAAAAGAAGTGAACCTGCTTCTTTTTCCCAGGGAAAAAGCAAACCCAGGGCCTTCAAAGAGGTTTTTCTTGGTACCAAGGAGAAAGCCAAGCCCAGGCATGGCCCGGGCCTGTCCCCACGAGGCTCTCCTGACATCTAGTGGTACCCGCCGCTCAAGTGCTCAAATAGCAGCTGGTTTTACCAATACCTGACAGCTTCTGCGTAGTTTTGCGTCATACCCATTTCTAACTAAATACTCTGTACTTAATTCTAGAATAAACATATAATGCTGCATATCCCAAGTGGGTTTTTTTTCAAGAATAGGGATAATTATGAGTCAAATACTTGCTTCTTCTCAAATCAGAGGATTCAGGACCAGCTGGCACCAATGCTTTTCTGTCATGGTTTTGTTTTCTGTGGTTTTTCCCCCTCCATATGTTGGCACAGAAAATTATGGGTTGGACCAAACTCCTAATCTTCATGTCAGCTGTATATTTCAGCCTTTAAGCAGCCTCTAATCAGTAACAAAGAAAGCCATCCTCCCTTGGAGCATAATGGAGAAGATTTTGTTAATTTCACAGACTAATGTGGAATAATTAGCTTTACAGTCTGTTTGGGAATCTAAGGTACTGGTTCTGGATGCCCAGAGGTATTTTTTTTTTCCTTCTCATAGCTCCACCACTTTTCTGTTTAATCTTATCTTGTTGGGAGCTCTCACTCTGACTCAGCCTGGGACTTGTGTATTTTGCCATAGTTCTCTGAACTGGCTAACGACCTTTCCTTTCCCTTTGCTGCATATCTGCACCATTTCCAGATCTCCTGATATCACCTTTATTCTCTATGACTTGCAAAATTCTTCCATCTTCCACCATTATGGCAGGTTGTTGCAGGTGGGATGAGGACTTTACACACAAAAATAATAATTATTATTAGGAAATTATCAACATTCAGATCCCTCAAAGAGCATTTTAAGGAAATCCAGATAGTGCTAATTATCTGCTAAGTAAGCAACATAATAAAGGTTGTATACAAGTTCTACTGTAAAACATCACCATCAGCCCAGATCTCTGTCTTCAAGCATCTCAAGCAATATCTCAGTCTGAACACGGAGGCAAATAGTATAGACTTTTTTCTACTAGGCACATTCAAAACAACAACAAGGAGATGGTAGAATATTGTAGGACCATTTTACATTCATAATTCTTTAACCTGGAAACCTCTGTACTGCCTTTCTTCATCAACTTATGTAATGCCCATTTTGTTTTAATCTTGGCTTCCTCTGACTTTTTTTTGTTCCCCTTTGGATTTCTACAGACTTCCAGAAAATTCTGGGGGTTCAGTCTTAAGGACAAATGTAAAATCTAGAGACCTAGATATGGTGAATACTATTTTTTTTTGCATTAAGTCAAAAAGGATGGAAACATTTGTATATTTATATCAAAATTATGTATCATATTTTGAATATCATTCCAGAGCTAACAGAGTCCTACCATTGCTGTGCACATTTCCTCATGTGAAAGAGAGAAAAATTCTTAATTGTTCCATATAATCTAGGTATCCACATAATTCCTTATTTAAAACTAGAAAACCTTCTCTGTGTTCTTACTCTGATACTTATTTGAGTAGACTTTGGTTCCTCGATGAAATGTAAAAAAAATTTGTTAAAGGTCTGTACTTCTCTCCTTAAATAAAAATCCTCCTCTGAAGCTGAGTTTTCTACATTTTAGTTCCTTGCCTTTCAGTATTCATCTTAAGACTATAGCTATTCTAAGATGATGATGATGATGATGATTATTATTATTATTGCTATTATTATTATTATTATTATGTTCTAAGACTAAACCCTAAAGGGTTTGTCCCATGAACGTTATCATATTCGGTTTATACAGTAAGGTTCCCATGGTGTTGATTAGTGCCTTCTGCCATTCCTAACACCTTGTCTGATTTTCACATATGCTCTCTATATCTTCTAGTGCTCCAGAGGACCTTTTGTTTCACTCTCCACTTCTTATTTCTTGGTTTCTTCTTAAAAGAATCAGAAACCCCTTTTCATCCCCATTTAAATAACTGCTCTCCCTCTGCAGGTCCCTCACTTTGTGGCTGGGCTGCCTTACACCCCGCAGCACACAATGCCAGACAAGCTCTTTATTCATGCTGCAGTTCAGAGCAGTATTGTATTGTGCAAATCAAAACAAGTTAAATGACAGATGGCTTGTGGCATTTTAATGAAATGTCTAGTCACTAAGCAGCCTCACTCTTGTGAGCTACGACAATGAATTAGCTCCTGTATGAGCTACAGTAATGGAATAGGTACAGGCAGAGATGCTGAAGCTGTGCTTTGCATGTGCTTTGCAAGATCTGCACCAAAGAGTCCTTCCTAAAGCAGAGGTTCCTCCTCCAGCTCCTACACCACAGGGTCGAGCATCTGAGATGACAGCCATCTCACATGACCCAGTCACAGGCAGTCCTTGCTGGTTTCACCTTTGTGATCACTGTAAATTTATTGCTTTCTTAATTGCCTCGCCTTACACACATTTTCCCCTGGTGTTTATGGTACCTCCATAAACCCTTCATGGTCAGAGTGAAAATGAATACTGCTGAGAGACCTGAGTAGTGCATGGGTCACACAAGAACTCTAGAAAGGGGTGTCATCATTGTCATCATAGTAAAAGATAGGTGGTATCATCCTGTAATATTCTGCAGGCAAAAAAAGTTCTAACAAGGTTCAGTTGTATTACGGTATCCCGCAGTGATAGGGAGGAGAGGAGAGATGCAACAGGCAGGAATTGTGCAGCAAGATTGATTGATTTATTTATTTTACAAACTCTTTTATAAAAGACTTTTTTCTTCACAGTCTAATTGGTCAAAAGATCAGCCACCTATTTGGGCGATTGGCTAAAATCCTAAAACATCCATCGTCAAAATATTTTTCTACTGTACCATAAACAAATCTCTGCAAGAAGACACTCTGCAGGTGTTCATAGTTTATAGAACTCTGCTAATATCTTCCGTGAGAGAGAAAAGTATCTCACAGGACTGGAAAGAAGCAAGAAAAATTCTTGTATCCACACAGTTGCTCATTTCCATTAGTGGTGTGTACAGTATGGCTATGCATCCTTGCATTGTCTGTACTTGTTATGGATTCAAATACTGCAGATGCAAGCTTATGAAACTTGATAGGACCATGAGTCTATCCTCTGGTACCATGGTGATAAGCAGTAACAGCTGTCAATCAAACTCCCACTACAGATGATAGAAGTGGCCCCAGTGACTTCAGCAAAGAGTCTTCTATTCCATTTGCAGAACAGCTTAGAGGCACCATTCAGTGCCACAGTTTCACATTAAAGTAAAATAAATAAAATCTTTTTAAAATGTAAAAAAACGGCAAAGCTGAGTACCTTCTGAAGCATCTTAGAAACTTAGAGGTAAATCAGCCTATTAAAACATGGGTTTTCTTTTTTTATATGCCTGAGTTGAAACTGAATGCTGGCCCTGGTCAATCCACAGTGCTGAGAAATAAAAAGTTTTTATAAGAATTCTGTGTGAGTGTGGTTTTGTGTGCACAAGCTGATTGTATTTGGTTTTTTGTTGAGAACCAGAATGTTTTACTGCATTCTAGTCAAACAGTGTTACTAAGACACCAGTTCTTGATTCATTAATACTAGTAGGAATTTTGCCATTGAATTCAATGGGAGCAGAAAATGCTACATTTTCAGTGTTATGACCTAGTATTCCAAAAAGCCTTCCTTCATATCCATGTAGATTGTCTAGGAGAAAAAAGGTGCAAAGAAAAAAAAAATAAAGGAAATGTAATTTTACAAATTTATTATTTACTTAATTTTAAAAAAGTTTAGAGAAGCGGAATTAACATCAAAACAGGTTTTAGAAACATTGAAAGAGGATGGAAATCAGGTAAATTCAGGGATATCTGTCTAAAGTTATTCAGATCATAAATTATTTCAAGATTATACTTTTCAGATTAGCATACAGATTAGTCTGCACCTGTCATCCTGCTTGCCAGGACAATGTGCATCATGAAGAGCTCATTATGATATTGGTCAGATTGCCCTGAAAATTATTTATTTTTAATTATTTTTCAGCCCTTTTATGACTGCAGCATTTTTTTCAGAGTACTAAGGTATGGGATCAAATATCTGTGACCCTAATTCCATGCACAAGGCACTGTGCTTAGCCAGTGAAGGCTTGCCGAGCTTGGGAAGCCACTTCTGGGACAGAGGCTGGAGATGGGAAATTTGGGAGGAGGAGGACATAAAGAGTTTCAGTGTGCTGCTACTGCTGTCACTGGAGTGCCCCCTACAGTGCCCAAAGCATTTAACCCAAGCATTGATGCTTTCTTGCTTTCATTATCAGCAGCAAAATTGATTTTACAGCTGCAGGGAAAACCATGTCTGCAGATTTTTTTCCCACGGTAGTAGTCTGTTGCACCTACTCTGTCAGTGCACAGATCCCTTTCAAAATGTTACATATATCACTCAACAGAACTGATCCATAAACTTCCAAAAGTGAAGTAAAACAAGCAAGAGAGAAAAGGTATTCATCCCATTAAAAAATTATCACCTTTTTAGATAATTTCATATCTTTGTATTTAGTTCCTTTGGCCAGCATCAACATCCAACATCAGTATTTTTCAACCCTTTAAACAGTGGGGTACTTCAGTACTTCCCCTCCCCAGAAAACAACCTCCCTGGTATCATGGCACACTGGATGCTCATACATGATGCCTTTTTAATGATTCTTACTTCACTGTGTGAAGACATGTTTTATAAAAATCAGAGATCAAAAAATATGACTGTAGTTGTGAACTATCTCTGGATATGATGCCTTTTCCTGGTCTGAAAATCAAGAGTCATACGCGGTTAGAAGGGGAAAAGGGATTTTACCTTGGTATTTATTTTAAGGATCCTTCGGTGCACACGTCCAGGTCATATGCATTGAAATGCACCCCGCCGAGTTTCCCCAAAGATTGGGTATAACATCATAGGTTTTACTAATTAGCATATCTATCAAAGATTCCCCTATAAGAGGCTCAAGTGAGCCCCCCTCCCCAAGGAACCTACCCCTGGATGGGTCTATCTTGGTTTACAGAATGTGTTCTGGAGAGGACCTTGGGGTCTGGGGCACTGATCCCTAACTACAAAGCTTCTAAAATGTTTAGTCTCTTAGCTTGACAAACAAGTCCAAGAATGTAGGGAAAAAGCACTAGGAATACAGAAGTTGTAAAAAGGTATAACAGGAGTATAAAAGAAAAGGCAAAAAATCTTCATAGCATCAGATACCTGGGGAAATGAGTCCTAAAAGTGAAGTCCAGAAGTATTTTATCTTTTTTTTTTTTTTTTTTTTTAAAGGAACATTGTTTCAGCCATGGTGTTGTGTAGTGATTAATTACACTACCCACTCACTGGTCATATTAGTCATAGGTGAGCTTCATATGGATATTCCAAATGATTTATTCTCCATGCTCTTCTATTTCAAAATGCTGGCAGAAATTCAGATGAGGTGAACAAAACTTTGCCCTCAAATATGTTACAGGGCCTAGTGTTTCTTTAGACTTGCTAGTCTTATTCCTAAAAGTATATTGGTCAATTTGCTTCACCACTACTGACAGCAGAAAGAGTCTAAGCAGCTAAGGAGACATATGAGCTAAGAGAGTTAAAAAATTCTACTTTTCTTGTCATGGGACTGGCAGGAGCTGAGAACACCAGACCATAGTCTACTGCTCTATCAGGTCACTGAACCTAGTGGTGGCAGAAGACCTGTTCCTGTAGAAGACATCTGTGGGACAGTAATTTTCCAGCAGTTAATCCGAGATTGCTGCTAATTGGGGAACATTATTAATATTCAAATAAAACCTTAAAAGCAGTGCCCAAGTTCCATGGTTTTAGGAAAGTCAAATAAAAGTAATCAAACAATTGGCAGAACTTCTCCATTTATGGTACATCCTAGTGCTGGGAAGCAAAACAGCGATGAATAACTCTACAAAGGGAACAATCACAGGTGATTAAGAGGAGGAGTTTCTTGACATGGAGGATACAATAAATATTGACTAGAAATTGTTTTTCATTTGGCCACAGTTAAAAAAATAAAGAACAGGAAAGAGTATTCTGAATGGGGTAATTGCAAAAAAGGAACAGAAAAAGGTCTTTTATGCTGCATACATCAAAATCCCTGCTGCAAGTCAATGTCATGTCTTTATATTCTAACAAAAGTGGGCTAATGTTAGCTTCTGCCAATATTTCTGTTGAGAATGGCATGGAGCATACAATGTTTTTCTGATAAGTCTATATATTTAGGGTAAAACTAAAGTTTTTATCTGTACTCTAGAAATGTGTCTATAAGCCAGCTATCTGGGGTCATCTCCTCCTGTGAACTTCCCCAGGGTGCTTTTTTACCAGTTTGAGGGGAATAAAGGAGTTCACTCAGAGGAGCTCAAGAAATGTCATGTGTACCTCCTCTGGTGTGTTCAGGCTCCTGACTCTTCATTGGTCTCATAAACCTACAGCAATCTTCTTGAAGCAAATGGCAGAGCAGCAGCTGATAAATAAGAAGATCCAACCATACAGCAGTGAAGCTGTCAATGCGAGGTGGTCAGACAACAGTCTTCTGTTGCAGTGGCTAAGTCCACTTTACACCCCCCAAGTTACCCTAAAAGTGGTCTCTCCCTACAACACTGTGCTAGAAGATCTCTCTTTGTCTAGATCCTGCTAGTCACTGGCCCTCTCCCCCTCCCATCCCTTTTCCCATTGGCCTCTGTTATGGCATTTAGCCTTGCCTCTGCCCCCTAGCCCTCAGACTATTGGTTTTGGATGCTCTGCCCACCTTTGGGAGTTTTCGGGATAAAACTGGCGTGGGCTTTCCATGCTGAGTTCTTCTTGCCTCTGCCATCCTTCAGATGTGCGGCCATTAAACACCTCAGAATTGCATGCAGAGAACCCCTCTCGCCTCTTTGTCTCCGGTTTGTGCACAGACTGTGTGTGTGAGAAGCTGTTCGTGACTACCTGCAAAGGTGAGATTGTGTGCACGCATAGGTGCTAGGAGAGTGCCGCCTAAGCGGTCCACAAGGGACCCAGTAGGGACAAATGCGCCATCAATCCACCAAAGCTCTCATTCATTAGTCTTCCACTTATCTGCTTAAAACCAGACCACATCTTCTCCCAGTGCCAGTCACCTGAGCCCTGTCACCCTTCCACTGATGGCCATTATGAGTGTTCACTCTAGCGCAGCAATAAAACTCTTTGACATTTCTTGACTTACACCATGATGAACACTGTCTTTAAAAACAGGATACCACTCTGTAATCTAATCAATACTGTATTGGCAGAAATGTAATCAAAGTAATCATGTTTCTACTGGACAGTTACTGTCATTATTGTAAACTGGGCTTGTTCCTTAAAGCATGCAACACAGAGCACCTGATCAGAAAATTACAAGAATAACAAAAAAAGCAAGCAAATCACATTGCTTTAGTATCATCAACAGAGAAAACAGAAAAAAAATATTCCGATTGATCATCGTTAAAAATGACAAAACAGAAAACCTTACACACTGCTAATTCAGACCTTCCAGCAGAACTCATCACAGTGTGTATTTTCTTCTCTGGATAAGGTCAGTTTGCCAAAAAGAACAAAGTGCACATGACTAATACATTACTCAACTACTTGTATACACACATCTATTTTCCTTAGGAGGCCTCACTATTCAGAGAGGTAAACATGGCACCATGATAAAAAGGGTCATTTAAGAGACTTCACAGATGCTCTGTACTGTGAAGGATTGAGTTTTCACTTGAATGCTTACATTTTCACATCTTTTTCTTTACAGAAATATTCCCCTTTTCAGTGGCAGGGTGCAATTTGGGGTTTCCTTGTATTGCTGACCAGGAATCTATCAAGTATTAGAGCATATTTGCCCCATGCGAGGACCACAGCTAGCTCAGAGGTACATCACTGTGGTGATTGTGGTTACACAACCAGCCCTGTCCGGCAACCTCCTCCATCTCTGCACATATGGGAATGGTACAGAATGACCAAATTAAGCCAATTTCTCAAATCATTAGTTTCCAGACATATTTGCAGGGCTGACTTTCATAATCTTTGTATCTTCCATGTGCTAGCAGAATGCTGACTCTCATCTGTTTTTTCCCTTTTCTCAGCAAATGTAAGTGTTAAAGGACAATAATTAAAAGATATCTGCATGCAGATTACAGGAATACTTGGGGGCTTGCATTTATGCAACTTAGCAACATGGTGAGGTGAAGTAGCTCCATAGTCCTGTTGGAATATCTACTTGATCTCTGGAAGTACAGGATGCTGAACAGACACAATAGGCATTTCAAACAAAGCACATGGAGAATTGTAGGAAAACCTGGTATTTTTTTCAGGTATGGCAACTCCTCCTAAGCACTATAAGTTTTGGTGACTTATACAAAACGAGTTCAGTTTCACCCAAAGAGAAGGAACTATTCTGGCTTGATATGGACACGGTCAACATAACTGATTAAACTGGTTGTGGTTTTATAATTAGTTGTTCAATTTTTGCTAGTTACCTACTGAGACACTGAAGTAGGTTGTGCACAGCAAAACAGACCAAAGACTTACCCAGTCTTCTGTAATGGCTTGAGGGTTTGGCTCCCAGTCAAAGAAATTTCTTCCTCTAATCTCTTAGGCCTATTTTTCTTATACTCTATTTTAAAAATGTAGAAATATAGAGAAGGTGACAAGCAGGGTCAAGAAGGGCAGTAGTTCCTAATAGACAACAAAATACAAGCACTGTACTTCTGGCAAAAAGGGAAATTAATACACCACTGCTCTTCTAAGATATGAATGGGTAGATGAGTAATTAATATTTATGTGTTCAGTCATCCTTATACTTTTTTCTTCTAACAACCTTTCTCTAAAAGAAATTCTTTCTAAGGTGCTTCTGTTTGCTTTATGGTAAATTTTCGAATAACTGCAAGAGGATGTCATAAATGAGAAGTAACTTGTAATTATCTTCAACTCTAACATACCTTTTCTACCTATGAGGAAAAAGTAAACTTTAAATAAAATTACATAAACATAACCCCTTAGAAATGTCTCATACAGAGGACATAGTACAGCTAAGCAGCAAAATATCTGATGTTATAAGCTTAGATGCACACTGTTGATCCATCACAAGTTAAAAAAGAGGCTCTACTGGATCTTTTTATCACAATGTCTGATCCTCTGAGGCTTGAAAATTCAGGAGTCTTCGGGGTCAGTATGTTTTCTAATGGACTGATGTCCTTTGTATTTGTTGCAGAATATTTGTTGCAGCTTATTTATTGCAGTACAATAATTTTGAGCAGTCACAGCCTGTTCCAGGACAGCTGAGAGGTAGAGTCTGAGCTGATGTGAAGGGGAAGAAGGACACAGAACCAATGGTGTTTTGTCAAACTGAAGTTCACTTAAACTGCACAGCATGACCAGCAGCAGACTTTTGAGGGGCCAAACCATCAGTAGTGATCATTTCCTCTTCACAGCCCATCTGTCCCTTGTTATGTCCTGGCATCTGCCAACCACTGACTCCGGTCCTCTTTTCTAAGTATTCTCTCCTTGTTTTCATCTGTTATCTTGAAGAGAGTGCTCAGAATTGCATTAGAGGCTAAGGATCAGGGAATTGCTGTGAATTTACACAATGACTTTTAAAAGCTTTTTCAGGGTTTTTTGCTCATGTCCTCATAATTACTAGCAACATCAGTGATAATGTGAATCAAACTGAGCACCCGACACTGGATGTAACACAAACTCATTCACATGGGCTTCCTTCCTACCTTAAGAATTTCTTTAACAAGTGAACTGTCTGTTTATCCCTCACCTCCCTTATTTACCCTTTACTCCTTTTGTCTCCATTTGGAGCCTGGTCTGCACTTGACATCTGTTACTTTTGAATAGTTTTTTAAGCCATATCTCATTTCAGTTCTTATTTCTCACTTCCTTAGCACTTCTTTGTCCTTGACATAATTAAAATGTCTAGCTCTACATTTTCATGGTTTTATTAGTTTCTTACCTGTGTAGTTGTCCTCCTGCAGATGTGCCAGAGACTGAAATATTATAATTTATGACTTAAACATTTTCTTGAAGGACTTTTAAAACTGTCTTACAAAAGCTGCAGAGAAGACTACTGCACCCTGAATGGGGCCCTGACTGAGGCCTTACACCACTCCCTGATGGAGATAAGATAAAGTAACAACTCAGCAATGGGGACAAAGCACAGGCTTAACACCTCCAAGGTGGAGACCTCAGCCCCAGGGCCATCAGCTGCCAGGCTCAAACAGACCCTCCACCAAAGGGTGGAGGGAGGAAAGGCTTTGGGTATCTGGGAAAAGCCTCTGGTCAGAGGCACAGTGACTGCCCGTCCTCCACTGTGCAGAGCCCAGCTGAGGGGTCCTCACCGGGGGGGGGTGTGGGAGGGGGGAAGCTCATCCACAGCAGAAGGGGTGACATGGCCCATCACAGGGGCCCCCCTCAAAGGGGTCCCCAGACCCTGCACCAGAGCCCCAGAGATGATACAACAGACCCGCAGTGTTGCAAGGGACAGTGTCAAGCTGGCCCCTGCAGGGGAGACATGTGGGCGTTCCCACCTGGGCCACAGCGTATATTATCCACGGGATTCTGTACTCTTCGGCGTGTGGTGTGGTGGTGTGTGGCGGCATGGCATGTGGCAGCATGTAGCAGCGTGGCCACGGCAGTGACAGGGGACCCTCACCACCAGCAGACCAGATGGAGGGGAGCAACGAGACGTCATTGGGACCCTCGGATGGGTGATCTGCTTCCACCTAATCCCTGTCACCTCTCCCTGTCCCCCCAGCCCCCCCACGCACACTTCTTTTCTCCATTCCTTCCTTCCTTCCTTCCTTCCTTCCTTCCTTCCTTCCTTCCTTCCTTCCTTCCTTCCTTCCTTCCTTCCTTCCTTCCTTCCTTCCTTCCTTCCGAATTCCTTCCGAATTCCAAATTCCTTCCTTCCAAATTCCTTCCTTCCTTCCGAATTCCTTCCGAATTCCTTCCGAATTCCTTCCTTCTGAATTCCTTCCTTCCTTCCTTCCTTCCGAATTCCTTCTGAATTCCTTCCGAATTCCTTCCTTCTGAATTCCTTCCTTCCTTCCTTCCAAATTCCTTCCGAATTCCTTCCTTCCTTCCGAATTCCTTCCTTCCTTCCTTTTCTCTTCCCTTCTCTTTGCCTCTTTTACTATTAAATAAAATACATCCATATTTTGCCATCAACATCTAAACTCACTCGGTTTTAATCTTGTCTCTGGGAATACTTTGAACCTTCTAAGTTCTTTCTGGTTTATGCACAGAGACTTAGCTTGCTTTGCTTTTCTGAGTTTAAACTGGATCCTAACAAGATGTTACCAAGAAGTTCCTATGAAGCTAAATGATTAATTTAATGCTATTTACCATCTTCAAAAATGATCTCTGAAAACTGTTTGAATTCTGTCATGAGACAGTTTTTCAGTACTCAAAACTGCATCTATCTTTCTACCAAAAAGTTTTGCCAATCATTGCAAATTAGTCCACAAAAAAAAAATTTGTGATTGCATGTGTACATTGATGAGCTGTACATTAAATGGTAAGACACATAATGCCACTCTGGATTCAATGAAGAGCCAAAAAAAATTATATCCAGAGGTACTAGGAAAAAAATAACTGAAGAAACAAGAAACTATTATCATGTCATGGCTTAAATTTCTGCTGCTTCTATGGCTTGAATATTCTATGAAGTTTTGGTTCTTCCTTTCAAAAAAAAAAAAGTAATAGAAAATAGAAACTAACAAAGATATAGGGAAAGGGCAGTAAGTATCACATAGGAGAAAGAATCTGTGTGAAAAGAGATTAAACAGGCTAGGTTTCTTGGCTTGGGAAAGAAGCCTGTACAAGTATGAAAGGGAAGAAAAAATGAACATGAGGCTGCAAGCTGTGATTACTTGAAACATAAAAAACAGATCCAGATAATTGAACTGTGAGATTTACTTCCATGGAGGTGAAGTGAAGCCAATGTTCTAGGGACTAATTGTTGAAAAGGATCAAAAAAAACCCAAGAGATTGAAAAAATCATAGAGAGCAAGTTCACTAATGGCTATGAAAGGTAAAAGTCTAGATAAAACCCCCAAATCAGAATATTCCTATATTCCTGTTTGTGAGGACAAGACAGCAGAGAGAAGTTTATGCACACATACATAACCCTGTCTCTTATGCTTTTCAGAGTAACTTTAGCATTGCTGGTAGTTCATGTCATTATTTGTGTGATTAATCTTCACAATGAGTTTGATGTGTGCAGGCTTGTGCTTTCTCCATGCAACCACACCACCACTATCCGGTCTTCTCTGCCATGCCATTCTCTTGTATTCTGTGTATTTACAGGGTAGTTTTTCCTGCTGTTCTTCTCTTTCCTTCTTTTTTGTACACGTTCTACCTCTGCTCCCTTGAAACAGGGCTAGTCTGGGGTATAAACAAGTCAGTTAGCCCAACATGTTTACTAACTTGAGCTCTGTGCTATGTCTCACCTTCAAGGTAATTTTGGGGCAGGGTAAAGAATCAGACAGAAAAGTCTGCCTGTGTACAGTTTATGATTTCTATTTGATTTTTCAGTAGTTCTCCCAACGTACACATTTCAGACTAAAAATACTACTTTGAAAACGGATTTTGCCTGCCTTTCCTGTTATTACCATGACTTTTTATTTCCCAACTGATTTGCTAGCAGAATTTCAATGAAACCATATTGGTTCCCTGCTCCCAGTGAAGCTAGTTTTGGACAGAGTTACCACCCAGTCCAGAATGAACTAGTTTCAAGACTTCAGGGGCAGAAATAACCAAATTAGTTATCTAGTAGGATTAGTAACTCCTACTGTTCACGTGTTTCCTGAAAAACCCCACAACAATCTGAAAAAAAAAGATGGAGACAAAAATAAAACAGAGATGCTCCATGTGAAAAATAGCAGGGCTTCCTAGACAATAGTGACAGCTGTACCAAATTCCGTGCTTCAAAGGATGCTGCTGACAAGATACATGTACTTAGTTTTCACCACAGACTTGCATTTCTTGTGATAACATAATTGCATTTAAAATCTTCACTAAACAGAATTTCTATGTATTTATCACTATGAATCTCAAAAGATTGGTGAAAAGAAATTTATCGCAAAAGTCAAACTGACCAAGGAAGCTTGTATTAGTTTAAAACTAGCAAGAATGTAAGGTCTTGCCATATCTCTAAGAACTTAAAACACAATGCTTATCCAGGACATAAATATCGAGACAGAGAAATAAAAAATTTTGAAGTCTATGTACACAAAATGGACCTTTGCCTTGTTTAGGAAGAAAAGTTTTCCCAGGTTAATGAAAGAGAAAATTTTGCCATTAGCCAATTAAGAATCATGCTTAAACTATTAGCAAAAAAATAGGATTCTCTGCACCTTGCTGAGATTTCAGGTTTTCTGTCTTTTAGCAGCACTAATTCTACTGACAAAAATAAAAAGTCAGGAAAAAAATTTTGAATGGAAATAAGTGGAAAAATTTGGACAATTGTGCTGATACTTTTACTGTATTCTTTCAACATTTTTTTTTAAATTTTCATCTCTATACACAAATAAAGATATTTTATAAAGGCCTAAGTATTCCGCTCAAGCATTAATCTCTTTGGACTAATAGACTCCTAACTTTTTTCAGAATGTTATGTAGTTCCCCACAATTTTTATGTGCTACATTGATTCTATGTTTTAACTCGTGATAAAGGCACCTTACTTTAGTGACAAGCCTGTTTTAAGCATGCTATAATAAATATATCTACACAACTGTATCTATGAACATAATAAATATAATTAGTAAATTGTCTATCATACAACACAGCTGAAACGATTTTTTTGCAGCATTCTTGAATTGGTGCTTCTGAGAATTAAGGCCTGAGAGTTAGGCTGCACTGTGGTGATAAAACTCAGTGGTTTAGAGTATCACAGCAGCATTTCTTCGTGTAAAATGCCAGCATGGATGCATTATTGTTACCTGGTGATTAAACACACAATATGAACCACAGAGAAGAAAATGTCAGGCTGTATCTTCCCAGTGATGTGAAAGATGATTTAAATATGCCTCTAGCCTAGTTTTTATGACACATTCCTCAAATCCCCCAGGCTTTCCTGGTGAAATACTGCCCATTGTATCAGGTCATATACCTATATACAGCCCTTAATTGTCCATGAAGTGGGGAGAAATTGAAGTACACAAATATCAGAAGTCAGGCAAAACTCGGAGCTCAAACTCCTTAGTATGTGGTAGTGTTTAAACTTTGCTAGACTTGATAGGATTTTTATCTAGCTCAGCATTTACAACTCATTTTTATGCCTGACAGACAGTATCATGTGGATTGAACAGAAGGACTTAATTCTGTACAATCCAACCAAAAGGAAAAATACACTAACTTTGCACCCAAACATCCAAATCGTTTAAATATATCATGGGCATAATACGGAGATGATAAATTTCCTCTGAATGCTCAGTAGTAATTTAGAGGCATTCTAAGACATTTAGTCTGATCTTGGTTGCACTACTTCTTACCAAGAATAACATTTTTGAAGTCAGCTACACTGAACAGGCATAAAACTGCCAAAAAGTTGAAAAACTCAGGTCTTCTTTATCCTTAAAGGCCAGAGGCATTTGTTCCCTTCTGAGCAGGAGCCACCCTTCTGTGTAGCACAGAAATTTTTTTCAGCCTAAGAAGTACTGCAATAATTCATAATTGTTATTTCCCTCAGACAGTCCACATGAGAATCAGAGGAAAATGGACACAGATTGATTTGAGTGACTGATGTCACATGTGGACATGAAGACAGTCATTCAATTAAGTACTTGCTGTGTTAAAGTTATGGACATTATAAGGCAGCACAATTTGTGTAGTATTTTTTTACATTTGCACTTAGCAACTCAGATCTTGATTTTTATATATCTGGAAAATTATTGATCTAGATGCAATTCTAAATGCACAAGTTTAGTTTTTCAGGGTGGTATAGATGTTTCTTCTTGTTCCTTGGAGAAGTGCTATAGAAAAATAGATTGTTGACTGTCCTGATGCTTGCAGAAGAGACATCATTTTCAAAAATGGTGGGAAAACACTGTATTCAAAACTGTCAGACAAAAATCTTGATTTGAAACTTACTCAGGTTTCAAACTTATGTTGGCATACATGAGAGTGAGGCTCAAATGACTGAAGATATGCAGATTGACATTACATCTACTTCTTCATAATACAAACATTTTCATTATCATAAAAAGGGAGAGAAAAAGGTTGTTTTGAGGTTCCAGTGGGCTCTTTACTTTTCTTAAACTTCAGTGAGTTCAGCTGTGCCAAAATTGACTTCTCTTCCTTACGATCCAAATTAATCTCTTACTACGGAGATTGGCATGCTGAGGTCTTGAGTCTTACTCATTCTATGGTAAAATAGACTCATTTGTGAAACATTTTTAATGGAGATTCCCAAGAAATAAAGTAATTTGAAGTTATAAATAGCAAGAAGCAGAAGTAATGCCTGCGATTTGCCCCAGAATATTTTCAAAGACAGTGAATTGATATGGTGACCCAGAGAAAGGTTTGTTTGAAATGAGTTGAGAAGGATCTAAGTAAAATAGATTAAGTGATTGAGAAGAAGAAGAAGGAAAAAGGAAGTTCTCCCAGCACTCAGGCTGCTGGTTATATCATTTTTATTTATCATGTATTTATGTTTTAAATGCATAGTGAAACTCCCCTTTCTTATCTCCTTTAGTTCTGTGCTGTGAATTATAGCAGCAAAAAGATACCAGCAACCTAACTGGAAATCTCTACGGTCTCTTGGTGTTGGGACCACAAGTGAATAATAAAAGGAAATGTTCAGGAAAAGAGTAAGTGCTTTTAAAAATTACTAGTAGTAGTAGTAGTAGTGGCAGTAGTAGTAGTAGCAGTAGTAACAGCAGCACCAGCAGCAGCAGAAGTAGAAATAATAGCAACAACATACAAGGAAATGTGAGGCTTCCTTAGAGACAAAGGGAATGAATTCTATCAATTGGTCTGGAAGCTAATGGATAATTAATTTACATCTCTGATTTATCTAATTACTCACTGCTGGGTATTAAAAGCTAAAAAGCGAATGACACAGAATATTTCTCCCTACACTCATTTAAGTTAGCAGACCAGCTTACTGTCACCCTGGGCTAACAGGGGGAGTAATTCCACTATTCCCACTGGTATAACATTAAGGGAAATTAATCTTACTCTGTTTTTTTCCCTAGTTTATCAGATTATTTATTCACAGAGTAATGTAATGTATGACAAGTACACAAATATATTATTTTTACCATCTGCAGCCAGCTAATGGATTCTGAACATGAAAGAGAGACAGAGTAAATGTCTTGGATCTGTGAAAAATTTGTCAACAGCCTTAGAAAATAAAGGGAATTGTATTGTTGGGTGTTTAACTGGAGTAGATCAGGAATTACATAGAAATGCAAAAGAGAAAGGAACAAAAAAAGAAAAGACAAAAAAAGAAAAAACCTTGCAACTGTTCTCTACTACCATGCATGTTGATGAATTCCTGGTACATTTTATTTAATATCCTATTGTGTTTGGCAGCTTACCAAGGGCTGGGACTGAAGACAATGATTCTTCAGACTAGAAGTGACTTACAACATATATTGAAATGGAAATGGCTTGTATTTGTACAAGCTGTGAATATTTGTTGGGAAGAAGCTTTTGGTGTTAGTTCAATTATGTGAGATTAATTGCCATCTATCAAAATATTTTATCATTATTGTACTAAAATCTTAAACCCTATAGAGTGAGTGAAAAACATTTCTAGAATTAAAATGCCAGTTGGTCAAAAAGAATATTTTAAAAATCCAGTAATTTTTCTCAGATTCCAAACTAGTGGAGAGGGAATGATAATCGCCATCAGATTAAAATTTATTTTAAATTATCAGTATTTTTTGTTGGGGAGGATGAAAGTTTGGTAAGAAAGTTTCACAGATATGTAGGCTTGGCAGAAAGATCTCTGAATGTAGAAACTGAGGATGAGATAGAAATGAAAGCAAG
The DNA here is from genome assembly GCF_000738735.6 of Corvus cornix cornix. Taxonomy (NCBI): domain Eukaryota; kingdom Metazoa; phylum Chordata; class Aves; order Passeriformes; family Corvidae; genus Corvus; species Corvus cornix. Next base: position 56,239,927 of record NC_046357.1, read on the forward strand.
TTTTGATATAGAGTAAAAATGTTTTGCTGAAACACCACTGAATAACTGAGAAGGCAAAGGTTGGAGATGAGTTGGAAGGAGATTTTTATGAATAGGACAAAGGTATGTGACTGCAAACAAAGACATGTTTCTCACCAAGTAAATAAGTCTCAAGAAGAGCATAAGTAAATAGAAAACATGTCTTTACCAAAAAGAGAGATATGGCAGGCAAACAAGAAATGTCGATGTAGCAAGAGGAAGAAAGGTCTGAGAATTTTCCACTGTAACCTTAAATTGTAACTTACTTACTCTTGTGATTGGATAATAATGACTATAATATGGTGATGGTAGTAGTTATGATAGGCTATAGGCAAATGTAAAGGTATGGTGTATGGTGCTTATTGGTTGTTATGTATTAAGATACTCTGCAAAGAAAAGTATCTAATGCTTTGTAACTGGAACAGAAAGCAGCTTCAGGTATGCCTACAGCTGGAGCTGACAGCTGTAGGGCTGGCTCTGGATACCCACTCCCTGAAATGCTGTAACTTCGCCTATGCAATAAACAGCTTTCAAGAGAGCTGCCTGAAGTCCAGACATCCTTCGTGAAACTTTCTCCTATAATTTTTGGATCACATTTTCAAATAAATGCATTTGACTCTACTTTTGTTCTATTCCTTGAGCATCCTCTGAGCAAATTTCTGACTATTCTCAGAAACACTCAGAAAGCAGGTTTTGTTGGAAAGAGTATTGACAAAAAACATAACCTACTTTTTTCCCCCGATGACCAATTAGAATTAAATTTACAACAAGAAACCAATTCACAATGAGATATTCATTCAATCTAGTAGAAGGGGCTGCTGTTCATGTGAAACAGCAGAACTTCTCAATAGCAAAATGGCAAAACAAACAGCTTGCAAGTTAGGGATAATTCAAAGAAATTATTGGTTGAGTAATTTCAAATAGCATAATATATCTGTGAAAATTACGATCCAGTTTTTGACAGCTTGAAAGAAGAAAAAACTCAGCAGAGAATATGAAAAAAAGGTATGAAAAATGTGTGTATTACAAACTATTTATTCATCCACTCTGATAAAATGATATGTATTAAAACAGTTAAACACTGCCAACATCACAGTATTGTGTGTTGTAAAAACAATTGTGAGCAGAATAAGAAACGTGTGGTTATCACAATAATCGCAATAATCATGTGATTTTGTCGTTTGTTCAAAGAGGGTGCATGAGGCCACAATACCCAGGACCTGAGTAGTCTGAATTGCTCAGGTAGTTGGCAATGTCCAAGTGCCAGAATTTTTTCTCTGCTTGCCTTTTCTAGGGTAAAAAAACAAGTGAATTATTACATGAGGTTTTTTGCTAGACTAGCTTTATATCCCTGCATCTGTAGTCACCAAGGATGAAGCCAGGCCTACCCCTAGACTACATCACCTGCTCTGGGCATAAGACAGGCAGGCAACCGTTGCGGTGTTCCAAAATCTAATGATAGCTTGGCCCTTGGCAAAGCTGTTTCCCTCTTCCTGCTGACAGTCTTTGAGAAAGTTTCCTCTCCCAGGTTAGAATGCCTGGTAAATAAAGTGAACCTAAAGAATTATTTGTAGAACCTACTAATAGTTTATTTCAACACTAACTTCATGGGTTTTATGCAATTGGCAGTATTTTTAGATAAGAGAGTAAACTCTTGGCATTGCATGATTTCCTCTATGAAAGAAAGAGCCATGCTTTGAGACAAGACCTAGAGAAAGAAAAAAATGCCACAAAATCTTTCTGAAACCAAACTTAGCAGATGGTACTAGTCCCTGGTGAGAAAGGGATGAGTCATATCCTGTCATAATTTATCTCAGCAGAAAAAAAGCAAGCCTGAAATTTCAGTGAAGGAACCCCTTCTACTTACAGATTCAACAAGAACATCCATGTCCAATACCTTTCATTTTTATAAACTTCAATTCAAATAATGTGGACGTTGTGAGACAGTCGAAGGATTGCTGGCTCAAAACCTTTTGGATGTGTGGAGATCAATCTTTGCTCTGGTGAGGCAATGCCCTGCCCTGCCCCCAGGCCTGCATCCCAGCCCAGCAGTGCCTGCCAGTCCCTGGCACACCAGAAGCAATGCTCCACAACTGCCCCCATCCAGCCCCAGACTGGCCAGAGGGTCAGAAATCCCACCTTAGAGAAAGAGCCCAGGAAAGCCAAGTATTTAAGGCTGAACATAAGGCAAGCACATGTCTTTACCCCACCTCCTCCTGGAACTTTGTCAGCTAAACACTGCTGGAACCCAGGATTTGGTAGCTATATGTGTGCTTTTCTATAACTTCTGTATTTCTCTCTTTATTCTTATTCCAATTCTCTCTTCTCAGAATTTCTGAGTAATTTAAAATTGAAACAGGCTAAGAGTTTGATAAATTGAACAGGATAAGTTAATGCTTTGAGACATTCTCTGTGTTGATTGAATGCTGCTCTAAACCTTTGCCAAAATTCTCTGGTTTTCTAAATATGCCAGTGAAGTATTTTTTGTTGTTTTTACCTCTAGGTAAAACTTAGTTTCTCCTGTGCGTCTAATTCAGAATACATGAACAACCGTAAACTCTTTTAAAAGCTTCATAGAGCAAGTTTTTTGGGGCCTTACAGAGGTCTAAAAGAACACTAAAAATCTCACTTCACAATGGTTTCTGCTTACTTCCTTCTCAGAATGTGAGAAAAGTTATTTTTTACAACCAGCAGCTGACTATATATAAAGAGTAATTTTACAGTGTTGGTTATTAATGGACACACTTTGAGTTGTTTCTTATGTAATTTCTTCTTTTGCATGTTAGCTCTTTTTCCATCTATATTCTGGATGTCCCTTGTTTATAGAACAGACTTTTTCTCCCCCTCTGACTGCCAGTAAATTGGTTGTTTACATAAGACACTTCTCATTGATTGATTTAACTGTGAGTTATTTGTTTAGCACATTTATGTCTCCTTTTCCGTCCATGAAATGGGAACAGCACTACTTGCATAACTGTAAGGACTAATTAAATAATTTTTTGGTTTTTTAAATTATTTGTGAAGGACAGCTCCTCCATGTACTCAACCTTTGCATGTCTGCACACTAGAGTGAAAGCCTAATCCTGAGTAGCAGGAAGGTGTAATAGGCCACTTGTTTACAGACAATTAAGAGATGAAGGGAGTACACACAACATTTTTCAAATACTTAGGAGTTTGTCAGCCTAACTTTAAAATCCAGACCATCTTTCATGAAACAGTTGCTAGGATACATCAAAGCCATGGATTTTTTTCCCTACAAATTAATGGTGATGCACTGGAAGTTTGATAACTATGTTGACTTGATTTTTGTTAACAATTTGTTAATTTTGTTGACCAGGTATTATTTTATGTTCCTTATGATATATGTGGGCATCATTTTGGCTAAAAGTAATGCTAGTGTATACTGTACATTTCAAATTCTCTGTTTATTTGCCATGCGATCTAAACATTATCTGTGTCATTTATTTTTAATACTTCTTTAAAATCTCTGTTTATGTTTTTATGTGCTATTGGTCCCAAATAGTTTGTTTCTTTTAAGTTGGATTGACCTGCTATTAACAGCCATTTTGATAATTTTTATGCTAATGATCGGAATGTCAAGATTGGTATTTTTATAAAAATTGCACTTCCATAATTCTTATGATTTCGTACTGCTCTCAAAATGAAACTAAATTCAGTGCTTTTCTGCAATAAAACTTTTCCTTCTTGGGTTGTGATGGCAAAATTTCACTAAGGTGACCAGCATTATCTGGTCCACACAGGCAACTATTTTTTTGGCAGTGCAAGAGCAAAGAAAGTGCAAAATGCATTGCAAGGTGAAAACCAAACAGAAATCAGGGTGAAAATGACTGTTTTTTCAGTTACCATGGACTTGAAGAAACCATTTTCACCACTTCACGCATAGGCTTTGCTCCACAAGCCAGATTTATCTCAGCTTCATCAAAAACATCTACCTGAAGGCAAAGATGCAAGTAAAACATGAGAAACCTTGGAGCTGGGGATGGAGATAAACAAAAGACAGGACGCCAAGGAGGCAATGGTCACAGGGAAGACATGAATTCTGGCTGGCAACAGTGCCTGGTAATGCAGCTGTCCTCATGTTAGGGTTATAAGAAAAAATTTAAACAACTTGCATATGGACATGACGAATTTCATCTTATGGTGACTTAGATACTTACTTAGAACTCTTACTTCTTGATATTACACTTTGTAGCCCTATAAATTAATTTGTAGAGCCAGCAGCAACTGACCTTAGGCAGTTCATCACTTTTCTTCAGGCACTGCTCTTCGGGACGTGTGACAAAAACTTTTGAATCTACTTTCTAAAGGAAAGCCTCAGACCATAAACATTTCTTACAAATTCATCCACAGCAAAAATCAAGTAAGTGGAACGCTTCACAGGTTTCTTGTCTACCAGCTCGGGGAAGACAATCACCACAGTACTCAGTACTGGTATGCTATGAACTCCCGTTTCCTCCCTGGCTCCAGAGCTATTTTTAACTGTCCTTTCCTGACTGACCTAATTTCTCTACCATCCTCCCATAGCTTCTCACCAATAATTATGTCAATTAATTTCTTTTTCCCTGAGTTTGTTTATAGTCCAGATGACTTTCTCCAGAAAAAGCAAAAAGACCTTGGAAAGGAATAAGGTTTCAGCCACAGATGGAAACAAGGCAGATATGCCTTTCCATTGTCTCTTCATATCAGTATATTTCTTGAACTAGCTGTACCACTCTTCCTCAAATCACAGAGAAGACAAGAAGCCTTCATTGTGGGCATATTTGTCTTATTTTCTGTAACAGCCTAAGGAATGTATATCAAAAAGTGTCTCCAACAGAATAAAGGTAACTCGCTTCTTTTGGCGACAAGTCTGTATTAAAACGTTCTGCCCATATACTGTTATACCATTAGGTAGTCTTGGTTCTCATAGCTGTTAGTTCCAGTTTATACCTATTTGTTTTCCTTGTTTTGTACTTTAGCCGCAGTACCTCTTACTTGGTCATCAATAAATAGTTTATTTGCATATTCATAAAACAAATTAATGTATAACCTTCTTCTAAAACCACACCCAATTTCTTTTAGAAATTATTTTAGAGATGGGTACAGGTGGTCTTAAGGAGCTTGGGCTCCTCCATCCATAGCCTAAGCTGACCTGTAGCCATCCTTCTGGTCTGAATGATGTGAGAGGTGTCCTTGCATATGGCAGGGAGGTCGGGGACTAGATGATCCTTAAGGTCCATTCCAAACCCTTAACATTCTATGATTCTATGATGTCGCTGCCAGCATGCTTGAACCCCAAAGTCTATCATATTCTACTAGAACCTCTCCATGCTTGCATAATTTCAATACGTATTTCATGGATTTGGATGATTGTGGTGACTCTAGATGCGGTCATAGTATTGCCTTTTATTGTTGCATTTACTCTCCCCTCTGGTAATATGGATCTTAGGGTCACATCTGACACCTTTGTCTTTGCAGCAGACTGGCAGAGCCCAGCCATACCAGATGTGAAAGACATGTTGTTCTCTTTTGTTTTCAGCTGATTTCCCCCACAGCTGATAGCAGAAATTCTTTTGGTTAGTCCTAATCAAGACACCTTTTATCTATACTTTTAAAAACTCCTCCCATTTCATCTCAAGGCTCAATAGTTCTCCTATGTGATCTGATCCACCTTTGTTCTAATAATGCCTCCTGCCCACAACCTGTCCATGCATGTCATGAGCATCTTCATATTTCTTTTGCAAAGGCCTTTAACGGGAATTTCAAATAACTCCAGCTCAAACGAAGGCTGGCAAACTTCCTCCCAGATTGGTACTTCCAAAAAGGTTGTTTTCCTACTTCCTTTCGGAATTTCTTTACACTCGTTTCCCTTAACCTAATTTCAAGTCTGACACTGGCGATCACTTTAGTGGAGGTTAGGTAGTGCCTGCACTTCCGCTGTAGATTTATGTCTAGAAAATTAGTTACTCAAGGTGATTATCATTGTCCAGGGACAAGTCTAACTGTTCATCGGGGAAAAAAACAAGAGCCCTGGGTGTCAAGTCATGGAGGAAGCACAAATTAACTATTGGCAGAATACTTCAGTGAGCAGAGAAATTGAGATTTTGCTCTGTATAAGTTTTGTCCCTCATGATAGAAGGCAGGGGTGCTGGAATAATGAATTCTTTCTGTTAATGCATGGCACTTCTACTGCTGTATGGGAATTAACTAACAGTGTGAGACTGCTAGCACTAGAAAATAACGTTATTGGATGTCTTGAATTATAGCTCTAGGATATGAATAGCCCTGAGAAAAAGATCTCTCTTTTGTTTAAAAGAAGAATCCAGGCCACCTCCTACCCCCCCCCCCCAATCAAAAAACAACAAAACAATGTTTGCACTGTTGAAAGCATACATCATGTGGGTTAATGCTTCTGAGAAGGACTCTACATACACCACAAGATCGACAGTACTGGCATGCACACTTCCAGTGCATCCAGTAAGTCTCAGACAAATTGTGTGCTTATCCATTATAAATTTGACATCCTTGGAATGGCTGGACTCTGCACATGCACCACAAAGCAGATCCACCTATATGAAGTGCATGTATCCAAATTTTCTTGTATGCAGTAGTTAGTGTTACTGCTGAGAACTGAGGAAATGTGCAAAATACTGTAATTCCATAAGGATTGAAATGCCATGAGGAGTCAGGAATCATGTCAGGAATCCATGTCAGGAATCCATGGTCACAGTCAGGAATCCATGGAGAACACTTCAAGAGATATTGGGGGGGCTTTCAAAAACCATGGTCAGGAGCAGTGGTGAGAGGACACTGTGAGTGAGAGAGACATGGACCCAGACCAGCAAGGAATCTGAATCATTTATTCAAAAGAAATGAGGTGGTTTTATACACTTTTTCAAGGCATTTCCTTACATGGTAATTAGCACTACGTTACCTATCCCATGTTGCCACGTCAGAAACACGCTTTCTAAATGTCCTTGTATGGGGGTGATCACTCGCTGTTCACCCGTCCGTCAGCTCCCGGCGGGCTCCTCTCCATAGGGCTCTGCCGTGTGACAGATCTTCTCCCCTGGGTCTGGCAGAGAGAAGCTTCTCTGTGCTGCCATGTGCTCCTTTGTGCTGCCATGTGCTTCTTTGTGCTGCCATGTGCTTCTGCAGGCACATCCCACAGCCTGTAACCCAATTCTATCTTGTCTCTCCCCACAGGACACCAATGTTTCCTGTAGAACTAGACAAAGAGGAGAAGCACAGGACCTTACTTTACCTTTCCACACTATCTGCTTTAGCCACCATAGAAAAGGTAAAGCTAGTTGCTATAGTAAACTAACCAAAAATAAACTAATCAGGAAACATTTTCTTCACAAAGAAGAATGAATTGTTTTTGTCTTAGAGAGTATGTCACCATGGCTCCTGGAGCTACATTAGGGTGACAAACCATCACCTCCTGATAAGTATTATATAAAAGTGAAAATCAGGCTTCATATGACAAGAAAGATGTAATTTTTTTTTGATATTATGACATCAAGAAAATTGGGTTGCTCTTTTTCATAGATGGGATTATGTTAGAGCTCTGGTTAGGACATGCTATTAATATTGCTCTATATTCATAGCAGGATGTATCTTGTGAAAGGAGAAGAAACTTAGGTTTTAAAATCTTCTCCGTTGAGTTCTTTTATTTCTAGTTATTCAGGGAAAGGCTACTAATTCATACTGGAAATTAATCTTCCTAAGACACATTTCAACCAACTTCTTTCTTGATGCTTTAGGATAGATTCTGTCATTCTTGTTTAGTAAGCACAGACTTTGAGATGGCAAAAGAAAGGAATCAGTTGCCTCAGTCTGCTGTCATTTAAATTCATTCTGAATGGGTATCAGTGCTGTGGGGTTAAAATAGTTGGCAGCTCATCTTACTGGCATCCCTCCAATCCATGCTGGGAGAGGAGCAGAAATAGTCACAGTGACAGGTGGAGAGGTTTACATCCAGCCTCAAGTATTTGAGGCATACAGTCACTGGAAGTATAGGTGCAACTCTGCACTGAATCTGCTGCAGAGCTTACCTACAAAATACCCCCTTCTTCTGGTCTTCTCAGTCAGGGGTGTCCCATGAAACACAGAGTTCAATGGATTAATACATGTTCAGGCTGGGTGAGAATGTGCAGGTACCTCCCCTGCATGGGAGGTGGAGGAGTTTTACTCTGTCCTTTGCAACAAGCTCTGGATCTGTTGCAACACCTGAATCACATGCAGTCCTTTGATGGAAGGTCTCAGGAATGAGTCTGTGGGGTGCTTTGGGGCTCTTCGATGGTTTACAATCCCTTTTAAGACATGACAGCTGCCTCTCACATCAGCATAGTGGAGCCAGTTAAAACACGTCACACCTTCCCCAGAAAGAGAGAGGGGGAGTGTTACAACTGCAATTACCATGATAAAAGACTATGGGGGCCGGTGGGCCTGCTGGACAAGGAATGAAAGGAGTCTTATGGTAAGACAAGTCCTAGGTTCCTTTCCCACTTAGGGGGACTGAAAAAGCTTCCCCCAGAATGCTCTGTTCTGTTATGTTAATGTACCTCCGTTCGGCTTCCCTGGTTGGCTCCTTTAGCCACTACACCCCTTGTTACCTTATATGCCCCCAGAGCTTCTCTATTGGCTCCCATTCCCTAGTCCCGCCTTTATACCACCCCCGTGCTCTCAGATCATTGGTGTCTAATGCTATCTCTGCTCCCCTACATAACCCTGGCCCCACCATTGTTCTGCCCCTACTTCTCTGGGACCTTCCATGAGTGTGGATGCATTAAATCTCTCCCGCAGAACCCCATGCGAAGACCTTTCCTGCTCATTCACTGTCAGACTGTTTTGTCAGCTATCCGGTGTGTGTGTGTATGTGTGTGTGCAAGTGTGGTGGCTGCACCGGGCAGCTTCCTCCTTGGAGAGGCTTTTGGGAAGGTTGCGGCATTTTACTAACCACAGCTGATGTGACAAAAGACACCATCTGACCTTGTAGAATTTGCCTCTTATCACCAGCAAAGCTCAGCTTGTAGCCTTCCCCTATGTCTTGTGGGAATTGCCATCACACTCCCAAATGCAGTAGGGCTGGAGGAGTCAGCAATGCCTAAAGAGCAATGGAAGGGGTTTGTCAATAGCCAATTTAAAACACTGATCAAGTTTTCCTTTCCTGGTGTCCTCAAGGCACCCTTGCTCATCAGCAGTTCAATGTGAGTATATTCTAGAGGGGGAAAGACATTTCCTACATCATCCTAGAATTTTTTCTGCTTCAGTGCAGCAACTTTCATCATAAAAACATTTGATCATCCCAAGGCAAATTGCCCACTTCCCAAGGGATAGAAACTTTGGTGAGATTCACAAAGGGAGTATAAACCATCAGTCTCTCTAACGCAACAAGAACGTTTACAATGTCAAGGACACACCTCTGCTTGCATCAAAAACCTGTCAGCTAAACAAATATAGTGAAACCAAGTAGGCAGAGTTAGAGAAATTAACTGCTGTGGGCTATAGTTAATGGGTCATTTGACAAGATGAAAACCATTGTTACAAGTACTATAAAATGAAAACAGAACTAACACTTGCAAAAAAGAGTTTGTTCACACACATTAAAGTCTTATTTGTTGACTTTCCCTGGGATCTACCCCCAACCAGCTACTGAGGATTTTCTAATCATGATCGGTGAGACCAATCAAAACACTGAAACTTTGACATATGGCACTGCTGCTGGGTGACAGTATGCAAAATTATGTCAATGACTTCATTAAAAAGAGTCTGTATAACATCTTCTATAAGACATGCAACTGTCTGGCAAAACCACCTCATTAAGAAAAAGGCCTTAAATCGTCACTCGCTGAAGAATAGGTATTTTTCCATGTTATGTCTGGCCACAAGGACATGTTGCTGTGTTCTTAAGCAAGAAATTCTCTTGCACAGGAACCAGCTTTGCTTAATGCACCACTGTAGCCAGGCCTAAGAGAGTACCACTGATACTTTTCCTTAGTCAGATCTTACTTTCCGTGCAGGTGGCTGTCATGGTATTTATTGTCTGGACTAAGCATTAGAAAAGCTTACAATAGGAAAAGGCAATTGTCCTTGGGTGATGGGAGGAGAACCACATTGGTGAAAGGAATATTTTTACTATTTTTCTGCCTTCTGAGACAGTCTTTTCTGAAAGTTAAAGATCAAAAATTAGACTGCTCTAAAGGTATTGAAATCAGACACTTTGGAAAGAACTTCTTTGTTCCAATCTCTATCAGTAACACTTCAGTTAAATCTCCCATACATTTTATTTTAAAGCATTAGTGGATGTGTCTCGTTATTTCCAATCACAGAATATTCACAATTTGCTCTTGCACATACATCCAGGACATATAAAACAGAACTGCTGGAGGTGATCATGACCAGCAAAGGATACGATGTGAAGAAAATACAGTGGAAATAAAACTTCATTATGTTTTCCAGTGCACATAGGTAAAATGCAAAATTATTTCTCTGCTTTCATGAGTGCTGGTTAAAGTCTGGTAGAGGATGGGAGTTTTGTGACTATTTCCAGTTCATCTGGCTCACTATTTGGGTAACATGTTCTACTGACCTCCTCCTTCTCGCTTATTGCCATTAATTTCTTTAGCCTTTTATTTTCCTAGAAAGGAAGGAGTGTCCCATGACCTATTTCATAGTCACCTCACCCCTAGACTCCTGAAATACACTTGTACAGAAGTATCAGGCAGATAAGATCCAAATAGTTTTTCAAATCAAAGGCAGAATAATCACTACAGGCAGCAGCAGTTGCTTAATTTGTTTTATCAAAACGTACATTTCCGTTATTATTTCATATTATTACCTAAAAATTTTTAAAAATAGTATGATATCTAGTGTAAATTCTCAAAGCAGTTAACTGTGTCTTGAATTTACTGACCTGAAAATATTTTATTCTTTTTCTTTTGTTATTTTCTCAGACATTTATCCCTGTCATTGGTTCACCAACCACTGTCTCCTAAGAACAGAAGTCTGACACCTTACCCTAAGCAGTCAATATACAAAAGTGATTTTTGCTTAGTGAACTGTGATTGGTCTTCAAAATTTTCTCAGACATTTATCCCTGTCATTGGTTCACCAACCACTGTCTCCTAAGAACAGAAGTCTGACACCTTACCCTAAGCAGTCAATATACAAAAGTGATTTTTGCTTAGTGAACTGTGATTGGTCTTCTAAATTATGAGGTAGTGGGTTTTTTCTCTACTTTGATCCAATAAACCCACATTCTTAGAAGGCAAGTTGTAGCGGGTTCAGTTGAAAAACCGGGCAGAAACACCAATTTAGTATAGTGGTTTGGTCCAAAATACTCACTACTATTTACCTTCTCTGAGATAAGAACTAGGAGAAAAGCAAAGCAGGCACAAAACTTGAAAGAATATAAAGAAGTTTATTAATAGACCTAAAAGAAGGGGAAAATAAAAAGAATCATACCACACCTTCAGAACACTTCTCCTCCACCCACCTTTCTCCCTTCTCCCACTGACAATGCAAAAAGACAACCCTTGAGATGTTCAGTCTGTTTACCACTTCCATAATAACCTTGTTCAGTTCATTTGGGAAGAGGAGTCTCTCTTGCTCATACTATGGAGACATTATCACAACGAGACAGCCACCCAGGTTGGTTCTCTGCTTGCATCATGTGAGAGTCCCCTCCCACAACTTGCAGCTTTTCCCACAACTGCTTTCGAGGGTCCAATCTTGAGCTAATGGGGTACAATTTTAAGGTCGAGCTGTTCAGAAATAAAAGTTCTCTTCGCCCATCTCTGGGAGCATTTTCATCTCTAAGCATTTTCATCTCCCCCTTCCCTGGGAGAGAAAGGGTCCTCATCATCTTCATCTCTAGGACTATCTCTGGGAGCATTTCTAGGAACAAAGGTCTTCTCCTTCCCATTTGGAACAAATGGGTCCTCATCACTTCCCTCTCTCCCTGTTCAAACTTCTCATCAAATTACAGCTGCTTCAGCATTTGCTTATTCCAGCACAGGTGCTTTTGCTCACAAGCTGAACGCTCCATCCCCCACGCTTTCATGAAATTGCAGTGGGTACTCTGATATATCATAGTCTATCACCACCATAGCTTTACAACAGAATTTCAGTTTTAAGCATCTCCTCTTTCTCCTCCCTCTGGTTTTCAGCTCTTCACAGCACTAAAAGGGTTAATCTCACCCAGGTCTTGCAGCTGGAATTTCGCTTATTGCTGTTGGTCCCATGATCTTTGCCACCAGGCAGCGGGGAAGCTTCAGCTGAATTCTTTGGCCCCACTGGAGGTGGGGGGGGGAGGGGCGCGTCATCTGCAGGTAGCAGGGCTGGGGGAGGCCGCAGGTGGAACAGGGCCGCACGGCTCCAGGCCCGAGCAGGGCCTGGCTCGGGCCCGCTGGGCCCCGTACGGGCCCTGCAGCTACATGTCCCAGCACCGGATATGAGACAGAACTCTCCCGGGGTTTGTCCATTCTTAAATGTGGACCACAGAGGCGGTCAAAATTCTAAGTGGCTTAAAAATTGTCAATATTCAAACTAGCCAGCTGATAGGTTCTGTCAGGTCATAGAGGAGCTGTAAGCACCCCTTTGCAAGAATATCAGTTCTGGGACTATGCTTGCCAACCCATGACACAAGTCTGAAGGAGAATGGAAGTTTTAATTTTGCCAGAGATGAAAGGATAAAAATTGGATGAGCAGAAATTCATTTCAAGAAACATTGTTCTTTTAGGACCAAAGCACCATGGACTGAAATATTAATTCTTTAAAAATAGGTTACTTGATGACAAACTGAGTGCATGGAAACCAAAATTTTCATTTCTGTTATTCCATACCATCCAAGCCTGCAGAAGAAGAAGGCATAGTGGGATGCACATCTGTATTGTTTAATTTCTCCAGATGCAGAACTTTGAGGAGAGGTCATGATTCTCTATAAATTTGATGTATCAAGTAGTGTGACTTTTCTCAAGACACAATCACAGTCCTTGTTCTATCTCACAGCATATGTACAAGTGTTAACACAAAGACAATTTTGAACAGACATTTTATAACTCTTAATAGAGTTTCTTAAAATACTACATTAAAAGGAGAAAAAGTGAAGCAAGTAGCTACCACCAGAATGGAGTTTAGTGGTACAAAGATGAAAAAAGCAGGTTTTGAGGAGTGTAAGCGAGAATTCTTTGGATGTTTCAGAGACAGAAAGAAGACCAGTTCAGAAAATTAGATAATGCACACTTAATATCAGTATATCTATACATACATATATATATATACACACACACACATATATATATAATCATATATATTATTATCATTATTTACTTTCTGTTGATGTGGAAAATCAAGTTCACAGTTAAAAGAAAGATGAAGCAGATGAAAAGAAAAATATCACCAGCATGTGCAAAGAAAGCCACACTGTATTATCACCAAGATTTCATACTGGATTATTAAAGGAATACTTCAAAAGAAGTAAGTCATGTTTGATATTTTTATTTCTTTATCATGCTGTAGTTTCTCTGCCATACTTTACAGTATTGTATCAGATTAATTTCACAGGCAATATGCTCAGAGAAAGAGCAGATCAAAGAAGGGAGAAGAAACAAATGACTTGAAGAACCTAAGGTTCAGCTTCTTGCGGAGCCTGATTTACTAGTTTACATAATAGTTTTAAAAGTCAACTTATTAAGCTGTAAAGCATAACATTCTGGACTTTCTTTACCTTAGGAAAAATTAATGATAGGCATAGGCACATTAAAAGAAGCCATAGCACAGTTATGGGATCACATTAAAAAAAAATTATGAATAGAAGTTTAGGAGCTGTGATACATAGCTCAAATCTAGTTTGAATGTTCATGAGCATTGTTATGTTGAGCAGTCTGTCATTGAGCTAATGCTGTCATTGAGCTAATGTTTGCACAGTTGCCTCATCATGACTGGGGTGAAATGTACACTACTGGACCCAGACAAGCATTTGTTCCCAACTTTCCTGTGGTCTGAAGAAAAGGTAAAAGCATGAACTTAGCAGCAAGAGGTGGCAACACAAGAGGTTTTATAGGTAACATTTGCCTTAACAAAGCTCAGCCATAGTAGAAAGATGGGAATTCCAGCATTGGAGTCCTCAGTATGTTGCTTGTTATCCCCTTGGAGCTCCATGTTCATTGTGGTTACTGGCATTGGAGGCAGCAAGGTTCAAAGGCTATTATAAACATGACAAAGCATCCAAGAAAGTTCAGCTGGCTGGTTCACTCAATTAGCTGAAATTTCTGATGTCTTTTTTATCTTTCTTTAGGAAAGAGATATGAGGTGGGCCATTAAAAATCCCATGCATACATCCATTGTCACCACTGGAGCAGGGAACTGCATGCAAGTTGCATTTTTGTTTTTAATTTGGGTGAGAGTTTCTACAGTTTAAGGTATCAGGAGAATCAGTTTCCAAAGACTGAGAACTTCTGTTGATGTCTTTTTCAGAGAAGAGATGTAGTATTCTCTGTGAAAGTGAAATTAGATTGGCTCCACAGGCCCCTGAAACCCTTATGAAAAGAAATGTAAGCCATTATTAATAAATAATTAAATGTCAGGATACATCCATCTTTCATATCATTTTCCCTTCATTTCAAGCTTTAATTTGGGTGGCTCAGAAAGCAAGGAGCAGAGTTGTATTCTAAATAAATGACAGAGATATCACAAGACTCTTTTGATCTAATACTGGTGATTTAGTCAGAAAACAAAACCCAAAATATCTTTTTCCTGAAGTCTCATTTACAAAGCTGAGCATGTTCCACCCAAAAGAAAAAAGAGAGAAGGAGAGAGCATGAAAGAAATCAGGACATTTAAATCAACTGAAAAGCAGCATCTTGAAGTAGCTGTTGATTTGCAGAAAGCAGAGCTATTGATTTACCAAAAATACAAATATCAATCTAGTATAGATATCCAACTGAGACAGACAAAAACTCTCTAACAGTTTAGAGTTAGAAAGTGTATGTTTTATTAGGCGCCAGACAGCTGCGTGAAATAGTTTCCTAATACATAATGTCAAAGTATGAACAGTTACAGAGTCTATTTATCCATAAAAGTTATGAATATCCAAAATACAAATACATATTTATAACAATGACCCCTCCTATTCTCCGCTTCGTATGGAAATTAGCTTTAATGTCATTAAGCATGAGTAGCATAGTTTTTAAATTGAGTTGGTGGTCATTATTAATTGAGGAGTGGTCTTGAAGATCAAGGAATAATACTCTTCCTCACCTGAACTTTCCACCTCTCTGGGTTTTGACAATACAAATGGCCTCTCAGGGAACATCCAGTTTCTTCCTTATGACTTCTGAATAGTATCCAGATGGGAAAAATTAGCAATTGTTTCAAATTTCTTTAGATATTTCTCTCAATGTTTTCTGGTTCTTATTATAAACACAGCTAAGCAAATATAAAAAGACAGTTAATTATCTGCAACTTAAAACCTTGTTTCTAACTTAACTCTTATTAACTCTTAATTAGTCTCAGGTGGACCTACTTCCTCTAACTAATTCTAGCAAAACAAATCTTTAACTAAAATCTTAGATTCTTAATGTTTCTTTTAAAGTCTGTGTTTCACTATCCAGTTAATGAAATGAGCACACTGAAAATGAAGATTTCTCACAGCAGATTCTCATCTGAACTGTACCCAAGTAAATCACTTACACAGCTGAGTCAGAAAGGTAACCCCAGTCTTAAACTAATATATTGGCAAGGCTTTAGTAGAGTTCATACTGACTATCTGGACAGAGAATGAGCATTAAAGACTATAGATAGGCCCCAGAGTGAAGTTCAGAGAGGTGGTTGCTCATCAAAGACAAATAGGTGTTTTCAGAATTCCCCCACTGATCACTGAGGAGTTATATTCATAGCTCAAAGTATAGCAAATCTTTGTATAATCTTTCCGTAGAATTCATCTCCCATTTTTCAGGAAAAGAAATATAAAGACCAAAGACCAAATGGATTCTTATTCAGAAGGATAATATGCTTCTGTGCTCAAGTAAGAGCTCAGTGCGTACCCCTAACCCATGAGCTGATTGAGGAAGGGCAGCAGGGAAAGAGAATAAGGAGCAAGATGGTCTTTCAGATGTTGCCATGGGGCCATGATGCTTGTTACAGCTTTCCACCTGATTTGCCAGGCATGTGAAAGGAGATCCATTCAGCAGGATAGTTATGATCCATACTTTCATCTTTTTAATTAGGTATCAATACACATAGTTTCAGGAGCCTGGAAAAGTATCTTTTCTGATGGGTCTTTCCTGTATAGTCTCTTGGGGCATTAATAGGATCCTTCACCTTTACTTAACAGCCAGAAAATTTATGGGGACTTGGTATCTTTGATACATCGGTCTAGCTAGCAAGCTTGGTTGAAATTAGTCAACAAATCCAAAAGTTATTTAGACGGGAAAAAAATTAAGAACTGGAGATGACTAAAGAGAAGCATGCATGTTCTCCTTGATAAGAATTAAATAAATGTTTGTTCATGAGGCAAAGAGAATAGAATCATTAAGGTTTGAGAGCAATTAGTACTTCAGTGGGTAGCTTAATAGGGGATAAAATCCCTGGACATTCTTTCAAATCAGTTCAGGTGTGTTAGTTCAGTGTTGATCACTTTCTCCTCATCCAAACTGCAAGCAGAGGATTTCACCACTACTGCTTGAGAGTTCATTTTGGGTTTCATTTTTCTCCCCATTTTTTCTCCCTCCTCTCTTCTTCCTCCCTCATTTATGTCCTGTATTTGTTACAAGGCATAACTTACTGACCCTGCAGCTCTAAAGCAGCAAGCCTGTGTAGCAGGAGCTGGGAGGATGAGCATCTCCACAAAGCAGAAGGTGCAGAAGCTTATTCACATACACATCTGAAACGGATATGAAAAATACTTGTTTCATCTGTGCATAGTAGGGAAAAGATAATACTAATACACATGACCACTTCTACATATTTTTTTCCTCCACAGATCCCAAGTGACTGTGCACTTCATAAATATTCTTATATATAAGAGAAAATCAAATTATTTCTTAAATATAACCTACCCAGAAAGAAACTGGACTAGGCAGAGATCTTAGCACCTATCTCTTCGCTCATAAATTTGTGTCCCAGACCACAATAAAGAACTGACAAATTTTGTCCATTTGCTGTAAGGTTATTACATTCTATGGGGTCACTGGTCAAAGTCTGAGTATCACTTTCATACAGAAATGGTTCATCAGAAATAATAAGTGTCCTGGGTTGCAGTGTATTCTATTACCATCCCCATCAGCCGTTGAAATCAGGTGGGGCAGTGTTTCCTTGCCTCCTCCCCCCAGACTATCTTTCTGTTAATTGCCCATCATTGTCCTGCCGCCTGACTCAGAGATAACTCCCTCCGGACTATCTTCTGTTAATGAGCCTAATCAACACTTTGCCTCATGACTCATCACCCCATTGTGAGATGCTCCACCCAGAGGGAGGAACCAAGCATCCCATCGTGGATATAATCTGAGGCTGAACACCAGAGACACCGGCTTCCCACTGGATTTCCAGAGGACAGGAGCTACACAGC